>NC_134458.1:49425216-50120216 GCF_047948215.1 Lycorma delicatula
ATTCTCTAGCTTCTCTTGCTTCAGTTTTCAGGATACTTGTTGCTAGATGTACTGGTGTACTACCTTGTCCCATTCCACTCTTCCTGTCAACATGTATGGAACTTTTTCTTCCGGAGAAAGCCAACTTAATCCAAGATCTTGTTTGACCACGTCCCATCACTGGCATTGGTAGATGGTGTGCTCAGCAGTATCTTCAAGATTGCAGTACCTGCATAAAGGAAATGTTCTCCTGCCAAATCGATGCAGGTAGGCTTCAAACTTGCTATGTCCAGAAAGGAGCTGCATAATATAGAAACCTACCTCACCCAGTCATCTGCATCCATACATCTATTCTCAGAATTAATTTATATGTCCATCCACCAGTAGGTTAGATGTTCCAGGCCTCCTGCCACTCAGCCAGAAGTAAGTCCTTAGCCTCTGTCTTAGTCATACCAAGGTAAACCCGCTAGAGTATCAATGCATGCAGCTGCACTGGTGGAATCCCGGAGATGATCTATGTAGCATTTCGTGAAACTATGTGGTATGCGGCCACAATGTTCAACGCAGCACGTTTTTGAAGTGAGGATATTATATCTACATTCATTTTTTTTTTCAAGAGCCTCTACCCATGCAGGGATGGCATAAAATATGATTGAAGAAGCCATCGTCAGTATTATACATTGTCTAGAGGCACGAGGGCCTCTGTGGTTATGCATAAGCTTACTGAGATTATCAGCAACTGTCTCAGCACGTGCCCAAGGTCTGCTAAAGGTGGACATTGTAGTTTTGGCTCCTCTTCAACCATATGCCGAGATACTTAACGCATCCCAATGTGGGAATACTGATCCCAGCAACATTAATTTGCATTTCTCGCAGCAACTATCTAGCCTCATGAAGTAGATCTCATATGGCTAACTTTTGACATTCAGAGTTATAAACTCCAGTAAGTACCACAGGTTTCATGGAACTGCATATACATAACTCTAAGTCATCAATAAATTGCTGAAACCTTTCATTTCCAGAATTCGAGGAGATGTAGCCTGAGACTAGGCTTAAGTCCACAAGTTCTACCATCACAAAACCATTACATCTAGTAATATGGGATGTCGCATAGCTGCCCGACACATTGAGAATTGTCGCTTCTACATCTATGTCCATTATCCATGGTAGCGCAGCTACTCTTCTCAGATGGGGTTCAGCAACCATAAGGTAATCAACATCTTGGTCTAGCAATGACCTCCAAATGATATCATGAGCTATGGTACTCCTGTTGGCGTTAATCTTCATTATTTTCATTTGTAAGAGTGCCAGCAGTCCCTGATCCCAATCCAGTGATCGACCACACAAGCAACTCATCTGGAGGGCGCAGAGCAGTTTGCTCTTTGATGACTCTGACCACCGCAATTGTAGCATTTATTACTCCTGTCAGGCCCTTTGCACGGGGAGGCAATGTGGCCACCCTTCCAGCATCGGTAGCAATGGGTAGCAGGCTTCCACAAATCAACTCGGCAGGACTGCCAGCCCACCAAGATACGGCAACCAGCAGTCAATTTGGCTGCTTCAGCACGTGACAATATCACTGTTGCATGCTGGGTCCTGCCAAAGGCAGGTCTCGGTGAGGCAACCCACGCAGTAGAGTCACCACCCAATGTCTTATTCACGGCCAGCAGTAATTCCTCTTTGGTCGCCTCAGCATCCAAATCTTTTATGTGTACTATCACCCTCCTGGTTGAGAGTCCTTTATCAATGAACTTGACGTCAGGAGTCTGAGCAGTATTCTTTTCCTTAAGGCTGGCAGTCTCCTTGTATCCTTCAACCAGCTGGACTTCCAATACCTTCATCCTGTCCTTGGCATACTGAGAGTATACTCTTAGCCATAGCATCCGCAACAGAAGTTTTAACCTTGCGTAATAAATCAGCATAAGTAGATGCTTTCTGTCATACAACCACAGTGATAGCTCTAGGTTGATCGTGTCTAGCAGACTTATCTGGTTCTCTGGTGAGGTACAGCATGCAGTCAATCAACCGTCATCTGGCTAAATACTCCAATGTCTTCTTAATGACTGCCCCTAGTTTCCTATTAGTTGTAGAGAAAACCAGTGGGCGATTCTCCACATCCCAACCCCGTAGGGGTAGACACCCGCCTTGTGATGCTTCCAGTCACCACACCACTCCTCCTGTTCCTAGCCCTGATGGGCTTTATTGGGAGGGGCGATTCTCCACAGTATAAATCTTATTAAGACCCAGCAGAAGACTGTCCATGATGTCTTCTCCTTCACCGCCCACTGCTAAAACAAAGGTATCGCCAGCTGCAGTGAGTTCTTCACCTAGTATCTCTATAGAACCCACGCTGTGAATGACAGAACCAGGGGCTAAAGCACTCTTGTTGAGCTTCAGCCTCGCCCCCAGGGCAGACCCCACAAACATAAGTCGCTAAGGTCTGTTTATCTCCAGTAAAGTCCAGGATATATACCTTGGGTTGGGGATCCTCTTCATCAGGTAGCTCTTTCTCCTTCGAGACCCTTTCATAGACCTGATTAGGCCATCTCCTAGTAAGCACTTGTTTAAACTCTTCAATGATCCTGGACTTTAAAATGCCCAGCAGTGTATCCAGATCAGTTCTCACCATTTGTGTATATTTGTCAAATATATTTCTTCGCCTTCAAATGCTCAATGACTTCCTTAACATCCTTGGCAAGGTTAAGGATTTTGTTCACCAACAGAGTAATAGTCTTCTTAGTCGTGGGATGACTTTTACACAAATTCTGAAGTCTTTTTATCTCCTCAATTAATGTTTCAATCTCAGACGCAACCTCCTCGCCTGAATCACTACTAGGCACTCCTCTTCATTTTTTAGGCTTTTCCTCATGCCCCTCATCAGGCACACCAACCTTAGGCAGATCAGTGGTACTAGTTGACGACATAATGATGGGTGATGTTGCCGTTTTCTTTGATCTTCTAACGGAAGCCTCAAATTCCATTTCCTCAGGAGGCTCAGCCATCCTAGGAAGGGGAGTTAACCAGATAATGAAAGAGGACGAAATGCCTGACAATCTGAGCCCTCACTCAATATTTTTTTTTGTGGTGGTCCAGGTGATCGGGGGTTTGTGGGGAGGTAAAATATATTCCTCCAAATCCGCGGTCGTATTTGGAGGAGGGGTCAAAATTTGGGGGGGCTATAAGATGCGGTTGGGTGTGGATTGCATAGATCCAAGAGGAATTTGGGATTGGGGGTATGGGAAGTTATAAGGAAAATATTCCCCTGCCAAATCAGTAACACTGTGGAACTTAGAAAAAATTCAGTACTCACCAGCTCAGGAAAATTCTCAAAGTCCTTGTTTTATCATTAATATGTATTCTATCAAACAAATTTGTTAGATTTTTTATGGATGTGATGGTTAAGTAATTTAAGAACTAAAATGAAACAAGTGGTTAAGTTAACGTATATTATTCAACAAAATATGTAATAGAATAATTACACTTTCATTTTTGTAGAATTAATAATAGTTAAAATTGTGGAAAATATAATTTGACTTGTAAGGACAATAATGGTGATTTAGGATACATAGGGCAAACTAAAAGAAAAATTTAAGCTAGAATGTAGGAGTGTAATTTTGATTGTTAGAAATTCAGAAGGCTAGAGAAACAGGGTGCAGGGGTGCACTGGTGCTGGAACACCATTCTGGTACTGCTTTTTGGAAGAAATAAAAATTGTTCTTTCACATTAAATTTGTTTTAACTAAAAATCTAGCCCATATTTTATTTTAACGTTAAGTATTTATTGTTATCATATTTCTTAATGGAAAATATTATCACTTCTTTAAGTGGTATGTGATGAATCTGTGCAATGAATGTTCACATATTAAATATCCTTGTGGATATTACAATTGTTTGGTTTGATTCCCAACCCTCACTTCACTTTTATTTTTATTGATATGTTATTAAAAAATTTAGAGAAAAAAAAAGTAAACTAAATTATAATTATAAAAACTTAATAAAATGTTGACTTATTCATTATAATGAGTTGTTGTGTTATATTTTTCTCAATATGCATTTTATGTTCTGTGTTATAAATATATGTTGTTACACTGTTTTCATACAAAGACTGCATGAAAATTGTTTTTGCTTTTGTATATCTGTAGGCAAACTGTGACAAAATAAGTCATTAAAAATCTAATTCACGAAAAAAGTTAAACATTTAACATGAAAAAGATAAGTTTTCCTTTTTATCAATGTAAACATTGAAATGAATGTGAATTTTTTATAACACTGTCATGCAGCCAGTTGCCTGTGGCTATGAGCATATTTTTGCAGTCTGCTATGATAGAAAATCAAACATTCCAGTACTAAAAAATTTACGATTGCATTGTATTTCTGTAATAAATAAATATATATATATTTATATTTTTTATTATATCATATATTATAATAATATATAATTATAATATTTTAATATAATAAAATATTATATAATTAATTATATATAAAATTATATAATATATATATATATATATATATATATATATATATATATATGTGTGTGCATTTTTACAGTATTTATAAGGTTTGAAAGTAAACATAGCAAAAAGGAAAATAATGTTAATGGCATGATAGGAAATAAAACTACAGAGCAGTCATTTATTTATACAACTCGGTTACTAAAATTATTTCAGGAGCTTGATTTATTAGTAAAATAGACTAGGGCAGATTGGCTACTTTGTAGGTACTTTTATATTTGCAACGTTTCTTAGGGCTGTAATCATAAGTAAAGAGAAAATAGTTCCATCTTTGTAGAATCAAATATTATTTGTTCAATTCAAGGAGATTCTCTACAAAATGTCTTTGTGAGTATGTATGGTACTTTATTCATTTTAATTGGAGAAGATTTAAGAAGCAAAATCTGGTAATTTTTTTCATTCTCTATTAGTTCTTCTGCATTCCACAGAATATTACAAATTTTTTTTATTTGTTTGCTAGATATTATTTTTTTGTTGTGTTAGAGGATAATTTTCACTTATATTTAGAAATATTGATTCATTACATAACTTTCTGTTCCAGTATGTAATGACCTGAAGTTTCCATTAGCTTCCTTTACTTTTCTGTTGGTTTCTGTTGCCTTTTATTAATAATTTATTCTGTTTACATTTAAATTATCATTTATCATGCTCAGATTAAACAAATCATTTTAGGATTTGGTAGAGACATTTTGGTAAAGGAATATTGGATGTAATTTTGGAAAGGTGTGATGGGTGGGGGGCTTCATTTGTTTAACAAATGTTTACATATATTAGGTATAGTTTGCTCGGATTTGACCCACCAGCTTGCCTTGTACATGGACAAGGTTATCAAGAAAAACTTAAATAAAAATACTAACACTTTAACAGCGATTACTTTATAAAGAAAATAAAGAATATCAATGTACCCCACAACTCATCAACAGTCTGCTTTGATTTACAAGCCTGTATATATTCTAGTAACAGAAGCATTCTTTATTCTTAAAAACAAACTAAAACATAACAGATACCAGAAGATCTCATTTCAGAAATAATGAACATTAAACAATATTACAAAATTAAATTAAATTTCTAAGGTAATATTGTATACTACTTTATGACCCCTTATGGACTTTCCATTTCCATTATTGTAACAAATCTTTCAGCAGCACATAGACCAAAAACACCTACAACATACCACACAAACCTACTTACACATCTACAAAAAACATGCCAAAGATATGTTGATGACACCATCTTTATATAATAAGGTAGCACAAGATAATCTGAAAAAAATAACCTACTAAAAGTTCACCCAAAATAAGAATTTACAGCTGAATAGACACAATAAAATAAGAAATGTTTTTGATTTCAGTATCACAAAAAGCAGCCGACAAAGACACACTATTCAAATCTACCAAAAACCACCAATGACTGACATTCTTTCTCATTCACAACACCTTAAATCATAAAACCTTATTATATAAGCTATCTACTTTTTGAGTTTTGATCTACAGATTATCAACCTCATCTGAAGGGTAAATTAAAGGACTCAAGACTGTGAATTTGTAGCAAACATAAATAGATATAATAGCATACTCCTAAAATAAATAAAAGCAAACATAACTGAAACAAAAATTTACTACTTTAACATTTATAAACTAACTCAGAGGAAAATAATTTACAAATTTAAAACTTCATGAAATAGTTTAAAATTTTCAACAAACAACAGCAATGTACTAAATGAGCAGAAGCAATTAATTTAAATTCAGCACTTTTTGGCCATCTTCTAAGTATGTGTCTGTGTAACCAAAACAGTAAAAAATATTCTAGCAATAAACTCAACTGATGCCAGGGTGGGAACAGCAGTGTCAGTTACTGAAGAAGGCTGCAAGAGTTACCATAATAATTTTGATATATCTTGTTAAAATAATGCATTTATTTAGTTTTGTTTAATTTATTGTTTAAAAAGTTTATAATTTTAAACAGTTTTAATTTTTTTAACAAATTACAATTCCATAACCACATCTAAAAAATCTTTTGAAGATATTGATCAGAATATCGGTGTAATGTAACTAAAAGTATAAAATAATAACAGTATTTTCAGTGTTGCTTTATTTGCATATCCCTTGTAGTAAATTTTTATGCCTTGCTCTTTTATGTCATTCTAAATATTAAAGTGTTTGTGGTTAATATAGTTAATGCTGTTTCAAATTTATGTGCTGTAACTGGAAATATTTTGCTTTGCAGGATCTATTCCAGTATTGCTTATGGCTGTGGTTTGTGTAGAGCACTTGAGGTGCTAGTTACAACTGCTCTTTGCAGTAGTAATAATGTTCGCTATACAACCTGGAATGAACTGCAGAATGACTCTTGAGTTTTTTTTACTTACCTTCAGAAGCAGCAGACTGTGTTAAAAGTGGTTACAATGTAACAAATTTGTTGATTAAAAGGCAACTTGGGGGCCTGTGGTGACAAGGGGTCCTCAACCTCTTTGAGCATTGGGTTTTTACTTGTACTTAAAGGTAAGATGGATTTTAAAAAAATAAACAAATTGGAAGATGAAAATAAATTATTTTTCAATAATTAAATATCACATTAATTTATTACTTATTAATAAAGGAGGCTTGTGCACTTGAGTAAATGGATATACAATGCATATAAAAATAATTGATACCTCCAAATTATTAATTGGCCTTTAGAATTAGACATTTTTTAAAGGATTGTTTCAAATGCCAAATATTTAAATTTTCATTAATTGATTGGATTTAGTGTTAGAAAGCAATCATTAACATCTTTAAAATTATTGAGGTTTTACTTTTCCCTGAAAGTAGAACGCATTTAGAAAAACAATATTGCAAAACATCAATTTCTGTAATTTTAAAAGGACCAGGTGGGTTATGGTGCCTGCGGGGACAAGGAGGGGCATAAACACTATGAAATTACAAAATTTTTACATGACCTGGATGAGAAGGGTTTTATTGAAATAACAGTTTGAATACCACTACCTTTTAATTATTAAGTTAGAATGGAAGGGAAACGTCAGACCCTGTGGAGGAAAGGTATGGAATCTTTTCTACAACATTATGTGTTTTTATTTGCCCTTAAAAGTGAACATATTTAAATATTGCAATAATCAATCTTTGTTTGGGGGGGGGGGGAAGATTACGGATGTCTTCTGCTCGGGGATTTGGGGAATCTGTTACCTCTATTGTAGAGTCTGGCTCTTGTCTTTTGCTGTAGGATTATTGTTATGAAGTGGTGGTTGCATATTTTAAAATGATATTCATATTATTAAAATGGATGGAATGTAGGATTGCATTCCGATCCTTCTATATCATAGATTGTTTGAAGTGTGAGGAGTGTAAGTTCAGAGTTGCAATATTTTCAACAGTCTCCTGATGTGACTCCTTTTCAGTTTGTTCTCTGAAAGCCACTTTGTTGCTAGGATGTGGGGTAGTGTAGCAGGATTGCATTTGGCAGGATCCCTAGTTTTGTGGTTGTTATCCATCCTGTATAATGAAAGGTGTACAGGGGGATGGTTAGTAACTTTGTAAGTTTGGTTGGGGATTCAAGAGGCCCTGAGTTCTGTAATATAAATGGGTTTTCACTGGGTTTCAAAAACAGAGAGCTAAATGTGATGATATGATAATTAATTTTTTTTTGCAGAAGCTAAGGAATATAGTTTGCCTGAGGTTCAATGGAGCGTAACTCTACGAAAAGTTGTTTTTTTTATTGGGTTTCAGAATCGGAAGACCTTTTAAAAAACTAACTGTTTGACTATTGCTATTTCAATATTTTTTTTTAACTGAGAGTATAGGGGAAAAGGGAATTCCCTCAATAAAAAAAAAAAATAAAAAAATAAATGTATATCTACTTATGTTTGGCTCTCTCTTCAACACTATTATGAGCTTTTTACCTATTCCTGAAGATAGATAACACTTTAAGAAAGAACAGTTTGAATAGCCCAGTATGTCAATTTTGGATATTTTTGGATATTTTGAGAGCGTCCAAGGGATTCACGTTATCAAAAGTAGTGAAATTAAGAGACGTGTTGGATGACATAATTAGTATATGACCTGTAATATTCTAGAATAGGCAATCTTTTAAACAGTAAGGAAAATCAGAACAAATAAAAGAAGAAACAAATTTTACCTCTTCATATATCAGTATTGTTAACAAAACTGTATTCCTTTAGGCAGTAATTTTTTTGTCATTATTTTTTATCTATTATTTTTTCATCTTCCCGAATGTCTCAATGTCTCTGGAGGCACACCAGGTTGGAAATTACTGTTTCAGCTTAACAGCTGGTTTGGAAGTTATCACCCTAATGCTAGTAAGGTTGTAGCCTACAGTTTCGATGAAAAATATCAGAGAAATGCATGAGTTGGCTTTTGCTTTATAGTTAGACAATACTAGCAGTTATGAAGCCTGTTCCATGTTTGATAATAGTCCGAAGTTCAAACTCGACGATCTTTAATCCTATATAATCACATGTATATTTCATTAACATAAAAAAAAATCCTTATGCAAGTCCTTAGACCCTACAAAGAATACATTCAAATTTATTTATTATTTAGTTACTAGTAGGATAAATATATTTATGGAGAGAGGTCCTGAGGAAATTAACTTTTTCAGATATTATCCTGTGTTGTATCTGGTCATAATAAGCTCACCTGCAGTTCAGAAGTGTCTTCTGATGCCTACTAGCCCTTGTGAAAACCTCATTTGATAACGGTCCAATGAAAAACCTAGAAAGATAGATATTCGGATTCAATAAAAAGTTACTGGATTTGAACCTCGTGTACATACTATCAAAGAACATTTGATTATTAGGAACAATGCTAACCTCCAGTCCAAGCTTTAATTTTATATTTTTTATGTACTTTTGATTTCAGTGAGAAATACGAACTATGATTTCATCAGCTTTTATCAAGGAAATTATAAAACATTGAACTCATCATAACACTATGACTTTTTAATTTGTTTTGAGGTCGTATTATAAGGATGATTTGGGATTTGTAGTTCGAATAGTTTTACCACGTTTTGAATGTTTACATTTGCGTCTCGATTTACTGAATTTTAATTATATTTATTAGATTGTTTTTATTATTATTATAAAATATAGCGCACATTTTTAGGATCGCTTCAATTTATAATTTTTAGTATTATAATCGCATTTTTTTCTATATTTCATGCGCTTATCACACTATAGAATATTTTCAGTAATAAACGATGAATAAACACGATTGTTACGATGAGTTGAGCCCTAATTATGATTTGGAGTGTAACTTTATATTCAATGAAGAGCGTGTCGAGGGGGTGGACGGCCGTATCTCAGTAACAGTAATTCTATTGCCGTGAGTCGAACGGACAAGTCAGATATCGACCCGGTTTTGAAATTCTGTAACGTTGACGTAGATAAGCGAGTAGAAGGGCGTCAAAGCGGGTTGGTTCTGCGCATATATTTTGCGCACGGCGATCCCCCTCTTAAATCCGTTATGTACCTCCTATCTCTATGTTATATACGCCATGGGAAGCAACAGGCTGTTCTTGTGATCGGCGTGTATACATACATCGTCGTATCAACGCAGACGTTTCGGCCAAAACGTGACAAATAAGAGACGAAGTTGTCGTGTACTTTTACATGTAAGTAATACGTAAAGTTAAATTATTATAAAATAAACGAGCGTGCATGTATTGTTAATCCCTTATAATTAAGATTATAGGTTAGACAGGTTTTTCTTATCTCACCCACAGTATAACACTATGCTGATAACTAACTGACAGCAGTTATTCATTAGATGTAACTTCCGTACGCATTCGCTTGACATCTGTCATGTTCCTTTCATTACTTTCTGTTTTATCTCGTTCAATAGAGTGTAAAATGTGTTACAGTAACGATAAGCTCTAAACATAAAACACATATATTTTGTGAAAACGTCAAACGTATCGGTTTTAATCTAATATGCGACGACTAATTTAAAAAAAAAAAATTGTTTAAGTCGCTAAATACTTGCGTTAAAATATTACGAAATAAATTTACTAATGTTCTATTTACTCGTTAATTACACCCAACATAATAAATTATTATTTTAGTAGAGATAAGGAAAAAATAAAAACAACTAAGCTACCTATGCACATGTACAAGGGAATAAATTTAACGGTAATAATGTTATGATGTAACTAATAAATTAAATTATATTTAATTTACTAGTTATATTTAATAGTTTAATTAAAGTATTAAATATAATATACTGTCTGTTTAAATCCGTATGGTGACAAATAAAATTATTTTTCCATCTGTTTAACAAAAACTTTAACTGAACGCTTCTCCTAGATACATGTTAATAAAATTATTTACCATACGCGCGACTTGCTACAAATGGACAATTTTCTTGTTTTCAGGTAGTACTCGATATATTTTTTTTAATTTAGAAATTGTGAAGCATGATTTCTAATGAAAGGTGTTTGTGTAGTATACTTTACCAATACACATACAAAATTAATATATTTGGAGTCTCACTAGCTGCAAACGAAGAGGCTTTAAAGAGTTTGTATTTTCTATTTATTACATTGTGAAAATGTTTATGGTGTTTCTCAATATCATTAGCACGATTTGTAATTTTGGAAATGGTAAATGATTTTACATTTTTTGGAAGCGTTTTAAAAATCTTTGAGTAACAATTGAAACCCTTCACGGACTTATCTTTTTTAATTTATTGTTTTTTTTTCTTTTAGGTAGCGAATTTTTTAAATGGCAGTTTTAAATTCTGTCTTGACGTGTTATGTTATGATTTATATTAAGGATGGGGAAAAATTATCTTGAACGTTTTTCTTTCATTTCTTGTACTGCGCTTGAAAAAAATGATTTGTAAAATATCTTGTACATTGCAAAATTCACCGAATACTCTGTACTTGGTTACTGTTTTATGTTTTTGCATATCATCGGACATGGATTATTAGAGTCAATGTACAAGTATAAATAAAATACGAAAATAAAAAGTTCCTCTACGTACAGTGCATTCTAGTTTAGTTGTGCTAAAAGTAGGTTTAATGTTTTTATAAATTATTAAAATTTGTTGTTTCTAATACATATAGATAATAAGTTATATATGTAGACATAGTTAGTAATACATATTTTAGTAATATATTATTGATATATATATAGTTTTTATTTATCGTTAATATCTTGCTGGTTAAATGCGACTGGCTGAAATGTATTAGCCGGTCACATTAAAATTTTAATTGCTTTCATTATATATGTATATTTCTTTTTTTTGCGGAAACATATTTTAATGGACGGTGTAAAGGTGCATAGAAAAAGTTTTTGAGAAGTGGCTCTACGCACCACCGTAGTATAAAGTAAAAGATCCCATTTGTCAAGTAATAGCGCATTAAAATACAGTCAGCTTTAGAATTCCCTCAATAAATTGTTATGATTTCTCTATATTACACGTACGGGTTGTCCGTCCATGGTATCAGCACTAACCTGCTTTTATTTCTTAAATTAAATAAAATTAACTTAAATCAGGAATTTTAAGTACGTTTTTAACCTGCCCATTGTTTTTACGTAGTAATAATTTTCTTATATCACTTTAGTTAAAAGTATAGTTTTCCTTCATAAATAAATATCGTAAAAGGAGGAAGACTCTCACATATACTGTGGAAATTTAATTAAAAATATCCAATAACTCTGTTGTTGGATATTTCACGATTTATGATTTAAAAGATAATAATATACTTGTAATATTGCAGATGCAATATTACAAGTATAGATGACTATTGTATAAGAGGGAAATGTTGCGAGTCAGAAGAAAAAAAAACTATATAGTTTGTCTTAGAAGAAGGAAAATGAAGGGCGCAGAATCAACCTGTAAACTGTTAACCTTTTTTAGCTAAGATTCCTTTATGCCTTAAAATCTCTATTTTAATCTTTTTTTTTATAATTAAATTTTTCGAGTTTTAATTTTTCATTAAAAATTTCCGATTCTAATTTTCCCTAGTTTTATAAAATGGTCTTAAAGTGCGTTAATATTGTATAAGAAAGTATGTATTAGTATTTATTAACTATGTATAAGTAAGTTTTATAAAATGATCTTAAAATGCGTTAATATTGAATGAAAAAATTTGTGTAAGTATGCCTTTAGCATAAATCAGGATCATAAAATATAAATTGTGTCTAAGGTAATAATTTTTAAGGATAGATTAATTTGGAAAGTCTACGAAAATTCTGTTTAAAAACCGATGATTTTTGGTATAAGTATGATTCTAGTGAACCAGCTACCAGAAAACTGTGAAATGTTATGTATGTATTACTAATTTTGCACAAAAGTTACTTGAAGTATTAAACATGTATCTACATTTATGCGATTGGTGTAACAAGAATGTTTCTTTCTCACTATCCGGGCTGACGTAAAAACGTCGCATTACGAGAAACTTTTGTATTGTAATTTTTGTTATTGTAACGTGGATGATATGTAAATATACCAAATTTCTTTCTTTCCTGTTTTCTTAGCTCTAGAGCTATGCTGCAAGAATAAAAGTATGGTAATCAGTCAAAAAATTGAATATGGTTTTTTTGAATTTCTCAACGTTTCGTGACCCGGGAATCCCAAAAATAAAAAAACAAAAATTAGTGGGGTAATGTTCGTACGTACGTATATGTACGTGTATGTACGTGTGTTGGCGAGTTTGAAGCTTAATAACATTTGACTGGCTAACCCGATTATGATGAAATTTTCTAGCTGCACAGACTCGTGTATACAGGAAAATTTGTTGATAAAATTTTTGAGTTAATATCTCCAGTGAGTGTGGGGGGGGGGGTTGTTTGGGGATTTATTTTTAAAAAAATTTGAATACATAACTCCGCTTTATATAAAGCTCAGTTCATGGGAGCATTCTTATCTTACCATTCTCAAAGAAAAAAAATTTCCCCAAAATTCCTCCCCCAAAAATCGAAAAAAAGCTCTTTTTATTTATCGTATGTTTTTTAACCTAATTTTTCTTATGTCTTCTTAGGCATAGTAGTAGTGCAAGCGATCCCCAAGAAAATAATTTGGGGTGCAATACAGAGGGTGGAGGAGCCATTTAAAGTTTAAAGGTATCATTTTTTTTTCAAAACCTTTTTGGTTTATTTAAACCTTTAATGTTATTTAAAGTTTGTTATTTAAACTTAAAAAGTTAAACAATAAAAAATGAGCTGATAAATACAATATAGGAGCTTAAAATGCTAACTATACGTTGAAAAATGCAAAAACTCCTTTAATTAAAATTTATAAATTTTTCAAAAATGGTGGGTGACAGAAAGATTCTGAGTTCATATTCGTTTTCAACATCAAAACAAATTAAAATCATGTATCACATGTTAGGAAGCAAAAATTATGTTTATCAATGTAATAGCATTACGATCATAATTCACCCCTTACTAACAAAAAAGAAATCTTCGGAAACTCTTTATTGGTTGTACCTTTTTTAGTCCCGTTCGTCAACATAATAAATATTTAAAAAAATTTTAAAAATCTCGAAAGTTGATTTTGGAAGTTGGAAAGAAAAAACAAGGATATCGATTTCTGGAATTTTTAAAACTTTCTTGCTTTAAACATATAATGATAATTTTACAATAAAACTTAATAATAAATTACCTACATAAAAAAAGGAGATCTTTGGTATCTCTTTTCATGTATAATTATTTTTCAACTGTGTAATAATAAGTTACCAATGCCAGAAGGGTACTGCAACTTTGTTGTCAACTTTTTTTATTAAAGATTTTGATACAGTTTATACGATTGCAGATATTGACATGAAGGAATTCATACTGATTGGCGCATGCCACAGGTGTTATGCTATCTTCACCTGTATCGGATTTCTGTACAGTTTTATGTAATATATGATTTAATTCTGTAGATTTAAGGTTAGGGTTATTTATTTTCTTATGTAATATAGGATCAGAAATTAGTTCTAGGCCGCCTTGCATAGTGATAGATTTTGTTAGGAAAAAATTTTGGATCAATTTAATTTTAGATGTCTATTCACAAATTTAACTTTTCTTTTTTTTTAAGGTAAATATGAAGAGGTATATAATAATCATACTGTTACAGTTTTCCTTAAATCGTGTATTTTCTTTTGCATTTCCTTAAAAAAACACACAACTTTTAAAACAAAAATATATTTAAGTAACCATGCGTGCGGTGAGATAACTTTTTCCCGTTTAGCCTCCGGGAATTACCGTTAGGTATTACTTCAGAGGATGAATGAAGATGATATGTATGAGTGTAAATGAAGTGTAGTCTCGGGTCAACCGTTTCTGAGATGTGTGGTTAATTGAAAGCCCACCACCAAAGAACACCGGTATCCACGATCTAGTATTCAAATCCGTATAAAAGTAACTGCCTTTACTAGGATTTGAACTTTGAAACTCTCGAAATCAAAATATGCTGATTTTGCGAAGACGCGTTCACCAATAAATCAACCCGGTGGGTCGGTGAGATAACTGTCGATGTTTTGGTTTACGTTATTTTAAGTTCTTTAAGCTTCTAAGAGAATTTCCCTTTGAAGCTTTAAAGCATCAAGATACTTTATGATAAGATTAATAGAAAAGATTGAACTTTTTTTTAATCATCGTTACAATAAGATAATTTATAAAATAACTGAGTAAATGTTTTTATTAAATTCGTAATTTTAAGGGTATTTAAATAAGAAAAATAAAACACGTTAGTTAATATAGTAGATCTGATTTTGCGCCCCTAGGGGACGTTCTTTATTCGTTAGATAAATAAGTATAATTTAAATTTAGAAATAAAGTATTTTTTTGTTAAATATTTGCAACCGGTATTATTTATTAATTGTTTTCCACTTAATTTTTTATTGGGGTGTGATGTAATTTTATGATAATATTAATTATATTAATATTAGTTGTATTATTTTGCCCTTTTCCCTTTTGTTGGCTCCGAAAAATTAATTTTACCTGTCGTTTAATTTGATAATGTATTTTAAAAGTGCCCTATTGCTCTTTTCTCATAACCAATACAGAGTACACTTTCGAAACTGTTCTTTTTTCTAATAATAATAATAATTATATATATATATATATATACACACACACACACACACATATGTACAGAGCCAGCCCTAGAGTTTCTGCCGCCGTAGTCAAACCCAAATATACCGCCCCCTAAGTTAAAAAAAACTTAAAATTAAAAAAAAAAAAAACAGAATTATAAAAGAATTATGTTAACCAGAAAATTACATGTAATTGAATTAAGACACTAATACATTTTTACGGAAAATTGTTTTATTGAAAAAACAAAATTTACATTTTCAACGAGTTAACGACAACGAATTTACGAACTAAAACTAGTACCTACTATTTTCAGAAATAATTTAAATATACTTTTATAACAACAAACAAAACTAGTAATACTATTATTACTAATAATAGAAAATAATGTTTGTTTTAAATTAATACACACACACACACACACATATATATATATAGATAGAGAGAGATAGACACACACACACACACACAGTATGTTCGGAAAGTCGCTGTGCAGTATGAGTCATGTGGGCATTCTGTTCTTTCGGCGTTACGTTGGTTGGCCTTTGAGTTCGTTGGGCGTTGCTCAGTAATAAACCAAGACGCCAGTTGTTGAGTAGTGATTGAATGTGCTTCGTTTCGGTTTCGAGTTGTTTCGTTTATTGGAGTCAATACTAACGAAATGTTTCTTTCGGTAGTGGAATGCATTTTCCTTGTTGAACACTTGTTTGGTGAAGGTGACAAGTATACTGTTTTAGTGAAACACAAGTTTTCTAAAATGTTTCCAGATACTCCTGTTCCTCACCCCAATGCAGTTCGAACTTCTATCGAAACGTTTTGGGCAACAGGCTCTGTTGAAAACGCTGATCGGAGTGGAAGACCACCTAAACTGAACAAACCGAAGATGCTTGATATTTTGGATGCTATGGGCGAAATTCCATTAAAGTCAACGCGTAAGTTTGTACAGCAGCAATATATTGGACGTGCTACCACACATAAAACTGAAAGAAAAGGACTGGAACTCTTTCCCTACAAAATAATGACTGCTCAAGAACTGAAACCTACAATCATGCCAAAAGATTAAATTATTGTCAACGGTTTAAACGTTTTACTGACCAAAATTGTGTAGATATCCTCCACATTACGTTTTTTTTACAGATGAAGCGTGATTTCATCGGGGAGGGTATATTAATTCGCAAAATACACGACTGTGGTCGACAACTAACCCCCATGAATTACACAAAGCGAAAATTGGAGTCTGGGTCGGTGTGAGTGGAACGCGCATTGTGGGTCAATTCTTTTTTGAAAATACATTTAATAGTGATCGTTATTGTGCGGTTTTAACAAAACGTCATTAGTTTGTGAACTGAATTGGAAATCAATCACGGTTGGTTCCAACAAGATGGCGCCACAGTGCACACAGCTAACAGGTCAATGACTTTTACGAAATGTTTTTGGTGAACGAATTATTTAGAGGAGTTTGTGGCTTGCACGATCACCCCCATCTGACTTCCCGATTACTTTCAATGGGACGAAACGAAACAAGCAGTATATTGCCACAGACCACGCAAGATTGACGAACTAAAAACCTCAGTAACTGCATATGTACGAGACATTTCAGTACATCAGCTGGTTAAAGTGTTTGAAAACAAATTGAAACGTGTGCAGTGTTGTACTGATGTTGGGGGAGGTCATTTTCAACACCTTTTATTATCTATTCCAGTTATTGTAATCCGTTTCTATAAAATAATGAAATAAAAATACTAAGTAATAATTCAGAAGGTATCGTCATTATACTTCCATAACTCCAGTGCACAGCAACTTTCCGATCTTATTGTATAAAAATATGTCATGACTTATTCATAATCAACTCGCAGAAAAAAATACTAAAGATAAATTGATGAAAATCTGTATACACGCTCTTCTTGTGGTATAAGTACAGACTAAGAAAATCTTTTTTTTGTAATTCTGAATTTAAATGATTAAAATGGAGTAACATCGAAATTTATTATATATTGAATTTCTCGGTAACAAATGAAGATGTCAACTTGATTTTTGATGTGTCTAATCTTTATATGAATATCTAAAAACCACTTTCTAGAATTTTTGCTAATAAACCTTGAAAGAGGTGAAGAAAGGTAAAAACCATTTCGAACGATGATTACAGATTTTCCCATTTCCGATTACTTTAAACGAGATATTCACTCGATTTGGCTTATAAGTACTCTTCGGATAAACATTTAAAACCCGTTTTCGGGTTTTTTGAATTTTAATATCTTAAGGAGTAATGAAACGTAAATTGTTTTTTACATTTTTTCGTTTTATGATAACGCTATTGATTCAATCTCTATGAGATTTGACAACTTTGTAATGGTAATTTATGTTCGTAATACTGATTATGTATTTCGTGAGCGAAGCCGTGATGGAAAATCTAAAAACCAATTAGCGGGTCCTGTTATGATTAAACTGTTGCTCTGAAGAGATGTATAGTACACTGATACTTTTATAAATTGAACGGGGTTTAATCTTTATTTATCATTATTATGCTTACAAGCATGAGTTTAATGAACATAGGGGAGTCCAGGGAGCAGAGCCCCATGGCTAGATGGGAAGGGTGAGGGAAGCGCGTCAGGGCTTAAGTTGATGGTACATTTTAATTCGTTTTGCCAGTGAGAGATTTTCAAGCACTGTAAGAAATTCATTTTTAAAAGATTGTAGGTAATTTCTCCCCGTGACACGTTGTTCTACTATGAAAGGGGGTATTAATTGCTTGTTGATCGTGCCACACGAAACAATCACCGATAATCATTAATAGAAATTTGATTCAAGCATGTGGGTTTTCGTCAGATCACCGACGTGAATTCCGTGTGTTTTTGTGCCATTACGGGTAAAAGTAGCTTCGTCCGGATATAGTACAAACGGAATTAAGTGGTACTTATTATTAACCCATTCACAAAACTGCAGTCGTCTGAAATGGTCACCAAGTTGGAGGTGGTGAACTTTCTGAATACGATAAGGACGCAGTCCGTGAGCATATATTATCCTCCATACTGTACTTTGTGGAATGTTGAGCCGTTCAGAAATTCTTGGCGTGCTCGTTGTAGGACTAAGCTGTACCACCTAAAGAATCTTTTCCCTTTCGTCACCACGTATCGGCTGATGTTCAGATGAAACATTAACGCTGGAAAGTGTACAATTTTCACGAAGATTATTAAAAATTCTACAAAATACTTTACGATTTGGAACTACTCGTCCAGGATATCTACGTCGTTATTCTTACACCGCAGCTGGAGCACTTCCATCGCAAAAGCCATAAATACATACCAACATATTCTGTGCAAGTGCAGACGACTCGGCATTTTCAAAACAAAGAATTCAAAATGCAATTTCACATTTTTAATTTTAGATTAAAATTGGAAAATGAAAGTTTAGTTAAAAGTACAACACAAAAACACTACATAACTTGATTCTCAAAAAATAATTAAACGCAATGAAAATTATATCAAAAACAACTAAACCGCCTGACGTTTATTATTAACACGTAACCACAATTCTATGACGGCAATGAGTAAATTCAAATTAATTTCGAAGAATACAGTTAGTGTTGCAAACCTAACCTTTCAAAGGTCTAAATTTATTCTACTAAAAACAACTATTTTTAATTTGTTTTAAATTCATAACATTTTTTATATAAGTTTTGTTACTTTTTGTTTTTAATAAAAAAGGTTAATTTTTTTTGTTTTTGATAGACTTTTATCAAATAAATTTTCTTAGAATTAAATTCTCTACAAGATTTGATAATAAAATTTACGCATTTATTAGTCATTTAACAAGTTAATGCACTTCAAACGTAAACAAAACGTGTTTTTCATCACCGAATATTTCTGTTCTCGTTTGATATTATGAAAACTACGGGAGGTAAAGTTCTGAGACCTGTTTTATTCTATTTTTCAGGTCAAAAAACACGAGAAACTATCATGTTTACCCCTTATATAACGCCTTAAAAATTTCAGTATGAACACATTTGACTGAGGGACTGAAATCCGGACAAATTTTTCGCAAGCTGTAACTCAATATCAAAGGATTTTCGAACATACGTTTTTACGGCCTTTTTTCCTTATTTAAATTTCTAGAATCAGTTTCCAAATTATTTCCTTGTCCTCCTCAATCACTCTGCATACACAGTTTCACAAATATGAAGTACCTCATTTTAGTATTACGGGGTCATAATTTTTCTGTATATATTAATGTTGCATTTGTGGTAATATTTTATTTTATAATTAGGTATTAATAGTTGATCTTTTTAATAAAGATATCAAAATTGAAGATGGTAGAATTTCTAGTAGCTTTACTACAAATATAGTATCGGTCCAGTTGTAATCTATTTCTTCTTTTGATCCTCTATATAATGGTCCCAAGGAAGCTATAGCACTTGCTTTTGAAATCACACCGGTCTAGAGAATTATCAATTAAAACATCGTACGTGTAACAATTTCCCTTCGTTTTATTTACTTGTGAACTGCCGATGTGTGTAACAATTGTTTCTTCTGTCTGTTTTATTACAGACACATATGTTAGAAAACTATGTTATACTTAAGCTTTAGCATTGTAGGTGTAACTATGAAAAAAATCGGAATTAAAATAATTTATTGTCTCTTTTTAAGAACGGAATCGTGGGAAACACTTAGTATAAAAAAATTTTTAAGTTGATCTTAATTAATAAAAAATATCTGAAATTTAAAAAAGTAATAATGTACAAAATTTCTTTACTTAGTTGTACTTATGGCAATAAAAGTGGTAAAAACCTCTGTACCGCTTGATTTATACCCGTAGTTTACTGTTATGCAACAATTAAGTTCGTTTTATGCGTTTGATTTTTTCCATTTTCATCGGACCGAATTTTATTAACGGTTTGTGAGGACGTTAGGTTGAATTTTGCTTTTATATACAACGATAATTGGTCTTGCCGTTATGTAAAAAGCAAGAATTCAGATCGATACTGTTGTAAATCGTCCAGTAGTATTTCTTTTAGACAACCGTTGAAAAAAAAAATAGTATTTATGAAACGGCCTTTACAAATTTTGCCACGTTGACAGTATCAGTATTGTTATATTTTTCGAACCGATGATACGTGCTATACTGTTAAAATATGTATACTGCTTTATATTTAATAAATTGATTTTAATCAAACAAATTTTTCACAGACTAGTGGCCCATTGCTGTTGCTGATCCTCAGCGTTATTACAAAGTAATGTTGTACATTTAAAGAAATCGGCTAAAAAATGTATTCCATTTACAATACGTCTCACCACCAACCTCTATATTTTTCTCTTTCCTTCCTACCACAGGTAAAATGCGTGTTTAAAACCTATTTCTAGTTCGTCCAGGTGTTTGGACCGGATGGATGTATGGTCCTTCTATATGGATGGATCGGGCTGATTTTTTTTTATTCTGCTCGGAATGGCCCGCAGATATGTCATCAAGCATTGATAGACCTTTAAAGTGATTTTCCTGTGAATAATAACCTCGGAAAAGTTTTCATTTAAGTAATAAACGAGGATTTTTTTGAAAAAAGTCTCATAGGAGAACCAAAGTTTGGGGCCGATGACGCTTGATAACATGTCTGTGGGTCATTTTGAGCAGAATAAAAAAAATCAGCCTGTTCCGTCCAATAGAACGCCCACACGAAGTGGAAATATTTATTAAGCCCAATTTTTTAAATATCTACGATAATATCAACAATTTACTTTTTGAACGCTGCATAATAAAAGTTTAAGAATAATTAATAATCTGTATGTGTTTTGTTTACTATATTATTTAAAAGTTACGCAGTTATTTGAATATGTAACGTCAAGAATATCGTGCTAAATAAACGCAGTATGGTTGTTTAACGTGTAAAAATACTTTCTCTTGGTTTGCGCTCGGGCTAAATGAAGCCCTTTGCTGATTTGAAGATGTGTTAACATTTTCAATTAAAAATGTTTCCTTATCATTCATTGTTTCAATCAGATTGAATTATTTTAACATTTTCATTATCCCCCCCCCCCCCGTTGAATTTAACTATATTAAAGGGGAAAGTATGGTGATCATGTAAAAATGGGGTATCAGGTTTTTTGCAAATTTTTACGTTTCAGAATCCAACTAGTCGATCCAGACCAAAAAAACAAATTTTGTTAGTGCGTACTACGTGTGTTTTACTGCTTTTGGCCTTACATCACAGGATTAACTGAATCTATTTTCTTCAAATTTGGTTCAAATGTTTCTGTATATGGAGCATTGATCATTTTCATTTTTTCAAAATTTGTTAAGGGGTGGGGGATATCGAGAAAAACAAAGTTTGATATTCTTCAGAGGCTTTTCAGAAAAACTATTAAAAGTAAATTTGTTACCTACAATGCATACATAAATAATCAAAAAAATCTTTTCAAAGAATCAATCTCTAACTCTTAACATTTAAATACATGTTTTTTTGTTCTTTTACTCTATCTCCCTTTGGTTTAAATATTTTTCAAACATTTTATGAAAGTTTATACTTCATATATAGAGCTATCAAAAATTGTGTGCAATTTTTTTAATTATAGACCCCGGATCTGAAAAAGAGAAAAGTCTTTTGAAAAATCTCTTTTAAGCTTAAATTGTATAAGAATATCTTTAGAAAAATTTCTCGTAAAATTTATTCCCCATCACTAAAAAATTTATATTCTGTTTTTTTGATTGTTAACTCTTAATTTTTATTATCAAACTTTTTTATATTTTTTTAATCACTTAAAGGGCTATTAAAATTAAAATAGCTTTGACACCTGTATTGTGTTTCGGACCCAAAATGAGAAGCAATTTTTTCATTGCTCTCATAAAATGTGTACTTTATTTTTTCAATATTTTTTAAAAATCTTCTTTTAAATTAATTTCTTTTGCTAGGGATCACTTCTTTATAAATAATTTTTTCCTAAATTTTCCCCATAAGAGTAAGAAATCTTTTATTAGAAATTTAGGAATTTCGATGCTTAAATCTTATTTCGGTAATCATGATGACTAGCTGAGAAAGTCACTCCAGCTTTTTTATTTATAAGCTTTGTTTTCATCTAGTTTGTTCGAAAAAGAGTTAAAGTATAACCACTTAAGTTTACTTCAACATTAACCAAACCGATCGAGAGAAGAGCGCAAAAGATAGGAAAGTAGCTACGGCGGTGGGAAGAGTTGGGGTATATATTGTTAATACTTTATTGTTGTAGTATGTAAAGAAGGGAAACAAAATGAATACGGTTGAGTGGAGAAAAATGATACGGAGCATTTCATAGGATACCTGTCATATTCGAAAAAGTAACCTGTTATCGGGAATCGGTTATTATACGTTGATAAAATAAGTATCTTATTCTTTTTTTTAGATGTTTTATTTATGTCAATGTATTTTTAATTTTTATCACTTAACAGCTCGTCAGTCTAATTATTGGAGTATCAGTTTTGAAGAATCCTTCCTGTTTTTAAATTCTGTTTTTTTTTTCCATTACTTCAAAATATAATCAATTAATACGAAGTAAAAAGTAAAACACAATTTTTAGCGTATAAATGATGTAATTAGAAAATAAGTAAAATTGTCTTTTTTTTGGTAAAAAATAAAAATAAAAACATTTTATAAAATTGAATTTTATTAGAATAAATGTAATAATGCATTAACTGTAAATGGAAAATTTTGGGGTAAAGATAGAGGAATAAGATTTGTTTATTTTTCAATTCGTAGACCAAAATCATACGAAATCGTATGTGAATTGTTTGGACGATTAAAAAATAGGCGTTTTCCGAAGTTGATACTCCCTTTCGACTGTCAAAATCTCTGAAAGAAGGGGGTTATTTTTTAAGTAAGGTCCGTTTTTTAATACAAACAAAACCAGTAAAGATATTGTCAAAAACCTATTTTTATTTCACTCTTCACAATTTATACTACTTTTCTACACAGTTACCTTGTTTCTTTAAACATTTTTCATAGCGTTTAACTAAATTGTTTATGCCCGCATCGTAGAAATCAGCCGCCTGTAAAGACGACCGGTCTTCAACCGTTGTTTTCACTTCTTCATCGGCGTCAAACCGCGGACCGCCGAGAAAGCTAGCGGAACAGCTGGTAATCGCTCGGCGCATGGTCCGGGCTGTACGGTGGGTGGTCCATTTGCTTCCATCCAAAAGATCCGATTGGTGTTCTTCAGAAAGCAGCCTGGGAACCCATCGCGAGCACAGTTTTGTTGTAAACTGCAAGATTTCAGAAACGATTTTGTTAAACACTGACCTTGAAACTTGTGGGAATATCAGTGACAGCGGAAATCGTGAATCGCTGGTCATCACGAATTTTTGCGTCAACTTCGCGCACCAAATCATCTGTGATTAAAATCTTGATTTAGCAAAACTTTTAAATCGTCCAAATTCCTAAAACTCGTTTCTTTTTTCAGTGAAGATAGACGTGGAACTGTCCTATTATTCTTTTCACTGGATGTTCCCTTACCGGGAGAAATGAAAATCGTTAATTTGAACCCGCAACTCGACCCGAAGCTGAAGCATCATTCCTATAATTGTGCTTACACTCTACGAGAATGGCGTTAACATTATCTTTTTCACTATTATGTTTTTACTTCGACGAAATACTAAGAAACGAGTTTATAACAAACTTTAATACTTTTATCGTAACATAAGGGATAGTTTGTTTCGAACTGGAGTCTAATGAAATAAGATGTAAAAAATAAACAATTATAAAACCTTTCGGAGAGTAATAAAAAATTAGACTACAATCATGAATAATCCTTCCAGAAAACCATCATTATGACGGGGTGATTATTGAATACGCGCGACTGCATACCTAAATGCAGTGCAGTATTACTGAAAGAGCGTTTCCAATATAAATCCTTTGATCCATTACGCATGCATTACTGTGTTACCTGCCGTCGTGTTCTGTTTCTTTATCAAATGTTAAACATGGAGTTTTCTATACATCTGTTTGTAGTGTAATGGTGAGTCTGTTCAGATAGAAAGATTAGTCCTTTGTATAAAAGTTTAAATACAACGATGATTTCTTAAGAATGCAACAGATGTATTTTAAATAAAATAAATACGATACTATTAAAACTTCATTCCATTCGTTTCAATTTATAAATAAAATAGAGTCTGGAAAAAAGAAAATTAAAATATATAACTAAATCTTAAGAAATCGTCGTATTAAAAATTCTATACCTTTATATGTATTTTACTATTTCTTCTTATATTGCTATGCATATCCTTATATGTAGGGTATAGGTGTGTATATATATATATATATATATATATATATATATATATATATATATATATATTGTGTGTTCGCGGCTCGATCAGGATATTGAGAGGTTGACAATTTAAGAATGTTTATATAATTACAATTTATTAGTTTCGGAAGAAAAGTAAAATAAGATAAATCAATACTAATAAAAATAATGACAACAGTAATAATAATAATAATAATATACTACAATAATAAACAAATAATATTAATGATAGTAATCACAATTACAATAATAATAATAAACAATGATTACATGCAAAATAAAATTTAAAGCAGTCAGGATTTATTTACACGTAGTAAAAACCAGAATTCAGTTCAGTTGACAAAAGACATTATAATGACTGCTAATATTTACACCTATAACAAATGGTATTGTATTACCACGAAGAGAAAATAGTCTAAAGTTCTTTAACTGCAAATACAGCTTTCCTTTTTAACAAATAAAACTACCCTATAGTTTATAAATAAATTGAATACTTTATCCCTTTCACTAATTGTCTGACAGTAACTCACCAAACAGTTTCCTACATTCATCCACTGTACACACTGGATTGCTTGTGACGTTACCTTAATCGCGTCGAACTTGTACGCACTAGATATTCGCTCCTGCACCGACTCGCATAATAACTCCTTGCTTAAAACTCTTCGCGTAATACTCGCTTCATCAAAACTGAACTCAACTCGTCTTCCCTGGAGAGTTTATACTCCTATTCTCTTTTCCTGCAGAACTAGACCCAAGTTGAAGCGTGAAAATGATCTTCAGAGACGTTTTCCTGTACATTCCTACCTGGTTTGGTATTTCTTCTCGTGGAACAACATCTGTAGTAGGTGTGTCAACGGGCAGTATTACAAAGAACGATTGTTAAACGGACCTTTTAGTCTTAGAAAAAGGATTCCTTTTAGTCTTCTTCCGGATTTCTTTCATTATTATTATTTCTACTAATTTCTTCTTAATTGGCAGGAATCCGTTACTCAGGTCCGTTATACCGGTCTTGTGCTTCATGAAGTATGTAACCGTCTTTCAAGGATATGTTTTATTAATCAAAATAAAGAAGAAAGTTCATATAAACATAAGTTCGGAAACGTTTCATTAATGAGTATCAAGTGAGTCGAGTGGAAGCTTGTGTTGCGATCGGACGTATTGTTGTGCGCTCTGTCTTATACTGTTTTTTTTTCGGATCAACGGTTTTATATCTGATTTTTGGAATTGGGAATCGACGGTGGAAAATTTTCGGAAGTGTTTTAATATAATTTGGTGATTTTTGGTTGCGGACTGACCTTTTTATTGAATTTTTTTATCTGAGTAGCCTTATTGCTATTGGAAATAAGGTTCATAGTTGACTGCTGGTCGCAGTGGTTAGTGTGAGTTAGTAGTGGTGTACCTTGAGTTGTTTTCAATTCGTGTGTAGCTTATCTGTAGTGGATGGCATAGACAATTGTAACTGGCATCGACTGATAATATTGTTTATTATTCTTCAAGTGATAAACTTTTGATATTGGAATTAATTTAATTAATTTCGGTTGTTGTTATCTCTTGATAAGATAGACTGATGTAGCTTAGTTTATCAAGCTATCATTTATATATATTTATTTTTTTATTTATTTTTTTTTTTTGGGGGGTATCAACGGATGCGGAATTGTCCTCTAAGTACAATTTCGAGACATGCGACGTCGTAGCTCCCTCCCATCTGAGGATACAGCCTTACAAGGGGCTGGACCCTCGAAGGGAGCAACTGGAAGGAGAGAGGATGGCACAGTGGACACTGAAGGTATGGATACTACGGTGAGCACCCAGGAAAAGAGTAAATGGAGGGAAACCGAGGGCAGAGTAGCCAAAAGACCTAGAGCGGGTTCTTCGGAGGAGGAAGAAACCCCTCCTACTCTTGAGGAAATTACCTACAAATTAGGTAATGCAATCACACAACTGAGACACATGACTGGCAAGGGGAGTCAAACTGCAATCAAAGCCCATGAAAGGGAACTTAAAGAAATATATGAAGACTTACTAAGACTGTGTGAAGAGAAAGCGGAGACAAGTAATCAGACCAGTCAGACTGAAGGTCATTATAACAGCGAGATGTCGGACATTTTGAATGTTGATCTATCAGACGAGCAATTGATAGAGAGACTGCCCTCCAGATGGTCAAGGTGGGTGATGAACAGGATCACTCAGGTTAACGCAGCAAAACCTGGAGAGGGTAGTTGTCACTTTGTAGACTTGAATGGCATAAGACCAAACAGCCTATATGCAGGAGCAACGCCTGGTGCAATGTTTCTTCAGGAATCAACGATACTCGAAGGCAGTAAGGTCACAACTAATGGTACAAGATACACAGTCATCTATGACACCAGTTGCGGGGATAAGGAAATGGCGTCACACGTACTTAAGGCACTAAGAAGAGTAGTGGGTAAACTGAAGACTCAGTTTTCGTGATACCAAATGGCCCTCCGGGCATTTTGATTAGGAAAATAGTAATATATATTTTAAGGAAGGGGAAGACCTTACCAAGGATGGTCCTCCCCACTCCAAGTGACAATGCGAGACCAAGCTCCAGATCGGCGTCTGTAAGGCGAGAAACCCCACCGGTCGCCGAGAGTAAAACCATTGTTGTACAAGCACAAGGGAAAACATACCCTGATCTATTAAAAACTATGAAAGAGAAAGTTAAAGTAGAGGAGGCTGGAGAAATTCTTTCTATAAGAAAGGGTAGAGATGAACAGCTAGAAGTTAGGGTAAGTGGAGTACAAAAGGCAGGGGAGTTTTCTGCAATGCTGAAGGATAGAGCAGGGGATCTTCAGGTCGATATACGTAACAAGGGAGACCGTAGAACAGTTGTACACATTAAGGACATGCTTGGAAATACTACGGAAGGTGAACTAAAAGAGGCAATTGAGAAGGTCCTAGGAACGGGTGAGAGATTTCAAATAACATCTATGAGAGACGCATACGGTAGTACAAAAAATGCTACAGTAATTACTACTCAAGGCAGCGCAACAAAGTTAATAACAGCAAGACTGAGAGTAGGCTGGGTTTGCTGTAGGGCATATATCCGCATCGAAAACGAAAAATGTTACCGGTGCTGGAGCATGGGGCACGGTAGAAGAGAATGCAGGGGCCCTGACCGCACCAACTTATGTTTCAACTGTGGTAATATGGGGCATTTCATCAATGACTGTAGGCAAGCAATGAAGTGTCTCGATTGCAGAAGTACAGAACACAGAACCGGGAGTATGAGCTGCAATAAACATAATGATTAAAATATTATTAAGTAATAATAATAGAAGCCTACTATCAGGAGACCTGACGCTGGAAATAGCCACAATATACAATGTCGACTTTCTGGTGTCTACGGAGCTTAATGTGTATTCGGCTGCCAGAGGTCAATGGATACCCGACAGGAATGGGGCTGTGGCCATCAGAAGAATACTCGATAGAGTGGATTATAACTTGTACAGCAGAGAAGACGGAATAATAGCTATTGAATTAAATGACACGATTATTGTGGGTACATACATCAGCCCCAATTGCACTATAGAGTTTTTTCAAAACCAGATATTTAACCTACAGCAGATCATGACCAGATCGCGGAAAAGAGTGGTAGTGCTTGGAGATTTTAATTGTAAAACTACTGTAGCGGGTGCCAATTCTACAAATGCTAGAGGTAGAATTCTCGAGGACTTGTTGGAGGTTACGGGTGCGTGCTGTATAAATGATGGGGCTCCTACATACAGCGCAAGAGGTCACCAATCAACAATAGACCTGGTAATTGTGGATAGTAGGTTTAGAGCAGATAACGTCGAGTTTGCTGTCCTTACCGAAGAAACTGGTAGTGATCACAAGGCCGTATTGGTTAACATCAGAGATTGTCCAAGGCGGGTAAGGCAGGATAATATTATCTCTAGATTAACGGATTTCCAGATACACCGGGTATAAAATAATGTGGCAAATAGGATTAGGAACTGTGAAAACATAGAACCGGAGAAATTTCAAGAAATATTCAAAGAGGAAATTTCTAACATACCGCACTCCGGTAATAGATATCATCCGGTGTACTGGTGGACCAGAAAAATCGAAGACCAAAGGAAAATCATGCAGCATCACAAAAGAACTGCTCAGAGGTTGCGAGCAAGGAATAGTAACGATGAAGAAAGTCGACGTGCTGCCCAAGACTATAGACAGGCCAGGAAAAAGCTTAACTTTCTCATTAAGCAATCTAAGAGGAATAAATGGCAAGAGCTCTGTAACGAACTTGACACTGACCCTTGGGGGAAAGCTTTTAAGATAATTACCAAAAGGCTAGGTAGACAGGTGCCAACGTTGAGTAAGGAGGAAGCGGAACGACAAGTTAGGATTCTTTTCCCTAGACCTGAAAATCTGAATAGGGAAACAATTTTTTGTGAAGGTGGCAGATTCACAGAACAAGAGGTAATGGAGGCCATTAAAAAGTTGAAAAACCGGAAAAGTCCAGGGCCGGATGGCATACCTGCGGCCATCATCAAGACTATAGCAGGAATAATACCCTGGGAAATTGTGGATCTGGCTAGTTATGGTCTACAAAACTGTAATTTTCCTGGCTGCTTTCCAGCAGCCAGGACGGTTTTTATACCCAAGGCGGGGGTAAATAATGGATATAGGCCGATTACTCTTATTAATAATATGGGAAAGGTGGTTGAGAGGCTGATAGAAGGCAGGCTTAGGGCAGAGCTTGAGGAAAAGGGCTGTCTACATCCACAACAATATGGATTCAGAAAAGGCCGATCTACCATAAATGCCTTAGAGAAAGTTAAAAATTGAGCTTTAAATAGCAGAAGCGGTACCTGGAGGACCAGGAAAATCCCCCTAGTGATAATGCTGGACATTAGGAACGCGTTCGGATCAGTCCCCTGGTCATCTATAACTGATGCATTGCATGAGATGCGAATAAGCGAATATCTAATAAATCAAGTTAATCACTATCTACATCAAAGGTTTCTTGAGATCAAAACTTTGGAAGGTAAGGCAGTTTTCCTGATGTTTGGTGGCGTTCCTCAAGGTTCTGTGCTGGGCCCAACCTTGTGGAACATTTTTTATGACGCAGTCTTCAGACTGAATTATCCTGAAGGAGTTTCTGCAATTGGCTATGCTGATGACATAGCAATCCTCGTTGAGGATAGGGATGTAGATAACTTAAAACGCAAAGCCAATCTGGCATTAGGAATTATAGATGAATGGTTACAAAGAAGCCAACTACAGATAGATCCAGGGAAGTCCAGTTGTATTGCCCTTTCCGGCAGAAGACCTATTAGAAGTATACATTTGAATATCAGAGGAGAGCCAATTATGCAAGTCAATGAGGCAAAATATCTGGTAGCCCCCGATAGAGCTGTACCCGGGAAAGTAAAAATAAAAAAAAGTTAGAAGGAATGAACTTTGTAAAGTTAGTATATATAGGTTAGTTAGTAAGTTTAGTATATATACTAAAGGAGCTTTTCTACAAAATCTATCGTTGCGCGATTTCAATTGTTTAATCGAATGTAAAATGTAGAAGGATAATACTACCTTTATATGTGTTTTCATTTCTGAAATAAGGGGAAGCTAAAATAATTGCAATTATAAATTTATCTAACATTCAGCAAGAATGACGTAGGTTTATGACTGAATATAATGAAGGTGAAAAGGATATTGGTTTCTGTCAGTTGTCAGGAAAGTTATGATGGTACTACAAGGATAGCGCTATCATTTAGCATTTCTAGAACAACATAAAAAGTCTGCAGTCTTGTAGGACGACCAACACATTTTACTGCGTTACTGTTGTATTGTATATATAAAGAATATTACAAAACAAAAGAAGACCTGTCAGTTCATCGACTAGATAACACTCTAATTAGCTGTCTCTCTTTCTGTCTCGCTCTCCTACATTGAGTGATCTGGCATCTCAGCATCCCTTTCCTTTTAAATGTAGATCCCTTTCTTAAATCATATAAACTTTAATTAATTTGTTTCATACTTTGTATTTCAACGTTTCCAATCTGTTATAATTAAACACCGATAAAGTTATAAAGTAGGTTAATTCAAAATGAGGTAGTTTGAAGAGAAAATTACTTATACGCTGTCTTAGTTACTTTAACTGATTAAACAGTGTTTCATCTACCATATAATGTCCATTTTTATTTAAAATTTTTTCCGATTTCAATCAGTAAAGTAGTTAGAGGTGAAGAAAAAATATCTTTACCTAGATTTGTAGAGCTAAAGAATAATATATTAATCTTTAGGTTTAATTGATAAAGTTATACATTAATTCATTATTCGGTATAACTTTTTAATTCTATAATTCTCTTCAAATTCATTTAAGGAAATCATCCCTTCTCGTTTTAACTTTTTGTAAATAAAAATATATATGTAATGTACTAATTATGGTATTTTGATTTAAATTGTTTTCTATAATTCTCTTGGTAAAGATAATTATAAATAAAGCGGTATAATAGTATTTCTTGAGCGACTCAAATGGCGCATTAATAATAAATAATTCTATGCAATTTTAACGCATGAATGAGATCCTTATAAAAATAATGACGTCGTTAAATGTTTTATCGATAACCAATATTACGATAAGAAATAAATAATCAAAATTAATCCCTTTTTCTTGACCGCAGAAGATTGGATGCATCTGTTATATCACTCTTTTGTCGATAATATATTCTTGAGAATTTTATTGATTTTTTCTCAATTTGCTAACCGCTATTTTCCCATAGATTTTATTGAACATCTCTTAAAGTAAGCATAGATGATAAAAAAGCTGTTTATTAAAAATAATGATAAAGATCTCACTTCACATCTTCGTCAAAAACAAGGTTTATATTAGTTTAACTGTAAGCATCGACTTCTATTAACTGAAACGCATAAATCAAAGCATAGAGTGAAAAGTTATCTGGATGTGTCTAACTCATCGAGAAACCTTTTCTGTCTGTTCGATACTAAGGTTTTTCATCACATCATTCAGAATTGGACAAGAAATATTTTTTTGAGCAGTTCAGGCAATGCAGAAATAATTTATCATCCAGATCGAATTATTAAGATCACGTAAAATAAAAATGCTATACGAAAGTTTAACAAACAGAGGGTTTATCACGAAATTCTTCCGGGACTTTCATCCTATTCTACTCGTGAAAATAATGGAAAAAGTTCATATAAACGTATATCCTAAATTGCTTCGTTTGCGAGTTACGGCTAGTGAAAAATTTTGCTAGGATTTCAGTTACCCCTTAGTGAAAAGAGTGTACTGAAATTTTTAGGACGTTTATTATGGAGCAGAATTAGTGATTTTTTATGGTTTTTGACCTGAAAAATTAAATAAAGTAGGTCCCAGAACCGTATGTTTTTAAACATTTATTATAAACCGGTACGTATAATGAATGCACTTTGGTCTAGTGTAGTGGTTCTAAATTAAATTTCAATTTTCCTTACTTTTCTTTGTTTTATTCAACTTATCTTACACCATTTTGTTCAGAATTAAATTCTGTACATGTTTTTTTAAAGATTTTATGTACTTATTACCAATTTAACAAAGTTATTGTACGTTAAATATAAAAAAACAGGGGTTTTTTACCCCAATTTATTTGATTGATCTGGAACCTATTTTATCGATTTTTCAGGTCAAAAAACCATAAGAAACTCACTAATTCTGCCCCTTAATTAACGTTCTAAAACTTTCAGTATGACCTCATTTCACCGAGGTAGCTGATATCCGAGCGAAATCTTTCACTAGCCGTAACTCGTAAACGAAGCGTAAACATATGTTTATATGAAATTTTTCTTTATCTTCAGTAGTTGAATAGGTTATGAAAATCCCGGGAAAACTTCGCGATACACCTTTATATCTCGCGTATATATATATATATATATATATATATATATATATATTGTTTGATGTTACTTATATTGTGATTTTTGTGCCTTACATTGAATTTTACCGCATTATAATATATGCAACCTAACTCTAAAACAATTGTACAACGCATAATAGTATTTATTTAGCGGTATGTCATACGATATCTTATTAAACGGCGATGTGTAATCAAATGAAATAAAAAAGTCACCATACGGGATGACGTCATGTTATTCGGTAACTGCGCGCTTATCTACGTTGAGTTGGATTTTGGCTACCGTATGGAACACTATTCTAGAAAGGGATTAACACGGGTTGTCTTGTTGCGATGCAATTACAGTGGCTCTCTTTTAACTATAATGTAACTTTTTCGCATTTTATCTGAAATTTTAGGTTTCAACCAAAATGTAATAGGCTTGCCGTATTATTTTATTATATTGCAAGTATTTTAATTTGAAATTTAACAATAATTTCAATTAAGTTATTATGTAATAAAATATTCGTCTCAAACCCAAAAACTGGCGTCTTTTCAGTATGCACTCCTATTCTTTTTTTTTATGTATTACTTATGAATTGTCGTTTTTTCCACAACTCGCTGGCTTTTCCACTCGAACATTGCGAGTTTATAATAAAGCAGGACACCCTTTAGCTCATATAGTCGTATTACCCGTAACAACTGGTTTACAGCGAATTTTATAAGGGAACTAACCATCACCTTAATTCCCTAAAGAAACATACAATAGTAGAATAATACAAATAGTTTAATAAAATACAAAATTTCACTTGCCATTTTGTAATTAGGTCGTCTAAATGCATACTTGCCGTACGGAGAAAAGTAACCCGTAAAGTTCTTTAAAAAACTACGTTACAAATTTAACATATTCTACACACTTAACTGACTAAAACTAACCTAAATAATACTTTGAGTAAGCATTATTATGCAGGCACATTAATTTTTGTAGACGGAAGAACGAGGAATTAACGTTGCTTACCAGTAGACAATACCACTTCACTATCTTATCTATAAACCGTACAGGCCAACAAAGGTAACAGTTTTACAGAAGTATTTATCCATTGTATTATTCCATCGTTTAATATGACGATTTAAATATTACGTTATAATTTTTTATAAATGAGCGTGAAATAAAAAAAAAGACAGTGTGCAAGGTGCACAACAGAAAATACTAAAGAAATATGTAACAGTAACATTTTACAACGTGTATCAAAATATTCTCCGACGGAATTTTATACAATAATCTACTTATAAAATGGTTTTACCGTTTCGGGTATGTGAGATTATATTAATTTTTTTGTGTCGGTTGTAAAATCATTTCTAAATTTATGTTATTCAGAGCATATAAATTACACGGGTATATAACGAAGTTCTCCAGGGACTTTCATAATCTACTCTACTCGTGAAAATAATGCATAAAGTTTATATAAACATATGTCCTAAAATGCTTCGTTTGCGAGTTACGGCTAGTGAAAGATTTTGCTCGGATTTCAGTTACGCCGTTGAAATGAGATCGTACTGAAATTTTTAAGATCTAAACTCAGGGGAAAAATTAGTAATTTCTTATGATTTTTGACCTGAAAAATCGAATAAAACAGATCCTGAAACTGTACCTGCAGTAGCGTTTGAGAAATCGGGGGTGAAAACCAATAAATTGGGGTAAAAAACACTGTTTTTTGTTTGACGTTCAATAACTTTATTGAATGGGTAGTAAACATATAAAATGTTTAAAAAAAACTTGTAGAAAATTTAATTCTGAAGAGAATGGTATAAGATCATTTGAATAAAACAAAGAAAAGTTAGAAAAACTGGAACTATATTTAGAAACAGTACACAGGCCAAATTGCATTAAACAGACAATAAAAATACATTATTGTATCATGCGCCGCTCAACAACTAATGTATGCAGTTTACATCATACGCACGTTGCACGGAATGACGATTCTTAACCGGAGGGACACGCAACATTTAGTACAAGTGCACGTGCTCTGACCAAATTTTTTTCCGCTTAAATATAGATTGCTAGTTACCGAAACTATTAAGTAGTTATACTACTTCAGACCGATTCACATGAAAATAAATTTTTTCTTCAGATTTCTGTTTATTATTACTTAAAACATTCTTTTTTTATTACTTGTTTAATTTAACGCAATTTTTTATATTTTATTAATAACTTACGGGTTTAAATTTGTTTTACAAGATAAACATATTTTACGCGACACACATAAAATAACAAAGCATGAAAATATTTCCGTTAAATGATGTGTACAGTTACTATTATTATTGCTAGTAGTTATTATTATTATTAAGGTTTATAATTACTACAAACAGAGAATGAGATTCAACTGGCATTATACATCATACGCATAATTACAGAAAAACATTACATTGTTATCTTACGGGTGTCTCAAAAAGGACGCAACCTCAGTATTAAGAAGGTAGAAATCAGGGTAAATTTTAGTTTTTCCTACATGTCAGTTGGCAACACTGTACTCAAGGTTAGCAGCTTGACAGTTGAAATATCCTTCTTATGCACTCACTAGTACTATACCAGTATAAATTCGTCTCTATTGTATTAACTATATCGTTTTCCAAGGACGAATGTGTGTTTATTATTGAGACTTATTGCGTATATAAATCTTACGAACGAGTGAAAGACGAGTTTCGGATAAAATTTCCCAATTCTTCAGCTCCTAATAAGTCGACAATATCGCGCTTGATTAATAAATTTCGTGAGACTGGGAGTGTACACGATCGGAGAAGCGCAGGTCAAGCATCACTCTTAACAGTAGAAGTTCTGGAGAATGTGAAAGAACGATTGACTCGGTCACCCAGAAAATCGCTCAGAAAGTTATTTTCACAGGCTGGGCTTTCACTATTTACAGCTTTCAGGGCTACTAAAAAATTACAATTACATGCTTATCGCATCGGTCCATTCAAGAACTGAAAGAAGTAGACCATGCAAAACGTTTTCAGTATTGTTGTCGGTTTCGTTCTCTTGTTGATGACAACTATATTGTAATTTTGGATCATGTTCATTTCAGTGACAAGGCATGATTTCACTCAGATGGCTACATTAACACCCAATACTGCCGAATGTGGAGAGCTAAAAATCCTCATGCGTTTCATGAACGACTATTACACGCATGTAAAATCGGTGTTTGATGTGCGATCTCCCGGCGTCGTGTAATAGGGCCTTTATTTTTTGACGAATCTGTAGATTATCACAACTTTATCTCAACTTAATCGAACGGTTTCTTGCCGTGTTAGATTTACACGAACGAGAATGTTGATTCCAGCAAGATAACGCAACGTGTCATACCTCTAATGAAACGCTGGATATGTTACGGAAATCTTTTGGCCATCGTTTGATATCAAAAGGGTTGTGGCCTACAAGATTCCCAGATCTTACACCGGCAGACTTTTTCCTTTGGGGGTATTTAAAAATTGTAATTTTTAAAAACAATCTTCATACGCTTGACGAATTGAAGACTAACATTGAAAGTGAGATTTCAAACATTACTGAGCAAACGTTACGAAAAGTGGTTGCAAATATTATGAAACGTTTACGAACCTGCATCGGGATCACAGGAAATCATTTTGAACATCTATTGTAAAGTTATTAAAGGTAATTTAAACACTGCTGCATAAGTATTCTATTAACATTAATATTTTTGTAATAAATTCACGCCGTCAAACAAGGGGTTGCATTCTTTTTCAAACACCCGTTTGTATTTCTGGTTTGGATTTAACCGTCCTAAAGTATTGAGTTCAGTTTGTTGTTTTCATTAGAAGTTAACTTGTAATTTTTATTACACTGTAATATTACTTTAAAAAACTGTAATTATTTATTGATTCTGAAATTCTGTCACTTTATTTTGGAAATAATCTTCATAAATAATAGAAGCTTTCAACAGTGTTGGTGAATTTTTAGCGAATTTAACTTTTATCCCGGTTAAAAAGTTTATTAATATTGTTTTTCTTATGTCCCTGTATATTTTCTTGTAAGTACTGTAACCGTAATAGTTGTAAGCTACCGAGCTGATAAGAGTTACAAATCATTCCCGAATATTACATAGCCGATATCAAGAATAATAAGCATATTATACCAGGCTTACTAGAGAAAAGAAGAAGTGAAGTTATTCCTCATTGTTCTCCTTAGTGGCTCATTATATTGATACATATAAGGATACCAAACTAACTCAAATGCAGACGATATTTACCCTACAAGTGACTGATTCTGGCGATCGCGGAGATTTACATGAATAATGAAAATCGGTTTTCTCATAGAAAGCAGTTTTTTACTTGATGGCCTCTTGAACTAGACGTAAGAAAGACTAGATCATACAGCATAAAAAAATAATGTATCTCTTTCTATTGTGAAACGGTATTTATCAGTGGTTCGAATTCAGCAGGGAAAACTTATTTTATTCTAAAAGAAAATTAATAAAAAAAGCTCTTTAAAATTATGTTTTAAATCCTTATTCAGATATTCTGTCTTTAGCTATAATGAAACGTAATTAAAACATCTAACACAACAATGTTTTGAGCTATTCCAACCAAAGATTAATTTAAAAAAAAATATTTTACTTTCACTTTTGTCATGGTGGTTAAAACTATTTTTATTCTAATAATGCCACATTTAGGTAGATAATATGTGAAATCGATAGTTAAAATGGTTAACTTTAGAATAATTGATAAAATGTTTTAGGTATGGGTTGCTTTTATATATTTTTTAATGGTATTAATTCCTGTGGCATTTTGGATTATATTATTTTTGTTAAGTTAAAAAAAAAGGTTCCAGTAAATCCCTAATCCCTTTCAACGTATAGCTCTTTAAAGCCCACCCACTCATCCAATTTTTTATCCCAAAATACATTCTATCAATCTCCCTAACAACTAACCTACGTCACCAAGTCTCGTGTTTGTTGGTTGAACCGTTCCTGAGATGTAAAGCCTATTAGAGGTTAACATTTATGCATACGTGCATAAATGTGTACGGAATTTTTTTTTAACTATCATTACAAATTTTCGGACTCGGGGGACCTCAAAAGGTTGAGAAATAATAAGATCCGGGAAGGGAAGGGCCATGTTCTGACGTTTAAAAATACTTCATTATTTTACGTAGTTATGTAACGCCCAGGAAAATATAATTCTATTTTATTACGTTTATTTTTTACTCCTAGAAAGATGTTTTGATTCTTATAGTACGATATCGAGCAGTGAAAAGTAAAAAAAGTACAATTAAAGGTTTTTTAAATTTTTTAACTTTAGTATTACGACTTCGGTTATATTTACATTATTTTAATAAGTGAGATGAAGTGATTAGCGAAAAAATATAAGAATCTTGTCAGGAATCGAACCCGAGACTAATAAATCTAGAATCTAGTTAACTAATAAATCTAGTTAATCGTAATATTAATTCCTCGGCTATTTTTAATTATTTTAAAACTGACTTACAATTAATTATTGCGTTAATTAGGTCTTCTTTAGTATCAGTGTGAGTCTAGATGAATAGGGTTTAGGTCAGTTCGATATTTTCTCATGTTAATCAGTTAATTAATAACAATTAATTTTGTAATAAACAAAATCTGAATCAAACTCTGAATGGTGGGATGAGGTATTATTTTATGAAGCCTGAACCGGTTTTAGGTATCTCTTTTATTTCTGGAGGAAAACAATTTCGTCACAACGTATATTTATGTTGGCCAAAAAAATTCTTTAATCTATTGTTGGCTTTGCAAAAATGAAAAAATTAATTTGGTTAAAACATTTTCTGATCTTCCGCGAAATTGTGGCCGGTGTATGCGCCCACTTTGTGAAGATGGTGTAGAGGAAAGGTTGTACGCAATTCCTTATTCCTTGGTTCTTTTCTTTTCCGGCTTGGGTTCAACGGGCGTAGGTCAGACCTAGTTATCTTCATGGCCAACAGGGGTGATATGTACAGCCGTTATGATCACGGCGTGAATTGCTCATATGCAATTTTACCACTTTAATGGAGATTTATAATAGGGTGAGAGGACAAGATTTATCATAGGGTGAGAGGATCAAGAATCCTAGGAAGATTGAATCCTAGGATCAAGAATTCTAGGTGTTTGTAATTCGCGCACTTCTCACAGTACTATCTTCGTCCTTACGTCCTCATTATTTTTCCTCTGTTTTTTTCAAATCCCTACTGATCTAACCTATATACGTGGAGGCTTTTTCTTAAATTTAATTTTAGTATATTTCAGTTCAGTATGAGAACGGGTTAAAATCTCATTTTGGTAGCCCCTAGAATTTCCGGACTAATGAAGAATGATAAATTTATCTAATTTGTTAATAAAGCGGGGATTTTTTTTTCAAATTGGTAGCTTTAATGTTTGATGTTACAATAATACCAGTTTTGAAACTATCTCTGTTACAGAGGAGAAGAATATGGGGCAGTTTGTCTAAGAATTAACTGTTGAGATAATCCCCTGCCGATTACCCGTGTTACTCGTATTTGGACTACCTGGGACAAAATGCGCAAACGATTTACCTTCGGTCATTTTTTGTGTTTCCGATTATTGTTACTATAGATCTCCTAACTATTGTGGCTCCTTTGGACAGCGTAACTTTTTAACTATAGAAGTTTTAAATTAATCAGTTTCAAACTTATCTACAACACAGATATCGTGATAATTTTGAGTATCTGCTCCGTAAGTACTCTAGAAAAGTATGGATCTTTATGTAAGTATGTACATGAATATATTAGTGTATATACACGCAATAAATATACGGATTCCACAGTAAATTAAAATTTCTTTCGTATACAATCCATCTGTGGAGTGAATAATCCTATTATAGAATAAAGATAAAGAACTTTTACGAAATGTATTTTTGCTTTCTAGAAAAACAAGTTTGCGCTTTTAATAAACCTACAAAATGTCAATCGTTAACGAGTCTATCAGCGGGAAATATTTTTCAACCCATTCACTAGCGGATACCATTTCTGTTTATATTACCACCCGCTGGAAAACACAAACTAATACATTGGTTATGATGTACTTCGTTCTTTGTTCTTGTGAAAACAAATGTGTCATAACGAAATAACGTAAGTTAAACCAATGAAAACAATATACTATATACTTTTATCGATAAATTTTGTCTAATCCATATGAATTTAATTTAAATAAATAGTTTTTAATATAATAAATCATATAACAAAATAAAAAATGTATTAAGTATTTTAAAGTTGAAATATCCTTTTTTCCTCCGTGATCATTTGCTCGTTCATTCGTGCATCCACGCTTGATTGTATCTTATTTTTTCATAAAAAGAATGACCGGATCGAGTGGATTTGACGTAAACTCATTTAATGAATGTTTCTCAAGCCGATAGGAGTTTCGATTCTTATAGGTTGGTTAGCATGTCTTGCGGATTTTCACCAAGAAATCTTAAGAATAAAACAGTTTCACTAAAATGTAACTCTAACTTATTAGAATTGTTGTGGTTCTAGTAGTTGAGCTTCTCATGGAAAGGCTCCCGTACAGAATTTGTCTTGCTAAACGATATTTTCGTAAGCCAACGTACTTTTCTCAAATTTTACTGACCAGTGTGCTCTTGAATCGTACTTAGGATCTTCATTTTGATTTCAAGAACGTGAAATTATTCTATATTAGAAGAAATAAAATTTTGGAAAAGTTGGAATAACTGTTAAATTGAATTTAATTAGTTTCTGTTTATATGCAGTTTACGTTTTCGGTATAATAGAAGATTTACAACTAATTAAATAAAAAAACCTCAATATATTGACATTTTTTCTCTGAGAACTTCTTTTAATCGGTGAATTTAACTCATTGTTTCACTACGGTAGAAAAGGTTCATTAATATTTTACTTTAACCTATCTGGTTTAATAAAAAAAAGGGTTACGCTGAACGGTTGTGAAATAAATTGGAAAACAAGAAAACTTAAAATAATTTAAAAAAAAATTGATTTAAAACCTAAAACCAGATGGACATTTTGATTGTTTAACAATAATCATCAGTATATACTAAAGAAGTAATACATAAAAAAGTTATATAAATGGAAGAAGAAATAATTAAAAATATTAATTAATAAATATACAATGCTTAAAAAATACTATAAAACGAGTATTTATAATAGCGTTATTTAGGATTGATAAAATAAAAATTTATCGCAAGATAGGACGAGACTTCAACCAATTAAAAAAATATCCCCTCCCATGAACAAAATGTAAGGGAGGGGATAATCATTTAATGTTCTTATCCTACTTTATTTTCATATCTTAGATTTTTTCTTTGTCTTTCAGAATGGAAAGGTGAAAAAATACGAGAACAAAAATCCGAAACAAATTTTTTTTTCTCCAATATTTCCGACTATTGCCGTAAGAAAATTACTTTTTCCGTATTTGATTGAATAATTCTATTTTCTAGTTCATTCGCATGGTCTTTCTTAAATTTAACTACAAATTTATTATTGTATCATATGTTAACGATTAACTTTACGGAATAAATTCAATGATTTAGCTTCTAGATGCGGTAAATACAAGGGCCGCCTTTTAAGTTTTTACAAAAACAATGAAAGAAAAAAAATTGTTTGGTACAAATCATTTTATTGTTTGTCAAAATATTCGTCTTTAAGATTTATACACTTTTGCATGCGTTCAAATAAATTCTCGAAACATTTTTTCCGCCCTGAAGTTGGTACTTCAAAGCCATGGTTTTGGAAGGATTCAACACCTGAGGTGACGAAAATCGCTTCCACGCGTTTTTTGTTTGATATTCGGGAACAAAAAGAAGTCGTTAGGCAATAAATCAGGTGAATACGGGCGATAAGACATTAATTCACTGTTTTTCTACGTCAAATAATAATAAATTGTCTGACGTGCTGTGTAAGAGGTGGCATCATCTTGTTGAAGAATGATGTGAGGTTTTCGGTTGTTTTTCCTGATTTCAATGATGAATTCTGGTAAAAAAATTGTTGTATATCAGTCAGCATTAACTGTTTTTCGATCCTCTAAAGCAATATTTGCTACATGTCCAGTATAACCGAAGAAACAAGCGATCATTTTCTTGGAAGTGCTTTGCGAACGAACCACTTTTCTTGGATTCGGTTCACCTTGGAACACCCAAACGGTTGATTGTTGCTTAATTTCCGGCTCGTACGAATATATCCAAGTTTAGTCTCCTGTTAAGATGTTGTATACGGATTTTGTATTTCCTCGCTCGAATATTTTGAGCATTTCCTCACGCCGATTGACACGAGCCTGTTTTTGAGCTTCGGTCAAATAATGCGGAATCCATCGAACAGACTTTTTCGCAGCTAAATTTTCATGAAAAATCGAGTTTACCGTAGTCTTCGGTATGCCTAAGGATACCTCTACCTCACGGTAAGTCACATGCCGATCCTCTTCGATAACGTTGCGCACAGGAACGATGTTTTTTGAAACAGCAACCGATTTTAGTCGACCTTCACGAAATTCATCGCTGACGGAAGCACGACCACGACGAAATTTTGCAAAACGATTGTAAATAGTATTTTCTGATGGTAATTCATTACCAAAAGTTGAACGAAACGATTCGAGTCATTGTTGTTGAGTTAGGTTACTAAAATCCTAAAAAATTATCCGACGAAAACTTTTACGTGAAATTTCCATTTTTTCATAAAAATGTTTTTTTAAACGCTCACTGAAAACAAACTACTCGGCCGATCTCTGCGCTGCTGCTGTTGTAACAATAAAAAAGTCAAATTTTAGAACAATATTAATGTTATATCTCAACAGCGCCATTTAGTGGTCGTTTGTAAAAAGTTAAAAAGGGATCTCCGTACCTACGGACGGATTCCAACATATGGAATGTCATTTCCATAAACCATAATATTTTTCGATAGTTTTAATACATGTAGGTCTTTTGAAAATTCGAAATTGAATTTTAGTTGATCTTAATAAAGTTTTTATTTTTTATTTAGCCTAAAAGGGTAAAGGTGTAGTAAAGTCCGAAAAAAGCAAACGATATTAACTGAATGAACGACTACGTATTGGAAGTGTTGGTTGATATGGAAATATCCAGAGCAGCTTTGTTGAATCGAGGTTGGTAGTAAGCAGCTTCATTCCGTGTTCGTGCAGTGGTTGTAATTGTAGTCTGCTGCATTCCTGGTTTGAGAATTCAGAGTGATTTGGAATATTATACCTACCTTGAAAAAATGTCGGCAGTATTGGAGAGCATTCACTTTATTACCGTGTTTCGGGAAACGTTTTATTCAAAATGTAAAACGTTTTAAAATAAATAATGTTAGACTAGCAGTCTTATTCGATGTCTGAAATAAATGACTATTTTAGTTTTAAATTAAGGTAATCTCATTTAAATGTTATAAATACAAAAATGTAATTAATTTACTTCTGATAAAATTGTGTTCTTGTGTCCTGTTATCGGAGTATATTCTGGCATGAATACATTATTATACTCTATATGGCCGCATTGATTTCAGTTCATTCAAAAGACGTATCTGCATTCAACATATATCCATAATTTTGATATACTGTTTCATAGATCAAAGTATACTGTTTCATAGTATAATTTTCTAATTATATACTTCCTGAAACTCAATATCTGCATGATTGACGGTACATAATTACTTGGGACGTATGGAGTGTAGCTTTACACCCATGGCTCCGTTTACTAATTCTAATTGTTACGAACTGTAGCTATTATTAATATTATCAATTATTTCAGTTGAAATGGTATTTCATGAATTGTGAAAATCCGACTAAAATAAATCTGTTTGGAAGTAAAAATACGTTCATCCCTATCTACATATTTTATTCTTATAATAAAAATGATAATGGTATTCTAATAGCGTTTACCGAAAAATATATGTTTTTTGGAACTATTACGATTATTATTTATCGTTATTGCAGTTTATATCTACACTTAGAAAAATATAAAGATATAATAGTTCTATATAAAGTAGACCTCGCTCATTTTGTATTGAATTTAACACATTGAGACCTACAACAAATTAAATTAAAACGTGAAAATTAAAGTAAAAAACGAATTTTGACTATAATTATTTTTGAAAAGTTTAACCACTGCCAGAAATAATCTTTCTATATAAATAATACTCTAAGCATTATTTCTACTAAAATCACTGACTGACGATTGTCTAGGAGGTATTTTCACTATGTTCTTTACATATATGTTTTTCTCTTTTAAATAAAGGTCCTTCCTAGGGGGAAACAGAAAATAAAGAATAAAAAAAAATGTTATAAAAAACCGTTATACAGTAGGAGAACGGTTCAGAGAAAAACGTTTCGTTTAAAAATGGTAAAACGTAATTAGTAAACTATCTAACGCGAAGGAACTGGTAGGTAGACTGTAAATTGTGTGCGAGACATGTTCAGTCTGTGCAACTATAGCTAGATGAATTTCTTTCCATCACATCTTTCCTACACCACTTACTAAGAAAAATAGCAGCCGGTATTTTAAAATGGAAAATCGTACACGTATGTCATTTCGCCTAGTAATAAGGAATATTGTTGCAAAATTTCATAAAAATAGAAAACACGTTTGTATAAGTTTGTTACAAACAAATGGAACACCAAAAATTCGAATTAAAATGTTTTCGTTTTTAATTTTTTTTTACGTCCTCGTGTAACCATCTTTAAAGGACTTAATTGGGACATTTAAAGGTGCAACATAACAGTTGTAGAGCTTTTTCTATTTTAATTTTTCTTGATAAACACTCATTAGATCATCCAATTAGTACAATCAAAACCGTAACGGTTGGTACGGCCCAATGGAACCAGAGAGCCTAATGAGTTTCGGAAACAGACCAGAGAGAAAAATAAATAATTTATACTATTTAAAAGATGTGAAAACATTTTATTTTATTTTATTGCATTTGCCAAAATCTTTAAAAATGTTGAATTTTCAGTGTTTAGTTACCGTTCGTTTTTAGTAAGACACGACCATTCTTATGTTCACCTCATTCTGTATTTCATGTTTATGTATATTCTAACAGTAATTTATCTGTATTTTACTTTTAATAAGAAACATTTTTCAGTGTGATTACCCGTGAATTATTATCACAACCACCAAAAAAAACAATTTCATTGTAAAAGTGTTAGTGAATTTCGTTATAAAAAAAAACAAAATGATATAAAAAAAGGTAAATAATACAAACCCCCGAAAACACAATGTGAAGGTATCCCTAAAAAAAAATTGTTTGCCCCGAATCAGTAAAAAAATTGATATACAAAGAAACTGAATATTATTTGCTTCTCTCAAACTTCTTTAAAGCAGAACTCTTTGCTTCAGATGCAGAGAAAGAATATTTAATAAATTAATTCGCGCAAGAACTTGAAAGAAATTACAAAAATTCACTCGCCACGGGCCTGTTTTAATTAGAAAATAATAAATAGCAAAATAATGTGTCTCTCAACGATTGAGTAGCCTGCTTATTTTTTTCGTGTTTTTTCTAAACCGGTTTGTTATATTTTTAATTGTCTGACCATCAGCTCCGTGAATCTGATCGAAATTGTTGATCGAGAAGACTGGGTGAGGACTGCAATTTCTATACACTACATCTATAGAGTGTCCCATATAAAACGCAACCCATCAATCACTCATCCATAAATTTCAAAAGTCAAGCTTACTCCCTTACTCGTTACTGAAATGGTCTCGTCCAACATCTGAACATCGCGGCGACGCAGTAGAACACTACCGATAGTAACAACAATGCAATCATAACGTTCAGTGTATTGCCAGAGACAAGATGGTGTTTTCGCTAGATGAACGTGTTTTCATTGTTGAGTCGTACTTCAGTACGAAATCAGCGGTTGCAGTGCAAGATTTGTTTCGCCATAAGTACCCAGATAAACCAGCTCCTAACAAAACATCAGTATTAAGGTTAAAACATCAGTTGCGGTTATTAATAGTTTTTGGCACTTGTTAAATTTAATCGTTCAGAATATAAAAACGGATAGAGATAAAATAATGAAATTTTACATACTTTTCTATTTAAAATGTTTTTTAATCTACGTAGATCCGATTAAATTATTTTTTACATCGTTCAATACGATTTTTTTATAATATACATACACAGTTTTATAATAGATATTTCATGGAAAGAATAACGTCGTTTAATTGAAAATCTGACTATGGTATTTTGAAAATAGATTAAAATTTTAAGATTTGTGAAATGTTAGTTACAAAACTAAAATTTGTATTTAAAAAGGCGTTCGGCTCCGCATATGAAATACAATCTTTACTAGAATATATTGGTTTTTACCGATACATTACCGTATGACAGCGGTTCTGAACTTTTTATTTATTATAAATTTAAAATAACGACTAAAAATAATAATTTATAATTAAAACTAAAAAAGAAATTAAATTAAAAAGTTACATACTGCTCCGTAGAATCAGTAAGTAAATTAATTTAAGTTATAATAGATAATTTTTGGTTCATAAGATTCCTTCCAGACAACATTAACTGTTCGTCAACCCTTACGTTTCATCTCCCCTTCACATTTTTTAAAGATTTTACGCGGAATAGGGCAAAGCACAATTGTCCATGGCTAAAACCGGTTCAGGTAGATAGTTTCCTACTAGGTCCAAAGTTTGTCCTTACGCTTTGTTAATGTTCATGCAAAATGCTAATCGTATAGGAAATTGTCTTCATTTAAAAGAAAGTGGGACATTTGAATGACGCGGTGGATGTTTTACGACCCAAACGAATTCTGTATCTTAATTAATTGCTGAGATACGGCGGTTTGAGTGTATTTTTAATAGTGAGGAAATGTGTATGTTCCCTCAAAATCATTTTTAGGTTTTGGTTGATCAATTTGGGCTCATTTGATTGCTTGACGTGATAAGTGTTTTAAGACCCGTACAAATTATTTCAATTATTGCTTAGATATCTCTATCTGAATGGCATTGAGGCAAGGCTTTGAGTATAAGAAAAGTTATTTTCTCTTAAAACTTCTCGCATAACCACGATGGTTATCTGTAGCCTGATGTTTTAAGATCCCGACGTAGTAATTGCAGAAAAACTACATTTTTTTAGTCTGTTCACAAACTTTTTTTTAATATATAGATAATTTGTGATTATAAAATAGTTATAATAAGAATCACTAAATAATTAAAAATATATTTATTTTTTCAGGCTCCTAAAGTTAATTCAAAACTTAACATCCCTGGGAGGCTTAAATATCTATTTTGATTTGCTTATGAAAAGCTTTAACATTCTAGGAAGGTTGAAATAAATAAACGCGAAAATATTAAATTTCCACTTACAATTTGATGATTTCTTCAATATACTTTTCTTGGAATATTTTATATTTAGTTATCTAAAACAGAATATCAAAAGGTTGAAATCGATAACATGAAGCACGCGCCTGAACACACACACACACACACACACACACACACACACACACACACACACACACACCCGCGCGCGCGCGCGCGTTTATTTAAAAATAAAATGACAAATTTTAAATCTTTAAATAATCGACTTTAAAGAGAAAATGAACTCAAAATCATTGAATAATCGATCTTATAGAGAACGTGAACTTAAAATCTTTCAATAATCGTTACTACAGAGTAAATTAACTCAAATTCTTTGTATAATCGATTTTAGAAAAAAAATATTAATTTAAAATAATAGAATTGATATATAGTAAATTAACTCAAAATCAATAAATAATATTTCTTAGAAAATTAACTCAATAATTTTTCAATAATCAAAAAGTTAATGTTAATTTTAATTTAAAAAATTGCCAAAAAATAATTGAAAAAAAAATTAATTGAAAAAAAATTAAAAACACTTTTATCTATTCATTCTAAAAGGTTAGTGTAATAAAAATTTTGAAAAATTTTGTCTTTTAAAATAAAACTTAATAAACGAACCTATATATTTTCTTTAACCATTAAAAAAGGGTTTGGTAATCAAAAGACCATCGATAGGTTATTATTTTATTTTGAAAAGTTTTATCAATTTTTCAAAGCATACTTAACTATTTAATTCTTCTACATTTTCTCTAAATGCTTTAAGAAGTGGTCTCTTTCAATTTCTGTTTTATAATGTTTCCGATGAAGTGTATGAATACCATCTTCCAGAATATATCTGTAAATCACATTTTTTATTTATATTTTTGACGTATTCTATAGTTTCTTTCTTTAGTACTCATGATATGCCACGATGTGGCAGATAGTTAAATTTTCTACTTCGTCATTCTGTACTACTAAATTATTGAAAAAAAATTCCTTTAAAATATTTTAACTGACTCAATCTAACGAAAAAACGCCATATTCGAAAAGATTTTTGATAAATTGATAGTTGTAAAAAAATGTTATACATATTAAATATAATTTTTATATGTATACATTTTTATTTTATTTTCTTAATGTGTACGTTGCAGTCTGTTCAACTAATGAATAACAAGCAATCCCCTCTCCCACGGCCCAATGAGATGGGGATGAGATATCTATATCTATATATATATATATATATATATATATATATATATATGATATATACTCGTATATGGGGATGATATGTAAATAAGGTGTAGTCTTGTACAGATTCAGGCCGACCATTCCTTAGACGTGTGGCTGATTGAACCCCAACCATCAATGTACACCGGAATCCACTGCATAATATTCAAATCCGTATAAAAGCAACTGACTTTTAATGTGATTTGAACCTCAGAACCTTCGAATTCGAAAATCAGCTGTTGAATAACTGATCTGCGTCGGCAAGTTAACCACTAGACTAGCCAGTTGGGCTGTACATAGTAAAGAACGTCAAAAATAATGCTGTAGCCACCGAAAATAGAATTAATGTGAAATATTCAATCAGGGTGGATTTGCAAAAGAATTTCATACCCGAAGAACTTTAAATAGGTTTTCCCCAAAATATTGAATTTTAATTATCGATGTACAAAATATAAATTAAACATAAAGATTTAATTTGTAAACTGATGTATTTTATCCATTAAAAATTTTCGGTAACATTTAATTTTGAAAAATTGTGAATTATTCCGAATGCGAAAATTAAAAATGAAGAATTATTTTATAAGAAACAATTTTGTGAATCTTATAATAGGTCTGTAAGAGGTAAACCTTTTAAGTATAAATGAGACGATTTTAAATATTCGCTAATCCAGAAAAAATACGGGAAAGACAAGATTAAAAGCAACAATCTATATCACCTTTCGGAAATTTACAAATAAAAAATCCATTAAAAGGTGTTTTAAAACAAAAATAATTAAATTATTTCGTAAAAAAAGTTAGTTCTATCAATTTTGGAGAATAATAGAAAAAATAACAAATTCTTTAAAATCTAGTTGTCGGGTTATTTATAAAGATATTTTAAATTACACTGATAGACAAAAAAATTCTTTTTTTTTTAATGTTTTAAGTGTGATATAATTTCTTTAATTCCCTTTTTTGCATACATTACAGATCTTTAAACACAATTTTTCTATCACGCTTAGTTTTAAATAAATTACGCTTGAAAAAAAATTAGGGAAAACATAGTTAAAATCTGTAAAATTTATAATTTTGCGTGGCTATACCTATTTTTGAATGATAATTGTAATAAACGATATTAATAAATTTCCGTATACAGGTGTTTTAATTAAAATAGAATTTTAATAAGATGGTATAAATATAGAATAATATAATATGATATGAACTACTGCCTAGTTTAATTATTACTATATTGATCTTATACCGTGTGTGTGTTTTCCAGGAATTTCTGTTAAGAGGGTGTTCTCAACCTATGGGGCGCACTTCCCTTGGTGGGAGGCGTGATAACATTAAATGGGGTTCGCCATGATATCGTAAAGAAAATATTATTAAACAAATCTATTAATTTACTGAAAGGAATGCAAAACAAAAGACATTCTGACGTAATGAATAATAAAATACGCATTTACATTACACACTTATAAATAGGATGGTATCAATACTGCACAATGTAGTTAATAATTAACTTATCAATACTAAATTAAAAAACTAGTTAATTTAATAATTATTCGCCCCTCCCTTGGGCCTATCTAGCAGAGCAAAATTTTTCGAAGGAAGGTTTAATATTAGAGATAGACACTCGTGTATTCTTTTTCTATATTTAGCTGAGATCTATAGTTTGTCTTCAAAGCAACCACTTCAGAAAATCCGATTTCGCAAAGGTATGGTGTTGAAAATGGTGATAGTATACGAAATGCTCTTGTTTTTAGTGCAGAAAACTCATTTACTCCTGCCCAAATTTCACAGTGACTTATTACTAAATTGTCTGTTGATTTCGCCACTTGCCGTGAAGTCTATGAAGATTTCTTCTTCGGCAGTTAAGAGCCCTTCGCGAGTATTTTGAAACGGATCCTAACCCACTCGTAACTTGCTACCTAGTTGTCGTTAGCAAGAAAATACTTTTGAAAATTCTTTGCCAGCATGGCTAAATGATCTTCAATGGTTACAAAAACAACTTTCACAAGTTGTTCTTCAGTCTTGTAAGTTTTTACACATTCATTCACATTTGCAAGCATTACAAGATTTTTCGCTTTAAATTTCTGCCTCACAATTCCAATTTTCTGAAGAAAATTTAAATTTAAAAGAACCATTAATTTAATCACTCGTATCCAATATATGTGTATTTGCTCCTTAGAGTTGAAGATTCAAGGTATTAATTTCTCGAGTATGTCGACCAAGTGGTTCAATCCCATCATTAATAAACATCTCGAAACTTCTTGGCTTCCGGTCGGTTTTCCTCTTCTAGAAAAATGGCGATTTCATCTCTTAATTCATAAACACATTGCAAAAATTTCCCACATGATAACCATCTTACCTCGCAATAAAATAGTAACGCTGAATGTACTGCGCCCATGTCTGTACAAAGTACAGAAAAGCTTCTTGATTTTAGGGGTCTCATCTTTATGTAATTTACTACGGTTACAACCGTCATTAGCACAATATTCAGACCAGGACTCATTTCTTTGGAAGCCGGAGATCTTCTCTGTGGATCGTACAATGTGTCCAGACACACTGTGGAGATTTTTGTTTCACAAGTGCTTTGGATTCTTCCAGACATTGAACGAGCACCATCGGTGCATATTCCGACACAATTTTCCACTCTATATTTGCCTCGTTAAAATCGTTTAAGATAGCAAATAATTTGAGTGCTATCGCTTTGAGTTCTATTGGTTTGCAGAAAAGTAGTTCTTCTACCGTTGATTCCATCACAGAATCGAACATAGGCAATGAAATGAGCATATTTATTGCTATCTGTTGCCTCATCAAGCTGAATTGAAAACAATTTGCCACGCAACTTCCCGAAAAGCTGTTGGTGTACATCTTCAGCTATATCACCAATTCGACAGGCAACAGTATCATTTGATAGAGGAATGGACTGCAATACTTTGGCAAAATTATCTCCAAAAATAATTTCTACAATCTCAATTGCAGCTGGCAAAATAAGCTCTTCACCAATTGTGTGAGGCTTTTTACATCTAGCTATTTTATATGAAACGTTGCAAGATCCAAGTAAAGCTTTTTCATTCACAGACAAAGCTGCTTTGAAAAATGATGTTTGCTTTTCATATGATTTTAAATTTAATTAAAAGAATTTTCGGGGTTTGTTAACGTACTCACTATGAAGCATTTCCAAATATCGTTTATTAGGTTTCATGCTGTCTGCTGCCAAAAGCTTTTAGCAAATGACCCACAGGAGCCTTTCTTTTTCATTTACTTCAGTACTGGTAAACCCAAAATTTATATTCTTGAGAATATTTTCTTGATTTTATTTTCGGAACCACGCTCGTCTGCGCACTTGTTGATGCTTCACTATCCTCTAATGCTCGCTTATGCCCACTTAAAAATTTATTTATGATTTTCTATAAATCTACTGCCGTGAATATTTAATACCATGAATTGAAACTAACACGTAAATTATAACATACTCATTCACGATAGATTCGATAGCAATAGAAGTATCGACTCGACTGAGACTGGTTGGAATTGAACGAGATGCAGCATTTATACATGTTTGCGTAGACGGTCTCACAGATGTTCCAGAATGTTTGAGGAAAACTGGAACTTCTCGCGAAGCCGCGAGGTTTTCCGGTATGGTGAACGTAAGACAGAGAGATATGTAATATCTCGAGGAATCATCTTTATCTACAAGTTACTGTGAATAACAGATCGACGTTAAGAACTTTTGTGCAATACCTGCTCATCTGATTTTACAAGAATTTTAAAATCACCTTATTTCGTCTATAAAATAATCATGCTAAAACAATTTCTTCGAACGTAGGCTACTGGCGTCTTGGTTACAAGGCTCAGCGTTTCTGGAAATCATTGAATATGAACACATCAAAGAAGTTTTGCGTATTGCAGGTGTTTCGAAATGAAACTCAGATTCAAAAATACGAAACCGACAATTATAACATTTTTTCAGAAAAGTACGTAAAAGTTAGACAACGAATTTGTGTGTGTGTGTGTGTGTGTGTGTGTGTGTGTGTGTGTGTGTGTGTGTGTGTGTGTGTGTGTGTGTGTGTGTGTGTGTGTGTGTGTGTGTGTGTGTGTGTGTGTGTGTAATAATTTTTTAAGTAAATATTTTGGGAAAACTCGGTCATATTTCAAGATTATAAACAGGGTACAAGGTACTTCTTTCGGTAGTTTTGTAAACAGTTTTAAGGCAGTGATATCTATGGCGTTTGTACGGTATGAATATCTATTGAACAGCAGTAACTTAATAATTTACAGTTAAATTCTTAATGCTTATAAAATTGTTCGCAGTAATTTAACTGAAGATGATTTATTAGAACGTGTGACGTTTTTATCCGAGCTATTACATCTTCATTTTTTAAAAAAAAGTTGTACTTGTAGACGAGTACGTTGTTCCAGTTCAAAAAGCTATCTTTAATTCTAGGCAAAATTATGTATTTTATTAGAAAATTTATTTCGACTTAAGTCTAATAATTATGAAGAAAGGACTCTAAGTAAGGGGGTCGCGAGTTGCTACAATGAATAATATTGATCATTTTCCATTTTTCCAAAAGCATCTGTTTATTTCATATTCTACATTAGAAGAAATCTCGGTGTCGGTTGAAAAGTTTAAAATATCGAATGAAATTGCTGAAATTTTGGGCACGGTACACGACGACTATAACGTAGCTAGTAGCGAAATTAAATTGTTTAATATATTTTCGATTTTTAATTATTTTGTTTGATAATTACTATTGGGTTCAGTCGGGTTATATAAAAGTAAGTTGAAAGTTGTAATACTTGATTTGAGTGTTATTTTCTGCTCTTAGTACTCCTAGAAGTGCTAAAGTAGTTTTGAGAATGGAAGTACTCCGAAACTCGTTAACTACAAAGTTACGTTGTCACAGAATGACAATACTAGGAAGGGCAGAAAGTAACACTCGAATTAATTACGATAATCCTAGCGGAAATATGAAATATTGTGAAAAAACTGTAATATTTTCCTGGCACTGGTTATTTATTCTTATATATTGGAAAAATAATAATACATGAAAATAAACCAAAAAAAAATTCAAAAAATTTTATCGGCTCCCCACTCACAGTATTACCCCCAAAGTAGTAGTTTGGGGTCACTTGCACCACTACTACTACGCCTAGGGAGACATTCGGAAAAAAATTCGGTTGAAATATATGCAATAAAAACAAAGATAGTTTTTTTCGATTTTTGGGGCAAATTTAAAAAAGAAATGCTAAAATAAGAATGCACGCATATACTGAGTACGTACATTAGTACGTACGGACATAACGCCTCCTTTTTTTTTTTTTTGGGATCCCTGGGTTATGAAACATCGAGAAATTCAAAAGTCCCATACCCAATTTTTTGAATGATTACCGTACTTTCCGGTTTGTAGCATAACTCTAGAGCTGTTGTAGCAGGGAAGTAAAAATATATTCTTAAGTAAAAGTATTGTCGATACACCGAACAAATTACTAAAGGGAAATGTACAACCATAATATATTCTGAAAAAAATAAAGTACAGCATTTGATGACCTTAAGAGAAAATCAGGACCGGACAGTTAAATGGTGATGCGAAATTTACGTAATTTTTTTTATTACATATGATACTTAACGGTTACCGAGCATGAAGATGATGATTTAATTGTCAAGGCCTTCAAGTCGAAAAACCAACAAGGAACTAAAAGACAATCTGCATTCTGTGTTGTATTTTAGAAAAAAGTCGAATATAACTGACAAAAAAATTGACTATTATTTTAATTCCTTACAAAACCAACAGCCAACCGAAAGCAGATGCTTGAAGTTTGCTAAGTTTGTCAAATTTATTTACGCACGTCTCACCATTATTAGCCTGGAAGTGAGAGTGAATTAAAGAGTTATCTATATGTTTTCACAAAATTTAGGAAACGTTGCATGTTTTTAAAGTTAACAGCGTGGTGCATGTACAAAGAAAGAAGTTACTAGAAAGAGTTTTATAAATTGATTTATTGATGGATGTACTTATTGTTAGTAATACAGGAAAAAAACAGGAATAATTTTTTAATTAAAATATGATACTAATTTAACAATGCGAATATTCTCTCCGTATATACCTTTGGAGCAAATTATAAATAATAATAATAATAATTATTATAATTTTTTCAACATGCGTTTGACTGAATTTAACAAAAACGTATTCAATTAGATCATATTATGTAAATAATTTTCCGATAAGTTTCCCTCTAAACATTTTCTCTTATCTTCCTTGCTGTATAGATATAATTTATCTACTGACATTTTTTATCAATTTTATATTTTATAACAACACCTTAGTGCAACTGTAACAATTGCGATCAATTTTGCGTTTCCCATTTTTTAATATCATACACAATAGATAAGATTGTAGAAAAGCAGAATACAATGACATTTTTTAAACACTTGCTTCCTCCTTTGCTACATTTATAGTTTTATGTAGGTTTATGCTTTTAATTACCTTATCTACACGCAATTTAAGAGAAAATTTTTGTCTTTAGTACATCCAAAATAGTTTAGGAGTCTACAGAATTAATTGTTTGGAAAGCACAATCATGACGAGTTCGTAATCGAAGATATTTATTAAAATTCGTTTTAATGTACAGAAAAATTTATAAATTCTGGTTTATTTATATTTCACGACAATTTGTTGGCTTGCGGCAAATCTTCAATATCGTTTAAATCATTATTAGTATTAGAATATACGTCCTTGACTGCTTTAACAACTAATACTGTACCGTCCGCAAAATATATACGTTGTAAATTTGTAATGTTGTTTATATAAATATTTAATAATAATAGACTTAAATAGAGTATCCCTATGGTGTACCGAAGGTTATTATTTCCCGTTTTAATACCTTGTTTTAACTTTTATATTACAATATCTTTCATCTAAATAAAAGTTAAATAATTTCCAAGCGATTCCTCTAATTTTTTTTTATAAATCATCCATTAAAATAGTGGGAACGACTAACGTCGAACGCTTTTTTAAATATAGGAACACTGATACTGTTTTGTAATCGATTTTAGAGGTTAATTTAAAAATAACATTTTCTATATTTAATTTTGTTTAAAAAAAAAAATTGAGAATTCAAAAGCATCGGGTATTTATTACAAAAGAATAAAGTCTATCGCAAAGACATATTTTGGAAATTTAATTAAAAATGGGTAACAAAGATATGGGTCGGTAATTGCTTTTCTTTATTTTTATAAATCGGGGCTATCGTAGCCATTTTTAACAATTTTTTAGGATGAACACATTGTTTTATACAGAAATTAAAAATGTAGCTTTAAGGTTGTAGTTACCTTTTAACTATTGTTACAGAATTATTATCTGGACGGCTAGCTATATCTGTACTTAATAACTGTTTATTTATTTTCAGTTATCGGTTCTACGTAAATATTGTTATTAATTTCCTATTTTATTTTGTGTTTTATGTGGAATTGTTCTAGCTTATTTAGATCATACATCTGCAAAATGAAAATTTAAAGAATCCGTTCTTCAGCAGGGAAAAGTGAATTTAAATTATGATGTTTTTAGATAATTATTTAGCAGGCTGCATTGTTTTTACTATCGCACTCATCGATCGGTATTTGTGATATACGCTTTCATTTAAGTTACTCTGTGCACTGCGTCGCACGGCGGGATGGTCAGAATTTTGTCAGCAATATTTAACCTACTTTCAGATGAGCTAGGAGGCTAAATGTTTGCACACATGCTTGTACGTTATATTCTTGTATATGATACATATTTGTACATTATACAGTGCGATCATTTTATCTTGCACATCATGATACTATACCCTGTAATGTCATTATCGAATATATTACAGAGATATACCCATTTTATTTGATTCACGGAATGTAGTTATGCACAACCGGTAATGTCTTACAGCAAGTGTTGGAAATATCCACTGTTTTCCTGAAGGCAGGTCCGAACCCTTCGCACTTTACTTCTTGACACTCTTTGTAGGACATCAGGGCTAATGGAATCTATCTCTGCAGTAATGGCTCGCTTCGGGTCTTGTGGAGTATGTGGGTATGCTCGATATACACTTCCTTTCAAAAAACTCCAGAGAAAGAAGTCTAGTGACTATAAGTCAGGGGAACGAGGGGGCCGCAAACCTTTTGAGATCATGCGATCACCAAACATTTCTTCCACGGTGTTTTTCGATATATGGCACGTTACCCCGCTTTGTTACAAGGCGGGGTAAAGTAACAAGGTAACAATAACGTTCATCAGGCTGAAGAAGGGCAACAAATTCCACAATTATATCCTGGTATGTCATTAGGGTTTCGTAAAAAAAATCGGACCCATTACTCGTCATCGAGAAAACGCACACCAAACCTTCTGTGAGTACATCGGCGATTCATGGTAAGATGTGTAGATTTTGTGTCGACCAATATCTGTTTTTCTGACTATCGATGTAACCGCTAAGGTGAAAACACGCCTCATCACTGAAAACACATTATCCAGTATGCCTATTCCGTTATTTTCTACCTGGTTGATAAACCACTGGCAGTACCTTATTCTTTTAACAGTGCCTGGGGGTTTCAGTTATTCTACGCATTGTATTCAGTATGCATGTAGACCTAGCTTCTTTGTGGTCTTTTGTGCATCGAACGATATTCCTGTCTCCGATGATAATTTATGCAAAAGTTTCCTCGGGGACTGTTCAAGTAATGCACGTAGTGCGGGATAAAATGATTGAACTGTATTTGCTATGTAATACAATGTCGAGTAATTTACCGCCTTGGTGTAATACCTGGATTGGGTTTAAATTATTCTAATTACTACTTTATTCGCCGGTTCATTGAAATAAATAAAAGTCTGTTTTGATTATATCCCAGATTATTTTTATTATAATATTCAAACTTATGCTTCATATATGTAACGTTGTTATAAATTAATTATAATATTTTAACTTGTAATAACATTATATATACCGATATTGTATTAACGTATTATTGATTCATTGACGGCTGGCAGAAGACTGATCTTGTCGGAGACAACGTAAAGTAAAGCTTTGCTTTTAGCGTGGATGGAGCCGAGTGAGCTGCTAGGAGCTGTGTGCAGCAGTCCGAAGGACTTTTAGTTTAAAGTTCCTCGTTTAAATAACCCTGCCTCTTAACAACATTTAAGAGCGCCCTACGGTTTTATTATTCGTGATATAAAACGTGAAGGAATTTCGTTAATAAATCCATTCAATATGCATCATTATATATATATATAGTGCATCATATATATTTAGATATAAATCTTATATCTAATATATATGTAAAAATGAATGTTTCTTTGTTTGTCCCGTATGCGTTCCTATATCATTCATCCGATTGCGATGAAACTTTCGTGAGTTTTTGTGCGCACGCTCGTGAAGGTTTCTGAATTAGTTTGGACCCGCTAGGTGACGCGGGGTTCGAGATATTTCGAAAAATTGTATTTATGGTTCGATTTGGCTCATATTCAGAATATATATATTAGCTACGTGAAAGTAAATATTTTTCGGAAAAATGGACCCGCTAAGTGGGGCTGGGGTTGAGATATTTAGAAAAATTAAATCATAATAACTGTCTGAGGAAGTCGATATATTGACATAGACAACGATCTACACATAGACAATGACAATCGATATAGACGATATCTCTTGATATATACAACTACATTAAATTTAGTGAAAGAAGTCTTAGGTTATTTATTTATACGGTTTTTAATGATTTTAATTTTTTATGAGTTATAGTTTTTTTTGAGTTTAATGAATGTAGAAGAGTCCAGGGTGCAGAGCCCCCGGTTAGACGGGAAGGGCTAGTGAAGCGAGCCTTGACTGGAAACGCAAGTAACCATATAGCGCGGGCGAAGCCGCGACGGGTCTGCTAGTTGTAGAATAAATAAATGTACACATAAAAGTCCATTCACTACCGTGAATAAAAATCAGATTTATATATCATCATTTTCAATGTAAAATGTTATTTGAATTTAATCAAATAATTTATTATAAACATTTATTCTTGATTTAATATGAAAGTGAAATTATTTTTATTTTTTTAGTGCATCTTTAAATATAATACAAAAAAATTTCAATGAAATGGTAAACCGTACGGTAAGAATCTCGCAAATATCATTTCTTCCGCTCAAAAAACAATATTTCTGTAATATAAATAAAACTGTTTTTAAGAAAACGATACTGTTATCAAAAAAGGTAAGACACTACGTTTCTATTATCAAAATCTGTTAATAATTTAGAATTTTGTTAAAAAAATATATATGTTAAATATATGTAATTGATAATAGATATACAATAATAGATAATAAACAATGTTTAAGCGTTCCATATAATAAGCAAAAGTTAGAAAATTTGTTACAAAACTCTTACCGGCCCGATTTCATTTATATGTAATACATATCACATTTACAGTAAAAATATTATGATTATTTGTTGATTAATAAATGAAATAGGAGTAAGAGTTTTGTAACAAATTTTTATATTTTTTGCTTATTGTATGGAACACTGAAACATTGTTTATTATCTATTATTGTATACCCATTGTCTATTACATATATTCAACATGTATTCTTTTTAAACAAAATTCTAAGTTAATAAGAGATTTTGATAATAGAGATGTAGTCTCTTAACCTTTTTGAATATCAGCACCATTTTTTTAAAATTTTCAGCGGATGAAATGTTATTTGCAAGACTTACCGTATGGTTTACAATCTCATCGTAATTTTTTTGACATCAGTGCGTTTTGTTAGATTATTCTTTTATTATTTTTTTTATGAATTACTGATTGTTATCTTATGAATTTATTATTAAAACTTATTGCCTTTCTAGAAAAAACAAATATACATTTTTTTTAATTTCTCGGCCAATTTTTTTTTGTTGATATTCATATCAACAAAAAAATTCACTTCATACCATGTTTTTCCTTTTCTAATAAAACTTAATAGTTTTATAATTAATGAACTATACGAATCGAAGATCCGTATACTTCCGTGTACTTATTACTTTGTAAGTGCAACCCTCGATTTTTATCGTATCCGTGGACACACGTTTTATATTGTTATTAAATGAACGTTTTTTTTTTTATTTCTCCATCAATTAGTTCTAATAGTTCTAATTGTAGAATACAAATTTACCAATCGAATTTATTTCTGTTTTATGTTGCCACATTTACAGCACTTTCCTACTGTTCGTATTTTTTGTGTTTTATTAGCACCTATAATCTCTTGTAAACTAATACTTTTACATTTTTTAATGAAGTGATGGTAATTAAAAAAATTGTTTCATCTTCAGTACTTTCATTTATATAAGAATATTTACTATTAAATCAAGCTGTAGTATAGTTTCTTTTAAATTTTATTATTTCAAGTACATTATCAATCAAGATTTTGTATGCTATCAAGTACTGCTACTCAGCGGCGCCATTCGTAAACCGACTTTTTTCTTAACTTTTTGTTAAGAAAAAGTGACATATTTGAGTCCCGTGGTTCATCAAATGGAAGAAAAAAACTTTGTCTAACAAAATTCGAGGTAATTTTTGAAAGTATTCTTTATTACAAATTTATTATCTTATTTTTTAATTTTTTTCCAATTTTCATTTCACTTTTAGGTTAGCTCACGTTCAGAACTGTAAACATAGTTCGTTGACTTCGCCGTGCCGTCCAGTTCTGCGGACTCTTACCGGCGAAGTTCGAACGAACTTCTTGATTGTACTAGACAATTTTTCCAAACAATTTATACTTTAATTCAACAATTTCCAAATAGTGAAATTTCAGAACTTTTTTGTAATTTTTTCATTAATTAAAAAAAAGCGTGTTCAAATTGTTTTTTTTTCTCAAGATAATTTTCATTTAAAACATTAATATAGTATTAGATTTTATTTTAGAATTTAGATTTTATTTTATTTAGAAGTTTCTTTAAATTTTCTTTTTCGGATTAATTTTTTACTTATTTTGATAGAAGTGATTATTATTAAACAAAGTTTTGGTTCTTTAGAAAGTTTTGGTATTGTATGCGATTTCGGCATCATTTAATTTTTAAATTACACATTTTATTCTGAGACTGGTTTACTTATCTTAGTGTCCATTCCGTTTTCTGTATATTTTGAAAATGCGGTTTGTTCGTTAATTTTGTAAAGTAAGGGGTCTTTCAAATTGAGCCCAAAAAATTGACAGTTTGTGATGGCGACGTTGATTTTTTAAAAAATCTTTCAAGCGTCATTCGTCTTCACTAGTTTATAACAAATCATCATGGAACGCCTCAACAACGTTTACAAATCAGAAAAATTTATTATCAAAATATTGAATCGGTTATACGTATATTTGCTGAATTAACAACATCACAAATCGCAATACGATATATTGTGAAATATATCGTATATTTCACAATATTTATTGTTGCATAATCGACCAAACAAAAATACAATTCATCGTTTGGCTACTTCATGTTGAAATACCAATTCTCAAAATAAATACAAAGAGTCAAGGTAATATTGCTGAGTGCAAGTTTTCGTAAAAATCCAAACCTATCGGTTTCATATCATCCACAAGAAATGGTCCTTTCTTCAACAACATGGCGAATATCGTTTCAAGATCTAGGTTTACAACTATATAATATTCAACTAACTTAAGAATTAAAGCCACGGGACCGCTCTTTGCGTAGACGTTTTGCTGATTGGACTCTAGAGCAGCTTGAAGTTGATACAAATTTTCATAAACAAATAATCTTTTCAGATGATGTTCATTTTTGGTTTGATGGTTTTGTAAACAAGCAAAATTTCCGTATCTGGGGTGATTCCAGTCCATAAATAATTCAACAGCGACCATTAAATCTGAAAAAAAAGAAAATTAATTACTGTTTGGTATAGATTATGGGCTGGCGGTGGCATCATCGGGGCATTATTTTTCGAAAGTGAGCAGAAGATGCTGTTACAGTAAATGGTGAACGCTATTCAAGCAGTACTTGCAAATTTGGAAAGTTTTGATTTGAATGAGATGTGATTTCAACAGGATGGTGCCACATGATACACAGCTGCTGAAAAAATTCAGTTATTTCGTCAAAAGTTTAGTAATTCCATAATTTCATGAAATGGTAATGTCAATTGCCCACCGAGTTCGTGTGATTTGATTTATACTTTTTCTCTGGGATTATGTTAAGTCGCAAGTCTATAGAAACAAACCATGAACGATTGATGACTTGATCCGACGCGTTATTAGTGGAATTCAAGCTGATTTGTGTGAAAGAGTCTGGCGAAATTTTGTTGATAGACCTGGCTACGTCAAGCAGACGTGGAGACTATATATTCGATATATTGTTTTTCGAACATATTGTAATGATATTGTTAAAAAAAAAAAGTGGTTGATGTTATACATATTTTTTTATTGCAATTTTACTTTTTTTGCGCTGAAAATGAAAGACCCTTTATAAAAATATATGTTGAAGATTCGAAAATTCTTGTATTGCAAGTAAGCTATACTTTTCATCTGCAAAAGTAATCTTTTTATAGAAATATTTTTAAAATAAAAATACTTTAAATTTTTACACGATTGTAAGTACTTAATTGATTTTGCAATTTTGTGAATATGTTTGTGATATTGCTAGACACGTTTCAATTATGTACCAGTTTTTAAGTTGGTCATCGACAACTTGTTAAAACTGAATTTATGACAAAAACGTCTATTAAATTATTATACTTTTCTGCCGTCGTTCTTAATTCTTTATTATAATTTACTGAAAATGTAAAAGTTTACTTTTGTTTTGTAATGGTAAACGTTGTTAAAATTATAAAAGACTTTTGTATAAAACTCTGTAAACTCTTTTTTTTCCCCTTCTCCCCCGACCGGATATCCATTTAAGTATACGCAGTCGGGGAGAGTGTCCATATACTCAAAGGAGGCGTTCCCCACCCACCGGCAGCACGTCCGGCACGGCAGGTTAGCCTCCCCGGTCTCGGATATTTTATTTTCCATTTGCCATGCCTCTAATCCCCCACCTCATGGCCAAGGTCCGGCAACGCCGTCCCTCAGCCCCTCGCCAGGGAACCGGGTCTCGGTCTTTATCTTTTGCCATGCCTCAAACCGGCGGCACCGACCCCACTAAGCACCAAGGCACCCGCAGGGCCGACACCGCCGGCCGGGACTCGGTCTTAACTTTACCCCACAGTTCCCCAGGAGTTCCCTCCCTTCTCAGGAACCCGCACACCTCAGCATGGGGGCCCTCCACGGAGGGACTGTCCTCCCTTCCCTACTTTAACTACGACCCCCGTCTTCTGTCTTCGTCTTCTTTAATACTGAGAATTTCCCCCGCGAACTTCTTGAACCAGTCCCAATTTTCCTGACTATACACCATCCAATTAATTAAATTGTCAGGGGTCAGTCTATTAATTAAAATTTCCCTTCTATTATCAGCCCATCTGGGACATGCGAAGATGGTGGTTCTACATTGTCGATCTCCTGACAATAAACGCATAGTGGGGTGGCCCTCTTCCCAATTCTGAATAAATATTGACCAAAACAACCATGGCCTGTCAATAGTTGCATGCTATAGAATTTCACGTCACCCAGTCTCTTACCAACCCATGTATTTATGTTGGGGATTAGCCTTCTCGTCCAATCCCCAACTCTTGAGTGCGCCCACGCACTCTGCCACTCTTGCTGTATTAGCTCTATGGTCTCGCCTCTGGGAAGTCCCGTGGCTCTTAATGTCCTCTCTCTAATTTGCAAATCTATAGGGGGAACTTCTGTTATTATACACAACGCATCATAAGATACTGTTCTGTAGCCTGCAGCCACCCTAAGCAGAGCGAGTCTATGAACACTTTTTAGTTTAGTTTTATTTCTCTGTGTATTTATTGCATTTCCCCATACCGGGGCCGCATGAGGTGGCCGCCGTTATCAGACTCCTGATTTCCATCTTAGTTGTGCCATGATTTTGAAAAGCTCCCTCAAGGCTTAATGGTGGGGGTAACCCTGTTGCAAATAATATCGACATGTGTACTAAATTTTAAGATTTGTCTAGCAGAATACCAAGGTATTTTGCTTCGTTGACTTCGATGACTCTTTCTCCTCTGATGTTTATATTTATGTTTCTGATGGGTCTTCTACCAGCAAGAACCATGCAACAAGATTTCCTAAGGGAAATCTGCAACGATTTCTTTCCAGCCACTTGTCAATTAGACATAGCGCTCGATTGGCTTTGTCCTCTACGATATCTACATTTCTATCTTCCACTAGAACCGCTATGTCGTCCGCATAGCCGACCACTGATACCCCTTCCGGGTAACTTAATCTAAAAATCCCGTCATAGAAGACGTTCCACAGGGTAGATCCAAGCACGGATCCCTGAGGAACGCCTCCAAACACCTGATATATAGCTTTACCTTCAAGCGTTTTAACTTCGATAAACCTAAGATGGTGGTAATGATTAGTCTGATTAATCAGATAGTCACTTATATGCATATTTTGTAGGGCCTCTATTATAGCTATCCACGGTACTGTGCCGAAAGCGTTTTTGATATCGAGCATAATCATGAGGGAAATTTTCCTGACTCTCCAGGATCCACTTCTAGTTGTTAAAGCCCAGTTTTTAACTCTTTCAATAGCATTTATAGTAGAGCATCCTCTCCTAACCCCGTACTGTTCTGGGTGTAAGCATTGCCTCTCCTCAATTTCTTTCCTAAGCCTGGTTTCAATAAGTCTTTCTAAGACCTTCCCCATATTGTTTATTAGCGTAATTGGTCTATACCCTCCTGTTTCATTGGCTGGTCCTGCCTTGGGGAGAAAGACCGTCCTGGCTGCCTTCCAGCATTCAGGAAAACACCTGTTTTGTAGGCCAAAGCTGGCAATGTTCACCATTTACCAGGGTATTATTTTTGCAAGACCTTTAATGATGGCAGCTGTTATGCCATCAGGCCCTGGGCTTTTTTTATTCTTCAATTTGCCGATAGCCTCCATTACCTCTTGCTGAGTAAACCTGCCGCCTTCGCAACCAATCACTGATCTGTTAGGATTTTCCGCTCTGGAGAATAATGCTCTTACTAGTTGTGCCGACGTTTAATTACTCAACTTCGGCACATGCCTTCCCAGACGTTTAGTGATGGTTTTAAATGCCTTGCCCCAGGGGTCAGCATTAAGTTCATGGCACAGTTCCAGCCATTTACTTCTTTTCGCTTGCTTTATAAGAAAGTTCAATTTCTTTCTGGCTTGTCTGTAGTTTTCTACAGCTAGATTGCCTTCCTCTATCATGCCGTTTCTAACCGCTTCGTAAACGCCGCATGCCACCACCGCATGCCGCCACATGCCGTTTCGTAAACGTTGTGCAATTCTTTTACACCGTTGCATTATCTTCCTTTGGTCTTCTATTTCCGGTGACCACCAGTATACCGGAAGGTGTCTATTGTTGTTTTGCGGTATCTTGGCCATTTCTTCCTTGATGATGTCTTGAAATATCACCGAGTCTATTTGTGCGCAGTTCATGATTTTATTTGCCGCGTTTCTGATTACGCGGTGGATCTGGAAGTCGGTCAATCGGTGGTTGATGTGTATCTGTCTTGTTCTTGTAGGGTGATCTCCAATAGTGACTGAAATGACCTTATGGTCTCTGCCGATTTCCTCATTGAGGACTGCGAAATCAATTGTATTAATATTCAACCTGCCATCAACTAAAACTAAGTCTAAGATCGATTCATGTCCTATGCTAAGCTAAGTAATTTCTGCTGAAAAAACTCCATGTCGCAATTCGGGCTGATATATATTCCTATAATTATTATATCATTTAGTTCTATGGCTACAATGCCATCTTCTCTATGGTGTAAACTATGATCCACGTTGCCTTCAATTCTCCTAATGGCCACGTCCCCGTTTCTGTCGGGCAACCATTGACCCATGGCCACCGAGCACATGTTGGGTTCCGTGGCCACTAGAAAATTGAAATTGCCTCTTGTGGCCATCTCTACCGACAGATCCACCGATAGCCTGCTCCTATTATTATTGATTAAAAATATCTTACACATGATTTTTGTTACAACTTGTATTAGCAGTTCTATGTGAACTGCTAATAGCAAGTCAAGGCATCTCGTTGCTTCTTTGCAATCTTTAATTACGTGTCCCGGTCTGCCGCAATTGAAACATAATTCTGAACGGTCCGGACCTCTACATTCTCTCCTGCCATGCCTGTATTCCAGCAACGATAGCATTTCTCGACTTCTGTGCGTATGTATGCTCTACAGCACACCCAGCCAACCCTCAGCCTTGATGCAATGAGGTTAGTAGCGTTTCTTTGGTTAGTGACCACAGTGGCATTTTTTGTATTGCCATATGCCTCTCTTATGCATGTGATTTCAAAACCTTCACCAACTCAAAGTACTTTTTCGATCGCCTCCTTGATTTCTCTTTCTGTAGTATCGTACAGCAGGTCCTTGACATGCACCACTGTTCTACGGTCGCCTTTGGTTCTAATGTCAACTTGAAGTTCTTCAGCCCTATTTTTGAGCAGAGAGGAAAACTCACTGCTTTCTGTGATCCGCTAATTCTGACCTCTATTTGTTGGTCTCGGCATTTCCTGATGGATAAGATATCCCCTGCTTCCTCAGCCTTGACTTTGTCTTTCACTGTTTTTAAGAGATCCGCGTATGTTTTTCCCAGCGCCTGTACTACGACAGTCTTACTCTCAGTAACCGGCGGAGTTCCTCTTCTATTCGAGGCAGATCTAGATCTCGCTCTTCCATGCTCACTTAAATTGGGGAGAACCATTCTCGGTAGGGTCTTCCCTTTTCTCATGAGGTATATCACAATTTCCTTAATTATAAAACCCGATGGGCCGTTGGGCACCACAAAGACTGCCGACTCTGATTTTCCCACTACTCTTCTTAGAGCTTTCATTACGTGGGCTGCCATGGCCTTTTACCCATTGCTGGAATCAAATATAACCGTGTATTTGGTACCGCACGTTGTTATTTTTCCGTCCTCAAGAATTGTTGAATCCTGTAGAACCATAGCACCTGGTGTAGCCCCAGCGTAGTGGCTGCTAGGCCTCAGTCCATTTAAGTCAACAAAATGACAACTGTCCTCCCCTATTTTTGGAGCATTTAGTTGGGTTAGACGGTTCATCACCCATGACGACCATCGTGAAGACAGTCTGTTAATTAACTGCTCATCAGACAGATCGACATCGAGTATGTCAGACATCTCATTTCTGTACTGACCTTCTGTCTGTGTGCCTTGGGTAGTCGTATCCGGAGTCTCTTCACTCAGTCTCTGTAATTCTCTATATATGTCGCTCAGTTCCCTTTCATGTGCCTTGATAGCGGTCACGCTCGCTTTGCCGGTCCATTGTCTCAATTGTAATAATGCACTACCTAATTTATAGGTGACCTCTTGTAGTGCGAGGGGAGCCTCCTTCTTCTGAAGATTGCTCTTTTAGCCCCTCGTCCTTCTATTTGTTTCCATTTTGTCTTGTCCTGGCTTGTAACCCCAATATCCATTCCCTCTACGTCTTCTGTCGGGATCTCTCTCCTTCCTGTACTTCCCCTCGAGGTTCCAGCCCCTTGAGAGGCTGTATCTTCTACAGGTAACGAGCCTCGACGTCTCATGTCCTTGATTTGGGGTCAGCGGACAATTCCGCGTTCAGCGATATCCCACACGGGGGGGTGCCTCCCCAAAAACAAATTGGGGGTAAAAATACCTGGTAAAAAGTTTTACTTTTAATTTTGTGGTTGTTTTTGGTAAATTGTAGTAATTTAAAAAAGAGACTTACAGTTCATTAATATACTAGCAAAGATTTTGTAGGTTTGGTCTTGCAGAGAAGAAAAATTTGCGCCTTTCCGTTATAAAATAATGTCGATCTGTTATTCCTAATATCTTGTAGATAGGGATGATTCCTCGAGGTATTACGTTTGATAATATGTTGTGCAGTACGTAATGAATTTGTTTTGACATTTTTAGAATAACGTTGGAAATTCAGATTTAAATAAAAGCTTCGTGCAATACCATCTGCACAACATTTTAATATGACGTCGATTGAAAAATAAATTTTAAATAAACTCGATAGACTTCCTGGAAAATACATACCCGGTATAAAAGCAACACAGTTATAATTAAATTAGATTTTAGTTTCGTTTATTAGAATTTGTATTTCATGTTCACGTGAAACCGAACGAAAGGTAACTTAATTACATTTTACGTTTGAATAACATTGTTTTATGAATAGAAATAAAAATTTCTCTTTTCTTTTTTAAAACTGGAAACGAAGTGGGATTTTATTAGTTAGATTTAATTAGTTCATTAAACCAACTAGAATCTCGGTTTTGATGCAGGCGCTAACTTTCTAATTATTCAGAGGAAAGCTTCTCATTTCAGTAACACGATATTAATCTGATCTACAACTGATTCGAGTGTATTAATTATTTTGATGTTGATACTGTCGTCCTGAAAGGAAGATCTATTTAAATTCCTTAATTACATTCTCTTGATGAACGAAGACTTTTCTTTTTTAATGTGTATATTTTTTACTTTATCGCAAACTTTTCGTGGGAGTTTTCCTAGAATTGTAAATTAATTCTTGTATTTCATTTTAAGTTAAATTGAAAGATATTTACAACATTATTGTAATTAAATTATACATCGCTTTTGATTTTAATCGCTTTATATCCCGATGTATAAGTGAAGTTTTATATCCTAAAATATAATTAAGATATCATGGGGTTGATTTATACGTAGGAATTTAAATTAAAATGTTCAGTTTTTCTAATCTGTTTATCATACAGTTCCTCTTCCTTTTTGTCTAATTATTTTAGTTATTCTTCCGTTTCATTAAACCAGTTCGATTTACCTTCTTAAGTTTTAGGATCTTTGTTAAACATTTTCTTTTCCTCTTTTCCTCCATTGACTTTCCCAGTCTTTATTTCAAAAGAATCTAATTTTAATTTATTAATTAAAAAATTATAAATACAATTATATCTGGTTTTTGTAAAAAAGTTAATAGAATGAATTATTTAGCTATATATATATATTCTTTTCGAGTTATCATTCATTTAACTGCTTTGATGTTATTCTTCATTCCTCTTTATTCTCTGCTGGTGTTTTAATCTCAACATATTTACTAAGCCCTACATCCTTAGCTGACTCATAAATTTTAATCTTTGTTTTCCTCTACAGTTTGTCACTTCGACACATCTCCTTATTACTAAATTAACTAAGTATAAAAGTTTAAAACACGATCCATCAACCTAATTCGTCTTTCTTTACAAGATTTTGCTACAAGTGTTTTACTCATCTATTCGTTTTAAGACCTGTTTGTTCATACTTGTCGACTTACCTCATTTTCAGAGTGCTTTTGTAACACTATTTTTCTATCATTTTCCTTTCTGCTTTATGTATGATCCATATTTCACTATATAAAGCGATACAATCCACACAAATCTTTAAAATTATTACATCTATATTTGATATTAACGAAATTCTTTTCTATATAAACGTTTTCCTTGCTTGTGCCAGTCTGCTTTTTTATCTTTACTTTTATTCGTCCACGTTTTGTAATATTTATTATCTAAACAACAAATTCTGTAACTTTTTTATGTTATTATTCCCCTTAATATTTGTTCCTCATTATCTTCATTTTTATCTCATAACTAGCATTCTATCCGGGGCTTCGGTAGCGCCATGTTTATATGTAACCTAGAAAATTAGTAATATGAATATTTTTTAATAAAAAAAAAAATAATAATTTTTAGTTGAAAATTTTCAAAAATTTTTATTAATATGTTATTATACGTTGAAAATTTTTTAGTAATACCTGTGAGCTTTCAGTCTCAGAGTTATCGCTATTCACAACTTCTCTTCTCTTATATCTTTTGCTCCAAATGACGTCATGTGAAACAGGGTTTTGTACTAGAATATCTAAAAAAATGTTTAAATAAAACATCTGTTTCCAAAATTAAATTTTTAACGAAATCAGAAGGATATTGAAATTATTCAAGAACTACTTTGCATCCAGCACAGCAAAATCCAGGAGTTTAATAGTTCCATTTTTTAGGGCATTGCAATAGTTATACATTTTAATCAAGTATCTATTTGAATTCTTTCAAATTCAGATACTCAATTTCAGGGTGGTAATCAAAAGATGGTTTGAGACGTAACACATTTGTAGAAGATTGAACTCGATTTGGCGACAAACATATAAATTGCTTTTCAGATCTTTGAGAACGCTTTTGCGTAGATTCACGTTGTCTACGATCATAAATTTTAATAGTCCTAGAAATTGTACTTCCTATATGTGATCTCGCCGATCTAGGCGTTATGAAAATATTTATACAAAATTGAAACTCAAATCTATAAAACCAATTATGTGTATGGCTTACCCTGATCGAACTTCTTAGACCAGCATATAAGAATTTATAGAGCACTATTTAACTTGCGTGAGGAGGATGAGTTCTCGCGGGTCGCCGCCAGATTAGACAATGTCATTAAATTTATTAAAACACATAATAAAAGTCTGTAGAAGTCGATGTTGACATAGACAATTATCGATATAAACAATGACAATCGATATCGACATAACATTAAATTTAGTAAAATAAGTTCTAGGTTATTTATTTTTATTTTTTTATTTTATCTATGCTTTATATAATAGCGATGTCAGTGAGGTTTGAACTGCGGTAAACATTCCGGGGTTCATAAGAAAGCTACAGTTAATTTCGTCATGATTTGTTTCGTCCTTTATGCGATTATCGGGAACAAACGAAAAAGCTGTCGTGTCACTTTATATAGTAGTGAGATTAGCGATATATTTGTCATTTGTAATATTACGTACAACTTAAACATATGTTCGTGATGTTTTTATCGGTAGTTTTCTGAGATTGAGGATTATCTATCGACTATTTCAGTGCGTAAAAACGAATAGCACAACGGGTGTAAGAGATTTTTTTTTAATTTTGCATTTGCAGAATCGAGAAGTAATTCAGTTTCAGTAACTGTCTCAATAGTAAATACCCTAAGTGTGAAATTCTTTGTATAATGTTATGTAACTAAACGTTTTCTGTAAACAGCGTATTTGTAAAAAGCTAGGTTACCGGATGTAGTCTCGCGTAACATAATACAACATTCTCACAGCCTGACTAAGGATGTGTTAAGAACGACGAATCTTGCCGTATTAAGTATTTTTTCCAATCTGCTTTCTTTTAATAATTTGGTTGTACGGTATTATAGTTCAAGTATGTACACTTTGTCTGGTCGTACAGCACATCTTGTACCGTAAAATTATATTAAAAAATATAATTTTTATTTTTCTGACAATTACAAAGAAGTTTTTCAGTAGCATAATAGCCTCATATTATTTTTATTTTTTTGAAAAATTTATGACGTTACATTTAACTTAAGAAATAGTTTTTTTTTTTTTTTTTTAAAAAAATAGTCATTAAAAACAAAGCGCATTAATGATTTATAAACAAAAATATAAATTTATAAATTTATAGAATTTATAAATTTATCAACCGTAGATTACCGTGTCGGTTTAGGAAATATACATTAATAATGATTACACACTCTCAGGATGATGTGTACGTATGTAGTTAATCGAACTTGCTGTTGCTCTGGTGCGAACCTAAATTTAACAACAAATATAATCGCTAGAACATAATCATCGTAACGGTTTATATTCGATTTATATATGCCAGTTCTCTCATTAATCAGCCAAAACCCATATCAAAATGAATTCCAATTTATATGTCGTGTCGACTTATACTCGGGGTTTTCAGAATTTGATTCGGTTTCTATTATTATGATAATTACGTTCTGTGGAAAATAAATTTATATAACATAATTACTGATGCGAATTCATTGCATATATAACTAGAGAAAGTTTATATCGATAATAATGAAGGAATTTTATGTAGGGGAAAAAATTGTTTAATTGGATATGAAATTAAGGAATCGTAAATTTTATATGGAAAGAATGTAATCGGTAATCGGTATCGTAAAGAGGAAGATGAAAACTTTTGGCGAAATTTCATTCGACCTGTTATTTCTGCCACTAGAAAAACTAGTAGAACTGCAAAAAAATTCTTGTAACCGCAACAAATACGGTTACTGATAATGCCGGATAATTGTTCTTACTTCTCTTAAAGCGGTCTACATCAAAAGAACGCTTTTTTATATCATTAAATAATCAAGACAGATTAAAGGTTGATTTCTTTTGCCTATTTTGGACCGTATTTTAAAGTTTACTGGTTTTTTTATTTGTTTGAAATTATTGTTTGGATACTGAGCATAAAGGTAGATCATTTTAATAAAAACTGAAATTTTTGTCGACTCTGCCGAGCGATGTTGAAGAGAACAGTAACTTATTATCGATTTTTTTTTGTAGATAGGGAACTGTGCGTAACTGAATGCGTTGTATTTAGTTTACAAAGGATTGTAGGTCGTTGCAGCATTCGCATGCGTAAATGTAAACGGTAGCCGACCTGTTTGGCTCATAATAAAGGGAATGAAGGGATCAGTTCATATTCTCTCCTTCGCAGTGATTTGATATGCTTACTCGCTCGACTACGCTAAGTATTTAGGTATAGAGTTTTTTGGAAATAATCCGCCTCTATTGCTTGTATCTTAAAACAGCATATCAGAGTTCTTCAACGACTTGTAGGTACAGAATAGTTTTGCATCGGGTTGTTCCTGTACAGGAAATATTTCTTGTGTAAAACAATTCTGGAAAAGTCCTTCGCTTATATTAGCGGGTTCCATACGATATATGTTGACCTTTATAAAGCTTATGATATTGTACGGATTAAAAATCTGTGAAAAGCAGTTGAAGTTGTGGAAAAGAGGATCTTTATAAAAATGCTCCAAAAAAACTGTACCGGGCCTCTTAGAGTCTGGTTAAAGTGGAAATATTGCTATCGGATGGATTTGATGTTAATAATCGTTGAAAAAAGGTTTTTGTTTATCCTCTATTTGAGGAAGACTACATTGTGGACTGGATTCGTTAATGTTGTTAAACGGGAATACAAAAGAATCGGTTAACAGAAGAATATTATGATAATTGCGTATGTATGCATTATACATATATATTAAATAAATTGGGCTGAACACTTACTTCTAGTCCGTGTGGGTGTTCTATTGGACGATTCGGGATGATTTTTGTTTTTATTCTCTAGGAATGACTAAAAGATATGTCATCAAACTTTACTCTCTTCTAAGAAATCCTCAAAAAATCCTCATTTATTCCTTAACTGAGGAATTTTCCAAGGTTATTACTCACAGAAAAATCACTTTGAAGGTCTGACAATGCTTGATGACATTTTCGGACCATTCCGAGGAGAAAAAAAATCAGCTTGATCCATCCAGTAGAACGCCCACACGAACTGAAAATAGGTTTTGGGTACGCATTTTACCTGTGGTAGGAAAGAAGAGAGAAAAAACAAGGGGGTTGGAGTTTAGACGTGTTGTAAATGGAATAGGTTTTTAATCGATTTAAAAAAAAATATATAACATTATTTTGTAATAACAACGCTGTGAAGCAACGATGGGCCACTAGTTATTATTATTATTATAAATAGCGCAACAAATCGAAAAGGGTGATAGGATAATCGCTCACACCCAGGTAACTGAATGTTTTAAATATGTTCTTAAAATAAAACTTTAGAATTTTTCAGTTTACTAAATCGCTTATGATTTTCCAGCTCATCATTTGAAGATTTTAATAATACGGAATGAATTTTAAATTACGATTGAAGACTTTCTATAAACCGCTTCAAACGAGCTACGGTCAAGTGATGTCTACAATTTATACAAAATGTATAGATTCTGTTTATTGAAACAGAGTTGAAAACGTTATAATTTTTTTTTAAGTAATTAGTAATTAGTGAAACTGTAATTATGTTTAGAATATTAATCTGATAAATTTTGCCTTGTAAAAGTTATAATAGATTTCTGTAAAACGAACCTATCAATTACTGATCACATGATGCTTGCCTTATTTGCAACGTTTCGTATCGATTTTATTTGTTGAAAAAAGATAAACTGCAACTTTTGTAACTGTTTTACTAAGAGATAAGTAAAAAATTAATTTATTTATAATACGAATTAGGTGTTTTGTATATTATTATTCAAGTACGACAGCTTTTATCGATTTCATTTTCCTTTCATTAGAAGATTCTAATGAAAGTTATATTATTAATAATTCTTTTCGGAAAGTTTTACTTATTTATAGAAGTATATTGTAAGCTTTTTATAAAATACACCGAGCAGTTTGATCGTGTATATTTGTTGTTTAGATAATATTTCGTATTCATTTTATTTATTTAAATCGAACGGATGTTAAAAATGTTATGACTGCTATAATCAGTAATAATCAGTAATCAGTGGAATTATATTTATTTTGCGAGTTACTTTGTTATTAATATTTGCCTGTTTACTGAAGTAGGTCGGCATTCTGTTTTAAATCTAGTCTACCAATGTTAGGTGATATGAATTGGTTTTATTTATCCAATTTAATTTGAAATGCGATTTTTTTTGTTGAATAATTTATTGTTTTTTTTTGTATTCTTTTTTATTCATATTCAGGAGACAATAGATGTTGAAAGCGGGCTACGAGAGTGATCGTGGTTTGCTCAAACCTTTTGTGTATTTAATTACTTTAAATGTGCACTTAATATAAAATTTTAATTTTACTTATGATTTAAATTAAGGATCTTATGGTGTATTATTTATTATAATTTCTTGTATTTGCAAATGTACGTCGGAAACTCGGAACTGGAATACTAATAAATTTATAAAATTACTAGCATCCCAGTGGCGGCTTCGCTCGTGATATAGGATTATTTAAATTTCACGTTATGATCAAATTGTTATTTTATTTTATGATTTTTGTTTAGTTGGAGACAGGTATAGCCAGTCGCGTCCCACATAGAGTAACAATAGCAGTGTTTGTGTTGTTCGAGCCGCCGCCCCGTACACCATCGCACACCTTAAAAAATCGAAAATTAAACGAAACCCAAATTGTTTTTAGATATTTATTTGAAAAATATTTTACAAGTCCAAATCTACTGAATATCTCGTTTAGTACAGTCGGAAATCTGGAAAATTTGCAATTTTGTTCAAAAAATTTTTACCTTTCTTCACCCTTTTTAAGGTCGAATCGAGGAAAAAAATCTAGGAACTGGTTGTTAGATATTCACATAAAGATTAAACACACCAAAAATTCAGTTGATATCTTCATCTGTTATCGAGAAATAAAAAAAAATAGCGGGTTTCAAAAAAGATCCAAAACTCACTTTTAACCCTTTAAACTTGGAATTAAAAAAAAAACCTCGAAAATTACTCACTCAAAAATCAAGTTGATATCTATATTTGTTACTAAAAAATAAAAATTTAATTTTTACTGCATTTTAATCCTTTAAAGGAGGAATTTTTAAAAATCCTTTCTTAATGTGCATTTACGTATATTGTAAGAACAGAGTATACAAATTTTCGTAAATTTACCTTCAGTAGTTTTTGACTAGCGTTGACTATGAATTACGTGTTCTTATATATATATATATATATATATATATATATATATATATATATATATATATATTACATAAATGTGTGTGTTTATTACTTTTTATTTAACACCTATTACTCCACGATTAAACAAATATGAAATTATTGAAAACTTTATTTCTTTACTCACGCAGGTTTATATCCACCTGCTTAGCGCTTTCGATGTTTGAAATAAATTAAAAACTTAAAAAATGCGTTAAAAAGAATTAAAATGTAATTTTTTGTGAGTTTTTTTTGTATTGCAGTGTTTTATCTTTTTCATAATATCAATATATAATTAAATTTTCATTTAAAAATCCCGATACTTTGCCAGTTCTTTTTAACAATTTCATATCTTTTTTTTTTGGAAAAATAGTTTTTCTTTTAGTGCAATGTGCAGTCGTGTTACTCGTAGAATATATCCGAGTATGTGTTTGATCTTAAAAAAAAATTTATATTTATATTTAATAAAAATTCGATTTGACGTGTATAAAACAGTTCAAAATCTTGACTAGTTTAATGTACATCGTTAGCTAGACTAATAAAATATTATATACACGATGCTCTCCTAGGACATTCTTAGTTATCCAACTTAAGAAATAGATTCAGGACATCAAAATAAACAAAAACGTTCATGTGAATAAAATGAGCTATCTGATTTTCCCTCGCTCTGCCATTTTGTGTTTTTTTTTTCAATATAAAATTGTATCTTAAGAACGGATTGAATGAAATTTAAAGTACATATACTCAACAACATCTACTACAAAATTAAGTTTGAAAAATTTAATAAAAAATAAGTATATAATATTAATTTATAAATAAATAATATCGTGCTGGAAGTATATTTTGCGTCTCAGCGCTAGAGGAACATTTTTAGCAGCTGCGGCAATTCATCTTGAAGAAAGTACAACTAGACCTCAGCATTAAAGCTGCCAGGAAATATGAACGGTCCAAACAGCTGATTATGAAGAAGGCCGTACCATACATTGCCGCTAAATCGGTGTTGAAAATTGCCTTGCACCGTTTTATGAGGATTTACTTCTGTCCATGTATGCTTATTGCCTAAATTTTTGACGCCATGTTAAGTGAAATTCGCCTCGTCGGTAAACTAAACATATTTAAAGAGTTGTTGGTTTTTTACACCACAAGTTGCAGTACTCGAGCAATGCGGACCGTCTCACGGGTGTATATGTAACTGGCTATTTACGATTAGGATAAAACTTGTTTTGCTTAAGTGTCCTCCAAACCATCGAATGCGAAACTCCGATCCGCTTTGAAAGAACCGTGTGTCCGATGAAGAACAGTTATGTATTATTCGACGATCACGCATGACCATTTGTCGAAATGCTCGATTCTTTTTTTGCGGTGAAGGTCTGCCAGAGCGTTCGTCACTTTCGACAGACGTTCGGCCATCCTCGAAACGGCGATACCACTCTTTAATTTGTGTAACACCTATAGACCGATCACCAAAAGCTGTTTGAATCTTCCGTATTGTCTTTACTTGCGTGTCACTAAGTCTCTAACAAAATCTAATGCAGGTTCTCTGCTCAACCGTTCAGTTATTTTGAACGTCAACGAAAATGCGATAGGCACTACTTACGTTTTACTTGAACGGGTGCTAAGCGATGACTGGCTGCAACGGCGGCAAAACAGTGAATCATCCGCAATCAATACGAATCAAGGTCACATTCCACAAACCACTCCCTCCCGCCATAAAACTAATTACCGCAAAAAAATAAGGCGGCCGGTTGCTTTTTGATCAACCTGGTACGTATATATACAAAATGTGCCAACTAAATAATATATTAAAGGAAATAAGGCTAAAATGATTCGCTTTCGCTACATGTGAAATAATTGCTGCGGCAAAGGTTATACATTAATGCTTTTTAGGTCAACTTAGTTATGGATGCCATAGTTGACTCCTGTTTACATAAGCGCAAAGGTGAACAACAAAACACGATTGGTTTTTTTTTTTTACGTAATGTAGATTTTTTTTACAAACATCGTAGGTTTATATACGATTTGGCCTACCAACATGACTGTTTATTTTTATTTTTTTTAAATTTTGAGTCCTTTTTTCTGAATTTTGTAAATTAGAACGTAATTAAGCATTAGGCATTACATACCTTGTAAATGATATTATGATCATAGAAATAATTGTATCTAAAATTCTTGACAAAGAATAGCGGTACAGCAAAATAGTTGTCGATTCAGCAACGTAAGGGAGTTTTTTTATACTCACTTTTAACACAAACGGACTTTCTAGTTTATTGTGAAATGTTTCAGAATTAAGAGTTTGTTCATCTCCATTATTATAAAACGTATGAAAATTTATAATACAGCTCAACATCTTGGGTTATAATTAAAAGTAAAATTTATTTTAATACGGTTTTCAAAATTACAATAATTTTTTATTATAAAAAAGTTCTTTTTTAAATATTTTACGAGAAGCTAGAAGGCTGAAATATTTTATTTTAACTTAAATGCGACCTTTCAAGGTGTGAAAAAACCGTAAGTGGCAATTATTTATCCTTAACATCTTAAAAGGAGTGAGTTTCGGGTAAAAGAATCAGCCTTAAAAGTTCTTTGTCAATATTGTGTAGTAAAAACAAGATAAAATTGAAATGACATTAAAATGTCATCTTTTATTTTGAAACTAAAAAAGTTAAATTCTTACCATCACGCTTAAATTTAAGATTATCTGGATAAATTAAAATCGGCTGATTGTTAAGATGTTAAATAATATAACTTATTAAAGTTATTAAACATTAATTTTAGGAGCAGCAACTCTGGGTTTCTTTTTTTAGGCATTATTTTTCAGTTTTACGCAAAAATTTTTATGGAGTGAAATAAATCAATTTATAACGTATAAACTTAATATATTTTTGAAAATCAAGCGATGAAACTAATTTGAATATTTGTTTATAATTAAACGCAATGAATAATCTTTTCACAAAAATGACGAGTTCTTTTTAAATCTATTCCAGGGTGTCTAGTAAAATATCCTTACTTAAATATCCTTTTCTTATTTTTATAATTGTTTCTTTTCTGTAGATAACTGTACGTTCGAAGTGGCCTCTCAAGTCTATTTGTGTGGCCGGTCTCCGTGGCGTGAGTGGTAGTGTTTCGGCCTTTCATCCGGAGGTCTGGGGTTCGAATCCCGGTCAGGCGTGGTGTTCTTACGAGCTACAAACATTTTAATTTATCTCATCCTCTGAAACAATACCTAACGGTGGTCCTGGAGGGTAAAAAAAAACTTATTTGTAAGTCTTTAAAGTACTAACTGAAAGAGAAAATTGAATTTTACACTTTTATTATTCAGAAAATAAAATTTAGACTTCAAAAACTATATGGATTTTTAAAATCGATTTATATTTTCTTACTAAATTAAGGATACAAATTTTCATCCTGGGTATTTGTCACCTTGATATAATGTCTAGAATCAAATAAAATTTTCAATCTAGCTTGTCAAACTACAGTCGTAGACATTCAACTTAGCGTATGGTTCGTCTAGTGTAGTCCCTATTCCCCTTCTCCTCAGCCTGTCGTCTATAGTCGTTTCAAATAGCAACTAGTTACGCTTCATCGTAACTATAATAGCTTGTTTATTCGTTCACGTAAAATGACTAACTGTGTCATGTTTGTTTTGATTCTTTTTTTCATTGCCGTAAATATATTAAAGATACAATAATAAAATATAACAGAAACAACAATTTTCGTGATAATTAAAACTTAGAAATAACAATTAGTCGTTGTTGAGATGTTCCCTATTCCTGTTTATTCAAATGTACGCATATTAAAATCAATATTGCTATTCTTACGAATCGGTTCAGCTTGTTCTAAACTACTGTCAGCTTCAGAAATTTGCTAGCATTTGTTCACCTTTTCACTTTATACCGTTTGAGTAAGGTTATAACAGTTAATTTCTTGTATCCCGTTTGTAGCTGTGTATTTTTTTGTGAATTAATATTGCTCGATATTATATTTAAATAGCTTAGTCGGAAAGCTAAATTTAAAATATCAAAAATTGGGGTTACTAAACTATTCCGTAGCCAATCCCGTGAAATTGTGAGTAATGTCGTAAAGTTCGTGACAGAGGAAGCAGAGAAAAGTGACTTCATAATTGACCATAAGAAAATGATAGAACATGTTAGTGAAGCCACTGGTATCTCGAATAGGCGTGCCACTCGCTTAAAAAATGAATAAAAAAAATTGCAGCAGGTTCTTTTTCAACATCAAGAAAAACTTCTCAACGGCCGAAACGTGTCACAGGACTTGATGATTTTGATATCCATGTTATCCGTAATACAATCAACCATTTTTACATTTCAGAAAGATTTTTACCTTCTGTTAATAAAATACTCAAAAAATGAAAGGATAATGTGTTTCACGATTCAAGCCAATCATTACGTCGGATTCTTAAAGCAGTAGGGTTTTAATCGACTGGAATTCCGTCTAAGAAGTCCGAATAGGGTTGAAAGGTTTGATTTTCGGTAACAAAGATTTATATTTACAAAAAATTTCTGAATTCCGCTTTTCTGAATTCAGAAATTTTTTTTTCAAAAACTATCGGTCGATCCGCTTTTCTGATCGACCGATAGTTTTTGTAGATGAGACGTACATCCATAGTAATTATTTCCAAAAAAAAACAAAAAAAAACTATGGGTTGGAAAATTTAATACGACAGAATGTTTGAAGAAACCTATTAGTAAAGGAGATAGAACAATAATTTTGAATGCAGGAGGAATAATGTGATTTATACCGGATTGTCTGCCGATGTGGAAATCAAATAGTACAACAGGAGATTACCACCGTGATATTAACTACACTGACTTCTCAGAAATAAATTACTTATTTCAGAATAAATTAGTTCCTAAACTACCTGAAAACTGTATTTGTGATAGACAACGCGCCTTACCACAATGTAAAAGTTAATAAAGCTCCTAATTCAAATGCTAGAAAGGAAATTATGGTACACAACTTCAGTTTAATAAAATTCCAGTACCTCAAAATGCCTTGAAAGTGAAGTTGTATAATATTATCAAGGAAAACAAAAAGCGCTGCGAGAAATCCGTTGACTAAATTGTAAAAGAAAAACACCGTGATGTTGTAACACTGCTTCCCTATCACCCCGAACTAAATCCAGTTGAACTGATGCAGACAGATGTAAAAAAACCGGGTTAGAAAGCACAACGTAACTTTCATACACGTAGACGTTGTTAATTTTATACGGGTAAATTTAGTTCTATTGGGCCTGAAAAAAAAAAAATTGGACCAAAAATTCATAATTGCTTACAATATGAAGGTAAATATAAAACCTAACTAGCTATTTCAGAAAACTCAGTGGAATCATTTATAATATATTTAGACGAAAATAACGAAAACGATACGGATGACAGCAGCATCTATGGCAGAGATCCGGATACTAATGCTGAAGCTGTTAGTGGAGTAGAGGAGTTCTGATATTTGTCTGGTGTTAAGCTATCTTTTTAAATGTTTTTATTAGAAGTTATATCAGAGATATTTCAGAATTGCACGGGACTAAATACAGTATAAGGCGCAATCCTACAACGTTTTCCGATAAAATAAGATAAATATTATTAATAACAAAATATTAACTGTAGGTGTTTCAGTTTAAAACATTATAATAATTATTAATATGACAACCACCTTACCGATGAAGGGAAAGGTCTACTAACTATTGAACCGGTCTGTACGCACTATCTCTCCATACGCCAAGTGAAGTGCCTACAGTAATACCTAGCTTCAAACGTCACCCACGTAAAAAAAAAAAATATATCTAGGACGGTCATAGTTAAAGTTAACGTAAGCCACAACTCAACCGAGCTATTACTCGCCACGGTTTAGAAAATTCAGTTAACCCGCAGGATGGAGATTGGATTTCTTCTTGATACCTATGACGTCCTGGTGTCGTACACTATTCCCTTCACTGTATTATTAGCAGTCCCAACGCTACCTCAGATACCCAAGGTAGAATTATTGTGCATCTTTACGCTTTCTGAACTTCGTCGAATAAGTAATGTTTAACTATCGCAGCGTAAAGTACATTAACAGTTTGGAAAATAAATACTTTTGCAGCAGCAGTAATTATACTAATAACAATTTTAAAAAATCAAATAAAGCCTAAGTCTGATCGTAAACAAATTCTGCTTAATTTTAAAAATGCTTATTTTTAAATAGTCGTTTTAAATAAGATTGTGTATATTTGTATAGATTTCTGAATAAAATGAAATAAATAATGAAGTCATAAGAAATTTACGTGTACTTACTGTTTCTGAATTTTATAATTAAAAAAACAAATTAAGAACATTTTTTAAAATCAGAAATATTTTTTAAGAAGTTTATTTTTGAAATCGGTATTAAATATTAGGCGACAGTCAATGAGTAAAAAAAACTCCGTAATTTCTTTTTACAACGTGTATCTTATCATATATTTATATAATATATAGTTTTATACCTTGTATTTTGTAACTCTCAGGGGAACAAAATTTATCATGAATTTTACCTTATGATACAAAAGCTTTCTTGTGTACAGTTATAGACTTGCTTTAGTAATTCCCGTAACTTTGATTACGTCATGGGGGCTGTCTTTACTATCGTTATTAATAGCACCAGCTGTCGAACAGCTCGTTCGATATCGAGATACTTTTCGTCTTCTCAGCTCATAAACTAGGGTTGTGAAATTTATCCCTTAAATAACAACGACGCGTATTTTTAACTTGACTGTGTATAATAGTTTTTCTTTACAAAATAAGAAATAATAAATTAAAAAAAAATAAGCTTTCAAAAAATAATTATGATCATCTTGTCATTAAAAATACAAGAAAGTAGGCTGTAGACTGAAATTACAAAAAAAATAAATTGCTTATTTCTGAAATTTTTTTAAAAATATTTATATTATAATACTCGTCGATGAATTCTATTGAATTTAAATGAGATAATGGATTGAAAATACTCCATCAGATTATCCCGTTCAGTTCCAGTGTATTATTAATGGACGATTCAAAAGTGATAGTTAACGGTTTCGTTTATGGCCGAATCTACTCTTGATGAGGTCACCTTCTAGCCGGGCAGGATAACGGTCAACGCAGTTTCATGGAGTTACCTTTGAAAAATGTGGTTACTAGAAAGTTCTAAATTTATTATTTTTGTTAGAATTATTGTATTTTTTTTTGAAAATAGTGAAAAAAATGATAACTAACCATCATTTTATGATTATTATTTAAAAAAAAGATAGATTGTTTAATTAACTATCTATATTTTCTTTTTCATGAATTGGCTTCATGCATTGTACAGGGTTATCATAAAAGAATGGTGCGGTTTTAAACATGGTTTAAATTAAAACAGAATTACTTACAGTTTATGTTTTTTCTTTTTCAAATTTGTCGTCTCAAACATTTTTTTACATAATTAATAAATTTCAATATGTGCGCCCTCAGTCGCTCGACAAATGTCCAAACGATACTAAACATCTCTCCAAACATTAGTTAACATTTCTTCGTTAATGGTTGTCATTGCTTCATTAATCCTGTTTTTTAAGCGGTTTAGGTCGCGAATATTTTCTGTATAAACAACGCTTTTGATGTACCTCCACAAGAAAAAATCGCAAGGTGTCAAGTCTGGACTCCTTGGAGACCAAAGTACGGGTCCTTGCCGGCCTATCCATCGATCTCCAAATTTTTCGTTCAAAGCGTCCGTGACCGATGCATTGAAGTGCGGGGGGAGCACCATCTTGTTGGAAATGAAATCGATGAATGTTTTTGAGTTCATCCGGCTGAGGAAAGCAATAATCGGTTAACATGTCAAGATACGCAACTCCATTAATTGTTTTTTCAGCAAAGAAGAAAGGCCCTATTACACGATTTTTCATCCTACCACACCAAACATTAACTTTAGGCGAATCGCGTTGTTTCTCGATAATTGCGTGTGGGTTTTCAGAGCCCCATATTCGTGAATTGTGTCTGTTAAGACATCTATTTACATGGAATGTATCTTCGTCTGTAAAAATTATATCGTCTAAAAATGATTCGTTTTCACTTATTCTGCCCGACATTTCAACAGCGAAATTGTAACATTTTACACCATCATCGGGTTTCAATTTCTGCAGTATCTGGATTTTATAAGCGTGTAATTTCAGTTTTTTAAGCTACCGGGTTGGTCTAGTGGTTAACGCGTCTTTCCAAATCAGCTGATTTGGAAGTCGAGAGTTACAGCGTTCAAGTCCTAGTAAAGCCAGCTATTTTTACACGGACTTGAATACTAGATCGTGGATACCGGTGTTCTTTGGTGGTTGGGTTTCAATTAACCACACATCTCAGGTATGGTCGAACTGAGAATGTACAAGACTACACTTCATTCACACTCATACATATCATCCTCATTCATCCTCTGAAGTACTATCTAAACGGTAGTTACCGGAGGCTAAACAGGAAAAGAAAAAAAAAAAAGTAAAACTTTGTAAACTGTTGATTTTGGAATACCTAATTCGACGCTTCGACGGGGGATGGACTTCCCAGGACTTCTAATTGCCGATTGTCTAATTAGTTCAACCGTTTCGTCTGGTACACTTGGTCTGCCGGTTGATTTCTGTTTCTTAACCGATCCGGTTTCTTTGAATCGTTTGAACCAACGTGTTACGTTATTTTTATGTGGCGGATATCTTCCGAATTCACGTCGAAACGCACGTTGAACTAAAATTACGGATTTTAATTCAGCCATCAATAAAACACACTTTGCTTTGTCTTTATCCGAGAACATAGTAACTCACCGCAATAACAATATAAGAACTGACGTTGTGATTACAACTGCTGATAAACTTTTGGGTTGGAGGCTTTCAGGGATACCAATACAACATCTAGAAATTTCCCTACAATCTTCCTATGAATTACTGAAACCGCACCATTCTTTTATGATAATCCTGTATTTTAATGAAGAAAGGATGTGAGCTAATTTTATCTTATTAAAGATCCCTTCTGTTTATCTAATTATCTGGAAAATGGGTTTCTGAAATTTTTTCTATTTAAAAAAAAAATTGTAGTATTTAAAGAAAACCCTTTATCAGAAAATACATGACTACAGTTCAAAGGAGATATATTAATCTTTGAAATTCTAATCGTCAGCACCATTTCTTTAAGAAAGGATTTTACGTGTCGAGTTGTGGCGCTTCTATGTAAACTTTTATGGAATTGTAATTTATAGCACGATGAATACGGTTAGTTAACTGTAAACAGTTTAGGTTATTGGAAACGTTCTCCGCAGCTATTAGTTTATATATCTTCTTTTTTTTTTAAGAAAAATTTGTTGTGTCCTAAAAACCCGTAGCGCAAAACGATTAAAATACTGGTAGCATGTATTATTATTATTATTGTAAAACTATTTTTCTTTCTTCAGTTTTTACATTTTCTTAAGCTTCGTTTTCAGGAATTTGTTCCTATACGCGAAAGTAGAAAATTTACTTGTTATTTCGATTTAGTAGTCTCCAGCAAGACGTCAGGAACTAAGTAAACCTTACAACATTCCCAAATTTATTTTGTATTTCTTTAAGCAGTTGGTTCTTAGCGGACTTTTCTACATGCTTTTTACGAAGTTAGCAGTTATTGGGATCGCCTCGTCAACCTGATACGCCCGCCATCTAAACTTTCTTATCTAAAATTATAACGTCATATCTGTTGTGTTCTACGATGAGGTCTATGACAGTATATTCCCTTCTTGTCCTTCTCTATAACTGCGTCAGGCTGACGATTATTGTAACAGAAGTTATCGATTACTAAGCCCCTCTTCCCGCATTTACGATGATAAATAACATATTTGTTACGCTATGTGTTTACCGATGCGTTTGAAGCTTAACTAGTTTCATAATTACGATAAAAAAATGGAGATTGGTTTTAATTTATTTCTAATCAGTTTTCTGTAGCATATGCAATTTCATTTCTTTACGGACAATTTATTCAAAAGATTGAAGAAAAACTAAGGAAAATAAGGTTTCTTATAGGCAGCAAAAGCCTGTCTCGTGACATGTGGTTTCGTATCTTTCTATGATAATTTTGAAATGTTATTTCAATTTAATTATTCTATTGCATTCTTTTGTTTACAGAGTACGTCAGTAAGGTGAAAAAATTAAAAATCTATTTATTTAAGTTTTTATTTTAACATGACTTTTTCTACAGTTTTCTGTTAATTAAGGCATAGCATTTAAAACAAAAGCAAAAAAAAAAAAAAACGCTTGACGGTGGGAATCATACGATCTATGCACTCTTGTAGTCTTAATAGAAAATTTCCCATTGTTCGCCGTAATATGGCCGGTGAAACGCGTAAAATTTCTTCTTGAATTTCTAATTTTAGTTCCGTTAACGTTTTCGGTCGCTCGATGTACACCCAAAGAAAAAAATTTGCATGCGGACAAATAAGAAAATCCAGCCGTCCAAACAACGTTCCCATTTTTGGATATGAAATGGTTCGAAAAGAGTCCTCTTAAAATAAGTAATAGACACACGAGCAGTATGACTTATAGCACAGTCTTGCTGGAACCACGAAGTTTATGGAAATCGAATTAATTCTTTTCTTAAAAATGTTGTGACCATGCTTGTGTAACACGCGGCAGTAATGGTTTTAGCGTTCCCTCGATCCTCATAAAAAAATATTGGTCCGATAATGTCAGATGACGAAAGTATACACCACACTGAGACCTTCGGATTACGGAACGATTTCTCATTTTAATTAAAGTGGTTTTTAGCCCTTTAGTAGTACTCTGCTTAAAGTAGCCGTTCAGGTGAAAATGAGCTTAATCGGACAAACAAATGATGGATTAAGTTTTCATCACAATCCAAATGCTGCAACATTTTTTTACAAATATTGATGCGAGCAACCAAATCAGCGGTTTAGTTCCTGAACAATTTGAATTTTATAGAAGTGAAAACTTAAGTTCTTATGTAAGATTCGACGGATCGAAGGTATACTGTTATTTAGTACTAGTGCACGTTTATTCGCAGAACGTTTTGGGCTGCGTGATATGGCAGTTCATACTCTAGCAATGTTCTCTAACACTTTATGCTGCAGATTTAATGTGGCCCAGGTTTCTCAAACGTTCCTATGTAAGTCAATCCCATGAACAGACTGTACCCGCCCATGACGGCGATTATTGAATCGATTGCGAAATGACCTTCGTACAGTTATCGCGGAGTCACTATTTTTATAAAACGATGTAACAGAAAACACGATAGATACTGATCACCGTTCCATGTTAACTAAACGGCATTAAATGACTGACAATACAGAGTGTTTATAAAAGAACTCCTCGGTTTAAAGTATTATTTAAACAGCATTATATTTTAAACAGCATTATATTACTTACATAAGTATATATTCTGAAGTTTATTTTGGTGTTTAATGCACTTCCATATGTACACCGATCGTTGCCCTGCACACTCCAGACGGTAATCCAGCTCTTCCCACGTACTCGCCAGCCTGTCGGTTGTAATGGATGCTACTATGGCAACAATCCTCTGCCGTAGGTGGTTGATGTCACGGATTTTCTCCGAATAAACAATGTTTTTCACATGCCCCCGCAAAAAGAAATTTAGTGAGGTCGTATCTGGGCTCCTTGGTGGTCATGCGATTGGCCCTTCTCTTGCAATTCATCTGTTTTGAAACAGAATGTTTAACGCAGCACGGATACTGTTACTGTATTGCGGTGGAGCGCCGTCTAGCTGATAGAAAATTAATCTTTTTTCTTCTTCAATATTGTCAATCTGTAGAAAGACAAATTTCGTGCAGATCACAGAAAATATCCTCGTTAATTGTGCTTTCTACAAAAATGAACGGGCCCACAATACGGTTATTCATCAATACGCACCAAAAATTGAAAAGAACTTAATAGAAAAGTGACTTTTCACATTGAAAAGTGACTTTGGGAGAGTCACGCTGATATTTGATAATTTCATGCGATGACTTTGATCCCCAAATCCTGTACTCGTGTCGATTTATTGATCCGCTAATGTAGAATGTCGCCTCATCTGAAAACATGACATTTTTCAGGTAGTCCTCATTTTTATCAATGTTAAACATGAAAACTCCAATCTTTGCACTTTGTCATCGGGTTTGATTCGATGTAAAACTTGTTTCTTATACGCAAGTAGTCTAAGCCTCTTACCCGTAACTTTTTACACTGTAGATTTAGGCACTCCTAACTCTATACTGCGCGCTGCGCCTTGCTAATGACTCTTTCGGGCTACGCGTACAAGACGCTCGGATCCATTTCACATTCTGTTCAGATACGGACGGCCTACTTGGTGACCTTCCCTTTAAGGGAGTGTCTGTTTCCTTAAACCGATTAAATCACTGAACTATTGTTTTATTCACGCGTAGCGCCGCCATATTCACTACGATAATTACGCTGAACTGTGAAAATCAATAAACCAAATCACGTACTGAGCTTTCTGCTGCGGTAACGTCAAGATTGAGAGTGAGACTACCGACCGGATATGCAGTGAAGGTCACACAGAGGTGCCAACAACGACAAATATTTGGAATGAAAAACTTGTAATATAACGAACATAAATATGAAAACAGGATTCTTTTAACCGATTCCATTATTTCATTACGATTTTTTGGAACCAAGGAGTTCTTATTATAAACACTCCTATATTATCAAGTTCAGCGCCCTCGCCCAAACGTCAAATGGCTAACCAAGCTTTTACATTTTTTCACTTCTTTGACGTGACCTGTATGTATATTTTTATTTCTTAAAATTTTTATTTAGTTATTCACTTTTATTTTGTGTTGTGTATTTTATTTTTATTTATATATTTACGTTTTTTTATTAATACAAAATTTAATAAAAATAATACACATTTGATACAAAATATTTAGCCTCAACTCAGCTATTTACAATAAGTATATATGTTAAATATTTTAAAAGTAAAATGTGTAAACAATCTATTAGAATGGCTCAATCCATTCATTTCATCTGATTCCTCAATTTCGCTTTCAGATGATACAGGTTATTCATCACTACTGTCACCGTCATTTTAAATTATCACCCTCTCTGATTGGATGACTATAGTCCTGTACGCTTCTGAATGCGTATCTTATACTTTAAAGGTGATAAATGTTTTTACAAAATTCGGTGTCCATTCCTGTAAATTTCTGGTCGACCATTTTATCTTATGTTTTCACAAATTAATTCTATCGGGTCTAGCTCGGAATAATAGGGAGATCTTAGTATTTTATGGCCTTCTTGCCTTCCAATATCTGATCGAAATAATATTTCTCACACCGTAATTTGTCCATTTTCACCGACTCGTAAAGTTCAGATTTTTTGAAAGTGGTTTAAGAGTATGAAGTATTCCTTTCTCTTAGCCATGTCTGAAATATTTCCTTTTTACTATTCGAATTTTTAGGTAGGGTGCATTTTTTATATGATAAGAAGAATTATATACTACCAAAACTGAATTTCCATTAAGACTTCTGACCAGCTGACTTTTAATCAATTAATTCTCTCGAAATCTTTTACTTGTAACCGTTGATCGATTTGTTTATCCACCCATACCTCTTCACATGCTTTGAATGAATGGTTTCTTTAAAATAATATTATATATCTCTTTCATGTAGTTTCGAATTCTGTCCAAATATGCGATTCGTATCATGTTTTTCCATCAAAATTTTCTGTTGTTTTCGGTTTTATGTTCCTTAAAGGTTTGCGTTGTTTCCTGGCTAAAATTAAATTTCAATTCCGGATGCTGTAGCTTCAAACCACTTAATAAATTTTTAAAGTTGGCAGTATACGGTGGGTTTTTTTTATTATTTTCCTCAGCGCACATTTCTACAAATTATCAATGTTTCCTTTTTTGTTTATTTTTAAACGATTTTTGCCTGCGTAATGAATTTTCCGTTTTCTAAAAATCGTTTTTCCTCTGTCAATAATTTCCTTACTGTATTGTGAACTGTTACTCCACGAAGATTAGCCACGCGAGAATTTCTGAACTTATGATTCCAGGATTTTCATTAGATTTGTTTATAAATACATTCATAACGATTCATTTATTTTGGCTTCTTATTTCGCTATTCCTCTGCCTAAAAAAATTATCGATTTAGGTTGAGATATTTTGATTTAGTATTAAAAATTATTTTTTGTTGTAACACTGAAGAATAATAATTCCAGTCAAAGTGCCAGAGACACGTCACTGCCAAACGTTGTAAAGTAATATAAGGCTGAATTATTACCTTATATCGGTTCAATGCCCTCCCCATCCTATATACAACCACTGCACCCACTCACCAACACCGAAGGCAAAGTACTGACGAAGAAGGGCAGATGGACTTCCAGATGGCTGGACTGCAAACTCAGGGAGCTTGGTTTTGATCCGTTCCTTATTTTTCCTTTCTTTTTGCTGTTTAGCCTCAGGGAATTACCATTCAGGTATTACTTCAGAGGATGATATGTATGATTGTAAATTATTGCACAGTCTCAGTTCGACCATTCCTGAGATGTGTGGTTAATTGAAACCCAACCACCGAAGAACACCGGTATCCACGATCGAGTATTCAAATCCGTATAAAAGTAACTGTCTTTACTAGGACTTGAACGCTGGAACTCTCGACTTCCAAATCAGCTGATGTAGGAAACGCGTTTACCACTAGACCAACCCGGTGGGATGATCCGTTCCTTACTCGTCACAGGTGTTTTAAGATGTACCTTTGCGCGCGGGCGTTGAGACTCTGCAGAATGCGATTACTGCAGGTAGGAGACTACCGCAGCATGTTCGTGTTCGATCGGTTCCTCAGCATGTGAAGCACGCTGGATGGAATTCGGCGTGCTTATCTCAGATAACATCACGGGGACTATGCTGCAAACCGAACGGACTTGGCACGCGGTGTCGCACGATGTCGGTCAAGATCATCTGTACGTGGGTAGGAGAAGTGCAGGGGTGAATAATTCCCCTTGAGTTTCCCTTAGGGCTCTGTTCATATTAAAGCAGATCAACCCTAAGGTGAAGTAAAAAAAAAGACAAAAATGCTGAACTACTATCAAAAAATGGACTATGCTTATAAAACTTTAACTTACTGTACCCTCTTTTTACAGAATTTACTTTACGCTCTTGTGAAACAATAGCTATTTAAATAATAAATTATTATTAGGTTTTTAAATTAAAATACAGTTATGATCGTTTTGGTAAGACAATAAAAAATGCGAATAGTAGGTATTGTGATCTAGGACAAGACGCCAGCTAATCATTTTGTTACGAGAGTTTCTGTACTTCGCCTGCTCCGGTGTAAGATATAATTTTAATCATAGTTTAATCACATTTTTATTTTCAAACGTCTCTTCATACAAATCTTAATAATGGTTGTTTTTAAGTAATGTACATCTTTATTTATTAAGCTAATCAAAAAGAATACTAATTTGTAAATATAAACATTACTAATTGAAACAGGTAGTACTTGAAAATTGGCCAATTATTGAAAATATACAGACGCTTAATTTTCTGAGGACAATGACAAGAATTTGATATCGATATCGGATATCTGATTTGATATCGGGTAAATAATGGATATTTTTATGTATTTTTTGTGCGTTTTTAAACATTTTCTCTGAGGCCTAAATTCAATAAAATAATTTGAAAAAAGGGTACCCTTTTCTTTAGTTTTTACACGACTGCAAAAAAAAGAATGTAATGTATTTAGAGTGTATGTATATATGTATGTTTGTTTCACCGTAGCAGCTCAACGGCTGAACCGATTTAGATATATGACCCCGCGTTGGAATACGTTTCCGGGAGCATCATAAGCTATATAAGTATATATATATATATATATATATATATATATATATATATATATATATATTGTCGCGGAATGGCTTCGACGGCACGTGGCACTTACTAACTTCTTGGTTGCCCTGAAAAGGTCCGTATTTTGCGTTAGCTCTGAGAAGAGCTGTTGGGTCCGGAAGCTGGTCTCCGGCAAGGTCGGGGAGTTGCGGCTCCCGATCGAGTTTTTCTCTCAGCGGCAGTTGGGTCCCCACTACAGTGTTGCAGTAGTGGCCCCCAGAGCACCGCAGTGTCGGGTTGGCGTCGGTCATCCTTCAACGGCGCGGCTGAGGCGGTTCTCCCCGAGCGATCCCACGCTGGGCCGGCTCCTACGGCTGAGTCCGTCGGCCACAGTGATTGAAGCCCGACGAGCTGGAGCTGGAGCTGGAGCGGGAAGGTAGCGTCCGCATCCAGCGACTCCCTCGGCGGGCCGGCCAGGCCTGCTGCTCCGGCGGGGATGTTGGCATCCGCCGGGAGGTCCCACGTTGAGCTGGCCAGGGAACTTCTTCCGTCTTCTTCCATCATCATCTTGTTCTTCTTGGTCTTCTCCAGGTGGTGGTCGACGATGAATTGCGTTCACTCTCGTGGTGAAATCTCTTTTATTGGTGCCTGAGAGTGGTGGGCTGCAGCGCCGCTATGGTGGGAAAACTGCGCGATGGGAGTGATGCTTGTATCAACGCGTCCGTATACGGTGCGCCCCGCTCACATCGTTGCTACCGTTATCGCCCGCCGATATTAAATTAAGCATATATGTGGTAACAATATATATATATATATGTGTAGTAGTGGAGATTTGCTGGTTGAACACAATCTTTAATGAATTTGATTAATACACTGTGAACTGTGAGCCTCCGTCACTGTGTGAGCTGGGTTTGAACTGAATGATTCGAATCAATCTAATGTATAACATTACAAAAATAATAGAATTAAATAAAATAAAATAATATTAAATAAATTAAACAAATTTCTGTTTAATAAAGATCTCCGTTTAATAATAATGGGCTTCCCGTGGGGACTGCGCTTGAGGCTAGAGTGATGAGGTGATGCAAACACCTCATGCTAAGCTAGACCAATCATCACCACCATCAACTGGTTACAAACGGAGTGCCCTTGAGGTGTTGCTTTGGGAAGTGTAATGAGGTGCTCTTATAATATCTCTGCAAACAATCGTCTGATTTTCAAAATTCAAACGGGGTATTTGTTACTAGGTTGACGCCTAACTTTTGCATGCATCATGTATTCTCGATCTAATAGATCACGGTTATTGGGAAATGTTATATCTTCGCAAGAGATCTTCCGATTTTCAAAATTCAAACGGGTTATTCCCTAATTATAATCTATTACACGATAGCCCAAAAAGGTGTGTAATGTATTAAAGGTGTATGTATGTATCTACGTTTGTTCCATTGTAGCAGCTCAACGGCTGAAGCGATTTAAATGTATGAACTCGCGTTGAAATCCTTACTTTACCTTAGGTTATATATATATATATATATATATATATATATATATATATATATATATATAAACAAAATTATACTAAACAGATTTTTTTTGGTAGTCGTGTTTTTTAATTTTAGTAATAGATTGAAAATGCATATGTCAACAAAAAATGATTGTGGGGCCAAAATTAGATAATATTAATTTTTTATCGTTAGTATGAGGTTATCGAGCTTTGAATTCATCGGAAAAGATATATAGCACATGAAATATACCAGCAAAATTTGAATCATAAAGCTAGATCCAAAACGCTTTTACTTTTTGTTATTAATATAGTGATATTTTTTACTTATTTTTATAAATAAAGTGTTTACAATTGATTAAAGATTGGTGTCCTATTGTGAAATTTATTATTCTTTTTGTTTAACAGATTATGATTTGTAGGGTAATTATTATTATAGTATTTTTTTAATTTTTTATCATAGGGTTTTTCATTATTATAGCTCTCTTTTTGCCTATAATATTTGTTTAAAATATAACTTGTAAATTTAAAAAGAATGTGTTCTTTTCCTGTAACAATGTATAACTTCTCTGATTGCTTATTTTTAAAAATTATTAGTTATAATTTTTTACCTCAATTACTCTTAATTTTATTATTTCCCCCCTCTTTTTTTATAAATATATCTCGTAAAGGTGTTAGTATATTTAAATTATTTATAAAGTATTATATTATAATTTATTTGATCAAAAAGTGGTACGTTATTTTATTTTTCTGTATTTTAAGTAATAGTACGTTTTCTCTAGTAGTAGTATTATTATATAAGTAAATTTTGCAATTATTATTATTTTTTACCATCGTTTAAAGAAATTATAATGAGTTTTGTATTTCGTAATGATATTTTTCTTTTCTTCTTGAGAAGAAAAGTAAGATAAAAGATAATATATTTTTTATAATAGCATTTAATGCTTCTTTTGTGTTCTGTATGAGGAAAGAAGGATTTCTAATAGAACTGTCTTTGATACTTTCATTTTAGAAATAAATTATTATTATACCTAATTATATTTCATTTATAAGGTTCAAACGCCTTATCATTAATTTTTATTGTATCAAGTAAAATAAGTTATTCGATGTATAGTGTTGAAGAGAAGCAAGGGCGTTTTTAACTCTTCTGTCGCATATTCGCTAATCGGTAATTGTTAGGTGAATTTATTGCACGCTTCAATTAAGTCGATCGAGATGGTAAACTAACATCATAATGGCTTTTGGTAGACCCCTTAGAACGATCGATCCTAAAATAAAGATTCATTGTCGTCGAGTTCGAGAATTAAATGATTGGAATAATTTATCTTAAAAAAATGATCTTATACATTTTTCTTATATATCGAACCAACGTGTCAAAGGTTCAAGCGTAAGATTAAGTTAGTAAAAATGTGGCCGAAAAACTTCAGTTATCGTCTGTCTCTCGGTGCAACTAAATGGTAGCAACGTTAAGAAAAGTAAAGATAAATAAGTTATGGATAAATTAAAATTTTATGTATAATTCAATAATACTGGGATTTACCGCGCTAAGCATTTTCAGTAAGTTCAAGGACACAATCCGCCATCAATCAGCTTGAGCATTTTTTAAATCGATTAGAAAAATGTAAAATAGGCTGTATATACGATCATTTCATACAATAGTAATTTTCTAATACGAATGGTTTTCTCATACACTTGTATCGTTATTATTTTCTCAATAACTATGTAATTATTTATCGTTACTTAAAATCCTTGTTTTTACAATGAAAATATTTCATACCGTTGATATCCAAGCACTTTTAATATCGGGAAACGAGCTTGACGATCCCTTCGTTGAAGATTCTGCCGACTGTTAGTTTAAACAATTTATGACGATTTGGTGGAAGTCATCATCTCTCTACTTGAGTTTTCCGCTCAAAAATTCCTTTAACTTTAGCAAAAGATGAGAGCCGAAGGCGCCAGATTCCGACTGCACGGTGGATGATCCAATATCTCCTACTGAAACTTTTGAAATTGTTCTGCCGTTTTGAGAAACATGAGAACGCCTATTATAATGGAATAGTCTCACCACGATTAATGTGCAGACTACGCCTACAGTCCTGTATAAAGCTTGGGTTTTATACAGTTGGGCTTTGTTAAGGTTTTTTTAGTAGTTTGAAACGTGATTTCTAGTGGCCATCCAGGAAGTCGAGGCAGGAAATGGTATGTGTATTGGCATTAAGTACATGTTTTGACCATTTTCCTATTAATCTATCTTACGACATTTCCTAAACCGTTAGTGTGAGAGCTTTTTCTCCTTGCGGCCGGAATTATTAACAATATTCAATGTTTTTAAATACTTGTCCATTTGTCAGAAAACGAAACAGTTTATTCATTATCTTATTTACACTTTTACGTTTTTCTGGTGTGACAACAGCCAGCTGCGGTGTTCATTCGAATAGCAGTCAGCCTTTTACAACAGTTCCACCGTTACAGTTACGTTCGTAATTACCTTACCTAGTATGCTATCGTGTCACATTTTAACTCATCGTAATGATTAACTGCTCTTTAGGTTTCAAAGCAATCTCATTTATGTTCAGTGAGTCATTAAATTTTTATAACATATCTGATGTGATTACGATTAAATTAAATTTTTATTAATTAGGTCTTGCTCCCTCCTCTATGAATCATGAGACCTTGCCGTTGGTGAGGGGGCTTGAGTGCTCAGGGATACAGAGTAGCTGGACCGAAGGTGCAACCATATCGGAGAGGTATCTGTTGAGAGCCAGACTAAGGAATGATTCCTGAAAGAGGGCAGCAGCTCTTTCAGTAGTTGTTAGGGGCGTGAGTCAGGACGACTTAAACGGCCGTATCAACATCACTCAGTCCTCTGAGTACTGCGCAGCTGAAAGCAATGGAAAACTACAGCTGCTTTTTTTCCAAGAAAATGTGGCTCTCTGCATTTTCACATAGCAATAATGGAGGCGCCTTCCTTGGTAAAATATTCCGGAGGTAAAATAGTCCCCCGTTCGGATCTCCGGGTGGGGACTACTAAGGAAGGGGTCACCAGAAAATTAAAAAATAACATTCTACGAGTCGGAGCGTGGAATGTTAGAAGCTTAAAAAAGGTTGGTAGGCTAGAAAATTTAAAAAAGGAAATGGGTAGGACAAATGTGGATATAGTAGGAATTAGTGAGGTTCGGTGGGAAGAGGAAGGCGACTTTTGGTCAGGTGATTTTAGAGTAATTAACTCAGCGTCAAATAATGGGCAGGCAGGAGTAGGTTTCGTGATGAACAAGAAGATAGGGAGGAGAGTGGAGTATTTCAAAACGCATAGCGATAGAATCATTGTAATAAGGATAAAATCAAAACCTAAACCGACAACGATTGTTAACGTCTATATGCCTACAAGCGCCCATGATGATGATGAGGTAGAGTGTGTATACGAAGAGATTGATGAAGCAATTAAAAACGTAAAAGGAGATGAAAATTTAATAATAGTTGGAGATTGGAATGCAAACATTGGAGAAGGCAAGGAAGGAAATATAGTGGGTGAATACGGGCTGGGCAAAAGGAATGAAAGAGGGGACCGACTTATAGAGTTTTGCACGAAGTATAATTTAGTAATTGCCAACACCCAATTTAAAAATCATAATAGAAGAATATACACTTGGAAAAAGCCAGGCGATACTGCAAGGTATCAGATAGATTATATCATGGTTAAGCAAAGATTTAGAAATCAACTCGTTGACTGCAAAACTTACCCTGGAGCAGACATTGATAGCGACCATAATTTGGTGATAATGAAATGTAGATTGGGGTTTAAAAACCTGAAGAAAAGGTGTCAGATGAATCGGTGGAATTTAGAGAAGCTTGAGGAAGAGGAGGTAAAGAAGATTTTTGAGGAGGACATCGCAAGAGGTCTGAGTAAAAAAGATAAGGTAGAAAATGTAAAAGAATGGAAAAATGTTAAAAAGGAAATTCTTAAATCAGCTGAAGCGAACTTAGGTGGAACAAAGAGAACTGGTAGAAAACCTTGGATTTCAGATATATTGCAGCTGATGGATGAACGTAGAAAATATAAGAATGCTAGTGATGAAGAAAGTAAAAGGAAATATCAACAATTAAGAAATGCTATAAATAGGAAGTGCAAACTAGCAAAAGAAGAGTGGATTAAAGAAAAGTTTTCAGAAGTAGAAAGAGAAATGAACATTGGTAAAATAGACGGAGCATACAGGAAAGTTAAGGAAAATTTTGGGGTACATAAATTAAAATCTAATAATGTGTTAAACAAAGGTGGTACACCAATATATAATACGAAAGGTAAAGTCGATAGATGGGTGGAATATATTGAAGAGTTATACGGAGGAAATGAATTAGAAAATGGTGTTATAGAGGAAGAAGAGGAAGTTGAGGAGGATGAAATGGGAGAAACAATACTGAGATCTGAATTTAAGAGAGCATTAAAAGATTTAAATGGCAGAAAGGCTCCTGGAATTGACGGAATACCTGTAGAATTACTGCGCAGTGCAGGTGAGGAAGCGATTGATAGATTATACAAACTGGTGTGTAATATTTATGAAAATGGGGAATTTCCATCAGACTTCAAAAAAAGTGTTATAGTTATGATACCAAAGAAAGCAGGGGCTGATAAATGTGAAGAATACAGAACAATTAGTTTAACTAGTCATGCATCAAAAATCTTAACTAGAATTTTATACAGAAGAATTAAGAGGAGAGTGGAAGAAGTGTTAGGAGAAGACCAATTTGGTTTCAGGAAAAGTATAGGGACAAGGGAAGCAATTTTAGGCCTCAGATTAATAGTAGAAGGAAGATTAAAGAAAAACAAACCAACATACTTGGCGTTTATAGACCTAGAAAAGGCTTTCGATAACGTAGACTGGAATAAAATGTTCAGCATTTTAAAAAAATTAGGGTTCAAATACAGAGATAGAAGAACAATTGCTAACATGTACAGGAACCAAACAGCAACAATAACAATTGAAGAACATAAGAAAGAAGCCCTAATAAGAAAGGGAGTCCGACAAGGATGTTCCCTATCGCCGTTACTTTTTAATCTTTACATGGAACTAGCAGTTAATGATGTTAAAGAACAATTTAGATTCGGAGTAACAGTACAAGGTGAAAAGATAAAGATGCTACGATTTGATGATGATATAGTAATTCTAGCCGAGAGTAAAAAGGATTTAGAAGAAACAATGAACGGCATAGATGAAGTCCTACGCAAAAACTATCGCATGAAAATAAACAAGAACAAAACAAAAGTAATGAAATGTAGTAGAAATAACAAAGATGGACCACTGAATGTGAAAATAGGAGGAGAAAAGATTATGGATGTAGAAGAATTTTGTTATTTGGGAAGTAAAATTACAAAAGATGGACGAAGCAGGAGCGATATAAAATGCCGAATAGCACAAGCTAAACGAGCCTTCAGTAAGAAATATAATTTGTTTACATCAAAAATGAATTTAAATGTCAGGAAAAGGTTTTTGAAAGTGTATGTTTGGAGTGTTGCTTTATATGGAAGTGAAACTTGGACAATCGGAGTATCTGAGAAGAAAAGATTAGAAGCTTTTGAAATGTGGTGCTATAGGAGAATGTTAAAAATCAGATGGGTGGATAAAGTGACAAATGAAGAGGTATTGCGGCAAATAGATGAAGAAAGTAGCATTTTGAAAAATATAGTTAAAAGAAGAGACAGACTTATAGGGCATATACTAAGGCATCCTGGAATAGTCGCTTTAATATTGGAAGGACAGGTAGAAGGGAAAAATTGTGTAAGCAGGCCACGTTTGGAGTATGTAAAACAAATTGTTGGGGATGTAGGATGTAGAGGGTATACTGAAATGAAACGACTAGCACTAGATAGGGAATCTTGGAGAGCTGCATCAAACCAGTCAAATGACTGAAGACAAAAAAAAAAAAAAAAAGTCTTGCTCAAAAATGTAGAACAATAGGTTCTACTTGATAATGTTGTAGTCCTTGGATCTGTTTAGTAGTTGTTAATGATCTCATATCAGATTATTCCTTGGTTTATTCTTCGCAATTGATACATTGGTACGTGAATTTTCATTTGAAGGTAATTACTTAACCGGATTGGAAAATACTGAGTTAGCTCTTCAAAAAAATTCATTCACTGGATGGGTTGTAACTAACTAATTTCAAGTAAAGATATAAAGGCATTGCAGTTAGTTTTGTTGATAGATGTAAGATAGTAAATTGTGTGGGTAGTTTACCATTAGCTGTTTCAGTCAAACAAAAGATTTTTTTTAAAAGTGGTTATTTTTTTTAAAACTTTACTTGAAATTAGAATAAAAAATTGTCATTTACAATAACAATATTACTTTTTTAATGATTTTTTTAAATAATACTAATTAGATAAAGCTGGGTATTCTGCGTATTACTTTAATGAGTACTTGAATAACTACACAAAATATTTTTCAATTAACTACTATCTTTTATTTTATTTTTTATCAGGTTTATCATTTTGATGTATTCACATAGTTGCATTGCTATCTATTTAATATAATTTTGTATTTTGTGATACTACTTTGATTAATGTTTTACCCTACAATTCGTTTAACCACTCGTATTATTCCTCGATCCTTCCAGGTAAATACAGGAGGAACGGTTTCTTTTTGTTATCTGTAGTGCAACATTGCACACCTACCAATCCTGGTGTGATAATGTTCTGATTTGCTTAAATTATTTTTATTTATCTAAAGTAAAATAAAAATAGTAAAGTTTTAAGAACTGAAGACTGAGAATGAAATATGGTGTTGATTCATGATTTATGTGTTTCAGGTTATAAGAATGAATGAGAATACTACATACTAACCGTTTGAAAAAATATTGCTACAGAAATCATGGTAGACCTTGGAAATCAATCTGTTAAACATAAGTGGGTTTGTCCGAATGACCGGATGCTAGCCCTTCGAGCTAGGTAAATTTAATTACAATTTTTAATTTAAAAAATTTAGTTAATGACAAATCGGAGGTTGGTGTCTGTTAGCTATCCCAGAAAAGTGTATGTCTTAATTAATTTGCTTATGTTTGTTTCAACATGTAATTATTCCAATAATGTTTCTTGTAGGTGTAATCTTACAGTGCACTGCTCTTATTAAAAGGTTCCTAGAAAACAAAATTCCTTGCCTCATTAGTTAATGACAAATCTACAAATAACTGGAATGTTTGCATAAGAACAGTTCTGAGTAGTATCTTCTTTTTGCTCAGATCAAAGTTTCAGATTCTATTAAGACTGAGTTTGCAAATAAACTTTACCGGTCAGGTTTTAAGTTTCCAGTTCTTCAAGTCTCACAATCCTATTTAGTTTCTTTTTAGTTTTATTTTAGAGGTTATTTATCAAAGTAATATTTTTTATATATCCTAAGTAATCTGCTTGGTATAATTACCAATTTGCAGCTTTCTATCTATAAAAAAAATTAGGAATACTAGCAAGTCAATGAGAATCAATGAGAGCTTTTTCATAATCATTTTCAGGTCCTGACAGATGATTGAAAAAATAATTGCTTCTAGTGTCACTTTACTTCATAATACACAGATGCTGACCAGATTTTTAGTTTCTTGTTGTTTTAGCCTCTGCATCCCTATCTAATTTAATTCCTTAGGAGTTAATCAAATTTCAGGTTTGTATCTATCTGGGATTAGTGACTGAGCCGATGACGAGTTTAGCATTTGTACAAGATTTATATAAATTAATATATGTACATAAGCAAAACCATTTCTTTTGAAAAAAGGTACTGATTCATTTAAAAAATATTTTCATTACTGAAATTTAAATTTAGATGAAATGTATACATTTATTGTATGGCAACAGATTCATTCGACTCAGAATGGAAGTTAAATTAGTTGAAGTATATTATGTAATTTCTTTGAAATATATACAAGCTTTTGTTGTATAAAAACCATGTATTTTTGTTTTTTAGAGTTTCTGTTGGTTGGTCCGTCAAGACACAAGATCTTAATTCCTGTAAACAAGATGTTCCAACTTTGGATGAGGAGGAACAAAAAATCATAAAAGAAGTTATAAAAAGAGCCGAGGATTTAGAAACATTGGAACAACAGCGTGTTGGGTAAGATTTTGTCACGTCGTTGAAATGTGTATTTTTTGATTTTATTGTACTGAATAAGATTGAATACTATTTTTAAAAATAGTTTTACTTGTTTATAAAATTATTATATTAATCTGGTGTGGTTTTAAACACTATTAATTTTAAATGTTAAAGATATCTTACTGGCAATACATGCGGATCTTTCTGTGCTGAGAATTACACAGTCATTGGTTCCTCAGACTTAATGAATTCATAAAAAAATTAATCTCTTAATGCAGTGATTCCCAAAATGTGTGCCGTGGTGCCCTGGGGAGCTGCAGCCTCTTCAAAGGGGTGCCATGAAATATTGTAATAGCTTCATAATTAATTGAACCAAGACATTTATAATTATTAATTTAATGTTAATAAAGTAAAAAAAATTAATGAAGATAGACGAGTTTTATTTATTTTTATCTCTTACTTACGAGTAGTCAAACTTTTACTTAGGGTAGGGTGCCATGGAAAAATTTTAATTGAAAAAGGGTACTGCGACTCGGAGAAGTTTGGGAACCACTGTCTTAATTATTAGAACTATAGATTTTTATGTCTCATAAGTTATTAAATTTTACATTATATTAAAAAAAAAGAAACAGTTTTTTTAAAGCTTCTGTGTTTATATATATATATATAAAAAAATATATAACTATCTTTAGTAGAACTTATTATAGTTCTGTTGTTTATTTTATTATAAAAATGGTTGCAGTTTATTTTATAAGTTGTTCTTATTATAAAAAAATTTAAAGAAATATTATTAGTATTATTTCCATTAATGAATAATTATTATTTTTTTAAATCTACAAAAGTTTATCTGAGAAAAAGCTACCATTCAGCCAGGAAATATTTATGACTCCCAGTAGTTGCAATGTTTAACAATGAGTTCCAAAACCTTCACAGTTAGGCCTGGAATCAACAACTCCAAGAAAGACAAGATTCAAATACACGGAAATGATTTATTTCTCTCAAAGGTCTTGAAATGTAGTATGATATGTTTTAGAGTCTCTGAGAATTGATAACCCTATCATCCCCTGAGTAAACCATGATACAAAGGTAGCTATGGAATGATACGTGTTCAGTGATAAAAGGTAGGATATTCCTAAAGCATATATTATCTGACTGAATTATGAAGTTCAAGAGGGCCTACTAGAGCTGTAGACTAGTGTACTTAACAGACTTTATCTAATAAATTCATAACAAATTTTATTTTGCTCATCATAGCCCAACCTAAACAGTAGCCAAGTTAATATAATACACAGGTTGTAAACTTTGTAAAGAAAATTCCCAAGTATTAGAACCTTTATTTTGGGTATTATAATCTGTCAGAAAAGATATGTTGTAAAACTGATTTTTAAAAAACTTTTCTTGAAAGTTAAGATCTAGACTAAAGAAAATAGGTTGTACATACCAAAAACTGTAGTTGTTTTAGCCCTAAATCTTTACTATATACGAGTAACTGGAAAAAAACAAATTTTTTCTAAAAATGTAAAATTTGGCACAATGAATGGACAAACTATGTAATTTTAAGAAAGCAGGTTTAGAATCTATATCAAAATTTCAGATTTTTTTTATGGCTGGATTTTTTTATGTAGTTCTTTCTGTATGTGTTTAGACACGTTATACTAAAAATGTGCTATAAGGTTTATGTGCAGTAATTTTTTGAATATTTCTCAATTTTGTTAGTTAATTTTCTAGGATATTGAACACTAAACATGTATTAGGCTTTTCTTGTGATGAATGACATGACACATAAATGCCTATAATACCGTATATAAAATATGTACAATATGTAAACATATTCAACACATTTTTTTAAATGGAAATATATTGTTGTTTTATAATATTTGATGTAATCTTGTACCCATTTATCTTCTGGGTCCCTTTCAATTTTATGTACTGTAACCTTTGGTCATGCGAGCGTATTTTAAATAACTAAATTCACACCTCCACTGTAAGTACTCTTTCTGCTTGGCTATATGCATGTTAACTTTTAGAGGACAGAGATCGTGTGTAGTTCCTATGCTATCTTATAAATTCCTTCTTGTATGCTTTAGTTAAGGATCTAATTATTATATTTTGTGAAGGAAACATTCGGTTGTAAGTAGAGAATAATTTAATTTGTTTGCTGTTACAAACACTATGAATGTAAAATGATCAACTTTGTCTCTGTATGGTAGTAAAAGGATGAAATTAATTAAAATACATTATATATCAGTATATATATCATTCACTTTTCTAAAACATTTACAATAGAAATAATAGATTGTACTCTAAATTAGAGAAGCATTGAACTGGTGTCCATACAGAAAACAAGAACTTATGTAATTATAACTAATAAGTTTATGAAACTGTTAAAAAGTTTTCTTGTTGCTCAGTACCTGTAGATGTGCTTGTATGTGTGTGTGTGTGTGTGTGTGTGCACATGAATTGTGTGCGACTGTCTGCCAATTTATAATTTATTATAAATTTCTAAATAAAATTTTTAAATACTGCAAAATTTGCTTTTAAATCAATAAAATAAATTTTCTTAATATTTTATTTAATTAAATTCAACTGTTTAATTGAATAAAGTATTAAACAAATTTGTTTTATTGATTTAAAAGCAATTTTTGCAGTAATTAAACATTTTATTTAGAAATTTATAAAAATTATCCATCTTTTCTTTATTTAATTTTTTTTTATTGAGCACAAAATTATTAATAAACCTTTTTTAGACGATTGGTGGAAAGACTTGACATCATGAAACGCAAAGTTGTTGGTACAGGAATTAACCAGTGTAAACTATGTGGTGATAATTTCAGTGTTCTGGGTTCACATGGTTTACTCTGCCACGACTGTAACAAGGTGAGCTAGAAAAAGATAACATTATACTCTTGTATTATTAATTTAAATGCATTTTTTTATTTCCAAGAAAAAGCTTCAGAAATTACTTGCTTTCAATCATTTTACATCATTTCCATTTGTATATTTTTACCTGCATATGTGTTAATATCATACAGTTATTGTAGTTGAATCCTATTAGTTTAGTCTGGGACCTTTCCTAGACCAGATTATAGTTTTTATAATTAGCCAGAAAAGTACTTAATATGTTAATGAATAATTTTTTCTTACACTGGACTGAAGAGTAAATGGGGAAAAGATAAGTTTATTTTAAATGAACAGTTCTTTAGAGAAATGTTTCCTTCCAGAATTTTCTTTTTTATAAATTCATTATCAGGAGTTTTATGTAATTAGGATTTACAGAATAATCAAACTTCCTATAAATTATCAGAACTATTAAAAATTTAGCTATAATGTTACATTTTTAAAAATATTTATGTTATTAGTAGTGTTTGATATAACATTTTTGGAAAGAATTTTTCAGGAGTGGAATTGTGCTTTTTGCAGGAGTTGAGAAGCACTTGCTACCTTTAAATGAACTGTTGTACCACTTTTCACTCAAAATACTGCTCTACATTATTCTCTGCTGATTTCAGCAGCAGTTCTTAATAATTTATCATTTAAAACATTTATTTGTTAATTCATTAGATGTTACCCTCTCCCTGTTAACAAACATGCCTATCACTGTTTTTCTTTCATATTTTATATATAAGCTCTTTTTATTATTTATTCCTAAGATTTTTTTGACTTTTTTTTATCTTCTCAACAAATTATATTTTTTCCCTTAAATGTTTTACATAATAGTTTAAATATCATTTATATTCAATCTATCTTGTTTTAAAATTGTTTTGTTTTACTGATAAAACATATATACTGTATTTTTATGTGCTGTTATTAGACTTAGGTAACTGATAGTTATTGCTTATTTGTAGGCTTATACAGTGCGATCATTTTATTGCGAACATCATTTAATAGGATGGGGATACTGGATAATGTGATTTTTAGTGATGAGGCAATTTTCACTTTAGTGGTTACATCGATAGTCAGAACAACAGATATTGGTCAATACAAAATCCACACATTTTACATGAATCACAGCTGCACACAGTAGGTATTGGTATATACAATATACCAATTAATACATATATTAATTAAATATATGTATACCAATACCTACCTGAGTAGGTATTGGTATTGGTGTGTGATTTTTTGACGATGAATAGTGAGCCTGATTTTTTTTTTATGAAATCCTTAACAGACCGGCATACCAGGACATAATTTTGAAATTTGTCATCTCCAGCCTGATGAATGTTACTGTTACCTGCAAAAAGATGGGGCAACATGCCATACATCCAAAAACATTGAATTTTTGGAAGAAATGTTTATTGATCGCATGATCTCAAAAGATCTGTAACCCCCTTGTTCTTCTGACTTATCACCAGACTTCTTTCTCTGTGGTTTTTTGAAGGAACATGTATATAGAGCAAACCCATGCACTCTAAAATACCTGGAATGAGCCATTACTGGAGAGATAAACTCCATTAGCCCCGATGTCCTGTGAAGGGTGTCAAAAGATATATTGCAAAGGGTTCAGACTTGCTTTCAGGAAAAAGGTGGACATTTCCAACACTTGCTGTAAGACATTACCAGTCGTGCATAACTACATTCCATGAATCAAGTGAAGTGTGAGTATCTCTTTATTATAGTCCATAGTGGAATTATAGTGTATAGTATCATGATGTGCACAATAAAATGATCGTACTGTATATATCTTTATAAGTAAATCTTATGTGTTAGAAGTCATCAGTAGTTTATTAATTTTTGGTTCTGTGTGATTGAAATATTTTTCCATTGTTTATTTAACTTATTGACTGCCATGAGCACACTTTGTGAACAAGTGAATTCACTAGAATGTTTTTAGGAGTAAGTAGGTTTTAGAGATTCAAACAACAATAATACCTGAATGTAAGCCATCTTATGTGAAGCTAAAATTCATGGAGAGATTACAATTTTGTTACTTGTGATGATAGAAAAATTTTTGTAAAAAGGCTAAAACAGTTTTTAATTGAAACACTTTTCAAGAATTCCATTGAAAAATTTCTTGTCTTCCTATTAAATCATAAAGCAGTATATTATTTTAGGTTTAGAATTAGACATGAGATTTAGACAGGGTTTTATATGGTAGAATATTTTAAATGCCTTGTTTCCATATGGATATATTCAATAATTGCATTCAAATAGTAATTTGACTGGTTTTATCATTTTTACATTATAAAGATTTACATCTTTAGAGATTGCTGAAAAGTTAAAAATTACTGCAGTTATATAAAGCATAAAATAAGTTTGCCTTATGTTTATTCTTTGATTTGTAATTTATTATTTTTAAGTATATTGTAATGTTTGTTAAGTATCATTACTGTAAAAGTTGTGATAACTTGGTATGTGAAGCAAGTCATTCCAAAGAAACAGTATACTTGTTCTTAAGAATTACCAGAATACTGCATCAGATGTGCTAGGGAAAGTTAAATGGCTTGTTGTTGCCTTCTTTGAAGACCTGAATGTACTGTTGCGTATTATCATATTAAGCCCACTGAAATGCAGGTGGTGATATTCAGCCCTACAAACAACATATTCACTATCTTCACCACAATTGCACATCATTGCTGTCAGAGAAAGGAACTTTGACAGGTCCCACTTAACGTATGTTATATTCATAAAAAAGACTGGAAGAGAGAGTTTAAAGGAACAAATTAATTAATGTACCCTTTCTGTTGAGTGTATAATCTGTACATTATAAATATATATTTTTACTACATTCAGTAGAACACTTTAATGCATGATTATTTAGTGCATATCTTGATGTAACATCCAATTAGCAACTTGACATGTTTCTTTTTTGTTTTATTGTATTACAAATTGGATTTAAAATACTAATTGCAATTTTTTCAAACCTTCTTATACATTTAACATAGTATTACTTTTTATAAAATAAATGTATTTATATAATAAATTGTGTTTAAAAATGTCTTACTTTAGAATGTGTGAGCCCAATCGATTTTTTTTTGTTCTCACAAACATTGAAGTATAGATTGTAAATTAAAACTTACTTTTTAAGTTTAGGTTTCATTAAGATTTCAACTAGTGATCTCATATTGGCAAAAATATGTTTTATGACATTAGTGAATATCTTTAATTGGATTAAATGGATAAGACTCCATTTGAAATCCATTAAGAGGATATTAAGTATTGAAAACCATTATAAATCAATAAAATAATTCTTCCTGAGAGCTACTGTGAGTACATATTTAATAAAAGTGAAAAAAAAGAAAAAACATACCGTTAGCCTAGTGATAAATCATACAGTAAAAAAAAAGTGAAAAAAAAGAAAAAACATACAGTTAGCCTAGTGATAAATCATACAGTACTTTGTCTGGCTTTTCAGTTAGAAAGGGATTTTTCATTTATAAAAAACTGGCTGACAATAAACTTATTAAAATGTTTTTAGATTTGTTATGTTAAAATGTTAACTTGGTATATATTAAGTATCGTAGATTATTTCTTCTCTTCACTTTTTTTAGCATTAAAATTTGTAATTAATATTTACAATTTTTATTACAATTTTCACTACATTCATAGAACAATATTACTCATATTGTGTGGTGGTATGTATGAAATGTCAGTAGATACTGGACAATGTTTTGAATACTGTTAGTTTATTGTTATATTTTATCTAAATTTTGTATATATATTTATTTTAGGCTAATTTTAGTAACTTTAGGATTTATTAGGTAGAAGCAGGATACTTATTTTGAATTATTCTGATACTTATTTTATTGTTTTCTTGACAGGCTGTATGTCAAAAATGTGGTGTAGAAACATTTTCATCAACAAAAAAGGAAACAGTATGGCGGTGTAAAATTTGTGCAGAAACTAGAGAAATGTGGAAAAAATCTGGAGCATGGTTTTTTAAGGTATGATTAAGCAATATTTTATGAATAATAAACTACAATTATTATAAATAATAAACTATATCCGAGTGAATGGGCAGCACAGTTCAAAAAAGAAAATCTACTGGGACAGCATCATTATCTTTTACAGGAGAGATAGTTAAATGGTTACATGATGGAGAAAGATTAGTTTTTGTACTTCTGGATCTCACTGAAGTATTCGACTTCATAAATTTTGATATAATGGATGAGAACAATTAAAAGCAGCTGGATTTAATGATATACGTCAAAGCAGTTTGAATTTTACTTATCAGTAAACGTTGTGGACATCACAGATGTTAAAAATGAATTAACACAAATTTCAGAGTTTCTTATGTTGAAACCAAACATCTTATAATACATCATTAGGCTTCATCTCAAATCTCATTTACATCAATGAATCTGGAAATAGTTTAATACAGAGTGGTGCTGTCATATATTTAAATGATGTATTACTACTATCTGTTAGTCAAAAATTTGTATTTTCTTTCATTAAAAAGTAGTTATACGTAGTCACTTTGTAGAGCTCCCCTATCCCCCTCTTTATATCATTGTTCTTGCTATCCCTGGGTTGTTACTATCTGACTGGGCCAGCCGTCACATTTGCAGTTCTGTCTGCAATTTAAGTTAGAAAAAAACAGTGTATGTTAGCAGGCAGTTACTCAGTGAAGCTTTGTGGATTGTCTCCTATGGTCTTTTCTAGGTTATCTTAATACAAGCTTTAAGAAATACAGGTGTTGTATTTGTTTGTTTCAAGAACAAAAAGATTCAGCCATTTACAGTATTTTACTGCATAAATTAAACTCATTTGGGTTAAGAAATACAATCTTTTTTCAGTTGCTGCTTGAGAGATTGTTCTCCTTATCTATTTTATTTATTTTCTGGAGTTCTACAGCAGTTTAGGACCACTATTTTTTTTTTAATGATCTGTCTATGAATATTAAGAATACTAAATGCTTATTACTTGTTGATAATATAAAGTTTGTTGGATTATGACTCTGATGTAATATATAAAGCACCTGAAGTAAAAGTGGCATTAGTCGGAGTTACTTTTTCTGAGATTAATGATGTTCAGAACAAAGGTGTTCCTTGTAAAAGGGCTAAATAACACCTGCATTTCAATGGGTTTGGTTTGCTGATACACAGCTGTGTGGCTCAGTAAAGAAGGCAATGGAAGACCACCTTAATTCTCACTTTATTTAATGAGCGTGGTATGAGATTTTGTTATATGAGTTTGTTATACTTAAAATGGCAACATTATTTTCACCAATGCCTAGTGATGACTCAAGTTAGGTCACCTAAAACTGTTATGGTTATACCATCTAACTACAGTGTAAAAATTGTTAAGTCCTGTTGATAATGGGAATTTCCTCAGGATGATTTGGGCAGATTAAATTGTATATTATTTTTTAATTAACTGTGTTATACCACTATAACAGTCTATAAAGCTTGATCAGTTTATATGAGATGGCAGATGAAAAATACAACCTTTTATTAATCTCTTATAGATTCAGTAATGAAAAAAATTGTTTTGTCTAGTAAAAAATTTCAGTGTTGATTCTCAAGTTTTATTAAAAGTGAATGAGAAAAAATGGCTTTGATGATAATTTAAAAACGAATAATCGTAAGATATTAAAACAAATGCAAAAATATCTACAAAAAATTTATTCATCTGTGTCCTTGATGAGGATCATTAACTTATTCCTTTGTTCTCTTTTTAATCTGTTTACAGGTATCTAATGTCAAACCTTTGCTTTCAGGCATTTAACAGGTAATGGGGAAATCAGATGCTTCATTGTTCTAGATTCCTTCTGTCAGTGCAGTGGGGTACAGCAAAAATTATTTATTTTGTTTATTTTTCTTTAATAAAATAGGAAAATCTTATTTAATAAATAGGAAAATTATATGTGACAGTTTATTGGCAATAATTTTCTTAAGAATGAAAAATCAATTTTAAACAGACCATTTTCCTGATTTGTAATATTAGTATGTTAGTTATTTTTAAACCTTTCAAATGGAGAACCCACAGATATCAAAGAAGTATTTTTAAATGCAAATATACCTTCTTTTTTATTTACTTTTTTAATATAATAATTTTAACAGCATATTTTGACTGCTTCTTTTTGTTGCATATTAAACTGTTCATTAATGATAGAGACTGAATATTCTATCCACTTCAGTTGATAAAAATTAAACCATATGAAACTGTTTTTAAATAAGTTTGTTGCTACTTGCTACTTTGACATTTTAAGCTGTTTTCATTTTAAAATTTTATACTCACTATGAAATTGTTTAAATATTACTTTATTTTGATTCAATTTTTACCAATGAAAGATGGATAATGTACACCACATTTCTACCAGGAACCTTACATAGGTAAGGTCTTCTCATCACTCTTACGTTGAGGTAAGATTTTGTTAAGCCCCTCCCCATCATGCTTAATTAGATAATGGGTAGATCATAATATTTATAATTATAAAAATATTTATATTCCACTTTCAAATTATAAGTAAGTATATTCCACTTCCATATTCATAAGTAAATATCTTTCTAAGTAAAAGTTTACTGGCCACAAAGATGGAATGGTAATATCTTAGGTTTTCATTCAGAATGTTTCTTGGATTTTATTTCTGATCCTGTTTATAATTTTGCACAAGGTCAGACATTCTATCCATATTCTCATGCCGAAGCTTTAAAATAATTTTATAATCCATTATATATAAATAATTGAGAAGTTGTTTAAAATGAATTTAACGTTAAGAACATTTTGAAGAATAATCAATTCAAAAAATGAAAATTATTACTGTACTTCTTATGCTGATCTGGTGACCTAAGGATTATCATCTGCCAGGTTGGGCTGAATATTTACAAATTTAAATGTATCTTTTACAAAAATAAATGTTAATGAAATTAACACATATTTAATATAATTTATTATAAAACTTTTGTCGTTACTTTCTGATATTTAATAAGATATAGTGCTATGTAAGACATGTAGAAAACGTTTGTAAGAACAGTTCATACTTTTGAGGAACTGACAATAGCTAATTAAATTCTTAATAAAATATAAATTCTTTATATTAAAATAAATATTTTAATATATTAAATTCTTTATATTCTTAATTAATATAAATTCTTTATATTAAGAATTTGATTTTTTTTTCATTTTACCTGAACCTAGCTCTTAGCTCCAAAAAAAGTTGAAGTGTAACCTCTTTTATGGTTTTATAATTTAGCAGTTATATGATTTGTTTTTATGATTTAGGGTCTTCCAAAATATGTTCTTCCTCCAAAGAATACAGCGTTGGAAAATAAATATGCTGTTAACAGACGACCAGGTTTGAAGAACAACAATTGGTCAAGAGCTTCCAATTCAAGTGAGTCAAAATAATAGAATAACCTGACAGAAATTATGAGTGTTATAGAGTTAACTTTACTATTCATAGGATGAATTTAATAATAATTATCTAGCTAGTTTATTTATCTATCTGCCTTTTATTGATTAAATATTTTTATAATTACTACCTTGGACAAGGATCAGATATGTATTTCATCATTGTGTAGTCAAATGATGATAACAAAACAGTTGATTATAAAAGCAAAATTCAGTTGTTACAAAAACATTAAAAAAAAAAAAAAGTAATACTTGTACATTAAAATACAGTTAAATATTCATAGCATATTAGTATTTCCTGCAAAGATTATAAATTGATGACTTTTTGCTGCCAATGATGGTCAAATTAATCATTGTATACTCGATTATATATCATTATTATACACATTATTACTTATTGTTAATTTTTTATTTTTAAATTTACTTTTACTGATTTCTTTATTACTACTGATTGTTTGACAGTCAAAATGAGCAGTTAGTATTAAATATATTTCATATTTAAATGTAGCTGTTATTAATTAGTAAAAAAAACTACCCTGAATCTCATGAAGTAATGATAACATAATCGTAGAACTTGGACCATATTTTTCACTGAAGTTTGACCAGTAAAACTTAAAATTGATAGAAATTATGAAAGAAAAATGTCTTTTACTCTAAAAAAACATCTTTTGAGTAAAAGAATTTAAAAAAAATGATCATAGACACAGACCAAGTTGGACTAAGTGGAAGTAAGTACCGGTATTGATAATAGTGCATGTAAATGATTTTGGCAGCAATAAACTGACTGGATGATAAGTTCTGTCTCCAGAACTCATCTGCTGTGAAAAGTATAATAGTAATGTTATTCATATAAACAAATTTAATTTTCTAAACAGTCAGTTCAACAGATAAATTTGCCGTATTAATAATGTTTATTAAAATTCAAGAGTTTGACCCATTATTTAAATATGCATCTAATTAATAATTACTAACCCAGTTGATTTCTCCATTTTGAAAGAAAGATTGTTTGTTCATTAAATGCATTGAATATATCATGCTTTATGTTCATTAGTAAATTCAGTTACAATAATGTGATCAGTGTAATTATCTTTTTCATTCTTATATGTATTTCTGTCTTAGTTATCCATTTATCTTGAGTCTTTTATTAATTTGAGTTTATGCTATTTATATTTCTCTTGGTTTGTAGGTTGTAAAAATTAAAATCAGATTATTTTTTGGTTTAATGCTTGTCGGTTTAAAGTATGAATTAAATGTTTATATCTATGAATTTGTTTATTTATATGCAATAATTAGTTAGATTTATATTTATCTGCAACCTTATGAACGCATAAATGTGTTTTAGTTTTCTGGTACTCATGTTATTTTTTCATTTCACTAAAACGTATAATTTTTATTTTATGTGTTTTCATCACAAAGCTTATTTCACAGTAGCTCTTTAAAGAAATCAAAACTATGTTTGCTTTAAAAACGATGAGTTTTTGCCTTTAATTGATTGGTGAATGTATATAAATAAACTGTTGATTGAAGCAGCGAGAGTATCTGAGGTGATTGGTCTGTCTGCACTCTAGTAAATTACCAAGCAGTATGCTGGCATCTGGAAAAATTTTGGTCTGTTAAAATTTAATATGTTGGGATTCTTACATTCCAGCGTACTATGTTCGTTCAATCCACACAACTGGCTTGGAAATTTAAAAAAAATGTTTTTTGAAGCAGGCAGTGTTTCTTGTAAGACCCATTTTTATGTATGCAGATGGTGATCATTGCAGGATATCTTTTTCACAAGAAATATAACCTTATGAGGGCAAATTTTGATTATTGCTGTCTTAAGTGTTTGAAGATGGACAAGAATAATGAAAAGATTATAAGTGCTTCTAATTAGGTGTTGTGTAAAGTGTATTTTATTATGTTGTACCACTGTGCATGTAAATTAACTTTATGCTCTGTTGTTGTAGAACCACAGGCACGAGATGAAGAAAGCAGTTCAGATGATGAGGTTAGACCAAGAATACGATTAAATTCTAGGACAGTAGAAACAAGGTAAGATATTATTCATTAAAAAAACTTTCTTTTTATTATATTTAAGAGATCTTTTTTAATAGCATTAAATAACTATTTAATTAAATATTTAATTTATAACATTTTTTCAATTTTTGAGAATATCAGTATGAAAAAACCTCATATTTTTTTAGATGATGATATCAATGAAGTAATTTTAAAATTATTCAATATTTTTTACGCACTTTAATTGGTGTAATTTATAATTAATTCAGTTTACTCTTAAAAATATGTATATAAAAAAGATTTACTTCTTATGATTAAATAGTTCCTGCATTCTGATATGGATTTAAAAAAGTTGTGTTTTATAATATGCATTCTTCTCTATTTATAAAAAATCAGAAACATTTATTTTGGTAAAACTAATAGTGATTTTGGCAAGTTTTGTGCTGTTGTGTTTATAACTGAATATTTAATCACTGTTAATAAGTATTCTTAATTTATAAATGTTTGTTAGCGAATGAATAAATGTTCATCACACAGGGTTCATCGTAAAACTGGTCCTAATCTAGACAAAGTTACTATGCTGAGTCATCAAACATGACTGATAAAATAAATAGCTGAAATGTTTAAGGAAAAGTTGGATTCTGGGTTTAAAGCAAGCAAAAATGAGCACCCTCTCTCTCCTTCCTCTTTCTTGTTAGATACCATTTTATTAGTTTTCAATACCTTCAAATAATTCTCTTTTTTAATGTATAACTTTTTGTTATTAGAAAATATTATTTTCAAATGAAAAATTATCTTAAATTTAAAACAAGGCAAATATAGACAATAAAAAATCATCTACTTAACAAAAACTCAGTCCGTTAAAAAACAAACAATGAAGATATTTAGGAATAATTACAAATTTTATTACTTTTAAATATCTTCAGTTAAAAATTTTCAGTTAAAAATAAAATTTTTAACTGAAACTTAACTTGTTTTATTCAAACAAAAATAATTAAACTAACAACAATTAACACAATTGTATTATAATCATGTAAATTAAATAAAAATGTAAACTGTTGTGAACAAATTTAATGTTAATTCAGAGATTCTAAATGAATTGCCTGAAGAAAAAGAAAATGGGTTGACATTATGAAAAAAGAACTTAACAAAAAATATCTGTAATCTGTACCCAGTAAATTACTGTCAACTGCCACAAATAATAAGTCTCTATCCAAAATATAAAAATATTTGGTGTAACAAACAAACCTTTGGAGCAGATACAGAATAAAGTATATGAATTTAATGAGACCAGTGTATTAATTCTGTTTAAACAAATAAATTATCATCTGAATCATAGCTGAAAATTCACATCAGCCTTTGTTCATCATAGAACTGTTTGTATTCATCAAGAATTATTTTATGCTCCACCATTAAATGTTGGAGCATAAAATGTTCAGACACTGCCAATATAGTTGAGCATTTTTGTTAAAAAAAAATGCTCAACTATAAAAATCTCAACTATGTATATATTTATTTTCATGAACCAATTATCATACAAGTTATGTTTATATTTAGTAATAAATGGCATTACTTTGTAAAATTGAGTCATTTTCCATTTTGAGCCAACTTACCTTCTCTTATTGGTATCAAAGTAAGTATTTAAGAAAATATCTTTTGACAATTTCTCTGAATAAAAAAAAATTGTTATATTTAATTACTTTTACCTCATACACTCTGGTTTGTTCTTGCAACATATAAAAGCAGTTCCTATCTTATAGAAATTTGGTTATGTTTTTATAGCTAATTCTATACGAGCATGTATAATCTGCTTACAAAAATGAAAACCCATATTCCATACATTTTAAATCAACAAGCTTTAAATTTTATTTGTTATTACTGCATTTGGCATAGCTGCTATCTTTTATTCCTGTTTTGGCAGCTATAAATATACGAGAAAGTTGAAACATATATAACACTATATATGTTTCAGACATAATGAAACATTATTTATAACATTATATAACACTGTTGCTTCAAGTAGCTCAAAAGACAGGAGCTAATTTCAGAGCTATGAGAGGTTATCTGTAAAGTAAAGACAGTCATTGTAAAAAAATCTATTCTGAAATCTTTGTAAATATTTTTTTTCTCTTAGGTACATACCTTACACTAACTACTTTTCTATATAATCGCCATATGAATTAAGATATTTATTGTAGCGATACACCAGCTTCAGTATACCCTCGTCGTATTCTTCTGCCGCCAGTCCATTTAGCCACTGATTAACAGCATTTTTGAGTTCATCGTCATCCGCAAATTGTTTACCGCTCAAAAATTCTTTCAATTTCCCAAACAAATGGTAATCAGGAGATAAGTCCGGACTATATGGTAGGTGATAGAAAATTTTCCATCCAGATGCTCTCAGTAAATCATGTGTCGGACCCGCAACATGTGGACGTGCATTATCGTGCAGCAGGACGACGCCGTCGGTCAGCCGCCCACGTCGCCAGTTTCGAATGGCGTGCTGTAATTTACGTAGTTTCGCAGTAGGCTTAGGCATTTATAGTCGTTCCACGTGGCATGAAATCAATCAGCAGTACGTCAAACCGGTCCCAAAAGACTGTGGCCATCAGTTTGCGTCTAAGTGGATGTGGCTTGAACTTTGGTTGGTGATTGAGGATGATGCCATTCAATTGACTGTCGTTTTCTCTGGCGTGTAATATGAAATCCACGTTTCATCGCCGGTAACAATCGAATTAACCTTCTCCCATCACAATGCTCCGCGCTTCTTAGCGCTCCGCGAAAATATGTGAAAAAAATTTCCAAAAATTACAGTATATAAAAACGAGATTTAACAGATTCTGACAAAAAAAACCTTACGATTGGATATTTTTTATGCCTGTAACAACAAAAAAATTGAAACCGTACAAAAATTACGATAATTTAATTGCAGATTTTTTTTGCGCATTTCTACCGCGTTTTTTATTAGCGAAATTTTATTTTTTATTTGTGTTTATGAAACATAGTTTGCTGATTAAAAAAAAATACTTTCAAGCAAATCGGTTGAAAGTTGGTCAAAATATGATGAAAAACCCGTGTCATAAATCACAGATTAATTAGCATATCAGTTACAAGAAATTTTTATAGTTATTTATTTTTTCTTAGCGTTACATATAATGTAAAATTTATTTTAAAAATTATAAGACTTCCTAAGAGCATTTATTACGTGAAAAAATTTTTTTACAAGAGAGTATTGCTGTTACACGCCGGAGAGGGGGGGGGGTAATAGAGTTCATGAAACGCATAATAATTACCCCAGTAATTACAAGCTATTCGGTACAAACAACAGGTATTTTTTATGTTACTATGTATATAAAATCGTAATATATATTATATATATATAATATATAAAATAAGAAATTACGAGCGCGCACTAGTTTTTACCCCAACACATAAAATAATCGCTATATGGGAGATTCCCCCAAAAAACAAAAGAATGAAATAGATGACAAATAATAAATAAAATGAAGTAATAAGTTTATAAATAAAAAGCATTTACCCCTAGTTGGTGATATTTTGGCGTGTGTGATACACGAGAAAGCATCCGTCTATGCAGAGTGGTACCTCACAAGCCACACACCTCCAGACTGATCTTACGCGAATGCCGTTTGCCGAGCACACAACATTGTCTAAAACTGTTTGTTCCCTCACGTTTAGGAAAATGTCTTGCTTCACAACTTTCAAGACGTAACAATTCACGATTTCTTACACAAGATCCTCGTGTAGAAAATCCCGTAGGAGATGATGAAACAAGCCCTTTCAAAACCTCATTTCGAAACCATCTGAAGGATTGGTTCTTCTCCATCTTTTTGACTGACTTGTAAGCCGTATAAGCATTGACAAGGAGCATATAAAAAATGTGGAAAAAAAGTTTTTTCGTCCATTTTGTCATGCGCCTGTGTAAGTAATAGCTTGAAGACAGACGATCAGATAGATCAACAGCCCCCATGTAATTATTGTAGTCTACAATCATTACAGGTCTCACGACATTTTCTGTACCGCGAATTGTTGCACTGTATTTATGCTCTTCAGCAGGCCCATGAATAGAAGACAGAAATGTTACCATTCGCTTGTCATTGAATAGAATACAAGATATTCCATCCAGTGTCGTACGACAGGCTAACCGGTGTCTGGTCAAACCTAATTGTTTACGTCTGTTTCGTGTGAATTCAGCTGGCATAGCAGCACGATTGGATCGAGCTGTTCCACAAGCTAGAATTCCCACATCTTTCAGTCGTCGATATAATTGCAGGGATGAAAAAAAATTGTCCATATACAAATGATATCCACAATTTTCATAACCTGCAATTAGATTGATAACTGTACGTTCAGTAATTGTTTCGTTTACATTTAGTTCCTCTCGTTGTCTCCCGAGATATACACTCATATCGAATGTGTACCCAGAATTATCGCAAAGTCTGTAAACCTTTATCCCAAAGCGCTTTCGTTTACTAGGTATATACTGCCGAAACAAGACTATCCTTGTAGGCGCATAAAACCTCATCAACTACGATTTGTTGTCGTGGATTACAGAGTTCACGAGATTTCTGACGTGCAATTTCAAATATTTCGCGTACTCTCCAGAGACGGTCATAGTTACCAGTTTGCATTTCTGATTCTATTGGTGGATCCTGTTTAGTGAAGTGTAAATACTTCAAAATATGAAGAAAGACAGTTCTCGGTAATGTATTCCCAAGCGATATGGTAAACCTCGTCAGTTGACCAGTATTCTTGTAAAGTGTGTCTTACAATATGACCCATTTCCAGGATGATTGCAAAGAAACGTTTCATCTGATCAAGACTAACGTCACCTTGAATTCTGTCCTTAGGTAATGGTCTATCAGGTCTACGGGTTTGAAAATACAAATTAGTTTGTGATGTTACTTTTTCAAGGATAGCCCCAAAAAACAACATAAATACGGCAAACAGCGTCTGCCCATGAATACGGGGATCAGGAATATATTCAGGCACATTCTGTAAATTCCTACGACGCTTCTTAGGCCGACCTCTCTTACGAGGAGCGGATTTAGCCAAAAGGTCGGGATTCTTTACAAATGCACCTGGTTCCGGACCCGTAAAAGGCAAACGGTTTAGTGTGTCATATTTACACATATCAGTACAAACTAACCAGGGATTTCCAAGAACCGGCAGACGACCTTCCAACTCGTAACCTTCGTCATCTGTAACTGTTTCGTCATTTTGGGCCCGGTCAGTTGGATTTTCTTGTAACTCCGCCGTGTCAAGTTCCTCATCTTGGAGAGGAAACTCAACAGCTGGTTGCATTTCAACATCCAACTTCACTGGAGAACGATAATGGATTTCATGAAATAGATTACCGTTTCCTTCAGCAGGTGGATGTAGAACTGAACCGGCTACATTTATTTTCTGTTCCGTGTCAGTATCGCTACTCGAATGACCTGGATCATCATCGTCGCTACTAAAATTCAGGAGATGCGGTTCCGAAAAATCGATACCCCTAATTTCAGTATTTTTGATGTCAAGCCCTCAAGGTCGTCACTGTCATTTTCGTCATAATCTGAAAGTCCTTCGTCAAGAGCAAACCTAATCTGTTCGTCATTCATTGTCTCGATAAGAAAAAAAGAAATTACGACAAATAAAAAAAAATCACAAATTTAAAAAACGCCCAATATGTGAAAAAAGTCGCATATGCGTTGTACGCATGTAATAGTTGCGTGCACTCGTTCTCACACAATAAAGTAACATATGTTTCAGAAACTAGGTTTTATAAAAATCCCCACCACTTAAAAGGCTATTCAGATTGACAAAAAACCATTTTTACTGTATACTGTTATTCATTACGAATCGTTATGTATTTCATATTTGCCGATATCTTTTGTCAGAAAAGATTTATTAGACCTCAAATAAAAGTGACACATTTATGACCACAAATTCCTTTTTTTGTGTGTGTGCCGTATAACATAATTTATTATGTGTTTCAATACATCGTTATGTTGCTAATATAATAAGCTATTTTTTTAAATAATAAATAAATCCGTAACCCTCATAGCAATTATAATACACTAGTCACACACACACACAAGCACATTTCTGAGAAAAAAATGGTCATATTCTTTCTAGTCTAAATAAAACATTTTACATCGTATAAAAATAGTTCAAATTGTATAATAAAACTGATTCCTTTGTGAATATAAAAACAAATAACCGACTTAGATCCCATGTAAAATGATTTTGTAACAGCGTTTTAAAACTGTCGCCGCACAGAGCCATTTTAATTGCTAATGATCTGAAAAGGTTGGAACTCATCACTTTTTTCTGTGTAGTGCATAAAAAATTCCAAAGCAGATCCCATTCGGATTTTTTTGTGACGTTCTGTTAAGACGTGCGGCATCTGACGTGCATAAACCTTTCTGAAGCCTAAATGGTCATGATCAGCGACCGATAACAGCTCTTGTAATATCAAAAAAAGAAGAACCAGGTCGGAAATCGTTGAGCGACGATCTTTTCTGATTTCATCATCGACACATTTCAACAAGTCGTCGGTTATTATCGAGGGCCTCCACGAATGTTCTTCTTTATGCACATTAATTCTGATATTTCTAACTTTTCACACCATTTTCGAACGTTTCTTTCGTTCATTACATTATCACTGTACACAGCAACCAACTGTCTATGAATTTAAGCCGGCTTAACATTTTGATGGTTTAAAAAACGTATGATTCACGTATTTCAGAGTCGGCGGCAACATCGATTTTCCTATTCATTTTATAACGTAATAACTCACACGTAAGCAAAGATACTACAACGCGACAGCTTACAGACAACAGCGCAGTGTGTACATTACCAGAGTGGCCATGAATGACACAGGTTCGCCAACCTTAAGGAGAGAAATTTTCCAGCGGTCTTTACTTAATACGAAGTAAAAATACCTCGTATTTTTCTTACTCTTATATTTGTACCACGCGTAACAATGGTGTTTACTTTTTTTGACTTTAAAAAATAGTGAAACTGTAAACATTCATCTTAATCCTAAAAAGTAATTTATCGTTACCAGTGTAAGGGACGATTAAAATGGCTTGAAAATCAAACATGACAACATTAAAATGTCCCCCTTCATCTTCTCAATAGTTAACTTGGTTTTTATCGGCTCATTTTGTGAAGGTCCTGCTGTTTTTCTCTGTTACAATCTTTTTCAGTTTGATTCTAGTTATTGCAGTGCATGTACTGGTACATTTTTGATAAAAGGTAGGTAAGTTTTGGCGGAAGGGGGGAGTCATATTCATGGAAAATTTTGTATTTATTCATTTATGTTTTCATTTCATTTTGCAAATAAAGAAATTGATAAGATTTCCTTTTCAATTAAGTGTTTACCTTTATACAGAGGATTTATTCATGATAGATTTAATTCTGAAAATCCTTTACAAGAGTAATGTTTGTGAAGGAACTTGAGGAATCAAATCTATATGGATGTTATAGGTGCACAAAGTGCCCATACCATATCCAATGTTAACAAATTCACATGTTAATCCATAATGTGCAGAAATGTAGCACGGCTACTTTTGACAATGTTCATTTTAATTCAAGAGTATGCACAACTGTCAACTGTAAAAAAACAAGAAAATTAATAGGTATTTAATTATAATATTTATACATAATAAATATAGGCAACAAGCTTTCTAATTGTGGACTTAAATTTTTTTCAAAAAAAAAGTCACTTAACAAATGTGTACTATGTCATAGCACACATTTGTATGTTGTTTACAGTACTGTAGTGCTCTTAAGAATGCAGTAAATATATGAATTTGTGCGATGATTTCTGTGATATTTGTGTCTTGTGGCATAATATTTATGTTAAATATAGGATTTGTATGAACTGTGGACATGAAATATGATTATATACCATGTCTTTATGAACTGTTTACTCATTATGTGACAAACTTCTCTTCTACTCCACATATTAACCAATAGCATACCGTTATATTCTATGAATTTTGCTTTATTTGAAGTCATACTAAAATATGTATCAATCTGATAGAATCTCTCGCACATTAAAAGCATGATGAAGTTGTTCTACATATTATATCTATATGAAGGTGCATGGTGTCGTTCCTCTCCCATTCCATACATCATGCATAATGTATTGTAATGTTGGCGACTTAATAATAATAAAAAAAAAGTGAACCTATTTTAAAGAAATATTATAAAAAAATAAATATTAAATGATTATACAATATTTCCTCTTATGTAAACAAATAGAAAAAATGTATTCATTCTAGTGTGATTAATGACCACCTTTCAGGTTGATAAAAAAAAAAAAACTTTCTAAACAAAAACTTTCTTTGATATGAACTGGGTCAAACTTGGATAAATGTGGAACAGTTTATGTCTAAAGTAGGCCAACAATAATTTATTTATTATAAAAAGTGTTAAAATTTAATCACAAACTTATTAAAGATTTTTATGAAATATAACTAATCAATAAGCTAAATAACTATTTGGAAAAAAACAATCAAAAAATGTTTTTATTTTTTTAGCTGAAAATTTATTAACTTGAAAGAAGAGCCATTATAATTATTTGTGTCATAAAAATCATTTTAATTATTAATTTTTAACAATTTTTTTTTTTTTTTGTAATGTAACCTGAAACGTTCTTACTTGTGTTTGTGATAGCCATAATATTTAAAAAATTAATAATGTGAAACACCAGGTGAAATGTTTTTACACGGAAAACATATTGAACACTGACAACTTTGTTCTTCAATGAAACTTCATTTTTCAGTTATTTCAAGATTTAGCATAAATAAAATGAATTGTTGGGAATTTAGGAAAAAATATGTTATATATTTAGGAAAACATTTTGTCGCGTGGTGCGGTGTAGTTCTGCGCTGCTCGATCAGGATATTGAGAGGTTGTTGACGATTTGTAATGTTTATGTAATTATGTTTATTGATTTAAAATGTTCAAATTACAACCAGAGAAATTAATAATAATAACAATGGTGATAAATACAATAACGGTAATAAGTGATAGTAATAAGAGTAATAAGTGACAATAATAAAACAATTAATGAACACAAATATTAATACAGTAATTACAACCACAATAATAGTCAGGATATAGTGATAAAAGATAATTACATGACATCAAACAAAACATAATGAAAACAGTAAGCATGACATAAAAACAGACAAAAGTACATAACGTAATCAACAAAGACAACAATCAAAATCATTACATGTTAATAGCAACACATCAAATAATGATAGAATGTAAGTAATTAATACAGATAGTAAGTACGGATAGTAAGTAATAAATACAGATTACACACGAGGGAGTTTAAAATAAATAATCGTTCGGAATTTATTCCAGGTATATAAACAGAGAACTAATATTCAGACTTATTTAACCACTAGTCTTACATTAACAAACAATCTTATAAAATTCACTAACAAATCCCTTTTGTTGTCTATCTTAACAGTTTATGAATGAAGTCTATTGCATTATTTATTTCACTTATACATTTCTAATTTTACTGTAACTCACCAATAGTACTTTCTTGGTTACTGAATTACTCGTGGCGTCACCTTAATCGTATCAAACTGGATACTCTCCTCGCTTGACTGACGTCTCGCAGACTCACACCTGTGACTCTCCACGCTGGATCGTCATCGTACATCTCGCGGAACTCCGCCGAACTCACACAACTCGCAGCCTCTTCTCGCTGAACTGCCTTTGCGGGATCGACGCCGTAACGCCTCGCAGACTGTTTCGCAAAACTCTCTGCCGAACTCGCACATCTCCACACAACTCGCAGACTCTCCTCGCAGAACTGCCCTTGCGGGACCAAAGTCGTAACGCCTCGCAGACTGGTTCGCGGATTTCCGCCAAACTGACTTTTATCTGGTCTTACTGGGCTATTTATACTGTTAGCCTTTTTACCTGTAGGATCGGACCCAAGTCGACGACTGAGAAGAGTCGACGGAGGCTTTCTTCCCATAACTTCCAAGCCTAGTCTCTTCTCACCGTACAACAGATGTTCATTGTGTGTTAGCGGGCAGTATAACAAAAGACCATTGTAAAACGGACCTATTCTTTATAAAAAGAGTTTTCCTTTTTGTTCCTTTCTGAATTCTCCCATTAATAACTTTCATATTAATTGGTAAGAATCCATTACTCAGGCCCGCTATTCCAATCTTTTTGCGGTATATAATATATACCGCATTAATATTTTTAAAAATCAGAGCAAAACTGCTAAACTGGGAGATAATCATGAATAATGTTCCTCATCATAGTGCCAAATATTAATGGTTTTCAAATGACTTCTGGCAAAAATATTGTTTGAAAAATGTTATTTTTGTTATATGATGAATATCGCTGAAAGTGGTTATTGATGAATGGTTGAAGGAAATAAATAATATTTCATTTTATTTTGTTACGTTTTTCTATTTTTTCTTTAATATTAATTACTTTTTTATTGATTATTACTTCCTTTTTATGAAGGCATGTACATAATGACTTAGGACAAAGAGATGTAGGCAGAGTTCCATTATTTTATTAATAATACTACAGTAATAAGTACAAATAAACATACGTTTGTTTCATTAGAAAAAAATAACTAATCAAATATCAATTTAAAAAAAAAGAAAGTAATTACTTGGCTAGTTTAAAAGATATTAAATCTGACAGAAGTAATAGAAAGGTAGAATTTGTTTAAGTATGTATAACAATTTAAATTGATAACTGAAATAAAATAGAAGTCTGTCTCCACATAATCTGTCTCCACATCATTGTGTATAAGTCTAATAAAATTGATTTGGTGTCAGATAAAGGATGTATTAGTTTGTAATAAAATATTTAAACTAGGATGTAAAGAAAGTAGTAGAGTTCAGCTAACATTTTGTCAATTAATTGCCATAATTATGAAAGTCGTATTATAGAGGAACGTAAAAAATATATGAACTATACTTCATATATTTTAAAAAAGGATTGATACTTGAGAAGGCAGTGATACAGTCGCTAGTTCACACACTGAAGTGGCACCAAATGGAGTAGGAAAGAAGAGAACGTGTGGGAGAGGGAATGAGTTGACGAACTTGCAGCCAAGTTATACATGTATACCGATATGCACTTATACTATCATAGATGTTGCATACTTCATGGATGATGAATATATATTTTATTTGTATGTTCTTACAAAGTTCTAGGGACAATGGTAACTCTGGAATCTCACTGTTTGTATTTTCAAAGTCTAACAAACTCAGCTGATGCACAGGGTGGGGATAAATTACTGAATCAGTGACTGACTTCATGCTATCTACATCTTATTGCGGTACACTATCCCTTCTACTGTACTATTAGCAGAGCCAATAATACTTCAAACATCCTAGATTGAACTTCTATGCAATACACTTTCTAAACTTTGACGAGTAGTAATATTCTTTTAATTTCTCACCAGCAGCTGGGGTCTTTGTATCTCCAATTTGTGCAGGCACTTTATGTAGTCATTTTATTGGAATAGAAAAGAGTACAGATATCAATGTAAACATTGTTATTGATAGATTAAATTTGACATTGCATAATCTGGGTCGAAATTTAGGAAAATGCTCCATGAATTGATGTTTCATAACATAAAAATTGTTTTGTATCGGTTTATAAGTTAATTCACTCATATCGTATTTTTACTGCTTTTAATTTCTGTTTTTATAGTGTATTTATTTTTTTCTATTGTGTTATTATGTTGCGTCAAGTGTTTTACAATGTAAAATTTTGTATACTTTATGTCACATTTATCATTATACTATATACATAATTATATATATATATATATATATATATATATATATATATATATATATATATATATATGATTGCAAAATAAGGTAAGTGATTTTACATTTCTTAGTTTTATGTTATATGTAAAATTTTTGTTAGTACAGAAAGTACATGTTATTTTGCTATATTTCTTTGCTTTGTTTATTTTAGGCTCAGTCTTATGATGAATGCAATATACATTTTTAATTACTGAACACAGTACCTACATAAATGTATTTATGTGCTTATTTTCATTGATATGATGCTTATAATTTACATTTTTCTATCGGTATATAAATTTCAGTGGTATACAAAAAAGAACTTGCAGCTTCTGAGGTTACAGAATGAACAGGGTTATTATTTTCTTGAACATTTATTTTACTAGAATATTTTCATCATATTTTAAAGTGTAATGTAATATTTTGTTTAAGATTTAAAGCTAGATTTTGCATTAAATATATTTTTATTTAACCATTAGTGTTTGTGTTTATAAGAATGTTACAACAGCTTGGTCTGCTGATATCCATGAGTGATACTGTTCCAAGACCTGTGAATACGTGAATCTTCAGATGCTAGGAAATCCTATGTATTTTATTAAACAATCTGCAACACGTAACCCGAGTATGATTTACCCTTTCAAGTTAAAAGCACTTTCAAATTATTAGCATTGATCATAAATTTTTTTAAATAATACAATTTTGGTAATTCGTAACATTATTTGATTATTTATTTATTGTTTATTTTTTTTCATAATATTTAATCTATGAACTACAGATATAAATTTTTGTAGTATTGAGAATTTCAGTCTTGATATAATGCAATTGACTTATAATTGATAATCTGTGCATGCGTTTCAGAAAATTTCTGAAGTTATTGAATGTCCCCAAAAGTTATTTAAATACTTTTCAAATGAAAGAAAATTGTTTATTTTTTATTTAATGAATAAAATATACTGTTAATAAAGTGTAGACATATTACTTTGTAGTTATTGTATAATAATACTTATAATATTTTTTTAAAGAAAGAATGGTAAAGTAAAACCTAGATAGTTTTTTTATTCAATGTAGTACTAAAGAACACAATTGAATATCTTTATTTTTTTAGACTTTAACCGAGTTATTTTACTTAATATTAGTTTACATAATTAATAAAAACATTTACCTAATGTTGCTTAAGTAAATCAAAATTAATTGCTAATCTATAAACTGTAAATGTTAACACAAACTTAAAAACTTAAGTTATTTTTTCAGTAAGAATTTCATGTATATTAATATCACCTCACAGACAGACTGCAGGATTAAAGCCAATGTTTTTAAATGGAAATAATTGACTGGTTTTTACTCTAATTATCTGAAGAAGTCCATATTATAGTACTGAACAATTTTATAAGAAAGTACGTTAGCATTTGTGTCAAGGTTGTTAAGAATATGAACACAGAACAGTACAGCAGCAAAGATTTTATTTTATTTTATATTGACTTTTCTTGGACGGGAACATCGTATATTACTTATTTTTAAATAAAATACTAGGAAAGTTTCCTCCAAAGCAAAAAGTAAGGCCGTAAAATAATAATCAGTCATTTTTTCTTTGAAGTAACCATACATTTTTGAATAAGAATGAATCTTGATAGAGATTCATCACGGCTTTTAGCATACAGAGAAATATTAGTTGTGTGTAATCTTAACGCATCTGATTCCATCATCCTTGTGATTCTTACTACAGCCACACTACAGAATCAACTCTGAAATCTCTTATGTTATTGTTATCCCTTTCTCTTGCTTGACTCTCAGTGTAAATTAGGTTTAGAAAGTTTCTTTTCCTTGAACTCAAAAATTCCCTAATAACAGTGATTAATTTTAATATGGTTTTGTATATGATAACTTTTTTTTTTACTGTACAAGATAGTTTTTAAAAAAATTATTTGAATTATCCTCAGACTTGAAGTTTATTTCTGTTTATCTAAAATATGTTTTACTAAGATTTTATGGCTTTTGGATTTTGATATTGTGACTATAGTTCTTCATCTTGAGATTTTTTTTTTTTATGTTGGAACCTAGGAATATTAATTCAGAATTTTTTTTTGCTAAGATGTCTGTAGTTGTCATATTTATTTTTTGTAGTTAAAAGAGAGAAAAGAACCAAGTATATTGAGAGTTTGTATGATTCCTTCGAGATAGAAAATTTAAAAAAATGATTAAAAATGCTCTTTTAAATTTTATTTTGTAGGATGTTTGCAGGAAGTTGAGCACTCTGATACTGATCCTAGTTCTGTATATCTTACATCCTTAGCTTATTATTGTTTAAATCGTAATGTTTGTTAAGATCAAGCTCTGAAAAATATATCTTGTTTCTTAAATAACATCTCCTTTGTAACCTACTTGGGGAAAGATATTACTATTTTCAACAGATTTCGTTACCTATTTAACCTGTGTATTTGATTTTTTTAACTGAGCATAAGTTGAGAACTGATTAGAACTGAGAACTGAAGTTTATATTCAAAAATATAAATTTTTATCAAATGTTTAATATTTCCCTATTTATATTTTTAGTGGTTAGTTTATGTATTTCTTCTTCTTTAGTGTAGATAAAATCATATTTATAAGTGAAATTTTGTCAATGTTACAAATTAAGTTCAGCTTAAAAGAATATAAATTTTGAAAAATCTCAATCTTTTGCGACCTCCACTGAAAAATCACAAGCTATATTTTGTTGTTATCAAACTTCAATTCTTTAAGATATTGTGATATTTATTTTTTGATGTGGTTTGAGAGCAGAGAGAATACTGGAAAAACTGGCTATTATACATGATTATTTGTTATATTGTATAATCTGCTTCAATTTTGATTTTCTTTTCTAGTTCATATTTTTTTTTGTAGGTCCACAATGTGTAAGTTTCCTTAAATTTCACATTTTATTTTGAATGATATATACAGAGGTATCCTGCTATTGTAATTTGCATTATGATGATCATTTTAATTATCATTTATGATCTATCTATGGAAGGTTCATTTATTTTATAAGAAAATATGAAATTCAGGGCTAATTTTGCTTTTTAAGGTCTCATGATCTGTTGGAATACCTCTTTTGAGATGTTATTATTGTTTTATTGTTAAAAAAGTTTAATTTTGGTTATTTTATTTCCTTTAAGTTTTTTTATTAAATAATTATTTTGAAAGTTGGAATTTGGGCTAATTTTGATTTTAAAGATTCAGTGTTCAGTTGGGATACTGGTTAGGTTTTGGTTTTGATGTTGCTCCATTTTATTGTTTTAAATTCATAATAAACAAAGTGTGTGTGTGTGTGCATGCATACATATGCATATTCCTGCACACATCATTTGTATAATTAGGATTTTTTACATAATGTTTTTTATTTTAAAATTTAGTTTTTTCCATATTAACTTTTCCTGGTATGAGTACGGTACTAAATTCAGTCAATTTAAAAAATACTATTTAGATCGATATAAGAAAATACAAAATTATTATTAATTATAAAATTACAAATAAATGTCTCTTAGTAAATAATTAAAAAAAAATTGGAAGTGCATTTTCATATATCTAGTTGAGTAGTTAATTTTTTTTTACTATTAATTATTTCTGGATAAATAAACAGGGTATAAGCACCATTAAGTAGAATATCTAAATATGCGATTTAATCCATTACTAATTTAATTTGTTAATTATTCATTACAGAATTTAATCATTAGTTATCAAGTGAATAGTGGGATTAAATTAATTTTTTTAAATAAAAAATACTTCATAAAATAATAATTTGCAAAACCAGAACATAACGTAGTGAAAACTTCTTGTGAGTAACTTTTAATCATTTAACTGATATTTTGGTAAATACAAGAGTGGATAAAAAAATAAGTTACACCCTTGCCGTGTTCTTGAACTGAAAGGAATATATTAATGTCTTCTGGTGGCAGCTCTGGTTTTGTTGCTTGACACTCCTCCAGCAGCAATTCTGTGCGACATTCAGTATGTGTGTAGTGTCATTGGCAATATGGCGTGTTATCTAGAGGTTTCTTCTAGCATAGAAGTGTGTTTAGTAGTCCTATTTTTGTAAGCAAAAAATTACAATTGTAAAATTCATCGCCAAATTGTTGAGGTATACGGTGAGAATGCAATGTCACGCCCCATGATCACAAATGTTGCCAAATGCTCAGAAACGGAAGAACGAATGTGACTGATGAACTGCGTGCTGGGCGTCCTTCAACTGACAGGTAACGGGGAACGCGTGAATGAAATGATCTTGAGTAACCAGCGCATTAAAATTAGAGAGATTACAAGTGAACTTGACATTAGTTACGGTAGTGTGTTTGAGATTATTCACGATCAGCTTGGTTACCGTAGGATGTGTGCATGATGGGTGCCACATCTGTGGACCAACAACCACAAGGATCAACGATTTGCATCTGCTCTTTCTTTTCTTCAATGTTATTCCATGACTGCTCCACAAATTTTTGAAACAAATCGTTACAGGGGATAAGAGCTAGGTGCTTCTTTACACTTCTGAGACTAAACGAGCATCACATGAATGGAGACGGAAAAATTCGCCAAAAAAAGTGAAAACATCCTCACTTGTTCAAAAAGTTATGCTGACAATCTTTTTCGATTCTGAGGGAGTTGTTTACAGTGAATTTATGCCCCGAGGAGCAAAAATCAATGCCGTATCTTACTGTGAGACTAAAAAAATTGTGTAAAGCCATTAAAGATCGTAAAGCCGGAAGATTGAGTGATGGGGTCGTTTTTCTTCACGACAACGCTGCTCCTCATTCAGCTCATGTAACAAAGGAGTTACGCAAAAATTCAAGTGGGAAGTGTGGTCTCATCCACCTTGCAGCCCTGACCTAGTACCCTGCAGCTACCACCTGTTTGGTCCTCTCAAGTGAGATCTGGGAGGAGAGCATTTCGCTAATGATGATGAACTGAAGGAAGCAGTCCGTAAGTGATTGGACAAAATTTTTATACTAGTGGAATTAAAAAACTTGTCACATGGTATAAAAAGTATTGAGAAAAACTTGGTTATTATGTCAAAAAATAGATAAAAATATGTAGTTTTTTGTTCAATAAAAAAAAAAAATTGTCCTATAAATATGTGTTTGTTTCATAGAGGGGGTGTAACTTACTTTCTGATTGTCCCTCGTATTAGAATCTATATGCCAGAAGTAGAATTCACTTTATGAGTTGGTACTTATACTCTTAAAAATGTGGAAAAATAGAAATGGTTGGTCCTAGATAAGATAATGAAATGCTTTAGTTTCCTGAGGGGCTCTTTGTCTGTAGGTTGATTGAACCCTATCCATTCTATGAGGCTTGATATTTTCTTTCTTAGAAAGCTACCATGGGATTTGGTCAGCTATTGTAGTACCTCCACTATGACACCTCTACCATCTGGTAGTTGGTGAGGTGGCAGCTATTTCCTTACTAGGACTGGGGTGATAAATCTGTATGTAAGTACATCTGCAGATTCTTTGTTCCATTAATATCACCCATTCTCTTTTCTGTTCTTTTTGTGCAGTTTCAAATTTTCTTGATTGCTTGAATCTTTACACTAAATGCCAGTGGATTATGAAGAACTATGCCGGGCAAGGCCAGATCATACTCTTTGTTATATTTTAGACATTGATAATTAGTTTTGAAATGTGGTTTAAAGAAAAATACTGAAAATTATGTCAGTTGATATAGTTTAAAATAAAGAGGATTTGAGACAAAATAAATTAAAAAATAGCTTAAAATAAAAACTAAGCTTTTAAGTCACATTTAATAGGTACCCAGAGTTAATTAATGAAAGAAAGCAATGAAGATAAAAATTTTAATGGAAGACAAAGGTTGACATAGATTAAATAATAAATATGTTATCATTAAAAAAATCAGCATATGCCAGAAAGGAACAGAGAAGTACAAAATGTCGAGGGACCATTGATATAAAAAAGGAAAAAAGATACTAGATGTAGCATGGTCTTGTTTTGAATCAATCTAGCATGTTGGGGTAAGATTATTAAATCGCCTAACATATATAATGTGAGTTTGAAAAAAAGAATTATTGATGCTACTTTACTACACATTTATGGAATTATTATATATAATGTTCACAGTTTGAAAAAGAAATCTTAGAAAGATGGATCAAAAAAAGGTATTTATATCTATCCTCAGACTCAGTAATTGGTAAACAACATTATTTTAATTCAATGTCACCTTAATTACATGTTCATGAGAAAACATGGGTTATGTACATATCTTTCATATGATATTTGTTTAGTTTTATGGAAAACTTTTGAGAAATTTTCATTGTATGTTTTACAAATAATGTAAAAAAATTTACAGGCAAAGAATTATGATTGCTGTCTATTTTATCAGAAACAAAACTTTCAGAACATATGTTTTTATTTTAAACTGAAATTTTATTTTTGTTCCGAATGCTACATGTTTTTGTGTTATGATCGTTTATTTTATTTATTTTTTGTTTTTTATTTTTATTTTAACTTTTTTTTTTAATCTTATTATTAAAATATTATTTATACTTAAATTTGTTTTATTTTTTTTTGTAGGTGAAGTGATATATGTCATCATCAGGATGTAAAAATTTGCCATTCATGAAAATTTGCAGGATGTTAATTGTGAAATTTTTGTTTCTGTTTCTTCATTTTTAAATGAATGGACTCTTTAAAAACAATATATACAATGAGTACATTTTATTCTACTTTATTATTTTTAAATTTATATATTTTTTTTTTTTTAATAAATTTTTTGTGGGAGTTTTTTATATTATCGCCTTATAATTTCAAAGTTTTTGGACATGTTGTCGATACAAATTAAAAGGATTATGTTCTAATTTATTCAAGAATTAGTTTGATTTAAAACAAAAGTGATAAAAAAATTATAAGATCTTTTAGAACTATCATTAAATTATAAAATGATCTTTATAAGGACAGAATTGAAATTAATTTATGAACTCTGCTTATTAAATTTACCATGCTACTTCATTTCATCATGGATAATTCATAAATGGAAATAATGTCTGTAGGGTTATATCAGTTTCATACATTTAAAGATATTTATTTTACAGTTATATATTGATAGAGTTTTTGCTTATTATTGATGACTCATTTTCACATTTAGGTAAAGACAGCTGAAATTATTTGTTGTTGGTACACCAGGGGTGATATAAGTCAGGGGATAAATTGATGATGTAATTGTATGAAAACGATCTATTTCCAAATTAAAATAATAAAATTTTAACTAGTATTGTGTAGTTTTAATAAAAATAAAATTTTGTAAAATACAATTCTGTAGAAAATACACTTTAAATTACGAATATAATGTCTATATATATATATATATGTCTATATATATATATATATATATATATATATATATATATATATATATATATATATATGTATATAATATATACATAATATGTATATAATATAATATGTATATAATAATATGCATAATATGTATATAATATAATATATACATAATATGTATATAATATATATATATATAATATATATATTATATAATATAATGTCTATATATATATATATATATATATTTATATATATAGACATTATATATTATTTTTATATTATTTTTAGAAATAATTTTTAGGAATTGGTTAATATTCAGATAAGAATAATTAATAGTTAAATAAAACAATAGCATAATTTAATTTAAATATTTAGCCTAAATTTTGATTATTAAGAGATAAATTCATGGAAAGGTTAATAATGTTAAATTATAATTTGGAATAATATTTAAAAAATTCTCCAATTTTTAATAATAAATGTTCACATTATATGAATCACAATCCTCCATTACATGAATAACCAAAACAAGATATCTCCAGATCATAATGATATTTTAACCAAATTATTAAATATGTATTTAGTTTATTTTATTGTCATTTATTCTTTGTTTTTTTATTTATTTATTTTTTATAAAGATAGCTCTAAAATTAATTGAAAGTATTATCAGATCAATTTTTAAAATGTTATATTTAATTAATATAAAATGTTATATAAACATTCTTCAGTGATCTTTTTAAAAAAAAAAAAATTACTTAATAAACGAATGAGAATAATATTTCCTACTTTTATGAATTATACTTTCCTAGAAAATATTTTCCATTATTGGACTGATGTCTGAAGCACACTGGATTACTTAAAGTTTTTGGGTGATGTGAATTAATGGATATCTAGAACTTGAAAATTGACAGAATCTAAAACCCAAAGAATAAAAAATATTTCTCAACTAGGATTTCTCAACCCTTGAAATAGATGAAAAAAGATAAGGTTCTTGGAAATAAATTAACTGTAAAAAAAAAAAAAAAATTAAGAAAGTAATAAAGTTTAGTAATAATGTTTTTGTTGATGGAGAACACAACATTAAAAAAAAAAAAAAATATATATATATATATACATATTGCTGCATGTTCACGGCTCGATCAGGATATTGAGAGATTGACAAATGAAAATGTTTACATAATTACAATTTATTGGTTTAAAAACATAAGTAAAACAAGACAAATCATTAATAACGACAGTAGTAATAATAATTGTAAACGACAATCATAAACAACTGGTAAAAAAAAATATAGTAATCACAATCAGAATAAATAGTAATAATAATAACAGGTAATTAAAAACCATTTCACAATAATAGTTAGAATAATGGCAACAGTAAACAATAATATTAAATGTCTATAATAATAATAAACAGAGATTACATACAAAATAGAATTTAAATTAATCATCAGAACTTATTCACAGTAGATAAATAATGAAAACCAGAATTCAGTCCCATTGACAAATGTCATGACTGCTAGTCTTAACACTTTTAAGCACTAGTCTTACATTAACAACAGTAGTACAATAGATAAGACAAGTATAAAGTTCTTTTACTACAAATACTTTTGTTCACAAATAAAACTACCCTAACAGTTTATGCATGAGATTTAGAACATTATCTCTTTCACTTGTAGTTTTACAGTAACTCACCAAACCATTACTTGTGACATTAACTTAATCGTGCTGACTTAGTTCACTTTAAAATTTGCTCCTTCACTGATGTCCTTGCAGAATACTCTTGCTGATTGACGTCTCATGGACTGATTCGCAGAACTCACATTGCAGACTTTCATTTCACAGACTCACATCTGCAGACTCACATCACACTCCTCATGGAACTGATTTTTAACTGGTCTTCCCCAGAGTATTTATACTCCTAGCCTCTTTACCTGTTGGACTGGACCCAACTCGAAGCATGAGAACAATTGACCGAGCCTTTCGTTCCCATGCATTCCAAACCTTGGTCCAGTAACTCTTCTCACAGTATAAACATTTGTTTATTGTGTGTCAGTGGGCAGTATTACAAAAGATGATTGTTAAACAGACCTGTTACCTTTACTAAAAGGGTTTCTTTTAGCACCTTTCTGGATTCCTCCCATTATTATATTTTCTACTACTTTCTTCTTAATTGGCAGGAATCTGTTACTCAGGTCTGTTGTAGCAGTCTAGTTACAATATATAATGAATGTATATGATCTGTATGTGTGTATTAGGTTTTGTAACTGCTGGAACTAAAAAAATGGCAAACTATGCATTTTTCTTGTAAAATGTAAAATGAGTGAGTAAAATACAAGAAACTGTTCTGCAATAATATTTCATAAAGAAATCATTGAAAATGTAGTGCTTCAGTTTTTTTTATTTTGATAAATTTCAATTTAGGATAACATAAAAGGCAGCAGTGGTAATTCTGATGGGTTTAAGACCTTTTTTATTTCTTATTTCTACTGTTCCTTTATAAAACATTTTTAAAACTTAATCTGAGTAACTTTTTATGAATTTTCATAATGAAAAAGGTGGATTTCAGAAAATCTTCTTTTTTTTAATTAAAGAAAAACTACTAATGTGATGGGAAGTGATTATTTTGTGACCTAATCACTCTCTATAAAGTTAAACTACTTACCTTCTTATAAAAATATTTTTGGAAATATTTTACAATTTAATAACTATACTCATATTATTTAAATATAACTTAAAGAATAAATAGCTGCAAGTTTCTTAAAATTCAATGTACAGCTGTATACTATGACCACATTTTGTACAACAAAAGTAACTTACTTTTAAGTTACAAAAGTTACTTTTGGTAACTAAAAGTAAGCTATTTTTGTAACTTACTTTTAGTTACAAAAAGAAGTTATATTTAAGTTACTTTTTTAACAAGAAATGTTAAAAGAATAAGATTTTTTGTTTTACATTTGAATTCTTTTTAAGGTAATATTTCAATTTCACATTTTTTTTTATAAAGTACAGTTCTAAATTGATAGATTGTTACATTTGTGTGTAAGATTCAGTGGCTTATTCTGAAATTTTACATTTTTAATTTTTAGAAATAATGTGTTTCCTTTTACTTTCTTCATTGTTACAATACAGAACATAGGGAAAGAATTGATACTGTTAAAAAAAATCCCTTTCGGCACGCTGGAAGGTGTAGGTAGATTTTACTGTTGCTAAGAAGGGGATAAAAAAGATTTCCACCTTAAAGTTAAGAAAAACTTAAAATTTACTCAATATGACAGTGGTTGCACGTGAAAAAAATTTCACATGTTTAGCATATGACAAGCCCCATCTTCTTACAATTCCAGCAACATTTTGGTCATCCCTTGCCGTAAGGGTTGGTCATATCAAAAATTGTTTCAGACAAAAGTTTTAGGTAGTGTTTAGAGGACTAACGACCACTTTAAAATGATTTGATACTGTGCCTATTAAGAGAGGTATGATTTTTTTGTCTTCGAAAACCAATTTTTTCCACCCCCTGGGCCAATGGTTGATGATACCATAAAACTTTACTCAGATACATTTTAGGACTTATCCAAAGAATAAAGATTTAAAGTAGGAACTTTAAACAAATTCAATATTTTACTTAATAAGAAAGTTATAGTGATATTTTGTTTTTTTGAAAAAGTCCCCTCATTTCCACCCCCACGATCTGATTTTGTCCATTAATGAACTCGACCGAGATTTTGGGTTGTTATATTTTATGTATCAATTTGAAAGTGATTGGTGCAAAATTATGGCAGTTATCGTGTCCATAAGAAAGTGAAATATATATATATATAAATGTATATATAAACTTTTGAACTGATGGTGGTTTTGGTGTTTGGGGGATGTGAAACGTGAAGATATGTTGAAATGAGATGGACAATGAATATTTTATGCTAATAACATTATTTATTTTTTAGTCAATGAACATATATAATTATTTTTAATTTATAATTATTTGCTTTATATTTTATCAAAATATTTATCTTTTGAGTTATTTAAAATGAGGTATTAATTTTCACTTTTCAATGTAAGTCATAAATTTCAGCATTTATTTATTATTATTTCATTATACATAATTTTTATCCAGTCAATGCACGAATATAGATAGATTTATATCTGTCTTGTCTATCTGGCCTATGTGTTGAAAAAAAATTTCTTGATGGTTAAGCTTTATTGATAATTTTCTTCTTGTATGTCATTAAGAATAATAAGCAAATTTGTGAATGATGAATTTGTGTAATTGTACAACGTCTTTTACCGATGTTTTATATTTTTTGGTTAGTTTACTTTTACTGAACTTTACATATGTTTTATGTATCAGTTGTATTTTATAATGCATAATTTAAATAAACAAATACATTATTCTTACGCTTAAACATTTTTTTATAATTTTTGTTTTTATAAATGAAGTTCTGATAAAATATTGTTATTTGTGTGTTAAGTAAAATAGAATGATTGTAACATTAATTGTATTTATTAAAATTATATAAATATGTAGAAAACCCATACACCATATCAATTTAAAAAAAAAAAAACAAAAAAAACATAAAATTAGCTAGAATAAAAAACTGTATAAATTAATTTGGAATAAGTTAAATGAAAGTTACTGCATCAAATAAAATACATGAATAATCAAAATAATCATATTAGGTTATCAAAATATCTTGCCACTCTAGGGTTAAAATTAATTTATATTAGTAGCTATTTTAAAATCAGTTCAACATCTTGATGCTTAAGCAAAAAAGAAATTGAACAGAAAGATTTGTTGCAGCTTTATATGAAACAGCTAAGTTATTACAAAAAACATTCTTCTGAACAAATTATAAGTAAAACTAATTCTATAGCATGTATTGAATTGTAGTACAATTTGTTTTTTTTTGAAAATGCATTAAAATATTCTCAGAGTGCAGAATTTTGAGATTATTATTATTACTAGATACAAAATCATGGTACATGAATGTGTTATTCTGGGCTAGTTCTGGGATAGTTGTCTGAGCACGTGACTTAGTCACCAAATATTTAGTGTTTATGTAGCTAATTTGTACAAAATATGTAAGTTGATCTGTGGAGTTCATTAAAGGAGAACCATACTTAAGTTATTTGTGGATTATTTAGAGTTGAAATCAATTAAAACATTATGCTAAATTATAAGGAGTGAATAATTTATAAAATTACATAAAAAGTATAAATAAGGCTGAGTCTGGTAATCTTCATTTCCTTGCACTCTTCTTTGTCACATATTTTCATGCATGTATGTTTCTGGCTGGTTTTTTTGCTTAAAATTATCCCCCTGAATCAGAGGTTGTAAACCCCATACAAGTATATAAGGATAACCTGGTGCAACCACCTCTTTTTATAGCTAATGGTAATAAAAATTGTGTTTAACAAGGTAAAACAGATCACATTAAATGGTTCACAAGTTTTTAAATTTGTAGCATTTATAATTGTGACTTTTATTTATGTAAATTTGAATCGTTCACACAAGTAACAGAAACATTTTAGAAATGCATTCTATAGGAGAAAAAAATATCATGTAAACGTAGGTCCAGAAACAATTTGTTTTATTTACAGGGTTAAGTATGACAATAGAGGAATTTTGGGCTATTCTGGTACTGCCAGGATGAAATTTGATATGCATGTTAAGAAGTAAAAAATTCTGAAAAAAAATGTGAAAGAAAAGTTGTGTTACCCAAATTAGTTGATATATAAATACGTATTATTTCCATCTATATATACTGGTTTTTAGCATCTTGTTTCCATGAGCAAAAGAAAATATACTAAAGGCTGTTAAGCTGATAAATAAGCATTGCGGTGTCCAGCTTTTATGCTATCATAACAATCTTTCTATTAATTTTTATATTTTACAGCTCAAATTAAAGCTCTTTAAATTTTATAATTATGTCATATGCTGGTGACCAGAATAGCAATATTCTTGTAATAATTTAATCCAACACATGTACTATCTATGATTTATTTCAAATTTTAATGTAAAAGCATAATCTGTAATTAAAATTTTACATTTGTTAGTTAATTTTGTGCAAAACTACTATTTCTAGCTATTTAATGGAAAATTCCATGTATGTACCATAAATGGAAAATTTTAAGATTGTTCAGAACACAATGCAAACATTTCTTTGAAAAATATATTAAAATTTGTTGAAAAAAAGAAACTGAAAAATTTGTTTCATGTTTATTACGCAATGACAATAAAATTTCCCAAAATAACAATAGAAGTTTTTCCTGTAAATTATGTAAGAGAATAAAATTGCCATTTCTTTTTTTTATGTATAAACTGAAGAAAATACTTATTAAAGTGAAAAAAAAGTTAATTTACAGTTGAAAAGGAAGATCAAAAATTATTAATATAGTAAATTATGAGTGTAAATAACATCAAGAAATGTTGAGAAATTAAATACATCACTTGAAATAAATTAAAAATTATAAAAAGATAAATAACTCAATTTTAATAGCAGCCTTTAATTAAAAAAGTAATTGCAGTATTACTTTTTAATAAAAAGTAAGAGTGTGAATTACTAACAAATCTATAACTAAATTTAAATTTTACTTTTAGGCCATAATTTATTAATTAACAGTCAACAATTAAGTAACATGCTGTATCTGAATAATATTTTTATTATGTTAGTCACTCACTATAACTGTAATAGTTGTTGGGAGTCTTAATGAATAACCCTAGACTCCTGGAAATGGGATTGTCATTCTCAAGAATTTCATATTCGGCGGTCTCCCATTGCCTTCTTCACTGACAAATTTATTCCTAAAAGAGACACCTTTATCTAGTTCAACACAAGGACTGACTAAATAAACTGATAAACATCAATACTCTCAGAGAAACTGTCACTTGTATCTCACATGATTTGCTTGCATCACAGCCATGAGAAATACTGGAAAATAATGCACAGCAGCAGATTTATATACCTTTTTTTGTGAAAAACAAGAAAGGGAATGAAGAAGATTATTTATACACTGTTTCCAGTTAGTAGGAGAAATTATTATGTAAATGTACTGAGTAGAAGTATTTGGTATATCACAGTCTTAAAATGTCGTTTCTGTTTTCTAATGAAGAAAATGAAGACATAATTTCTGTTTGTGGTATTCATAATGGAAATACATTAGCTGTTTATCTTGAATAAAACAGATTATTAATATAAGGATACTGAACACTGAATATTTGCTTTAATATTTCAATATTTTTATATAAATGGTTCATTACCATCACTTCATATTCTGCTGAATGATCAGTACAACAAATCATTGAAGAAGAAACAAAATTTAATCTCATTCAACCTTAAGCTTAATACTACAGGACTGTCATGCAATACTGGTCTGACCCCACTGCAGTATGAGAATTTCATTAAAAAATTCAATATTCCTTCCACTTACAAAAAGGTTCATTATTTACAACCAAGAAATCTTATGCTGCAATTAAAACTTCTGTTACTAGATTTAAGGAAATCATCACAAGTCAAATTCCATTGTATTTACTGATGAGGCACATTTTCTAGAAGTAGAATGCATAGACCGTAGAATAATTATTGTCAGTAGTGTTTTAAAAATTCTTTAGAATAGCTAAAAATAATTTTAATTGCAAATTTTCTGTTAATGTTTAGTATTGTGTTTGTCAATAAGATTCGTTCATCTGTTATGAACACCTCTTGGGAAATGTGTATGTAATTTTTTTTGTAAAATATGGCTTATTACTTCAGAAGATGTTTCTCTACAAAGAAGATAGACGTGGCTGATGATTTTCAGAATGATGAGACAGATCAGATTTTTAGCAGTGAGATTGAAATTGCTTGAATGATATTTATTTGAACAATTAAACATGTTGACCTACTGATTGGATTAAAGATCATTTGATTTTGAAATAAACTAATTGAATATGAAGAATTAATAATCAGATTTTATAATGATGCTGAAATTGTATGGAAGAACCCTGATCCCTGATACCATATGACAAGCCATCCATTGAACCTGAGTATTGCTGTGTGTTAACAGTAATGAAAGAGATTTTAATGTTTCTGCAAGTGTTATTTTAGAATATGAGTTAACTTTTTATTAATTTAAATGTATTTTGAGTGATCCATTTTATTTCTCACAATTCCTTTTTAATATCTTAATTCTTGTGTGACTTCAAAATTATAGCTTCTATTGACAGTTTTTTATTCTTTTTTTTAAAAATAAAGTTTGATTTTTTTTGTTTGGTTTTTGTAGCTAAACCATTTTTCATTCAATCTGTTTATTGAAACTAGTTGAAAATTTCCATATGTCATGTTGGTTGGACTACTTCAAAAGTTTATTTATATAAGTTAAGCTGTTGGAAAATTAACTGTTCATAAGAGTAAAAATTCTATCACAGTTCAATTTATTAAATAAATTATGGCTTTTAATTGATGGCTAACTTGATTAAAGTTGGTAAAACTAAAAGAGTTAGAATGGAGTTATTGAAATAACAAGAATTAGCTATCTTTTTAACTATAATTAAACTGTATCACTATAATTTGTTTTACCACTGCAACTTACTTTTTATAAATTGTTGACATGTAACTTTGCAACTTGATATCAAGTTAGTAGATCCTAATTTATTTCTCAGATTGAACTACAGATAAATTTCTAATTTTGTCTGTAATTTAGGGCTAATTTTTCAGCAGTTTAAATTATTCATTTTCAATGTGATCCTGAAGTTGATATACGCTGGACATTTTATTATACACATTATAGAGTGATTAAAATAATTTCTGTATTTTTGGAAAATTATTGTAGTAATTACGTACTGAGCAGAAATAGAAATATGCATTTTTAAGATCTCTTATACTTTTATAATGTTCTTTCACTTCATCCTCATTTTCTGTTGAGTTTGTATTTACATCAGTTTTGGCATAGAATTAGCTCACATATGAAAAGTTTGAATAATTACATTCATTGTTTGGATGCATTTCTACTATATATTATTTCTGTAGTTTTGTGAGAGATTCTGTTTTTTAAAATTAAGTTGATGATAGCTCAGTTACAGTCAGTTAAACACTAAGATTTTATTTTGATATCAGTAAAAAATGTCTTACGCTTGAAAATAATGTTGAATAACTTCCACTTCTAGTTTTAGTAATGTTACTTTTGTTACTTCTATTGTTATTTCTTCTTCTTCTTCTTTTATCTCTACCACCACCTCTGTTTCTGTTTCTAATACTGTTCCTGTAACTTAATATTATTTTCTAAATTAATGTGTTAACTTTTAAAGAATTACTATGTTAACTTTTTTCCATTAAACATTTTTTATTATTGTTTTTAGAAAATTTGGATCAGAAGACCAGCCTCAAGACACTAATACTACTTGGAGCAAGTTTCTTCTTTCTTTTTATTATTTTTGTTGTAGGTGATCGGAGTGCAGAAAAGTTATTGTCACTGAGATTAAATATATTTATTCATTATTAACTGCATTCTAAAATATTTATATATAAATGCACCTATAAAATACATACGACTCCATAAATATTTTTTAATCGGTGTTAAATAAAAAATATCGTGTTTAATGTGCATGAATGCATGGGTATGAAATATGAATGTAAAATATGTGTACAACCTAGATTAAGTTTTAAAGAGAAGACCATATTTCTCAAGCCTGAACTGATAATTGCTTATTCTAAAATTTTTATTTCATTTTCTCAAACGTGAAAATTTGTTATATTCACAGTCTTGGTTTAATTATAGATGATACGAATAGAAAGAAAATCTGTTGTTTATCTTTTTTCTTTCTCTCTACCTGTGTGATTGCATGATTGCATGCTAAGTAGAAAGATTAGCAATTGAATGTTTATGTATTTTGTTTATATTAAAAATAGAAAAGGTCATAAAGTTTTGTTGTTCTGTTTGCTGTAGAGAGTGATTTTATTGCTGTTTTTATCTTATTTTGATTAGATTTCACTAAATCATTTGTAGTTCTTTCAAAGTACTGAGTCTACTTGAAATATAAGTTACTATGAGTATTTGAGTGATATAATCTATTAGTACATTTTTTAGTTTTGTGTGTCGTTATCCCACTCAGCTTGTAGCTGAAAGCAGTAATTTCATTGATTATTCATTTTTTTACTTTCATTTCAGCATTAAAACCATCAAATTTGTTAGACAATATTAAACATTTGCATTCACAAATTTGTTTACTTAGGAGAAAAAATTATCTGTTTCAATTATTACTTTATTCAGACCAAAGAAAAATCTCTAGCAACTGATGGTAATAATCCAAACATGGTTGTATGTATATAGCCTTAACATAAACAAGACAATAAATTCCATGCTTGCTATTATTATTTTTACAATGTACTCGACATGGTTTCTGAGGAACCTTGTGTTACTTTCCTTTTGTTGAATATTTTAGGTGTTCTGGTTTTTTGTTGAGAGTTTCGAATAAATAATGACAATGGACTTCACTATTATTCAGTGCTACAGATATATAGCATTGTTCTTATGCTAAGTGAAGTTTAATTAAGATTATGCAATGAAATTACTTAGTGTGGGTTTTTTAAAATTTATTATTTATTTACTTTTTAATGTAATTTTTTTTTCTTATTATAAGGTAATAATTGAGATGAGAGGAGAAGTTTTGCACAAGTGATAAATTTATTTTTTGATAGTGCTTAACTTAATCTGTAGTTGTCATAGACCTTGACTACCCTTGATTTTTTAATCAGCCTCTACCATTCTTCTCTGTCACTAACTGATACATCTCAGTCTCTACCTCAAGTGTCAGTTTCAAGAAATACATTTGTATCCCACCAATCACATTTTGGTCTACTCTTATCTTTCTTCATTTTCCAATTCATAGGCTTTTATAATATAATTATTCTCATTGGCTTTTACTTGATGATCTTTCCATTGCAGAACTTTATTCAACCATTTGGATATTGGAAAGTCCCTTTTTACTCACTTATGTCTATGTTTTTGTTATTTTCCATCATCCAGCCTTTTCAACCTGACTTGTCTGAAAATCTTCCTCAGCTCTCTGTTTTCAAATCTTTCGTTTTTTGGATTATTTCTTTTTAAACTGTTGATGTTTCATATCTGTACTTTAGAACTGGTTTTATGCTAGTTCTCTTTGTTTTAATTTTGGAGTGTCTAGAATGATCTTTGACTCAGAATGATATTTAATGAATAAAATCCTTTGTTATCATTTGAGATTCTGTATTTTATTTCTTTTTCTATTCTATGTTTTTCATCAATTATGACTCCCAGGTATTTAAAGTTGATAACCCTCTCATAAATTTATTTCTATATAAAGTTAAAGTTATACTGTGTCATGTGGTTTCTTTTCTCACTGATAATAGTGTATTTTGTTTTCCTTTCCTCTTGTATTCATGTTCTACGAGTATTCAGCAATTCAGTTATAAAAACCTTTTCTATCTTTACCAGCTTCTTTAGTACCCTTCTTCCCTACCATGCCCTTCATACATTTACTCTTATGTTAAAAGTATATTTATAAAATAAAAAACTATTTTTGAATTATAAATGTAGGTCACATGATTCCTTAAAGATTATAGTAGTTATATTTATGAAATTCCAACTGTTAACTTTTTACATCTAATGAGTATAACATTTTAGTGCATTACTTGATGTGAAGCATTCAAAATGACATTCCAGTTGTTGCAAATGATAAATAGGCAAAATAAGTAGGAATGTTTTTATTACCTTTAAGTCTCTATATTAGTTTTGATGTTTTTATTTATTTGTTTTCAATTTTATTTTTCAGGTTATAATTTTAGTAGATTATGTTCATTCACTAAAAGTACTGTTTAAAATTTATGCATTATATTTTGACAAAGCAGATGAATAGTTATTTCATCTTTTTCAGCTTAGGTAATGAAATCATTAGAAAAAAAATTAATATCTACTGATAGGGTAATTACAATTTTATTCTCTTGATTTTCGATCACATTTATAAAATAAAACATGTTTATTCAAATGAACTGATCACGGATGTATTTGTATGTTCAAACTGATTTACTATTACTATTATTATTTTTTTTTAATGGAATAAACTTTTATGGTAATTGGTCATTAATAAATAACAACATCATAAAGTGAAACTGCACTGTTCATTAAATTTAATTCCCAATGGGAACAGGTCTATTAAATGAGGCATTTTATTCTTAATTTACATCCTTCAATTTCCAGAATGTTACTTCCTGAGATGTTATAAGTGTTACAGAATTATCAGGTTATAAGAAATATTGTCATTTGGAGGAAACACTTTCATATTACTTTATGTTTATATGATTATTCTAATTTCAACATACATATTTATCACATACATGTCTCCAATTTTTGAAACTTTTATTATTCTATAAATATTTTCACAGATCACATATTTTCCAGTGAGTAATCCCTGCCAGGTTGTTCAATAAGGGAACTATTTTACTCAAGAAGATGCCTTCAAGTTGTAACTTATTTTCATGGCAGTAGCATCTTTGATATCTTTGCCATCATTTTTCTGTAAAACGATATATTAAACTTATTTTGAAGCCTTTTACTGTCATATATATTTTACAGCAGTTACCTAATTCATTTTTTGATTAAGATCAATAGACTTCTTGCTTTGCTTTATAATCTATAATCAACTGTAATTATAAATGAATGATACTAGATCCCTCTGATATTAATTTGATGACATGTTAAACATGAAGAGAGTTAGATATAAAAGTTTTTCTAATTATGTTTATTTAACCTCAAATAATTCTGAAGTATCTAGGATTGTAGCAATGTTACACCCTACAACGTTCTCAGAACTAGGCTCTCCTACTACAGTATGTAGCATATGTGATAGTATCATATAAGGGTTTTGGATAAAGTATTCTATTAAAACCTAACCTAATTTTATACTTAATTAGAAGTATTTTTCTGCTTAGTTTACTATCTTTTTAAATAAAAGTTTTAATAAAAGAAAATACAGAAAATATTGTTAATTATGGTTGAATTACAATTTAATTATTATAATAATAAAAATAGTTTAGAAAGATTGAAAATTGAATTTATCAAAATATTAAATATAACCTATTGTGAAATATACAAAAATGCAGGCTCATGTTCCATTCTTGTTCTACTCTGAATACATGCAGAATATGCAAAGTATTATTTCAATAAAGAAAGAAAGGAATGTGGTCAGTTGACAATATTCCTTATAAATACAGCAAAACTGGGTAATTGATTACACAGGTCAACAATGGAGAAGTTGTTTGAAAACTAATAACTGATTCTTAAAAATTTTTCTTAGCTGGTTTCAGAAGAAATAGTTAAAAAAATTCCATCACTAAATCATTTTTTGTTTAATATTCTCAAAATTGGTAATCAATATATTTTATTTATAAAATTTGTTAAATAAAAAATTAGGCCTATGTTAATTTTTTTGATACTTTATTTTTATTTTGTTTATATGGAATGAATACAAGTAAGTTAGTATTCATAATTTTGGTTTGGTACAGTAAGATGAGTGACTAATAAGATGATGTAATATGATCAATTAGAGTGACTTCATGAGTATTTTTTATCAAGCTATTAGCTAAGGTGATGACTCACTCATTCCTACTTCCCTTCACTCTACTAAAATAAAAATAAATCAGTTGCAATTAGAACATTGTCTGAAAGGCTTTGCTAGTGTTAAATAGTTTTCTAAACCTTCTGTACTGTTTTAGTTTTCTTTCATTTTTTGAAGTTATTTTATTTCTGCTGTCCTTGTGTTTTTATATTTCAAAATGGCTTCAAGGGAATGTGTTAATTTATTTAATAACTTCTGTTACATTTGTGGGGAGTTTGTGCTGAAGAAAGAGCAAAGAAATATTACAGACTTTGTTAAAAAATTGTACTATTTTGGGGTAAAAGTTGGTGACTAAGATAAAATGTGGGTCCCTCATACAGTTTGCTCTACTTGTGTGAAAGAGCTACTCAAATGGACAAAAGGTAAGAAAAAGTTTTTTTTCAGTTTGGAGTACTAGTAATCTAGAGAGAACCACAAAATCACAGTGATGATTACTACTTTTGTTCTTATAATGTACAAGGGTTCAATGTAAAAAATAAGAAAGAAATTGTGTATCCAAGTTGTTATTTGGCAATACTACCTGTACCTCACAGCCCTGGTGTACCTGCACCTTCAGTTCCAGAAAAACTAGAAGGTATACTGAACAACTTCGAAACAGAGTCACAGGATGATGACACTGATAATGATTTTATTTCTGGTAGTTTTCAAACCACAACTTCTTTCACAGCATGAACTGAATGACTTTGTCAGAGATTTAAGATCTTCCTAAAATTTCAGCAGAGCTTTTAGGATCTAGATTAAAAGAAAAAAACTTACTGGCCCCTTGCACTTCTTTCTCATGGTAGAGAAACAGAGAAAACATTTTTATTCTGTACTTTAATGAAGATGGAAGATTAATTTATTGTAACAGTATTCCTAGTGTAATGGAGCAGTTGAACATAAGGTATGTTGTGAATGAATGGAGGCTGTTTATTGACCCATCCAGAAGAAGCCTCAAAGCTGTTATTCTTCATAATGGCAACAAATATGCTTCAGTGCTGGTAGGATACTCTGTGTATCTAAAAGAATGCTATGAGAATTTAGAATTAGTTCTGTCTAAACTGAAATATTGCGATCATGATTGGGTAATATCTGGTGACCTAAAAGTAATTTCTATGCTTCTTAGGCAACAGGGAGGATACACCAAATATTCCTGTTTCTTGTGTGAATGGGACAGCTGGAATAAAGAAATTTCTTGGGAACAATAAGGACCCAAATTTTAAGTATATAGTGAAAAACATGCTAATGAAATTCCAAGACTTGGGTGGTTTGAAGAGCTTGAAGGTACATTTTCTGCATTCTCATATTGATTATTTCCCCGAAAATCTTACTGCTGTAAGTGAAGATAGGGTGAAAGATTTTACCAAGATACGAGGGTGGTCCAGAAAGTAACTTACACTTGTGCCTAGCGTGGAGATGGGTGGGGATAGAGCCACCATCTTGGCATCAAAATATTTCTACACTCAGTATGCATCAAGCTGTTGTAGCATGTGGACTGTGATTTTTCTACTTTGTTCGCTGTGAATTATTGAAATGTGTGCTTCAATAGAAAATCCCAGAGTTGTGAGGTGTGTTCAGTGATTAGGTTTTTACTGGCAAAAAACCTCAAACCAATTGAAATTCATTGGCAATTGTATGAGGTGTATGCAGATGGAATAATGAGTGAAGGTGGAGTGAGGCAGTGGTGCATTAAGTTTAAAAATGGCCACACCATTGTTCATGTGAGGACCACAGTGGTCGGTCAAGCCTTATGACTGATGAATTGACAATGAAAATCAATGATAAAATTCTTGAAAATCACTGCATTACAATTACAGAACTCTTGTCTCATTTCCCCCAAATTTCACAAAGTCTATTGCATGAAATTGTATCGGGGAAGCTTGGTTACCACAATTTTTGTGCAAGATGGGTGCCAAAAATCTAAGGCGGCAGGTTTCTACAGAGAAAGAATTGAAAAGCTTGTGCATCGTTATAAGTACCTCAGTTTAAAGGCGACTATGTAGAAAAATAGTTTAAGATTGTACCTTTCAAATGTATATAATAAAATTTCTTTTTTTTATTTGGTTGATTTTTTTATTTCAAAACGTAAGTTACTTTCTGGACAGTATAAAGTATAATTTATCATATAAAGAAAATGGAATGCAGATATCAGGGAAGGTGGAATGTGAACATGATTACAGACTACTGCCGCATCCATAGAGACGATCCGCAAGCTAACTACAAGAAAAAATGGCCTGAAAATTGTCGAAAGGAAAAGAAAAAGGCAATACAAGTCTTCATAGAGGTAAGAAAACATACAAAAATCCTTTCTTTAAGTCCTATTACTTTTTTGTAAATGAAAATTTTCCATGAGGAATATGTATACAGTATGTCTTTTTTCCATATTCTTTTATTAGTATTGTGAAAAATTCTTACGTGATAGAAAATAACAGTAGCCATATTTGAAATCAGCGCACAAAATAACACAAAAATCAGTTATCAGGTTACAAACAACTTTCAAATTCCTTAATTTGTTTGACCTGTGTTACTGTTATTTATATTTTAAGTCAAGTTGATCTGTCCTAGGGTCACTCTGAAGAACACGCATTGAATTTTATATTAATTTTTTTCTGTTTGGTTCGCTCATTTTCTCTACTCTAATCGTTCTGTTCATTGTTCCCTACTACACCTGTAAAAAAAAAAAAATAATTTCACTATCAGTCATATAATTTAACAATTACTTAAATTAGTTTAACCCTATAGTAACACATCTGCAATTAAAAATCACTATCAACCACTAAAAACTGGAGGTTGTATGGCAAATGCACTGTAAACTAAATCTAATAAAACACCAAAACTGACTAAAACAATTTATTAAGCAATATATTTACTATAAAATTCATACATACTCTTTTACTCGTAACCGCTTATTTTATTTTATTTGCTAAGAATTTGAAATGTGAATATAATATATAAAATTTTCATGATAAATATGAATGCAAATTTCTGGTAAAAATACAATGAAAAGTAATAATAGTTGTATGTTAAAATTGAAAAGTAGTGACAAAATAAATTTCTTGGAAGTCAATGTCAAAAAAAAAAGAAAATGAAAAAAGCAAAACTGAGAGTTTATGGGAAGTCAATAGTTTCAAATATAACAATAAACTTCAAACCAGTTCTCCTTGTTGCCAAAAATGATCAATTTACAGCGCCATGATAAACAGAGCTTTGAGTTATATAATGGTTACAATTAACTGAATAAAGAATTTGACATAATGAAGTAAATAGCTATAAATGTTTATAATATAAAAGATATAAATTAAAAAAACAGAAAAATAAAATAAATTATAAACAATAAAGACATTATAATAAAGACACTTCTAAAATAATGCAAAAAACAATTTTTATTACTTTTTATTAATGTTTTATTTGATAATTAGCATATATTACAAGTAGTATAAAAGTATTTAAAATGATTAATAAAATAAAACTAACCACAGTAACATGAAATTATGTATAAAATAAAATGTAATAAAAAAGAAGAAAACCACTTTATATAATTGACAGACAGAAGTTTTAAATAAATGATCTCAAAAACTCATGCTGGCTTACAGAAAAGGTAGACAAAAATCAATCTATGCAAATCAAATTAAAAGAAGTAAACACATCTTTTCAAAAATAAAAAAAGCAGTTTTAGAAATTATTAATAAATTCATATCTTGTTCACTAAATTCATATTTCATACATTAATAAAAAATACTAATAATATTATAATTAATGAACAGTTAAATTTTGATACGGTAATTTACTCAAAGAAATCATATAATTAATTAAGTAGTGGCCTCTTTCTGCTCCACAGTATTATTATTATTATTACAAAGTATTGTTATATATTTAAAAAAAAAATGGCTAAAAACCTATTCCATTTACACGTCTCATCACCAATCCCCTTGTTTTTCTCTTTCCTTTCCTATCGCAGGTAAAATGCATGTTCAAAATCTATTACCAGTCCATCCAGATGTTCTACTGGAAGGATCAGGCCATTTTTTTTTTAATTTACTCGCGAATATGTCATCAAGCATTGACAGACCTTCAAAGTGATTTTCCTGTAACTAATAACCTTGGAAATTTCCTCAAGCAATAAATGAGAATCTTTTTGAGAAATTCTCAGAGGAGATTCAAGTTTGAGATCCAGGAGATTCAAGTTTGAGATCCAATGATGCTTGATGACATATATTTGAGTTATTCTGAGCAGAATATGGAAAAAATAGTCAGCACCATCCTTCTAGTAGAAAATCCACATGGCTGGAAATTGGTTTTCAGCTCAAGTTTGTTTAATATATATAACATAGAGAAAATAAATTATTGCATTTGTAGCAGGGTAATCCGATAACTAGTAATTAATTTCAAATTAAAGTTGCCTGAAAAACAACACAGTTTATTCTTTATTTTTAATGTAATAACTTTTAATGTTTTTTAAAATAAAAAATCACGTAATTAATATGGTTACTGAAGTAGGAGTGTGCATTATGAAAGTGCTTCAATAAAAAACATAAAATTGTAGTCAACATTACAAAGTAGATTAATAAAATTTAATCTATTTGTTATAATAGGCCTTATATGTGCAACGTATTATTTAAGATTAGGTTGTAATTTTTTACAATTTTCTTGTTCATGATGGTCAACAGAGAATATTATACAAGATAACTGAATCAGATTTATACCTGACAGAATTTTATTATTGTCGATGAAGATGATTATACCACAACTAAAAATGTTTTTACATAATTAAAAACATATTTTAAGTTTAATTTGGTTTGATTTGTCATTAAGAAATTAATCAGTCAGATTTTTTGTAATTTTTTTTAGCTGTACTGATGTAAGTTGATTTCTTTAGTTTAATTAAATATTAAAGTGTATTTTTAATTTATTTGCATGTTAGTGACTTGAGTACAGTGTACAGAAAACTAAAGAACAATATTATGACTAGTAGCAGTAGCAGTAATAGTATTACTGTAGTAGTATCAGCAACAGCTGCCATAGTCTAGTTTTCAGAATCCTTCTACATTATAAAATAGACTTTCAAACTATTTGTCTTTTTTCTAATCACTGATTCATTTATGTTTATTCAGAATACTTAATCACTTTAAATTGTTATGAGACATCTCAAATTTTGTTCTCTTTTATTTGATATTACTAATGTGCAAGGTATCCACATATTCTTGTTTTAATATAAGTGGTACTAAAAATATCTTAAGTAGTAATAAACCTCTAATATTTTTATTGACATAGTTTATGATCTAAAACCAAAAACAAGCATGTAACAAAAAAAAGTTTACTTACATTCATAATTAGTTATATATATATATATATTTTAAATCAAATTTGATTTGAATTGTTTAATCTGAATTATAACCAAAATATTCAGGACTGTTGTCAAAATATTTAAGAATAAAAAACACCACAATATAGCCAAAACCTTGAAGCAGTTTTTTTGTGCAGGAATATACTTTTTTCTTTTTTTTCCTGTTTAGCTTTTGAGAATCACTGTCAGGTATTACTTCAGAGGATGAATGAGGATGATATGTGTGAGTATAAGTGAAGTGTAGTCTTGTACAGTCTCAGCTTGACCATTTCTGAGATGTGTGGTTAATTGAAACTCAACCACCAAAGAACACCAGTATTCACGCTCTAGTATTCATATCCGTATAAAAGTAACTGCCTTTACTAGGATTTGAACTTTGAAACTCTCGACTTTGAAATAAGTTGAATATATTAGCCTGATAGCTTTGTGCAACAATATCTAGTCCAATTGCTTTTTCCATTGCTGGAGGATATTTTGGAAATGCATTTAATAATGAAATACCATAACAAAAACTTGTTATTTCTTGTGAATGTCTTATTGGTGTTGAAGTGATACCTTTTCAGTTTAATCTTCATTTTTTAAAAAAAAAAAGGGTGCTGGTGGGCAAATCTGGTAAGTAAGGAGTGTGGAGTGTGAGATCTATGGCAAATGGATTATTAAATTTGGTTAGTGATCAGAAGTGTGGAAAGAGATTCAGTCTTTTCTGTGATATATATCTAATTCTTCAGATAGAATCCTTTTATTTATCCAGTGTTTGATTTAGAGCTCTGTATAGGTATTCTTAATGGTCAAATGTGAATTCACATGGATGGATTACTGAATTTTGTAGTTATAATGAATCTCCAAATGGGTTTCCAGTGGTGGCTGTCATTAACTAATCTTCAACTGGTTTTGAATCTTGCATGCCAGTAAAATACTTATGTCCAATTAATTAATTGCTCTTTCAAATACTTTTTGAATGCTCTCCAGAGAGTTTGTTTTACTATTCTTATGTTATTCATAACATTTCTAAGTGAACTCATTTCACAGAAAAATTTTATTCACTAGCACAAATTTAATGTTCTAGTGTAAAGTGGTTTAGGTGTGGTCCAAGGTTGAAACATTGTGAGTTTCATTTTTTATTATTATTTATTTTTTTTAAAAACAAAGTTGGTTGTTTAAGAACAAAAAACAATATTTAAAACAATAAAATAAAAATAATATGGCTATAACTGACCTCAGTTTTTAGTGGTTAGTGAGAATTTGGAGATTCACAGTAACTACCACTTTTTTGTATTGTCTTGATGTCACATGTCATGTCTTTAAGATCACTTTAAAAAGTGATTCTTCTAAATTTCTAATTGCATATAATTTTATTTGCATTCTGTTACTAAATCAATCAGAATTGTTTTTGTGTCACTGATTAATGTATGTGTGTGTGTGTGTGTATGTGCACGTGCTTGCACACATGCATGTTCACAGTATTGTTTTTTTATCTTTTAATTTCTTCTAATTTTTGCAATTATGAAAGTATAAACCTTTAGTTCTTGTATAATCCTTCATTGCTTTTTCTTGATTCAAACTCAATTTTTATTTGTATAGACTGATGTTTTTTTGCACATTTTAATGAACTTTCTTTATTATGAACACACTAACAAAGCGCTGCTTATATAAAAAAAGCTGTACCCATCTTTACCTGGGTCATGCCTTGTTACCAAAAAGAAAGGATGTGTCTATACAATCTTCTGAGTGAAACATGCAGAGTTTCAACTAACGTAGATCTTCAATCAGTAAGTTTCATCAAAATAAGATATGCCATTATGTGATGTGAATTGAAGGAAGGAAAGAGAAAAACTGACTGATAGAAAAGTGGGCAGAAGGCAAAATTCACTTTCATGTTTACCGGTGGCTAGTTGCGGCTGTACTGATGAAACACCCTCATATATAATCAGACTAGGTAATAATGATATATTTTAAAGTACTATGGTTGTTTTTCCATCAAGTATACAAATGAAACTAATAGTATTTACTATTTATTACTTATCCTTGAGTTTGCAACATAGTGTTTGTGAAAAAAATATCAGGTTCTCAAGACAGCTGCAATTGTCAGTTAAAGCTGCTTGTCAAAGCAGACATATTAATGAAAACTGCAGATATTTGCAATAAATTGAACAATTTAAGGAATTAATGGTGTATTATTAATTATGGTAATTATTCCAGACAAAACTATAATAGCTAAGAACAAGCTGTTTCTTATTTGCAGGTACAATTATTTCCTATTCATGTACCATTTTGTTTTCTTTTATTTCTGTAATAAGTTAAATTACTTGTTGTAACATGCATTTAGAATTCCTGTTATAATTTTTTAGTGTACAAAAAATTTAAAGATTGATTATTCAGGATGATTGAAAATGTTTACAGACTCTTATGTAAAAACATTGTTTTTTATTATTTATTGTTCTGTCTAAAAAAAGGTGAAATTATATATCTTTGTCTTTTAGTGATAGTATAAACTTCTTTAGAACTTGTGTTTTAACATTTGTGATGCAGTATCATTCCAAGATAAAGTTATATGGAAAATGCTGTATTTTATCAGATGTAAAGTGTATTAAAATTGATTTTTCATAGAAAAATAATGCATTTCCATTGCAGATACTGGTTTCTGAATAGGCTTGCAAATAGACACTGTATTTTTAGTTGTATCACTTGACTAGATTTATTATGTGCTTCTCCATATGTTTCTAGTCTGTGCCACTCTTTTAGTCACAGATTAAAAGATATTCTATATCTTTTAATCACCTTTTCAAATATTTTAACCATTATCTTCATTTATTGTTTCTTTACTCTCTTAATTCTTCATACAACTTAAATACTGGCCTGGATGCCTTAATATATATATATATATATATATATATATATATATATATATATATATATAGCCAACTAAACTTTATACTTCTTTACAAGATTCTGACAGAACTTTTATCTTAAAATCTCTATACTTTATCAACTAATTAGTCTTACAAACAGTAGTTCACTCAGAGCAATCTCCCCTGCTTCACTCAGAGCAAAGGACTCAGAGATTCCTACCAAAACTCTATATGTGTATGCATAACAAACACTTTACACAAACATGAATATACAACATAGTGAAGTTAGAAAGAGAGTTGAGTAATAAAATAAAAAAATCTGATATTTTTACGTATTATTACGATTATTTTCTGTTCATATATTTGAATTTAATCTGTTTTTTTAAAAATTTTTTTATTATATTCATTTATTTTTTATATTCATAATAATGATGAGCCTTTGGCACCCCTACACACAGCGCCCAGTGCATGTGCTGCACCCACCTCCTAGCTTTGTCTATGGTTTCTACATTCTCCTACAAATCGTACTTAAGAAGTCTCTGTTCATGATTTTGGCAGCATTCTATTGCTCTGTTTTGCTGTCATAAGAAATAAACTATATCTAATCATTTTTTAAAATATTTTAAATCTCTGATTTATTATTAAACTGTGTATTTTATTACACAATTCCTACTGCTGTGTCAGTCTGCCTTTGATATCCCCTTTACTTCATCTGTCCTACATTCTAGTGTCGATTAGAAGTAACTTTACATTTCTAACAATTGTTCAGTATAAGCTAAAGTAATATTAACTTTTAAATTAATTTCTGGTTTCATTAATTTATTTTCAGGAATCCAAACTTCTTTTCTAGTTAATAAATGAGGACATTTTATTCCTTATGACTGAATTATATTTTCCATTTTGAATTTCAGAAATTCAGTTAGTTCACAAGAAAATATAAGTTTTTTAAAACAAATTTTGTTTTTTATATTTATAACATAAGAATTAACACAATGACAATTGTAAAATTTATGAACATAAAATTTCCATATTTTTATTTTTTAACCATATTTTTATTTTATTTTATATTTTTATTTAATTAAACAGAAACAAACTGAGAGAAAACAAACTATTTACAGACCTTTGTTTAAATGAACTTATCTTCCTTATATTTATATGAGGATTCCTCACCAAAATATTACATGATCTTTTTTATACACCCATTATTTGTGTGCATGACGCCTATTCTTCACTATTACTCATCTTTCCATTATTTGTGTTATTTTATATTGCAGTTCATCAGATCCAATCAGCCATGGTGTTACCAATATTAATCAATTTAGCCTGTGTGTGTATCTGATTTCTTTTTTTATGTTCTTATTCTACCATAAAAATTTTGTTTTTATTTAATGAATTGTGCATGAGATTAGCATGTGAATGATAATGAAGTCAACAATTAGAACATGTTTATTTTCAGTAGTAGTTAAATAAATTTGTGTAATTGAATGAAAATATAAAATTTTAGAGAATCAAGTTGTTTACTTATAGATTTAAAGTTATTGCAAAATGTTGATTTTATAGTTTATATTTTTCTGGTAAAATTTATTTTTTGTTAATAGTAGGTCTAATATTAATCACAGAGTAAATTCCTCTGCACATATTACATTAAATGCATTTTGTATATGTAAGTATTTCTAAAGTTAAGATAAATCAGTAGAACCTCATTAATCTGGACTAAAAATGAGAATAATGAAAATTTATAAAAATAAAAATATTCTACAGTAAAGTTTCATATGAAATTTAAAAAAAAGTTATTTATAATAAGAAGCAATATTGCTTGGTTTAAAGTATGCATTACAGATAATTATTCAAGTAGAACACAGAAGCCATTAATATAATGCAACCTTCAGCACATTGTTCAGCACATGATAAGCATGATGTAATCATGCTTATGTGCTGAACAAAGGTTATTATGATGCTGGATGATAGGCATGATTACATCATGCAAGTGATTGAACCTTCAGCACTTGTAAAAACAAGTATTTACAGCTTTGGTATTGTACTAGAAATGTGTAAACGTTTTCTACATAACATTACTTCTCAACCATGACTCCGTGCTGGCAATGGTGTAGTCTGGGCTATGTTACAATGCAAACAGTACACTAACTGATGGTACATTTGTACTTTAAAATAAAAGTTAGTGGCTTATACTAAAACTAAACTATACTTAGATGGATTAGATCTATTATTAATAGTTTTTTATTTTTTAAGATCTGTGAACACAATAAGGTAAAGAATGGGAAGCATTTACACTGATCTAATGGAGTTTGGTTTTTCTGAATTGGCAGTTATTAGAATAAAATAAAAAGAAAATATAAGTAAATGTTTATTTAAGGCAGTAATATAATATGCAATATATATTAGAATAATGCTAATATGTTCAGTGTACATATTATCGTAATATATGTTAATCAGCTAATTAAAAATAAAAATTAAATAGATATAAATTTACAAAAACCTTCAACCACAATTGCTATCATACACGGCTCATCAAATCATAATACAGATTTACCTTCTTATTCTTTTAACGTACTGCTTCATCACCGTTCTCTGTGACTAAATAACAATTCAAAGATAAACTCAGTACTATCTAATAATTGTCCAAGAAAATAGATACTACCCCATGTTCATCAAATAAAAGAACATAAAAAAAATATTTTGTATGTTAAAATCATTATACAATATACATTATACTTCTAGAAATTAAATTATAAAATATCAAATACATAACAGAACTCTGCAGTCTTTTAGTGCTCAAAAAGACATCTTATTACTTGTTCAGTACTACTTTACTTACACAGCACTGTAATTAAGATGTTACATTACCAGTTCCTTACCTGTCTTGTTTAAATTTTTTTTATAACTTTGTAAAATTCAGATTGTAATGAAATTTCCTTTGAAATCATCATGAGGTTTTCCTCTTCTAGAGCTTTATTGGATTCTTCTTCTCTGTATTGCCATTTTATATACTCCTCCTGCTGCGTATTATTTATATTTCTCTCAGTGGTTTTCTATTTGATTCACTGATAATTATTCATTTTGACTTTTTTGCCAAAATGCTATTTTATTATTTCTTTTCTTTGTCAGATTCACTGCATAAGCTCAAGGCTTGTGTATGGGAATATGGTATGAAATATTTGTAGCATATGAAAAATGCCACTCCTGACTAAGATTAGAACCCAGAACCTTCCAGATGAAAGGCAAAGGTAATATCACTTTTGCCATGGCAGTCTGTGGAGTGGTATATCAATGTTTTCTGTAATAATACTTTTTTCTTATTTTTTTTTGTAATAATATTTTTTTTCTTATTAACCCTCTTCTTTAACCAATTTTCCTTTGCTGCTTTACATTTCCTATTCATTTTATTTTATAAATAGATATAGTTTTTTGTGTTCATCATCTATTGTGTTTTCATATTTTTGTTTACTCATCAGTTCTGATATAACTCTCACTACCATGGAATTCTACCGACCATTATCTTTCTATCTGATGTCTCCTCTCCTGTCTTAATTGCTAATATTTTATCAAAAGTGTTCATTCATTATTTCCGCATCTATTGTTGTAATTATTTTTTGGTAGATGTATCCCTATGATTTGTTAAAATGTTAGTTTCACATCATTCTCTTCTAATATTTGTACCTCACCTCTTTGTTCCCTTCCCAGTTTATCTTTTAGTTATTTTCTGAAATTCAACATACATTCTGTCATTACTGAATTTTGGTGAGATTTCATATGTACTTCTGGACATGTTAATAATCAATATTTACTATTTTATCTTCAAATATCTGTCTAACCATTATGTGGTCTATCTTATGTTTTCCATTATTTATTGTCTTTCAGTACTAGTTTCTTTATGATTTTTAAATGTAGTGAAGACAATTTTTAGTTTATATTCTGTATATAAAAACTGAAATTGTAGTACCAGTTTTGTTTCTTTAATGAAGACTGTAAGCAGTGATTGTTATCCCTTCCCTTGCTTTTCCTATTATAACATTCCAATTCCCACTATAATTAGATTTTAAAGATTTTTTACATGCTTGACTGAATTATCTGTTTCTTCAGATGTTTTTTTTACTGCCTTCCGATTGATAAAATTGGTTTCAAACCTGCGAAATTACTATTGTTTTGGGCTTGTAAATCTTATTTAACTAAAATATTTTTCTGACAGTTCTATTTTATTTCTAGACTAAAAGGGCATACTAATTCTAGTTTCTTATTCATTGTTATTCTACTTCTCATTTTTATTGTTTGATTTATGTCAGTTACTCTATAAACTCTGGACCAAAAATTTTCCTTTTTATCTACTTTACATCCATAATTCCTATATTATAATTGACCTTTCCATTTTGAGTTTAGTTTATCTAGCTTATCATTCTTATTTATACTTTAGAAGTTATATGATCTGGCCAGAAGAATATTATGATTCTTGTATTCTGTGATGATTTCTTTCTGAGTAGTTTCCATTCTGAGGGGTAAGAATATCCTATCTCTTCAGTATTTCCCCATACAAGTTTTTTACATTATATTAAGAGGGAAGAGGAATGAACTACCTTCATTCATGAAGAGGAATGAGTATCCTTAGAAAGTACAGGTATAATTTTTTTATCAATCTCAGCCATGTACACATCAAAGCAAGTAAGTTCTAAGCATTTTTAAAAGTTAATATTTTTTGTAAAGTTATTTACAAAAAAAAAGATCCATGATTCTTAGAAGGAGGAGTTATTTTTGGTTTTGGATTGCTAACTTCAAAGTATAAATAGCTTTCAACTATGAAATATTTTTTTAGTTGAACATTATAGTCTTCTACATTTATGTAACGAAGTTAAATAGTAAATAGGAAATTTGAATAGACCAGGTACTTTTGGAGTAAGTGGTGAAGATGTATTGTTTCCTAGTACTTTTCTTGATTTGGGGTGGTTGTATTTTTTTTGAGAGTAACACTTACTTATACTCTCAAAAAACCTATGATAAAAAAGGGTGTGTATTTTTATATTATTTTCTCGTAGTAGGATTTCTGGATTAAGCTAAATACAGATTAACTGGGTCTGGATTAATGGCGTTTTACTAGGTATTGTTTGGTTTTAAGTAGAAGTGAATATTGTTAGCTTTTAATAAATAATGCATTGTATTTTTATACATTTTAGCATTGAGTACTCATACATTATAATGCATTATTTTTCATCTTCAACGCATTATTGTTGTGTTGTTTTTAAATTCAATATAAAATGTTTGCATAATTATTGAGCTATCTCATTTGTATTTTACCCAAAGATTTTTTAAACAAATATTTTTCTCAACTTTAGATAATTTTGATATTGTGAAATTTTAATATTTCTAAAATATTTATAAGAAAAAAATATTTATATAGTGTATAAAAATGTGTAATAAAAGTAATGCTAATATACTTATAAAAACTGAAAGAAGAAATGGTAGTTTCAAGAAGTAATATACATATATGAAATTAAGTATAAATGAATGTGTTTTTAATCTATTTGTATGAGTTAAATAAGATATTAAACAGGATGTGTTCATAACTGTACGTTTTCATAGACTTGTTATGTGTTTATATCATTGAAAATCTACTTAGAAATGATTTTTAAAATATTGATTATATCTGTATTATGGAATTAATTAAAACTGTTGCCCTTATATTTAATGTTTATATACTTTAAAAAATAATCCATTGTAGCTATACAATGTATGGTGGACTTGACTATTATTTCTTTTGTTATGGCCTCCCCATCGGAAAGAAGAAATATTAAGGCTGGCTAATGCTGATTCAATTTAAGGAAAGTAGTCTCAAACTGTAATTAATTAAATTATTCAATAATAAATCAGTTATTCTGCAATTGAGTTCTAAATCTGTTGTTGTTCAGGTGGATAGTGAAAAGGATGATCTAATTATATACTATAACTTAAATAGGTGAATGTTCCAAGAAGATTGTTAATAGTACTATCTTAGATGCTGACTAAGATGGTAAACTATATCCTTAAAAACTGATGGTCCCACAACACCTGAAAGATCTCAAAGGAGGTTGAAGCTCCATCTCACTCAATGGTGATCCTGGAGATTGAAGCTTATGAAGTGAGAATTATATGCCAATAGTTGAGATCAGATTTAATAAACCAGTTCCTGTAGGTTACTGAACTTGAAGAATACTATATGCAGATTCTCTCCATGCTGTTGAAATTTCTCTCATGATTAATGATCATAGAGGTTGATGCCTCTTAAAAAACCATTAATTTTATTTTCATAACAAATTTTATTTTATAAAATGATGCAAAAATTAATGAAAGAGGATTGTAAAAATGTTTCTGTTTCCCTTAAAACGTGATGGGATAGCATTTCTGGATGTAACATTATAGAACTTGAAGGAATGGTGAAGTACAGCTATTTCCCAACAAAAATGAAACATGCTTAATAAATTGTATTTTTTTATTTGCAAATCATTAAATTTACAATGTAGAAAACGGTTTCCTTTTGATTAGCTGATTGTATGCTTTGAGATTTGGTAGCTGAAGACCATAAGAGTTGGTTCCACTAAAAATAAAGTTAAGTTATTTATATATATATATATATATATATACACACATGAAATATAATATAATAGTTTTCCTATAAATGTAATGTTATAAAAGGAAAATTAAATTTACATAAAAATGTAGGTTTTGACGAACACTAATGTATAAAATAATATTTATAAAACATTTATTATGTTGAATTCTTAGCTTTATTTTATACAGTTCCTTTCTCAGGGAATATCTTTTCTCCTGAGATTTTAGTAACTATCTTTCAAGCAACATGGATTTCAAGTTGCATTTAGTTATGTAAAGATCAGATAGTATTCACATCAATGAAAAATACAACAAAGATTAATTGTTGTAATACAACAAAGATGTAAATATAAAAACCATTTTAATAGTTTTTTTTTAAAAAATGAAATGTAAATGAGTCATGTTATGTAGGTAGGAGATCAGGCTGATAATAATTAATTGATTTTTGATAGAAGCTCAAGCAAAATGTAGCTAAGTATCCTTATAAAGGAGGTGACTAGTTTGTAAGCAGCAACATTGGTGGCCGACTCAAAAGGCAGTATCCTATTGCTCAAATATTTATCTGAAATTACTACCTGTTTATCGTTGAAATATTGTTATTGTTCATGTTATATTTTATAATTAATTTTAGTGAGTGATGTAGTGTGTATATGTATGCACTGCAGATATGTGCAGTATTAACCTATTTATCATCATATATGGAACTGAAAGTGATCAGATTAAATTTTAGAAATATCATTAATTATAGTTTAGTTACCCAACATTGTTCAAATTTTTAAGCAATAATTCAACTATTGTTTGTATTTATGGATTGGTAAAAGGTACTTTTATCAACTGTTTTGTGTTTAATGAATGTTGACTTAAAAAGAACTATTCTAAATTGTAGGTTAAACATGTGTTCTTTTGATCTGTTTGTTGTTATTAATTGTCATGAATGGCATATATTAAAGCAAACAGAAAAAGTGAAACATGAATATATTAATTTAAAATAATTTGTTCTCTAAGATTAATAAAAGTAAAACAAAACTAGTAACTAAAAAAGTATAGTAAAATTATTGTGTATGAATTTGATTATTTTTAAAATTTCCTAATTTTTTTCTTTTTTAGTTAAATATATTTATGGATTGTAAAGTATAGATAAATAAATATTTAATAGTCATTAATTCAGTTAATATGTTGTCTGGTATTTCTTTAAATAAGTTAGTATCTTTGTTGTCATCATCTTATAGGATTCATTTGTAAAATCCATTTATCTATCATTATTGTTAACTTTATGTACACATACAATAATGAACATTCAGTAATTTAATGTGGTTGTTGCTGAATAAAAATACGTCTTCCCCTTTAAATTACTTCATCAGTTTTTATCATTATAAGAAAAGAGAAAATGCTATTAATTTTTTCAATCAATTTAAACAAAATGAAAAACCTGTATTCAGAAACAGGAAACTGATCCAGATAATTTGGTAATATAAATGAGTTGGGCTTTACTACGATTCACCACTGTGTCTTTGTGTTTTTAATTTAAACTTGCATTATTTTTAACATGTAATTTTTTCTAATGGTCTCATGTTCTATATTTACTTGCAATAAATAATAATTCTTTTTATTTATTAGTTTAAAAACGATAGAAATCAGTAAAATATTATGATTAATCTCATGTTATATACCAAATTTAAAGACTATGATAAGAAATGATTAGTTTCTAAAAAGAAGGGAATTAAAAAAATTATCTATAACTAAAGACAATACTTACAACCTAAAAGCTTTTTTGTAACATGGCAAAATGCAGTTAAAAGAATCATGCTTTAATGCCTGAGAATATGCTTCCAGAACTTTAAGAGTTATTATGCAGCTCCTTAATCAGTAGTGTTGCAGGTTGAGGTGTTGTTAATGATGTCTATCTTGAGTGGTTTGGAAACCCGTTTAATGTACGGTCAAATAGGATACTTGATCTGTTTTGTACTTCTTTTTATATTTTGCTTTATACAAATTTAATATTTTGAATGATCTCATTGTCTTTGTAATCTATGAATACAAATTTTATTTTATATTAATAAATTTTTGTGTGTGTTCTGCTTTCATAAGGTGATTTGTAAAGGTTGATTCTGTTATATTTAGGGATAGTTGTGTTCTTTATATCTGTGGGTGAATTTGTATCCATAAAGTAAAGTATACTTAGTATACTATACTAGTATTTTATGCAGTCATTGCAGTCTAATTTGCATATTTCTGAATTATTTCATTTGTTAGTATTTATTAGATTGTCTACAAGCATTTTCTGTAACTCATGTTTTTAATGTTCTGTATTTTATGTAATATTTTGCTTACAAGTGTGGATGTGTAACCATTAACATATTATAGATATTTGTGTTAAGTTTTTTATCACAGTTATCTGTTGATAATGGTGAGTATATTTGGCCATCCAATGTATATACAAAAAAGTGCATGTTTTGTTTTTAATATTCTGGAGTGATTTGATGTGTTATAGATTAGTCTCAGTTGTAGTGAAGTTTCTATTAGAAATTAGTGCTTGTTGTATATTTTGGAGTTCAAGGAAGTTGAATGGATTGTTGTATTCATATTTTACTGTGAACACAACACAGAATATAATTTCATGATTAATTAGATCTATATTAATTTGGTGATTACAGTTTATTTATTGATTAATTAAAAGAGGAATCTTACATTTCTTTTTTGTTGTCTTCGTACAGAAGTTTCATATCAGGAACATAATGTGTCAGTAAAATATTTTATGTGTTTGTTTTTCATTGTGCAGTACGTGTTTAATTTAAAAACTATTGATATAATGTTTCAGCTAGGATTCCAGAAAATGATAAGCCCATTAATAGACTCGGCTGAGTGTAGTGTTCATAATTTTTATGTGAAATAGTTCTGCTATTAAGATTACAATTTCAGTTTTGTGTTTTAATTGTGTGATTTTCTACAAAAAATGGAGTTACGCTGAATGGTTATTGAAGTAACTGTTGTGCGTGTTTTCTTATCATGTGTTGATTGTTTCTTTTACAAGTATGTTAGAATGAAGATTGGTTATGTTGGAGGATGCAAGGGTAGGTTTATATGGTATGTGTATGTCTTTGATTTTTTTCCTACACACAGCAAAATCATTTTCTAAGTAAGTATTTTAACCAAAACCTGCAGATTTTTCACAAAGCACATAAAATTCATGAACACGATATAACATACTCAAACAGTATTAAATAAAAAAATAAAAAAAAAAAATAAATAGATTTGAATTAAAAAACTACTTAACAAATAAGCAGATCAAGTATATTAAACGATTAAATGTTAGAGACGTTACTCAACATTATTTGACTGGTGCTGTTATCATCAGTGTCATAGGAGCTGCATATTAGTAACAAACATTTTTTTTGGAAGTAGGTCTCAATGTATTTAGAAAGTAAGTTGTTTTTAAAACAATCACAGCTATCAGATGGGATTTAAAACTTCAGAATTCAGTAAGCATAAGATTGTTTGCAGTGAGTGGTTACCCAAAGTTGATAAATATGTAATGTAGTGCCAGTTATTAACTGTTTTTAGGTTTTTTGTTGTAACATGGTTGAGAATCCATGCAATTCCCATTTTAGTCTATGTTGAAAGTCATTTAAATTAACGCTATTCATTTTACATTCTTCACTTTTTGTTGATTGTCATACTATTTGGATTGCTGAAGCTCAAACCATTTTATCACCATTAGAGTACAATGAAGTTTATTTTGGATTACCTTACATGAATAAAAGTGTTAATTTCACCTTTGTATAATATATCACACTGAAAAAATATCAAAAAAAGTTTGTTTGGCTTTATATTATTTGTTGTAAGAAAAATATTTTTTGTGAAAATAACCATTTAGAATTATTTTTAATTTTGTTTGGTGTTACAGTTTTTGTAGATTTTATTACACCAGTTTATACAGTACAAATAATTTTTTTTTTGCTAAAATATTTTTAATACTTCTAAATAACGAGACATAATAAAAATAAATACTTAGTAGTACATTTCAATATATCTATTTGTGATTGTATACCAATTACCTTATTAAAAAAAAACCCTTGATATCTTACTATCAGTATATTCCTAGAAAGTCTCATATTGGTCAGGGAATAGATCCTAAAACTGTTTGGTATTTTCACATCAAGATACGTTTGTTTCAATGTAAAATAGATTAATACTGATCTGGAGAAAGGTACTCATTAGCTGTTTGTATAGGTGAATTCAAATGAGTAAAAACTGCCAGCTTCTCCTACACCAAATGAACTAATATCCATTTTGCGTGAAAACTATTACAATGTCACAATTACTCTTGATTGAAAAAACTTAATTATTTTACATATTGGAAACTGCAATTTATTCTAATTTTAAAATAAAAAGTTTTTAAGATAGAAATAAATATTTATCATTCTATTAAATATCATCTGCAATTAGGTGATCGTTTCGATAATTTATCACATTTATAAATGTAAAAATAAAACATATTATTGTTCATAAACCATTCTGTTTGTGTTAAATCGTAATAATTAATTTCAGTTTTAATCAATATATTTTACTTTTATTGTATCCAATGTTCACTATTTGATAGTGACTGCAATTAATACGTCTGATTAAAAATTATTTTATGGTAGTACCAATGAGTTCTGTTCAATTCTGCTTAGAAAAGAGATTTTTCCGTTGTTTCCAACACCTACTAATACCATTTTAGGATCAGAATTGTACTTATTACTTTACTCATTTAATAAAATTTTTATTTTATTTGTGTAAAAATCTTATTTCTAATTGGCTTTAAATTCTATTTTGTTTATGACTTCCATTATTATGTATACATATTTTATCTGTAACTAATTATATACATATAAAAATAGTCCTTTTGTTAGTAATTTCTAAGCTGAAAAATTCTCTGCTAAAAAAAACAGGTTTTTTTTCTTTTAATTCATAAAAGATTATATTTTTTTATTAAATTTATGTGAATTTTATAAAAAAATTTCATTATTTGTATATTTATATTTGTGTTTAGCAATGCAAACAAAAATGAGAGAAGATTGAACAAATGAAGCTTTACTATAATTTGAGATAAAATGAGATACAGAATAAATAAAGTCATATAAGATTAATAAAAATTATTTCTTTAAAAACCGATGGAACGCAGTAATTAAACATTATTTATGAATTGAATGTATTATAAAGTAACCTATATTATCAATAGTAATTATTTACTGATTTCTGTTTGGTGATTTGGTTTATTAACAGTATAATTAATGTCTGATAAGTTTTGTTAAATTACTGTAGAATACAAGATACAGTTAACCACTGGGACCAGTGGTGAATCTAATAACTAAAAGGAAGATGAAAGCAGTAATTAATTATTTTACTATATTATATTATGTGCAACTAAAAATGTGTGTTTATTGTAACTGAACTAGTGCAGTAGTAAATAAATAAATTAGATTAAAATTAAGTAGCAATAAAATTTGACATAGATACTAAAATTAGATGATTCTGGTTTTATTATTTTTAATCCGATGCTATAGATTAAATTGTTATCAGAGAAGTGGGCTTTATTAGACTTTGATCAATAGAATCACTAATATAGATAAAATATTTTTGTTCTCACTATTATTTCTATTATTTTTTAGAACTGTTTTTCTTATGTTTTGATAGATAACATTTGGAATGTAATTTCATTCTTACTGTCACATTTTGCATCTCTAACTTTTTTCCAGGCAGATCCCAAGAATTCCTCCTTTGATAAACCATCAGCATAATTTTTGATCACATATGAGTTGTGGATAAGATGCTCCATAAGCTTTTGCAGAAGACTCTATGTTATACTGCTTACCATAACTCTTCATAATATTAATCTACCTGTCTGATAACTGTTTCTATAAATTTATAATTATTACAGTTCTACACTAAATTAACTTATTCCAAGGGATTCCGGTATTTAAACTGTAACATTTCCATTCTTATTTTAAACTTGGTAGCATATTTGCAAAGCATATTTTTCTAATAACTTCCACAATACTAGTTCTAAAACTTGGAGGGAGCCTAAATTGGTTGCTAAATCAATATTAGGGTTCGTGTGTAAATTACAATCTTGTTTTATTAATTAAAATAAAATTTCTTTCTACTGCCTGTGGTGTGTTCTAATTACAATATTGGGCATTTATTTAAAAAATTGTATATGTATACCTTTTGAAATGACCCAGAGTGAGATTTTTTAATAGCTTGTTCCTATCATAATATGATTGTGTTCAACATCAGGGTAATAACTGAAATTATATTTTTTGTTATTTCCTAGAATTGTAAAATGATTAATGATACAAACTGGTGGTGTAGATATTGTTTGAACTAAGAAGATATTGTTTCTACTTAAATTTTTTTTAGAATTTGAAAATTTCAATTTAATGATTGAACCGACTGTGTTCTGGCTTAGCTCACAGATATTCTAATATTAACGTGTGTGTAATGTGATAAATGACGCTTATTATAATAAATTATGATACATATTATTTTTCTATAAAATTATGTCATTGACATCTTAATCCTAGTCCAATTAAGAAAATAAATGCTAATTTTTAAGAAATTTGTATACTTGTATACCTTAACACAGTAGTGTAGTAGCATATTTATTGAGTACTATATTGAACATTGTAATTCACAATAATATATGAGGTTGATAGTAAATATATTAATGCATTATTTTATGTAAATGATCAGCTTCTGGTATCATGGCAGATTTATACCTGCAAAAAGATTGTACTTAGAGGTTCTAGAAAAATGTACCTTATAGAACTATTAAATTAATCAAAAGTTATGGTTTTTTTTAAATAGACATCAGTGGACTGATTTCTGTTTCATAATTCTAAATGTGTTAAGTGTTTTTTATTGGTGTAATTTATATTAGTTTTAATGTACTGCAGGGTACAGTTGTAAAGTCAAAATATTTAATTGCATAATTACAGAAACATATTTTAAGTGCAAATTACATAGTTTATGGTGATAAAAATAATATGACATACATCCAGTATTTTATCATGAATGTATGAAATTATTAGTAGAATGTGAGCCAATGTTGGCAATGATTTTGTAGAACAGCTGATTGTATCTAATAAATATAGCAGAAGGTTCCCAAAATGAGAGATTGCTATGAGATTTTTAATTCATTAAGGTCATAAGGGAAGCATTCACTCCAACCTCTGTTATCCATCAGTTATCAGTATGTATGCTTTTCAAGTTTCACCTCTACAAAACTCTGACAGTTTCTCATTTTGTAGAAAACACGCAGATTGTGACTAACAGATTACACTTATCTATAACTGGACTTATCCCAGCAAACTGTGTATTTAAATTTTTCAAAACCAAGTTACATTATTGGTTCCGTTGAAAGTAAAAACATAAAAAATAGTACATCAGCTATTGAAATGTTTTTCTGTAACTCTTCTCTCTGTAGTTGACTTAGATAGAGAAATATATTGTTCTGAAACTCCACAACGTGAATTTATATTTTTCCATTCGGAAGCCATCCTCACCCTCCTCTTCATCAAACAATATTTTTCTGTCTCTTTTTTCTCTACTTCTTTATCAGTGTAGTATCTCATCAAATTGTCTTGCTGTATGTGTTAAGCAGGCATGATGTTAAGTATAGACAGAATCCACAACATCAGTTTTCCTTTTCCTCTTAATTCTCTTTTTTTTAACCTCTGGGTCCACCGTTAGGTATTGCTTCAGAGGATGAGATGGATGATTTATAGTGTGTAAAAATGCCATGCATGGCTGGGATTTGAACCCGGGACCTCTGGATGAAAGACTGAGATGCTACCACTCGTAACATGGAGGCCGGCCCTCTTAATTCTCTATGAAGTTTTTACTGTAGTTTTGATTATTCATGCCCATCCATATTAATCACCAATTTTTCACCTCATAAACACCAAAAAAATTCTTCGATGTTTATCCCTAAATGGTGTTAGGTAATACTATTCCAGTTATAAACTTATTTGAAGCACAACATAATTATTATTATGAATGTATATAACAAAACTGTAAAAGAATGTGTTAACATACATTAATGTTACAAAAGTAAGGATAACTAAAAAGTGCAGGGATTAATCTTGTACGTACATCAATACGTTTGTCATATTAAATTTTCTAGGTACTTTATATGTTTAAATTATGAATGGTTATATAATAAATTCAAATAAATGAGAATTTTCCAATCAAATAAATCGAGGCATGTCCTTAGAAGGTTATTTTTAAAAAATTTAATTAATCATAATAATTTAATAAAATTTAATTTTTATTAATCATAATGTTTTTGTTCTTAATAGTTTTATAATAAAATCTGTTGAAATCTAATTCTCAGTGAAGCTTTTTTTCTGGTCAACTTAATCCCTCTCCCATTCACGTCTCAAAATGATGTGGCTGATCCAAAAATTAGATTCAGTTATCTATGTAATCAGTCCAGTTGGTTGCTTAATTAAAGTTATATTAAGTACTCTTTTCATTCTAAAAATAACATCTTAATATAACTTGAAAACTGGATTTAGTTATCTTAACACATTAACTTGACTAAGAAATTGTTCATGCCATTTCTAGGTACCATTTTAACATTGAGATTGTGTCACTATTATTCCATGCTATCTCCTATTTCTTCTGCATGTGACTTTAAAATAATCATTTTATGTTGTTCTCCTCAACCTTCTTTAAATTCCCACATGGGTTAAATCAGATATGAGTTTTATAGTCTATTAAAGTTACCACAAAATTCTTACTTTCATATTGCAGTCATTATTTATTCTCGTGATCATACTGATTTCATACTTTCACATAATGGATACATTTAAATTATTGTTTGAAATTTGGCATTTGAATTTCAATAAGATCTTAGATGATACTGATATCAGATGTCAGATGATACTGTGTCGTATTGATTGATGTATATCCTACTTTACCTTTTTTTGTGCTTTATCACTAAATAGTTCATTTTAATTGATATTAAAATTTTATTTTATTTACAGTTTAATTTTGTTTTGTTAAATGATTGAATTGTCCAGTAATTTGAATGGTAATATGTTATCTTGTTTATGCAAAGAACTAATAATTATATTTTAAAATGATTGTTAATATTTCAGTAAAACTAAATCAGTTTGTTCATTGTTTAAAACAAGGATCTTTTGAAACATGAATTGTCATATTAATTTTGATGGTGAGTTGTATAATATTGCAATATAAAATAAATCATTTTTCTTTAAATTGTTTTGTTCATTTATTGTTATGTTGTTTGAAAAAAAAATGAAAAGGCCTATTGCAGTTGATAATTAGTGATAAATTATATGAAGTGTTATAAATTCATTTATTACATGAATTTATACTTCTTTACACTTATTATTTAGTTTACTGGTGAATGCATTATCATGATGATGGTACCTTTAAATGGAAATAGCCAAATATTACAGTAAACTGACTAATTTATTTGAGTAATAGCCTGGAAGTGTCTGAATATTTCGTTTACTTTGTTCTATTGGAGTCCATAAAGTTCTGTTGTTTTAGAGTGATTTTGTTGTTTGTGTAGTGAGTGTATATGCTTTTTATATCCCTGGTTGTTGTCTGTAGCTTTTCACATCGCTAGCTTGCCAGACCAGGATGTATAATTTATTAGAACAGAAAACGGAATAGTGAACAGGAGAAAATATTGAGAGAAGCTGATAGTGTTAAAATTTAACTGGTCTGGTCTGACATTGACCTATCAATACTTCCACACAGGAAGGTAATTACTAATTCTATGTGTTACCCTGTCATGAAGTAAATTGATATGTGATAGAATTAAGAAATGTAAATTTTAGATTGTTTTTTTACAATAAGGAATTTCTTATTTGCCTTTGAGTATGTTTGATTGTATTGGATTTGCGTAGTGTATGAATGAGTATATGTGAAAGAGATTTGAGATTGTATTATTTTGAAAAATAATATGTTTAGTTTGCATTTTATTTATATATTATTTTTTGTGAATAACCCAGTTGAGCTTTGCGATGGTTTTATACTTCAGAATAATTTTGTTGTTTTTAATCCGAGTGTAATGGTATATAAAATACAGCTGTGTATTTTCCATTATATCTATTAATGATGAATATTATGAAACATGGCTGATAAAAGTGATTGTTAAATAAATTGTTGGCTTTATTTTCATTAGGTATCCCACTTAGCAAAAATATTTGTTACTGATTGTTGTCAGATTAAAGGAAAGATTATGAACAAGATACTATAAAAAATAAATTACATGTAAACATTAAAATAAAATAAACACAAAATCAAATAAATAAATACAGCAAACATAAAAACTAAATACATGAAGTATGGTTCTGGTAGATCTTTCCAGTGTTGCTGTATAGTTTCTTTATCATTGGTGTTGCAGATAAGGCAATGTCATGGATTCCTCACATTTATCAATAAATACACTCCAAATTACAGTTTTCTGCTGAATATGAATACAATAGTTACTAAGTTTCACATGCTACCACATCCAGAGTACGAGTAGACGATATACACTATTTCAAAATTTATAGAAAACCTTACCACAGGTAATATGCTTACCTAAAACACATCTAATATCATACTGCATGACACAAGAACGCAACTTTATTAACATTATATATTTTTTAACATGTGTATATATATATATATATATATAATCACCTATAATATACATCCATGTCAGCTGATAACTATGATGAAGAACTCAGTGAAATACAAAACATTTTTACACATGAATTTCTATATACCATATTTATAAATATCATGTTATATAAAATGTAAATAAAAAACTGAAACACATCTATACATAAAATATATGTAATTTCACCTCTAATCAACCAATATTCTTATAAAATTATCAACATTCTTTAGAAAAAAAGCATACTTTGTCACTTTTAAAACTACAAAAAAATATTCAAAATTGTATAACTAACAAAACTCATTACAAAGTAATGAACTAGTAGTACACACATTAAGCTTCATATTAAATATTAAATTGGGCAAATTGAGTACACATTCACATACAGATGCAAAGAAGATATACTAGAACTAGACACAAATGAATAAATCTGTACAAGTTTATTTCATAAAATCTGGATACACATATAAAGATATTAACATGGTATGCATATTGCACATGTAGCATGTAAAAGGCATGAATTTAAATGCTTGAATTGAATGAAATAAAAAAAAAACCACTCCAAACTTGTCAAAAACAGGTTGTAAAACAAATATATACATCATAAATAAAATATACTGTCACACTAAATACTTAATGAGTTCCTACACATTTAAAAATATTGTTAATGTCCATTAACAACAGCACACTACCTGCAACACCACTGAAGAAAGAAGTGGACAAGATAGTTTCAAAAGCTTTTCTCGAGAAACATACATATATGTACAAAATAATAAAAATAATTACTTATTTGTATATAAATATAATTCAGTCATAAATTTCTTGTTACTACACCTAATAAATAAAACAAATAAATTACTCATGTGTTTATATATGAGTATATAAAATTAAATCCAGTGATAGCAACCAAATTTACTGGAAAACTGCCAGATCTTTAAAAAATGGTTATGAGACTCTGAAACCAGACTCTTTCTTCTGAGAAAAATCACTTAATGAAATTATAATTTCTTATGAACAGTACATTTGTAAATTTTAGCACAATTTGTCAATTGGAAGCATGAAAAAATCAGATATGAATTTATTGAACAACACAAAATATACAACATACTTTGTATTATACATACATTATATTGAAAAGTCATCTAAAATAATATAATAAATTAGCATATACAGAAAGAATATACCGTTACATTTTTTTTAGTGATATTATTTTAAAATAAAACAATACTAAAGGAAAATTTACTTTTACATTGAGTGCTGAAAGTGTTACTTCTTATGTTCGAGGCATAATTCAGTTCTGGACTTGCTGTTGAACACATCAATGTCTTCTGTGTAATGGGGCAATGTGAGAGGAGTTGATGGGTGTTTTATATTTTTTGACTGGTCTTTATATGCAGTTCCTTTTGCTGCTCTTCAGAAGAAAAGTCAGGGGACAGTAGAATCTGATTTTGTGATCACCAAACACATCTTCAGATAGTACTATTTTGTTGAAGATAGCCATTCATTATTTCATTCATTTTGAGTTTGCCAGTAAATGAATATTGAATTTTCAGAGTAATTTTATACATTTATAACATTTTCTCTAAATATGGGCCCCATGATTGAACATCGTGAAATCCCTTTTCAAATACTATCTTTCTTGGAATGCAGCAGGATTGTTGGTAAACAATGGGTGGATTTTCAGTATTCGTTGAAAGAGTTTTTTAAATCTGTATATACACGTAGATGAGAATAAGCCTCATCTTTTTGTGAAAAAGATTTCATTCAGTACTTCAATTTTGTTTGTTGGAGATGGATTTTTAAATCGTTCACAGTATGTTACTCTTTTATTTATTTATTACAACTTCAGCCATTTACATGACGTATTTTAGTGGGAAAGATGAAATTATTAATGAATATATAAAGTCAATGCTGCATTCACAGACACAACAGACAGATTGCATACAAAAATAATACAACATACATTCTCACATACTATAAATTGGGCTTCTTTAAACATTGTAAAAAAAATTCTAATTGAATAAACTAGTGAAATTACATTTCATATAATTTTATTTTTTGTCTCAAGGTGAGACAACTTCACTGTAATAATGTCTACATTGTAATCACTTATAATTAAGAATATTTGTTTACTCATGAACACTAATAAATGTATCTACTTTGTGCCTTGTACATATTTTAAAATAATATGTCAGATGTCAAAGAATTATGTGTGATGATGCTGAAGAGAGGAGTCAGCTTTTTATAAAATTTACTCCTTCCTCAAAAATCACTTTTACAAAGTGGTTTCACAGATTGATTATAATTAACGTGATCCTTCAATTAGAAGAGTGATCACCATTACTGTAAGTATGTGTAATACATACATATGTTTAATCAGTTATAAAAGCTAATGAAATAATTATATAAAAACCAGTAAATATAATTGTACATTGACCAGGGGATTCACCAATAAGTAACCTTATATGAGTTCATATGATAATATTTTTGAATGCCAAGTACTTTTTGCATTGTAACATGCTGGATCATCAAGCAGCTTTCAAAATTTTATTTATGTTATCAACAGTACATTCAGGAAAAAAATCTTTATTATATACTTAACTATCTTTGTATAAAAATCAATTGTAAGACGCACTAATGATTCTTCGAATGATGGTCAGAGAGAGACGATGATCAGAGAGAGACTGAGAGAGACGATGGTCGGAGAGAGACTGACTGACTCTAGTGGGACTAACTCTAAAAGTTAAACTTTTTATCCAAAATTCTTGCTTAATTTCATCAATTTGGAATTCCTAGATTAGTTATCATGAATAAACAGGTCAACATCATTTGATCCAACCATATGGTTAAAAATCAGTCCAAATTTCACAACTAGATTAAATATATTGTACAGGATAGTGAAAGTGACAAGATTCAAATTAAGTATAAGATTTAAACTGTGTGATTGTCAGCTTTATTGTTTTACTTAAGAAAATACTTTTTTATTTGTATGTGTAAAGATTTGATGAGTCACTTAATTGCTGGAAATAAAACAATGTACTGATTTAGCTAAAAGCACTGAACTCTCTGCACAGTTATAAAAAAATACTGTTAAATAATAGAAGTGCTTGAATATATACACATAAGATAAGTTGTTTTGTCAGCAATGAATTTTTTCACTTTTGAAAACCAGTCTGTCATAGAAAATGAGCTATGATTCTTGAATAACAAACATCCAAGAAAAAATGACTAAATATCATGAGTAAAGATCATGACTCACTTTTTAAACACCTAGACATATGCTTCCACTTGTCTGAATTGATTATCAATAAGACGGGTAAAATGATAATTATTTCTGTTTATTTTTGTACTTTTAATGTGTTTTTTTCATTTATATTAACAAATTACAAAAGATATTATTTTATAATTTAACTAAATATATCATAAATAAGTGATAAATTCAGCATGTTATTTTAAACATGAGGGGAAACAGCAAATTTGTGAGACTACTTTCTCTCTCCATTAATATTTAACAGCGCTCTCTGGGATTTTTTTTGTCTGTAAAAAAAGGCGAAAACTCAACTTTACCTTTTCTTAAGGGCTGTAATGAGCAGATGGCAGGCAATACAGCAGACTGCTTTTCCTTGATTTCATATTCTTGTTCATACATGTACGATTGCGTTATGTTACAAAATTTTGATTTTCAAATATGTTTTCCTGTACTAGAAGTACTATAAATTATTATGTTATTATAGGAATCACCCATGTACAACTTGTTATATTTTTCAATGTGTGATTTGATAAGCTGGGAAAAAAATTGTGTTCTAAACTTGTCTCCATTTATTTACTTATGATCTATAGAAATGACTTTGAAAAATGATACGTTGTATAAAAGTTGCGTACACAATAAATCTGAAATAAAAGAAACAGTTTAACAATATTTCTGAACGTAAAAAACAAACTGACCTTAAAAAACTGTATTACAAATGTATATCACTAACAGAAATAATGTACTTACTACATAAATAAGTTTGTAATGCTTCAATCAAACAAGCTTACGCTACCTGTAATTTTACACATGTTAGTTCTGTCATTAATCACTGAGCATGATGAGTTAATTCAATTAAGTTCACTTAAATTATTTTAATCCTTCTTTAGAGAGAAATGATCTATACCTCAGAAATAATTCAAGCTGATTTCTATGGTTGAAAGTGGAGTAAAATTCTGTCCTTTATGTTATTAGGTTCAAATAGAAGGTATCATAATGAACCTTCTACTGTTCCTTCTGTTTTAGAGTCCATTAATGAATTACTGTAACTTTGAATAAAGATTATTTTATTGCAACTATGTTCAGAAGATCTCATAATAACGATACAGCATCTCAGTTTGAAAAACATGTATGTTTAATTAAACCGGATCATGCTAACAAAATTATTCCCAGGATTATTATTCAACCATAATGTCCTGATAATTTTTATTTGCAACATTACATTTGTGCATTCTTTCACCAAAATTAAACCACCTAAAAGAAATTTATTTTTAGAAAGATAATCATTAAACAAAATGAATGAGTTTACATATAGTAACTCCAGTATAACTTATCCAAAAAAAAAAAATTCAAACTTATTTTTCAAATGCTATGAAGTTCAAAAAACCAAAACCAAAATACATTGGATCTCAAACGTAGGTATAATTGGATGTTAACCTATAGTTGTGATTGTGAATAAATAAATAACAACATACACATTGAGTATAAATTAATAAAAATATTACTTTACTCAAGCCTACTGATTTTTTGTGATCTGTCTCTTCAGAACAAAATTACATATATATAGATCAAAGTCCATTTTTTTATGATACTATAACCAGACAGAGGGTTTAAGACTATGTTGGTCAGTACTGGGATGTTCCAACACTCTTAGATGGAGGCCAAACAATACCAATGCAACACAAAGTTCTTCTGCAGCATGAAAATATAACTCAACACAGATTATTGAAAACAGCATTTTTCTGTGTCTGATGATTACAAATCCTACCTTTCTTTTTAAGACAGTCATACTGCAAAACTTTGGTTTAAAAATCCCACTTTCTACTGCTAAGTTGCCTGACCCCAGTTTGCTCCATCTCACTGCTCAGTATTGTTCTTAAGTCAGACAATAAAACTATCAATCACACAGCTTAAATCTTATACTTAATTTGAGTCTTGTCACCTTCACCATCCTGTACATCATATTTAATCTAGTTGTGAAATTTTGACTGATTTTTAACCATATGGATTGGGGTCAAATGATGTTGACCTCTTTATTTATGATAACTGATCTAGGAATTCCAAATTGATGAAATTGAGCCAGAATTTTAGATAAAAGTTTCTTAAATCTGATTTTTATACAAAGATAGTTAAGTATATAATAAAAAAATTTTCCTGGATGTACTAGTGATAACATAAAATTTTAAAAACTGCTTATGATCCAGTATGTTGTTACAATGCAAAAACCACACTTGGCATTCAAAAATATTATCATATGAACTCATATAAGGTTATCGGTGAATCCTGGTCAATGTAGAATTATATTTATTGGTTTTTATATAATTATTCTACTAGCTTTTCTAACTGATTGAGCGTGTGTGTATTACACATACTTGCAGTAATGGTGATCATTCATTGTCTTCTAACTGAGGGATCAGATTGACTATAATAAACATAGGAAGAAAGCAGCAAACTCATACATAAATTCATAAAGCTGCAACCTGTTTTGAAATGAAGGTTGTACTTTCTAAAAGAATTTGAAAGTTGCCAATAAGATAATGAATAAAATATTTATGAGTGGTTGTGTCTAAACTGGATTATAAATAAACCATGAGTGACGATAATTAATATTTTGTACAATGAGGTAAAGTGTCTGATTAGGAAAGTATGTTGCTGTTAATAATGCATTCAAGACAGTTCTGAAACTAAATCAAACGTTATTATACACACTTTCAATAATAAAACATTAATTAACTATCCTAAAGACAAAAAGAAATGCTCTATGCAATTTAAGAATACTGGTAGTGAAATTTGTCCAGCTCAAGTTTTCTTAACTTTGAGAAATAAATTATTTCAATAAACATTTAAAATAAATGTTATTATTTTAGGAAGCCACTGATCTGAAGAATTTTCTAGTTAATAAATCAGTCCACTGAAGAATTGATGATTAGAAACTAAAATTGTTTTTGGTGAGCTAGTTGATAGCTATTGATTTATGTTAAAAATGTGTAGCAGGCTATTTTATTAATAAATGGTAATCAGCTGTTCAGTGGGACAAGATGAGATTTTGTTTATCTTTATACAAAGTGAAGGTGAGCTCATTGCACACTTCTGCTTTGGTAGGTTTTAGTCTCAGTCTGAACATGGGTATGTCCTCAAAATCGTAAAAGACTGCTCTTGTTCTGTAACCAAAGAAGAATATTTTTTGTGCAGTGTTGGTAACTACTCGCCCACATAAATTTTGGTAGTAATTCCAAATGTTTTTGTGAAACTTGTTCATGGTTATAAGACTATTGAACCCCAGATTATTTACAACAGCAAGGATCTATGTCTGAAAGAAAAGTATGCTAACCTGAAGAGTGTATGAGCATAATGGAATCCAAATGAATACCTTAATTTTGAATACAGACATTTTTTGAAAAAAAACACTGAAGATTTAAAAAGTAGTTATAATAATAATGATGCAGATAAATTGATGCTACAGTAAAACATAGAATTATTCTATGGTCAGATGAATAAATTTGTGCTAATTAATTATTTCAGTATATTCTGTTGACTTCAATATTTATTTTCAGTAATCTTTTTTTAACAAATAAACACTACTCATTTTAATATCATAGGGATATTAATCCCTATGTGTAGCTCTGCTGAGAATTATATTTTTGTATTATGAATTTGTGTTTTTATCTGTTGGAAAGTAAATGTTTGTTTAAAAAAAAGTAAATTATATTTTTCTATAAAGCAGAAAAATTTTCTTTATCTTCAACCTTTTTCTATATTTACCAGACCTCATGTTTAGCCATATATCTGGACATTTCCAAATCTTGCTTGAAAATTTTCATTTAAAATTTTGCTTGTTTTGAAACCCCCATTTAAGAAAACATATTTGTCAGAAATGGAGGGGTTAGGGTCTTACTGTAGTAAGGCATCTTTATCTCAGCTCTTAAATATGATTTTCTTCTAATTTTATTAATGAACAATTATATAAATTTGTTATCAAAATACATGAGTGTCATTTTTGTAATTAATTTACATTTATAAATCTGTTTATATATGAATATAATTATTGAAAATGTACTGAACTGTTTCTAGAATTTACAATATAACACAACTTTATTTTCATCTAGGTTAAATATAACTTTTTGTCATTCAATAAGTGGTTCCAGTTTTAAATTAAATTTTTTAGTTTGCATTATGTCATTGTTATATTATATTGTAATATAATATACTTTACTTGATATTATGTTAAGTTTTGTTATTTTTAGTGGGAGTTCAAGACTTATCAGTAGTGACAGGAAAATTGTTGGCACAGGTTCATCAGATGTGATTTCTGTTAGTGATTCGACAAGCATGATGATTCATAGTGATGATGATAAAGCTGGTAAATGAAAAAAATTATATTTGAATTAATGTATTTTCTGGGTACATAGTGGACACTGTCCATCACACACTTAATTCTATATACCTGTTTATGAGTCAGGGTCCACCCCTACCTGAATAATGGAATTCCTAGAATGATGATAGGTAAAAGAATATTCTCAGTACAAAGGCATTGACATTGTGTTTAATAAATCTTATTGAGTACTTTTATACATTTTTCTATAAATACAATATTATAAATGTATAAAAAAAACTTGACCTTCCCTATTTGGTAATATATTTTTTTTCAAATTTATACCTTATTTTGATCTATCTTTTAGATACAAGTATAGTGTGATTTTTTTTACATATTGATTAAGTTTTTATGCTGAATAATTATATGCTTGTAACTATAAAAGTTTATAGACAAACAATACCAGTACAAGATTAGCACTATTAAATTTCATATCTAGAATTAAATTTTACTGCAGACTAGGGCTACTATAAAATGAGAAAACCACAAAAAATAATTGCAGTACAGAACAATAGAAGTAATCTTACTGAGTTTGGCCACTATAGCAATTGGTAAAAATTAAAAAGTTTTTTAGGTATAAATAAAGTTGGCTTGTTATTAAAACTTTAAAAATTTTGTTTAAATAATAAAATAATAATTTTTTTTTGTGGAGGGAGGTAGAAATGCATTTATGCATGGAGTTTTGGGCTCCCACTAATGGTATCATCCAATTACCATCAGCAGGCTACCGACTAAAACCACCCCTCTTTCTACCAGGACTCAACCCGGAACTGTTTAACACATTACTTCCGGCTGAGTCCAACTATACCACCCTGAGAAGCCACTACCTAATTTTCAGGACTATTCAGGTCACCCTTCTTGGTCCTGAGAATGCTGCCGAAGAATCAGGCCATACTATCCCAGCTGCTCAGGTTATGGAGCATCATCACAATCACGTCATGGGGGCTCAGTGCTCCGAGATCTGTCTCTAGTGTCCCTCGACCTGCCGCCCACCAAGCACTTTTGAAAAAGGTGTACTCGGCGTCGTCCCGTACACCGGGGCAATAAAGGCAGTCGAGGGACGGCGCTTTCCCTACGGCATGGAGGTAAGTGCGGAAGAACCCGTGATACGTTAAAAACTAGGTTATGTAGTACTCCACCTCTCCATGCTGCCGCGCCGTCCCCGGTCTGACCAGAGGGATAAGCCTTGCGGTCCATTGTCCTCTTTTCTCATGGTCCCAGGTCTCTTGCCATGCGAGAAACGTGCGAGCTCGTTCCTCGTTGGTGATGGTCTCCCAGTCTTCGCCTGCCCGTCGCCACCTGTAGGTCGCCTGGTGCTCCCTTGCCAAAAGAGCAATGGGTATGACGCCGGCGACCACCAGTACTGCAAAGTACTGTAAATATAGGCTCGGAAACCGTCCAATAAGCGGAAGCAACTCGCAAGGTTGGGGTGCGTTGCACCTGCGCGAGCCGCTTCTGGTTTCTTTCGACTCCAGGTGATGCCTGGGCCCACACTTCAGCCCCATATAAAAGGACGGAATGCACCGTGAACGTCAGCAATTGCCGTCTGCAATAATAAATAAATATATATATATATGTACTAATATCAATATATTCTTTTGTATTTCTGTACTGAGGTATGTTTTGTCCTGATCATAGCTGTTCCATATGTTTGTGCTATTCTTTTATCATATTTAGAAGCTTTGTTTTTTGTTAATCTTTTTATCCAGTATTCTTGTATATTTATTTAAAGCTAATAATTTCGTCTATTCCAGGAAAGCTTTCTCTCTGTAGTAGAATAAGCAAGTGGGATATGAATGAAGGCTCAGAAATGGGAAGTTTAAATTCTTGTTTACGTAGACAAAGTTCAGAATCTGGTAGTTCCTATCAACATCTTCGAAATTTCAATGGTGATATGCAGCTGCAATCTACAGATAATGATCTTTTGCTTCAGTACCCAAACATCCTATATAGGTATGATATGATATACTGAAAATATATAAGAAAAACTATTTTTAATAATAGGAAAAGTATTTTGATAGTTATGATTGTTTCAATAATGCAGAGATCATAATACAGAACATTATTAAACCTTCTTTTTAAATTTTAATTTACAATTATACTTAGACCATTGCTAACTCTTAACACTTAATTTACGTGGCGTTTATGTTTACAGTTAGATTTTGTAAGCAGAGAAAAGCGTTAGTGCCTAAGCTATGTTTAGTGTAGGCTTTTGTTCAAAAATCCTTACTAAATGCCAGTGTATATGAGGGGGTGCCAAAAAATAATGGGAATTGTTTTTTAAAAATTGTATATTTATTTTTACATTTTGAAAATTCAGTCACTTTCAATGTACTCCCCATTACATAAAATACATTTACAGTGGCAGAAGCATGAAAACGACCTTACCTGCCACAATGCAATTCCTGTTATATTTAGGTTCACTGTCATATACCGTGTCATTGAACATCTCAGTTGTTTAATCATTAAGTTTTCCCATTCTGCAATTCACAGAAAGTCTCATTAAAACTGGTTTTGCCATTTTTAGGATACTTGTGGTTATATGTTGAATTATTGGGTCAGTAATTTTTATTTTTTCATGAAATCTTAATAATCTAGATGAACCTTGGCAAAAATATTATGGCTAAAACTTGTAGATAAGTTTAAAAATATTTATAAAATTTTTTGCTTGTTTGATCTAGCCGATCTCAAAACATTAAAATTATTATTATTGAAATAAATTATTTAATTATTATTAAAATGTTGACATATAATGATGAAACTGGGAATCTTTTTTTATTTGATTGAAGTAGTTTAAAAAAGATTGTGACCACTACATGTTTGTATGGAGTATTCAAGCTATAAGTAATCTGTTGCAAGTTTCCATATCATTACTGCTGCTGATTACTTTTGTTCATCACATGAGAAGAAAAAGATAACTTTATGATGTTTGAAAATTAGTTAGCATAAAGCTAAAACATTAAAATTAGTAGGAGATTGTGTTATGTTAGGCATGAATTTGAACATTTCATGTATTTATTGGGGCTTTGTTAGTAATACAATATTTCTTTTGAAAGTAGTCATTATTACTTAAAATTTCATTTGTAATTTTTATCATGTATGACCTCCAAAATACTAAAAACTTTATCTAGAACTACATTTCTATTAGACTTCGTCAAATCTTTGTAAATTATATTGTATGTGTTCATAATTTGATTTTTATTTCAAAGACATTCTTTTCATTTACACAGCTGGCGGGATTCACAGTTTTCTTTGGCAGCATCTCGTGATTGGTACTCTGAATCAGATAGAGGATCTTTATCTGGAAGTTCATTAAGTGGCCATCGCACTGCAGCAAGTGTTAATGAAGATGGTGTTGAAGATCTTATTGATACACAAGCTAATGCTGATGGTATTATGATTTGTTAATAGAAATAATGAATGTGATTGTGTGTTTACATGTGTAATAAACAATTTTAGTAAATTTTTATATTATTGTATGTATATATATAAATTATTTTGCTTTGGTATTTAATGATCATACCTCCTCAATGGTATCTCCATCTTGTCACAATGAGGGGTCATATGTGCCTACAGGATCCTGAGAGCTATACTGGCTGGAGCTTACACTCCTGGTAGAGTCACTCGTGCTGGGTAGGTCAAGTGTGATAGGCCAAAGAGAGATACCTCGGTCCTACAGGTGGAGGTTGAGTGTTGGGCCAACAACCCACCTTGTAAAAAAATAACGGTACTAATGTAATAGGTATTAATGTAATCTACCGCTGTAGTTAGTTCTTAGATGGCAGCACGAAATGCTCTATTGAAATAAGAAAATAAATAAATAAAATTATAAATATAATCTAACCAAACTTAACATATGCTCGCTTCATTTGCTAACCTGACTAGATAAAAGAAAGGAGACTGTCAAAAGAAAATTCTGAAGAAAGTAGAGAACAGTATAACCAGCTGAGCATTGAGGTAACCAAAATTCTCAGGGAGAAAAAAAAAAGGCAGTATGTAGATAGTCTGTTGGAAAGAGCAGAAGCAGATTATGCAGAAAACCCAAACAAGTTCTACAGAAATGTAAGATTTTTTAGAAAGGGGTTCATACCTAACAAGTAGTGGTGTTAAGAAAATGGGCAGATTGTCATACAGAAATCTCATGTTCTGGAAGTGTGCAGAAATTACTTTCAGCATCTGTTGAATGTAAAATCTGATGCTGTAGCAGGACAGCAGGCTCAGGTGTACCAGCATGTCCAACAAAAAGTAGAAGAACCAAGTTTGGAAGAAATAGAAGAAACAGTTAAAGAATGAAAAATAACAAGGCTCCAGGAGAAGATGGTTTTAGTGCAGAAACTTTGAAGGCTGGAGGGAAAGGGTTATCAACACAATACATATGCTGATACTACAAGCCTGGGAAAAGGAGGAGACATCCAGAGAATGGAAAAAGGCCATAATTGTACCTCTGCTCAAAAAAGGGACAAGCGGGACTCTAACAACTATTGGGGTTATCACTTCTCAACACAACATATAAAATTTTGTCAAGAATAATTTAAGGAAGACTTGAAATCCATACAGAAAATATTATAGAAGATCATCAGGCTGGATTTCAAAAAGAAAGATCTACAACAGACCAAATATTCATTCTGAAAGAAGCCATAGGCAAGTATTGGGAAAGGATACTATGGCATGTTTGTCAATTTCTATAAAGCTTATGACAGCCACTAGAGAGATAGAATATGGGAAAAAAGTGGATGGCTTTGGAATACCAAGAAAGCTAATCAAGCCAGCAGCTTTAAGTGAGTGATGCCAAGTGTAAAGTAAAAGTGGAATTGAATATTCACCAACCTTTGAAGTAAACATGGGAGTAAGAGAGGGAGATGACTCCTCACCGCTGTTTTCAATATTGCGCTTAAAGAAATCCAGAAGATTAATCTTGGAAAAAAATAAGTTCCAAAATAGTTGTGCTTGCTTTTGCAGTTGATGTAGTGATACTTGCAGATAGTAGAAAGAAAATAGAAGAAATAACAAAAGTACTAATTAGAGAAATACAGGTTGTTGGGCTGAAAATCAATGGTAAGAAAAAATTGGTACATTTTAGTTTGATTAATGATTCTTGGAATCTCAGTCCTAGACCACAAATTTGAGCAAGTAGGAACATTCAGATATTTGGGAACAGTAATCAGCTTACAGAACTTGGAAGAAAATGAAATTCAGAACCAGTTAAATGCAGAAAATAGAAGCCTGTATGACAGAAACAAAACGATGTCATCAAAACTGCATTCATGTAGAGCAAAACAAAAAATATACAGAAGAGTTATCAGATTAATCTTATTATATGGAGCCAAAACATGGAATTTAAATAAAGGTGTAGAGAAAAAGCTCATAACATTCAAAAACCAAATTCTGAGAAGTTTATTTGGATCAACTGGAGAGGGAGATACGTGGGGGTTTTAAGCACTACCAAGAAATAAGGGAACTTTATGATGGACTGGACATAGTGGGAAAGGCAAGGGATAGAAGGTTAAGAAGGTTAATATGATAAATTTTTTTTTAATAAAACTTTTTTGGCTTAATACATAGTCCTGAATTTTGTGAAATTGTTTTTAAAATCTTTTTTGTCTTCAGTCATTTGACTGGCTTGATGCATCTCTCCAAGATTCCCCATCTAATGCTAGTCGTTTCATTTCGGTATACCCCCTACATCCTACATCCTACATCCCTAACAATCTGTTTTACATATTCCAAATGTTGCCTGTCTGCACAATCTTTCCCTTCTACCTGTCCCTCCAATATTAACTCCAGGATGCCTTAATATGTGACCTATAAGTTTGTTTCTTCTTTTAATTATATTTTTCCAAATGCTTCTTTCTTCATCAATTTGCTGCAACACCTCTTCATTTGTCACTTTATCCACCCATATGATTTTTAATATTCTCCTGTAGCACCACATTTCAAAAGCTTCTAATCTTTTCTTCTCAGGTACTCCGATCGTCCAAGTTTCACTTTCATATAAAGCTACGCTCCAAACATATACTTTCAAAAATGTTTTCCGCTTGAGTTTCTGTGGTAGACAAAATCAGCTTTCAAAAAGATAATCAAGGTAATAACTAATCAGTTCTGGATTGAAACAAATTATATGTGTTTATAACTTATATAACATTTCACTTGCAGGCAGTCTTGGAACCATCGAGCTTACCTTAGTGTATGATACAGTCGCAAGTTCTATTCATGTGTCATTACATCGTGCTAAGGTAAGCAATAATTTAAAAATCATTTGAAAAAATATAGCATGTAGTCTTATAGTTCCTGCAGTATTCATTGTTGATATTAAGGAGGTTTAAGTAGAAAAGCATGGGCAATAAGAAAAATTGGGAATTTGGTAATTTCTATTAGATTTTGTTAGTATTAGAAGCAGGAATTTTTTAATTAGTTAGAAGTTCAGTAAAATGTCATGGTTATGATGTGCTCACCAAACTGTACGTTCTGGTGGGTCAAAAAGAACTTTTCTTTGAATCAAAAGAGAAGCAGTGTCAAAAACCCACACAGACTTATGTTAGAATTTATTAAAACACAGACTTATGTAATAATTTGTTATATTTTGGTAGAAATTTTATAATTTTTCAGTAAGAATTTCTTATGGTTTTAAATTCATTCATTGTTAGTATTGCTAACTAAAAAACAAAATAATTAATTGTTTATTTCTCTTATTTAGAATTTGAAACCAATGGATATTAATGGACTGGCTGATCCTTTTTGCAAATTGAACATTCTTCCTGTAGGAGTAAAGGTAAGATTATTTTATAATCATATAAACATGTTGATCATGTTATTAGATCTGACATTCGTTACTCACAAAATTATTGATTTTCAAACTTTTTCACCCACCACCCACATTAAAAATCAAAAATTTTCTAGCACCCCGAAAATTTTTAAACGTACCATCTGTTAAAAATAATAATTGCAATTGCTGTTTTTGAGATGCGTTCTTAAAAACAGCAACTGCAATTATTGTTTTTAAATGTGGCATATTTTATTTCTAAGTTGAAACTTACATTCTATTTTACATCTTAGTTTGAAAAATCAGGAAAACATCATTTTTGCCTTTTTTTTAATCAGCCATTGGCTTCCTAGACTGCCTGAATGCCACCAATTTTCTGTAGGCCTTCTATCGCCCCCCCCCCCTGAAGTACTTTTCATCACTACATCAACATTTCATTTTTAGCACATTTCACTCTCTACAGGTATTTCATGCTTTGTGGGACTGCTGTAGAATTCTTTTAAATTATGAGTAATAGATAAAATTGTTTATAAACAGTTCTGTGGCGAGTTAAATACTTTTTAAAATAAGAAAAAAATGTTCAATACTGACACTAATCATGAAAGCAGATAATATTTTATTCATTTAAATTTAATTGAAATAATTTCTGTTTGGTAAAACAAACTTTGGGACACTTGTATATTATCTATCTCTTATTTGGTCAGTAAGAATAACAGAACTGTGGCTTAAGGACAGTATCAAGAAATTGTAAGAATTAAAATATAACTGGGTTGGACCAGTTACCAAATATCAAACTTCTGTAATAGGCTAGTGCTACTTATCTATGCCACTCCAATACTGTGTTGAGATGTGGGCTAACAGTAAAAATGAAATACACAGAACTCTCAGAAATATTACTTGAATAAATCTCTCAAGTAATGAAGTCTGTCAATTTTTTTTGAATTAATATAATATTCAGTTTGAAATATTTATTCAAGTGTAGTTATTGAAACAAAGAACCTGAGTCAGCGTGACTTAGAAAGTGATGCTAGAGTGTTAAAATAACTTAAGGAATCAGTTCATTATTTATGTGGCATTTATTTATACTTCTGTGACATTACACTAATTATCTATAAATAAGTAATTATTTTAAATAATAAAAATAATTATCCTAGAGAAAAGTAATCCTTGATGTTTATCTTACCTTTCTAATTTCTTTTTTTCTAGTCTCATCGTTTAAGGACCCGAACAGTACATAAGACTAGAAATCCAGAATTCAATGAGACTTTAACATTCTATGGTGTGACGGAAACAGATCTGAGGAACTGTGCTATACATATACTTGTTTTGGGTCAGTTGATTGTGTGTTCTTTTCAGTTGTACAGGGTTTAAGTAGATGAATAAATAAGAGATTGTATATATTTCTTTGTTGTTTATGTAAAACATTTTAATATAGTTCTGTTTGTAAATTTCATTTTTGAAACATAACTGCAAAGTTCATCTGTTGGTGTTTTTATATTATAAAGTATGTATCCCCTGCTTAAAATATTTAAAATCACTGTTATGAATATTCTTCTACTGTTGCTATGAACAAATGCAAACTGTCATACAATCTGAACACATGTTATAGATGATTGTATGTGAAATAAATCCGATGCATTTTAAAATAAACAGGTTTAATTTGTTTTTAGCTTCCGCATTTTTAGGATGCTACTGGTTACTAAGAAACACCCACTGTTGTGCGCTTGGTGTCTAAAAATTAGTTAAAATATATTAAGAGTGAGTGTATGTAGAGAAATCAAAATGTTCCCACTGGAATTCCTGAACCTTCCAACAGTGCAGGAAGTAATGTTGTGAATGAGACAATGATTGTAATGAATCTAATGCTACACCACAGTTTTGTTTTTGACTTCCATTTTGACTATTGTTTTTGGCTTTACAAGGTCATGAAGAAGATTAAATTTAAAGTTTAAAAACCTAATAAAATAAAAAAGTGACCTTGAAAAGAATAATTCATTCTTGAAAAGAGTGATATGAGGAATGCTTATAATTTTATATGTATTCTATAACCAAATCATTGTTATCTCTGTTCTTGGTCTGATTGACTGATGATATATCTGGAAGTCTACAGATATATAGCGCAGCTTTCCTGATTTGCAGTATGTAGGCAGCTTCACCTCCTACTTATCTGGTGAGTGAGTGTACTTGTAGCTTTTTACATCCATGGATTACCAGACCAGGATGTGTTGTTAAGAACCGAACAGCAGAATATTAGTTGGGAGTGATATTAATGAGCCATTAGTGTTAAGATATAACTGCTTCAGCTACACCCAAACTATCAACCTCCAGCACAGGGTGGCTAGTATCAGCTGTCAGCACCACTCCAATACACAAAGAATAAATTTATTTTTGTGATGTAGTTATACCATACATGGTATTTGGTTAAGGTAGGATGTCTTCATGGGGCAAATATAATGATGGAATCTACAGAATCATAAAACAAAGCTTATTGTAAAGGTTTTACGTCATTATTTTTAGTCTTCAGTCATTTGACTGGTTTGATGCAGCTCTGCAAGATTCCCCATCTAATGCTAGTCGTTTCATTTCAGTATACCCCCTACATCCTACATCCCTAACAGTTTGTTTTACATACTCCAAGCATTGCCTGCCTACACAATTTTTTCCTTCTACCTGTCCTTCCAATATTAAAGCGAATATTCCAGGATGCCTTAATATATGGCCTATAAATCTGTCTCTTCTTTTAACTATATTTTTTCAAATGCTTCTTTCTTCATCTATTTGCCGCAACACCTCTTCATTTGTCACTATCCACCCATCTGATTTTTAACGTTCTCCTATAGCACCACATTTCAAAAGCTTCTAATCTTTACTTCTCAGGTACTCCAATCATCCAAGTTTCACTTCCATATAAAGCTACGCTCTAAACACATACTTTCAAAAGTGTTTTCCTGACGTCTAAATTAATTTTTGATATAAACAAATTATATTTCTGACTGAAGGCTCGTTTTGCCTGTGCTATTCGGCATTTTGTAACGTTTCTGCTTTGTCCATCTTTAGCAATTCTACTTCCCAAATAACAAAATTCTTCTACCTCCATAAACTTTTCTCTTCCTAATTTACATTCATCATTGAATCCATCTTCATTATTTATACTACATTTCATTACTTTTGTTTTGTATTTGTTTATTTTCATGCGATAGTTCTTGCGTAGGACTTCATCCATGCCGTTCATTGTTCCTTCTAAATCCATTTTACTCTCAGCTAGAATTACTATATCACCAGCAAATCATAGCATCTTTATCTTTTCACCTTGTACTGTTACTCTGGATCTAAATTCTTCTTTAACATCATTAACTGCTAGTTCTATGTAAAGATTAAAAAGTAACGGGGATAGGGACATCCTTGTCTGATTCCCTTTCTTTTTACTGCTTATTTCTTATGTTCTTCAATTATTACTGTTGCAGTTTGGTTCCTGTATGTATGTTAGCAATTGTTCTTCCATCTCTGTATTTGAACTCTAATTTTTTTAAAATGCTGAACATTTTATTCCAGTCTACGTTATCAAATGCCTTTTCTAGGTGTATAAATGCCAAGTGTAATAGTTTATTTTTCTTTATTCTTCCTTCTACTATTAATCTGAGGCCTAAAATTGTTTCCCTTGTCCCTATACTTTTCCTGAAACCAAACTGGTCTTCTCCTAACACTTCTTCCACTCTGCCCGCAATTCTTCTGTACAGAATTCTAGTTAAGATTTTTGATGCGTGACTAGTTAAGCTAATTGTTCTGTATTCTTCACATTTATCTGCTTCTGCTTTCTTTGGTATCATAACTATAACACTCTTTTTGAAGTCTGACGGAACTTCCCCTTTTTCATAAATATTACACACCAGTTTGTAAATCTATCAATCACTTCCTCATCTGCACTGCGCAGTAATTCTACAGGTATTCTGTTTATTCCATGAGTCTTTCTGCCATTCAAATATTTTAACGCTCTCTTAAATTCAGATCTCAGATTTTTCCCCTTTCATCCTCTTCGACTTCCTCTTCTTCCTCTATAAAACCATTTTGTAATTCATTTCCTCCATATAATTCTTCAATATATTCCACCCACCTATCAACTTTGCCTTTCGTATTATATATCGGTGTACCATCTTTGTTTAACACATTCTTAGATTTTAATTTATGTACCCCAAAATTTTCCTTAACTTTCATGTATGCTCCATCTATTTTACCAATGTTCATTTCTCTTTCTACTTCTGAACACTTTTCTTTAATCCACTCTTCTTTTGCTAGTTTGCACTTCCTATTTATAGCATTTCTTAATTGTTGATATTTCCTTTTACTTTCTTCATCACTAGCATTCTTATATTTTCTACGTTCATCCATCAGCTGCAGTATATCTGAAATCCAAGGTTTTCTACCAGTTCTCTTTGTTCCACCTAAGTTCGCTTCAGCTGATTTAAGAATTTACTTTTTAACATTTTTCCATTCTTTTACATTTTCTACCTTATCTTTTTTACTCAGACCTCTTGCGATGTCCTCCTCAAAAATCTTCTTTACTTCCTTTTCCTCAAGCTTCTCTAAATTCCACCAATTCATCTGATACCTTTTCTTCAGGTTTTTAAACCCCAATCTAAATTTCATTAACACTAAATTATGGTCGCTATCAATGTCTGTTCCAGGGTAAGTTTTGCAGCCAACTAGTTGATTTCTAAATCTTTGCTTAACCATGATATAATCTATCTGATACCTTGCAGTATCACTAGGCTTTTTCCATGTGTATATTCCTCTATTATGATTTTTAAACTGGATGTTGGCAATTACTAAATTATACTTCGTGCAAAACTCTATAAGTCTGTCCCCTCTTTCATTCCTTTTCCCCAGCCCATATTCCCTTCCTTGCCTTTTCCAAAGCTTGCATTCCAATCTCCAACTATTATTAAATTTTCATCTCCTTTTATGTGTTTAATTGCTTCCTCAATTTCTTTGTATACACACTATACCTCATTATCATCATGGGTGCTTGTAGGCATATAGACGTTAACAATTGTTGTCGGTTTAGGTTTCGACTTTATCCTTACTATAATGATTCTATTGCTATGCATTTTGAAATACTCTACTCTCTTCCCTGTCTTCTTATTCATTACTAAACCTACTTCTGCCTGCCCATTATTTGAATTTGAGTTAATTATTCTAAAATCACCTGACCAAAAGTCGTTTTCCTCTTCCCACCGAACCTCGCTAATTCCTACTACATCTACATTTATCCTATCCATTTCCCTCTTTAAATTTTCTAACCAACCAACGTTTTTTAGACTTCTAACATTGCACACTCCGACTTGTAGAATGTTATTTTTTAATTTTCTGGTGACCCCTTCCTTAGTAGTCCCCACCCGGAGATCCGAACAGGGGACTAGTTTACCTCTGGAATATTTTACCAAGGAAGGCACCTCCATCATTTTTATATGAAAATGCAGAGAGCTACATTTTCTTGGAAAAAAAGCAGCTGTAGTTTTCCATTGCTCTCAGCTGCGCAGTACTCACAGGATTGAGTGATATTGATATGGCCATTTAAGTCGTCCTGATATGCCCTTAACAACTACTGAAAGAGCTGCTGCCCTCTTTCAGGAATTATTCCTTAGTCTGGCGCTCAACAGATACCTCTCCAGTATGGTTGCACCTTCAGTCCAGCTATTGTGTATCACTGAGCACCAAGCCCCCTCACCAATGGCAAGGTCTCATGATTCATATAGGGAGCTTTTCTTCAGAAAAAAAAAAATAAATAAAAAAAATAGCTAATAAGAAGTTAAAATAGCTACATAACCTTTTTGTTTTTGGAGTCATGGCACTAGCTTGAATTTGCTAAATATAAAACTTGGTGATTACTACAGTTTTCTTGCCTCAAGTGAAATCCGTATTTTATAACCAGTCATAATATGTGTAAAAATTCATCACCTCTTTGCATAGTGGTTCTAAGCATATATATCCTTCAATGGACAATATCTAATGTCCTTTGATTTTTTGTGCATTAATAAAGATTGAGACTTCATGTTGTGCACAGTTTACAACAATTCAATCACTATACTGTAACATGTTCGAAAATTCCACGGCCAGAATATTAATTGTGAAGCAGATGTTTTCTTAAACTTTTGTATTTAATTTTTGAAAAAGATCATGCATTAAAATATTAGGCTTACCACTTCTCTTTCTATTATGAAAATTTATACAACCTTCAATAAATTCATCACCCACTATTTCTTCATTAATACGGCAGGCTCAAAAACTTCATAGAATTTACTGTGAATTTTAGCAGTGTAGCTGCCATTACTTACAGTCTTCAATAAGAAAAAACTGACAATTGAAAAACTGGCTTATAAATACTTAATGAATAAGTAAAGCTATTGCATAAGCAATATTTGTTGTTACAAACAGCTTTTTATCGGTGGCTGGAACTTATTCTTGTTGAAATTTAAGAAAATATAATATAAGATAGTATTAATTTCTTCCTTAGGAATATTAATTTTACATTAATGTAATAGGGTAATTCCCTCTTGTATAAATGTGAATTCTAATTTGTATTAAACACCTGAATGTAGAGTAGTAGTAGACAGTGACCTAATACCTGAATAGGTATTCAAAAACAATCTAAAATTACAATCAGTTCAGTTTTCTAGTAATCAAAATTGGTGAACACCACTTATGAAGGCATAAAAACAATCTGAAAAAAAAAACATTATTGAATGTAAAAATACCAAAACAAGTTATTATTTTTAACTAAAAATACTAGTAAATATAATTATCTTATAAGTGTTGAAATGTTAAATTTGATCCTTTTTTTCCTGTTAAAATTTTTCTTTTACAGGTTTGCTTGTATCTGATTAACCATGTGATCATTTGAACTGTGTAAGGATTAAAAATTCTATTAGTTGAGATTATCACATTGCTTGTTATGATATTTGTATACCAAATGCATAAGTGATTAATGGTATTTTTATATTATTTAATAATTGGTATTTCAGATGATGATAAGTATGGCCATGACTTTATGGGAGAGACTCGCTTTTCATTGGATAGATTGAAACCTGATGTTCCCAGACATCTCTGCTTCTATTTAGAAAAACATTATCCAGTGAGAAAAATAAATTATTTTTTTTTTAGTTATTTCATTTAAATTACAACATTCATCATCTTAATATATGTTTTGCAGAATTTAATTTGCAGAATTATTTTTTGTTGTTATACTCTTAACATTTCTATTAAAATGTGACAGTACTGTCAAGCTTTCACCTCTAAGGACCTGATGGTGAGCCTGAAGGTAACATCTCCTTTCATTATCATTATCTCCATATGTTGAAGACAAAATTGCATGACAAATCAGTTAATAGATCTTTTTACATATTAATGATTGAGTGGAATGCAAAACATTTTTGTTCTGTAATTCCAAAAACTTCATATACTTTTTACCTTTTTGTTGTCCTCAGCAAAAAAGAGTACAAAAGTTGAAGCTTTTTCTGCCAGTGTATGTGTTATGTGGATTGATGGATTGATTTTTAATTTCATGATCGTTAAAGGAATGTTGAACTCCAAAATACTCGTATTTTATTGACTCTAGCATTACTACTCAATGAGTAACTTTTTTTATGGCTGAGTTTCAAACTACATGAAAAATGGTTACAATTAGTTGCAATGGATTTCACTAAAATCAACCACAATTGTGTGTGCTTTCATACTGGTTATATGAAATTATTCATTGTGTTTCAGTTATTGAAAGGGGTTAGCAGAATATTAATGCATGAATGTTGTCACTGAAATGTTGACAGATGTGTGCATTAGTTAAAAATAATTGTTTATACCAAAATTGTTTATAAATATCTAGTCAGAGCCTTACATCTAAAAACAGTGATAAACCTGTGCAGTGATTCTCAACATTTTTCAATTTTGCATCTCCTTTCTGGATAAACTGATTCGACATCTCTCCCCTCATTAAACCTTGACAGAAATTAGGAAAAATATTAACTGAGCATTATTTAATTAATATTATATTTGAATTATTATTAATTAATATTTAATTAAAAAATTACATGCAATGTCAATTCCAAATCTATAAAATCTCATAAAAAATTGGTTTATTGAGAATCACAACTTATTGTTTTATGAAAATTATATAATAACTCATAAAACAAAGATCATAGGAGATTTTTTTTTCATTTTGCAAGACACAAAGTAGTTATTATAAAAAAAAACAAAAATTACAAAATTGTAAACTGATATATCAGTAAAATTACATAAATAAAATGAGATTATTAATCTATTCTGCCCTAATCATAAATTTTTTTCTGGGGATTTCACTTTGTGCTCTTTATCACTTGCTTTATTTCAGATGATTTGCTGAATGCACTGGGTTGGTCTAATGGCGAACTCGTCATTGCAAATCAGCTGATTTCAAAGTCAAGAGTTGTAAGGTTCTAGTCCAGTAAAGGCAGTTACTTTTATATGAATTTGAATACTAGATTGTAGGTACTGATGTTCTTTGGTGGTTGGGTTTTAATTAACCAAACATCTCAGGAATGGTCGACCTGAGACTGAACAAGACTATACTTCATTTACATATTATCCTCTAAAGTAATACCTTATGGTGGTTCCGGAGGCTAAACAGAAAACGAAAGAAGATGCTTTGCTGTAGATACTTGAACTAGTATTGCAAACATATTTATGCAATGCACAAACTGAAATTATTTTTATAAGGACAACTGATAAATGTGTAATACTGTCCTTGTTAATTGTGTAATTAATTCTCTTTCCTTCACTTTCTTTTGCTGTAGCAGCATTACATGATTTGTCCACATTGTAACCAACATTTTCAATTAAATTTTTGCTTTTCTAAACTAACATTTTGTTAACTTTACAAAATAAAGAATGTGATTAAGAAAGCTGTATTTTTATGTTGGCTATGTAGTTCTTTTTCTCTTCTTTAGGCCCATTACAAAAACATTTCTCACATTCTTCATGGCTTCCAAACATATGAAGTATGCTATTCAGTTTATCACTTCATAATCCACTGGTATATTTGCTTTTTCCTGTATTCAATGGCCTTTTTTATTCCAGTCCTTAAGTCTATAATGTTCAAAGGCAATACACTCCTAAGATTTGTGGGACAAGTGGATTTAATTTGAATCATTTCTTGCATTTTATTACAATAGTATTGAAGCAAGTGATTTTTTAGTAGTTAGTGGTTTACTGTCAAATACAGTGTTTCATTTTAATCGCTTCAAACAATTTTCTTGTGAACTACATACAATAAAAAAAAAAAAATTACCAAAACAAAAGTTACTCAGATTGAAGGGGGACAACTCATGGTCACCTTGACTTTGACCTTATTTCAAGGTTAACATAATTTTTTCAGATGGAATGACTTATTTTTGATCCCACCAATGAAAAGAGCAGTAAATTTTACATTGGAATATGTGGTCACACATATGACCTTGGAACGTTTTTGAAAGTTATATGACTAACCATCAGAGATAGTGTTATACAGGTGATAGTGTATACGGAAATAGTCTTATACAAGTTATACGTTTCTGAAGGTCATACCATATTCTTGGAATATTTATATTCCAGTTTATTTATCTCGCAAACTATGGGAAAGAGCAAACAAAAAAATTTACAGAAGTTATGTGGATAGGAGGGGGATATCCAACAGTGACCTTGAGGTCCCTTTTGGTAACCCACCGGCTTGGTGTACTAGTGAATGCGTCTTCCCAAAACAGCTGATTTGGAAGTTGAGAGTTCCAGCGTTCAAGTCCTAGTAAAGTCAGTTATTTTTACACGGACCATGTTATTTTTTACTAGTTATTTTTACTAGATCGTGGATACCAGTGTTCTTTAGTGGTTGGGTTTCAATTAACCACACATCTCAGGAATGGTTGAACTGAGACTGTACAAGACTACACTTCATTTACACTCATACATGTCATCCTCATTCATCCTCTGAAGTATTATCCTAAAGGTAATTACCGGAAGCTAAACAGGAAAAAGAAAGATGAGGTTCCTTTTGGAGGTTGTCCCAAGGTCATTGAGGTTTTTCACATGGAATTACATTTTTCAATAGGCCTAATGGAAAGAGGGAAACATATCACGCCGACATACTTGAATTTAGTCATAATGTTTTATGATTATGTTTAATTTTTTCCAGCTTCTTGAAGTTCATGGTTTAGGAGTTAATCACATATAGTATCCGATTAACACAATTTGCTAATTCAAGACAGTCAGATAGCAATCCTCTTCTCACAACTTAGAAACCAGTGACTGTAAATATCCGCAAAAAGAATCTAGCACCCGTTTAATTACAGAGACTTACCCTCTGTAACTTGCTTTAGATTTGATTGAAAAATGAATGTATAGTTTTTACATAATTACATAGTTCAGATGTATTGGTTTAATAAATGAAATTTTTGATTGTTCGTTTGTGGTGTGTTGTAGTGTGGTTGCATGTATGGATTATTGTAACCTAGTAGTAACTGGTTTCAGTCCAGTGGGAGAAGTGATATGAATTTGCTTGACCAAATAGCTGAAAATCTATCAGATTAAACTTGTTAAGCTTTCCCTTCCAATACTTTGACAGATTTTGATCAAATTTCAGTTATGAATTCCTAAAAATATCTTGTTTAGGTCACCTTTTTCCAGTTAAAAATAGAATGAAACACCTTTTTTCTTAGAATTTTAATTTTACTTTTTTCAGTTGGGACTAAATCAAAAAATTAATCAAAATTTTAATTTTTATAGAGAAGGCCCTATAAGCAAGATTATGAATTACATGTTAAAACAATTGAGAACTAGTAAAATGGTATCTAATGAGATAGAGAGAGAGTTTTTCCATTTAATGAAGCAGGGATCCAACTTCTTAAATCATCAGTGATATAGATAATACTAAATTTTTTCCTAAATTATTTTTAAAATCTTGTCTTATTACACAGTAATCCTCACAATTCCTTATTTTTTTGAAATACATTCTAGAAGTATATCACGAATAGTAACATGTCAGTTTTATGAAAAAAAGGGAATTATTCTTTAAAAATATTGTATGTTTAGTTGTAAGGAAAATAGATGTAAATCTGTTTGATATAATTCAAAATTATTTTATTTGCGAACATAAAGCTCTTATAGTAGTCATGTAACATTCTCTAACTTATTTTGTTATACTATTAAACAGTGTTTTAATAAACACTAAAAACTATCGTACATACTTAAAATAGTAAGTGAAATTTTTTTGTTAATTTTATTTCTGCAGCAGTATCATTAATGTTCAGATATTTATGTCAGTGTTTAACAAATAAATATATGTTTGATTTAGCTGTTATATCATGAAAAATAAACTATTTAAGCCTACACCAAAGAATGAGTTTTAACCTAGTTTACCTATTGTGTGCTGATCAACAATTTTTAAATTTTGTTTCATAGTTTATATATTATCAGTTCAAGCTCTTTCTAATAATTTTAATCTTCATTTTGTGGATAGATTAACTAAAAAAAACTTTATCAGACAACTTCTTTGTTAAAAATGAAATTTCTTTCATTAATTATTAGGCTATATTCATCATTGTTGTCGATTTTGTTAGCCTTTTCATTTGCAAAAGAATTTAGTTAATAATTTATCCAAATCTTTTTTTGGTCACCATTCTGAGATTTGAAATTCTGTAAATATCAACCAACACAAAATATAAACAAAATAAATACATGACTATTATCTGCAGTCATTTTTTATTATTTTTATTGGTGTAATGTTACAGAAAAGAAAAACTATGGAAAACATATTTTCAGTTGTTTTATCTTTTTTCAGCAACAATTTAAAATATAAATAACTGACACTACAAGTTGTAGATCTGTGAATAATGAGGGATTACAATATATAATGTGAGCAATATAAATTACAACTGTTAAGCGTACTTTCATTTTTTGAGAACATTAACGGCTATACTGTGTACTGTACTTATTTTCTAACTTCGATGATCTATGAGAATGTTTTTTTTTTTAATATAACTTTTATTATATTTTCGATAACTCTATCCTTGTCATGCAGTACGTTTCACTAAGATGTGTTCATTGCATTCAGAACCTTCAAATTTTGAGGAATTCAGTTAACATATTGACCATTAATAAAAAGACATCTCTTATGTTTTTATGTATAAAAGTTGGTAATGATAATTATTGCTATTATAAGTTTTTTTAAGGCATTAAAACTACTGGTCTGTTGCCCATCCAGCCATCTTAATGGTGAAAGAGTCACTTAAAAGATTATGAAGTGACTTTTAAAAACTCTGTAATTATTACATTTTGCATGGTTTATTATTTTAAAATAATATTTTAAAATTGTAGGTATTATCTGAGAGATTAAGTGTACAAAAAAGTCAATTGTGTAAAGCTAGATATTTCTAATTCATATACTTCTAAAATAAAAGTATGATGAAATCTTAAAAGACAATATTTTCCTAATGACAGAATTAGTTTTAATTAATTATTTTTTAATTATATATTCCTTTTTGAAGAAATAAGCTAAACTGAAACTCATATATAGTTGGGAGTTGATTAATAAAATATTACAAAGTTAAATAAAACTTAATGAAAATTATTCTGAACATAATTTTATTCTTAATAATATTAAAAACATGTCATCAGATATTTTTTTTCCCCATTAGATTTGAACTTAAATAAATCTGTAAATAACTCTAATTTAAGTCTAATTCATGTTTTACTTTTTTCTGTATCATTGAATCATTTAAGACAACTTTAGTGTGGTTTGAATCCCAGTTGAAGTTGGTTTTATGAATCATATGACTCATGTGAGTTAGGAATTCTTAACTACCTTAAAACTACTTCTAGCTACCTTAAAAAGAAAAAAACATATAAAACAGGGAAATAAGTGTCTTTTTTCAAACTATATTTATGTGAGTTATTTTATTTCAGATTAATTTTTTATCTATTTCATGTTTATTATGATTAAAAGAATTCTATAAATTTATTATTCTTAATATTATGAAGTATCATACCATTAATCTTTGCAATCTTTAAAAACAGGATATAATATGAAAAATATTCAAAACTTTTATGTTCTGATTATTTTGGATAGTTGATGCTCTATCATATTATGGTAAACATTTTCTCTGTAATAACATATTTATTTTGTCACTTCAGGTTGAAAGTGAAGAACTAGTTTGGGGTGAGGAAGGTTGGTCTCATGGGCAAATTTTAATTACTCTTTGCTACTCAACACGTAGAAAAGCTCTGTTGGTTGGTATTATACGCTGTGCTAATCTCCCACCGATGGATAATAACGGCTTTTCAGATCCATTTGTTAAATTGTGAGCAGTTTTACTTTGAAATAAGTGTACTAATATATAAAATGTAACTGATTTTCAGCTTTTTGTCATACTGATGCTTTTCTGTTCGTGCTTCGATGCTAATTGGTAGCAAGAAAGTCAGGTGGTTTCTTCAATAATTGAATTCTAAGGTTTTTCAAGAGGAAAACAATTATTGTTAAATGATATATTTGCTGAGGTGTGCTTGTGAAGTTCAGTTGATAATTTTTGTGTGGCATCTTTATTGCCTTATATGTAATACGAGGGTTATTTTTTTTCAAGGTTCGATCAGTCACGAAATTAAAACCACAGTGAAAATAAAAAATTTTTTATTTGTAATAAGTACTTACATAGTTACGCTAATTTCTCTACATAGTCGCCACCCCGATTTAGACATTTGTCGTAGCGTGGTACCAACTTTCCCATACCTCGTCATAGAACGGAGCTGCCTGTGTTTTCAGCCATGTTTCTACGCTGGTCTGCAGCTCGATGTCTGTGCCCAGGCCCTCCAAGCCAGCGTTTCATGTGAGCAGAGAGATGAAAATTGGATGGAGCCAAATCCGGGCTGTATGGTGGGTGATCAAACACTTCCCAATGAAAACGCTGCAGGAGCTTCTTTGTTACAGCTGCAGTGTGCGGCCGAGCATTGTCATGGAGAAAGACAATGCCTGATGACAACATTCCTCTCCGCTTATTCTGAATTGCCCTTCGTAGACGTTGAAGAGTCACACAGTATGAGGCTGCAGTGATGGTCGTGTCACGTTCCATGAATTCCACCAAGAGAACTCCATTCCGGTCCCAGGACACAGTAGCTATACACTTTCTGTTGGAGAAGGTTCGCTTGAACTTCTTTGGTTTACTGGGAGAATGAGAATGCATCCACTGTTTGGATTGTTCTTTTGTTTCTTCAGTTTCGAAATAGACCCATGTCTTGTCTCCTGTAACAATTTTCTTCAAAAAATCTTCTCCTTCATTGTGGTGCGCTGGAGAAACCTTAGGAAGGCGTCCATTCTCATTGTTTTGTGATGGTTCACAAAACAATGTTTTGAAAGGTTCATCCGATTTTTGCACGGGTTTTTATGTCGCGATCGATCAGACCTTAAAAAAAAATAACCCTTGTATATTCACTATGTGTGGAGTGAGAACTGTTTATACTTCACTGTTAATGCTACGATAAGAACAGATTCATTTCCAGTTGAAATATATATATATATATATATATATATTAATTTACTCTCACTTATTTAATTCTTACTCTGATCTAATAATTAGACAATTTTACCTCGGTTGTAAAAAAGAATTTATTGTTATTCTTGTTTTGTTAAATACAGTTATTAAATCATTTAATTATAGTATGTTATACGGGACTTCTTCTCAACTGGATTCAGTTGGTATAATATGTTTATTAAATTAAGACAGAAAGAAAAGGAAGTTTTCATCAGCTAAACTGCTATTATCCCATGATCAAAGACAAGCTCCTGTAAAAAAACCCAGATACCCAGAGAAGTAACCTAAAATATTATGTAACATTTTTACATTATAATCTGAAATTACAATACAGTTTTGATCTTCAGAAAGCTGAACTACAAATTGCTCTTAAAATCAACAATAAACTTAAAAAAGGTTCTATATTAAAACATACCTGACTCAAAGAAAGACAATTTTACTAAAGTTTGTAAGATCATTTACAATAATCACCCCAGCTTTTATACTGAGCAAATAGCAAATATGTATGCAAGTGATTTTATATGTTTCAAAGAGCACACAAAAGTATTTCAGTAGGCAATTCAACATAAGGAAACTATGCAACACATCTGTACTACTGTAGCCCCAAACAAAGACACTAATTTTACATAATTTTTACATATTAAAATTTTACATATAGCATGTAAAAGGAAAAAACTTACTGTATTAAAACAGATGTTAAAATACACATACACACCTTTCCACAGCGCAACAAGACCTTAATGACCAAATACAATTGAAATCATACATCATTTTTTATTTCATGTACTCTATGCATATGGTTTGAAAGCTCCTCCTTCTTTTTTGACCTTTGACCTTCCCCCTGTTGTCTGTGTTACTCCCATTTTATAGCTGTATTAAACCAAATTTTTCTCATAGAGTAGATCATTGAAAATATTGGCACACCAAAGTGAAATGTGTTTGTTCATTGAGAATAAATTTAATGCTATAATAATGAGAATGTTTAATTATTTTAAGTTAATTGTTTATTAAACAAAATGATTATTTTTTAAAAACGGGAAATAGACTTTCAGCTATAACAAATTTTTTAATCATATTTAAACATTTTCAACTACAGACAGATAGTTTTCATTTGTTTGTGACTAATATTCATGATTCTGTTAGAGAGTATTCCATTGCTGTTTTTAATTAAGAAACTCATGTTTAAAATGTGGTCAAAAGTGCTTTGGATTTGGCTTGTGTGTTTTGGCACTTTTTTTACTGCATTCCATGTCTTCTTAATTTGAAGAAGCAGCAGTAACTTCTATTAGAATCAAAGTATAACAATGATAATCACTGACAGTAGTTATGTATGCATGAATGAAAAAAATGTAGACAAGTATACAAATTTCTACATGTCTAAGATTTTATTTGTTTTTAATTTAATAATTATTTTATATAGTTACCATTCTAATCTGTTATGGATAATAAAATAATTTGATATGGTTATTATAAATAAATAATTCATCCTCTTAATGAAATACCACTTTATAAATGTGATTTCTCATAATTTTACATCTAACAGTTAAAACATAATCTTAAATTCTATTAGCTATATTAGTTTGATTGATAATGCTATTTGATAATGTTTTTTGTTCATGATTATCAATTGTGAAAATTATTCAAAACAATTTTAATGAAAAACTCTACCATATTTAACATTTAAATAAAGCTTCTTACTTATGTCAAAACACTGCAACTGTAAAAAGCCTAAAAATTAAAAAAAAAAAAAATCTTTTGGATTTTCAATATAAGTGTAGAAGACCAAATAATTTAGTTTGTTACAGTTTTTCATTAATATTAACCATTTTGTTTAATTCTACGTTATTTTCAAACCACAATCATCAAGTTCAAATCAGCACTAAAACCCCACATTAAAGTACAATGTCTTTTCTACAAAAAATTGCATGAATTTAGTAGAGCATGACTTCTGCATATTGTAAAATATTGACAAATTCATGTGACACTTGTACTGTATATTATCAGAAAACCATTATAAATACAAAAACTTTTTTTGTGCAATGCAAGGATTGCTCTGCAATGAGGCTGTCACCATCTCCAAAACTGTAACTATATTAAATCTGTTACGGTATATGTGATAGTCTTTTGTAAGGCTCAGCACATAATATCTGGTTGTAAAAAATTATTGTTTTTTTTTTTTGTTTTTATTCAAATGTTGCAGTAACAGAAATGCAATTTTACCAAATGAAGAATATATAATAACAAGAATATATATATATATATACACACTGCTTTAGAAGATGAAAGAAAAACTAAGCATCATTCTTTATGGCAAAATTTTATATAATAAAGAAAACATTATTTGTTATATAAACGTTTATCTTGATCACTTTATTTTATTTGTGTTAATCAGTCAACCATTTTTATGGCCCAGGATTCTGTCATAGTATGATATGATAAAAAGGATCACAGCGTAATAAACAAAGATAAATTTTATTTAGAGTATTTTAAAACCGTCACAAAAATTTTATGTGTGATGTACAAATAATGATATGTTGTGTTTATTCTAAAATTCAAACTCTACTGTTAAAAAGTAGATTGAATTTTTTGTGTGAATTATATGTATGCATGAATTAGTTAAGTTTCAGTGTAATTAGTTACTTTGTGTGAATGTATGTGAACTTTTACATGTATGGATATGTGTGCATTTGTGAGACAAATTTAATGGTGAGTTATAAGTGTATTTAGTTTATTTAATGATTTTTAGATCCCTGAAACCTGATCCACTTAATCGAAAGTTCAAGACATCAGTGAAGAGGAAAAATTTGAATCCATTATTTAATGAAGAGTTTGCATTTGAAACAAAAATGACAGATTTGCCTCTCCAAACACTTACACTCACAGTCTGGGACAAAGATTATGGGAAAAGTAATGATTATCTTGGTGAGTGTTTTGATTTAGATTATTGTGTATAAATTGAAAATACATCCTCATTACTTTACTGTTGTGCAGTGTGTTTGTAAAACAACTATACACATATGTAAACAAAGTTTTATATGTTGAGGGTTCTATTTCGTGTGCTGTAAGTAATGTTTTCTGCAAAGGTTGGTAAGCCTGCATTGTGTGCAGTTTGCTTCTGCAAGTCAGTCAGGTGGTGATCATGAGATGAGAAGGTGTTATTCAGTGGGTGTTCATCACCTTTGAACAATTGAGGTGGTGTTTTCTGTATGCAGTCTAAAGGATGTTAACTTTAAAATATTCAATATTTCTTGTTGAAAATGTCTTCTGTGATCATGGTGAGTAAACACAGAAGTGAAAGACCAGTTTTCTATTAGATTTCTAGGTAACTGACAGTGTAAAAGTGCTAATTAAGAAATTTAGGGAGACGGGAGCAATAAAGGATTATGAGGGAAGTAGTAGATCATCATTCTTAATGAAAAAAATCTTTAAGGCATATCAGCTGTTTATGAAGTGGTCCAAACAAGTCCATGTGAAAGTTGACACAACAGAAAAACATTGTTGTTACAAATGTGCATAAAGCAGCTTAGTCTCTTACCAAATAAAGTAAGTGCAGTTCAAAAGTTATTGGCCACAGACTGTGGAAAGCGAATTCAATGCTGTGAATGGTTTCAACAGTGTTTAGCAATTCTGATGGTATTTTGGACTATATTTTCTATACTGATGAGGCAGGTTCCATTTAGTAGGGTATGGGCACATAGTACAGAATTCATGTTTTGTGGCCTGCCAACAACCTGCATGTCGTACATGAACCAGAAGATTGGGATGTGGATTGTAACATTCAGAACAGTTGGGTCAATATTCTTCATAGAAACAATAAATTCAGCTTGTTATTGTGAAATCACTACCATTTCATGAGAAAGCTAACTATGGATGAAATTAATATTGCTTGGATTCAACAAGATGGTGCAACTCTGCATTCAGCCAAGAAGTCACTGAATTTGGTTTTTGAGAAAAAATCATTCAAGGGCTTGTGACCACCTTGTTCTCTATAGTTAATTCTACCGGATTTTTAATTCTGGGGTTATGCAAAAAGTAATGTTTATTGAGGAAACCCCCACAGCCTCCAGGAACTTCAAACTGCTATTTGTGATTTCACCAAAAACATGCCACATGAACAACTTGAGAGACTTTGAGAGGATTCTCAAATGTGAATCTAGACATACTTTGTTCAGTATGTCTGGATGTTCATGGGGATCATTTTTAATAATTATTATAAAGTTGATGCTATGTATTATACTAATGCAAGACCAGGGAATGGTTTACTTTTTGAACACTGTATTAGTGACTGCTGTTGAAATTTTATCTTAATATATTATACTTTTAATTAATTTTTTTATACTTTAAGTAAGTTTCATTCTAGGGTTTGCTAACACAAAATATGTATGTCAAGATATCTGTATAACTGAAATTTTTAGTCAGATAACTCTACTTACAAATAAAAAGTTTAGTACAATTATTTGTACAGCATATATATAAAGTAAACGTGATTTCAGAAATTTTTGTATTTTCAAAAAATATATGTTAAATTTGTAATTCTAAAAAATTCTTTTGTCAAGTATGTTGTTGAAAGAAAGATGTAAACACCAAACTACAAATACAGCATAGAGTGTGTATTGTTCGTACAAAGGAAATAAAAGCTTGCTTGCACGAGGCAGACATTATCTGTGCTGGGCATTATATTATTACTTTTTCTCATAACATTACGCTCATTCAGAAACTGAGTATTCTGTAATACAGCGTGCTTAACTTTCATAAATAGCAAAAATTCTTCACACAATTAAAGTTGTTATTATTTTATTTCATTTCAGACAATAATTTCTTTAAAAATATTTAGCATGCTTATAAATATGTACTGTATATATACAAAAACAAGTAGTTTACGCTTGAATTAATAGATTATTATACTCTCTCCACCACGTGAGTTGTGAAATGAGTAACTACTTTATATGATTAAAGGTTATTAAAATATTTTATTTAATTTATAATTATATGCACTTATTATTATTGATGATGTTTATTACTATAAACATCATCATTAAAGTTTTGGCCTATACTCTACAAATTATAATAATTTATTAATACCTTAGTCATTTTATTCGTATTCATAGAATAGTTATGTAATTTTTGTATCACATTGTTGACTAATAGTCAGTACTAATGTTTTCTTTTCATTTTCTATAAACTGATTTAGTCCAGTTGTTGGTGTGAACCAGCACAAATGGTATAATTGTTTCCTTCTGTAATATGTGACGTATTAGTAAATTTTTTGCGTTTATTAATGAATGTGTATATTATTCAAGATTTTTGTATGGTGAAAGAAACAACAAATTCAAAAACTACAAAATTAACCATAATAAATAACATTAAAAAATTCAAAATAAAACAACTCATTTTGATTTTTCTTATTTTGAGCTCTGTTTTTTATTTTAATTTTTGTCCCTCTGCTCATTTGGGTTGTGAATTTTGTTTGGCAACAGCAGAATTTAAATCATTTTATGACATTTAAATGGATTAGATTAAATCCATTAAATCATTAAATCCAATTAAATCATTTTAATGGATTAGACCATTTTGATCAAGGCACTGTAAGACAAACAGTTAACGAGTTTTCATATAAAACAAAATGAACTGTGTACATTAAATAAATTATGTGGAGAACTTCACAAAATTGAGTACTCACAAAAGAGTACTCAATTTAAAGGTTGAACTATACTAGCAGCTATCTTGAAAGAGTTAGGGTTTTAAGTAGTGTAGAACTGATAATAATATGAAACTTTTGATTGAGATAGAAGATAACTGGTGGAAGAGGATAGAATATTTAAGAAAAACTACCAATTTCAGAAAAGAAAATTCTTTGATTTTTTTTAATTCGGGCAAATTGTATATTTTAATGTTTCATTTACTGACAAATTTGTAGAGGAGGAGTAAAAGTACCAATTAATAAAGGTGATTGGTTAATCATAATCCACGCTGGAGGAGAAATGGGGTTCATTTCGAATGCTGTTAATGTAAAATGAGTTCAAAAAGAGGTGACTATCACAACATTAACAACAATATCATGAAGTGGGCATCTGAAAAATTAATCCTGTCTTCTCCCCCTAGTCAGTGGTTGTTATCGATAATGTATACTACTCACTTCTAGAGAAGCCTCCAAATTCAAATAATAGGAAACGTGGCAAGATTAATTGGTTAGAAAAGAACAATGTTCCATTTAATAAAGCAATGTTAAAACCATATTGCAAACAGGTAAAAAAAGCTGAAACTGAGTATAAGAAGATGAAACTGCTAATCAATGAAATGACGGATAAATTTATCATACATCTAGACAGTGGTAGTGAAAGTGACTATTCCTATGAAGACAGAGGTGAACTTGCACAGGAATTGGACATATAATGCAAATTTCAAGTAAGTGTTAATAATAATAGTAGTAAAATGAACAATGAAAATAATAATTAAAAAAAAAAAAATTGAAAATTGTAAATAATAAAGTTATAAACATTGTACAATAATAATAATTTTACATCTGATTTAGTGTAATTAAGGATATAACATACAATCAAGCACTAGTTATTTTTTAGTTTAAAAATACACCTAAATTAAATTTCTTGTTTTTGCAATCTTTATTTATTGAATTATTAATATTAATTATATAATAATGAATTATAACTAATAAAACATGTAAACGGTAAATTAGACGTTCATAAATAAAAGTATAACGATTATTATTGTTTTCCTATTACATGAGTATAAATTTTTTTGGGTTTGGTAGTAATGCAGTCCTAACCTTCTCTAACACAAGCTTTTATTTTCATTGTACACACTGTAGTTATGTAGAACATCTATTTCCAAACCCAAAGGTATGATAAAAATATTGTTTCCCATGTCCACTTTGTTATAAAAAATGTTTTGTATATTGTCAGGTCTAGAAATCTGAAAAAATTCATTGTTTCCACTTGCAGCTAATATTTTCAAAATATTTGACATTACACAATTCATTGTTATCATCTTTAATAAAGCATAAATTTAGGTGATGTATCTTGAATGTCTTGGAAATGATATTAAACTGTACCTGTAGCTTCTACTGTTCACTGGAGGTGTTCTTTGTTACTAGGGAAACTCACAAGATTCCTTTTAAAGAACATTGAAGAATAATATTCATTGATGTGAAAGATGAAAGACTGCTATGGACTCCTATGTTTCCAATTGGGATTACCTAAAATAATATTTTTTACCTTTTTGTAGTCAAAAGTTGTTTTTATTCTATAAACACTGGTAAAAATACTAATTCTGTAGTGTTTTCTAACTATTGTTTATTTGTTACAACTATAGAAACAGAGAAATCAATGCATAATAGATTGTATTGCAGAAGATAGTCAAAATATTACAAAAGAATCTTTTTGCTTATATAAAACAAATTTTCTCAGAGATCTAACCCTCCACCATTGCTGTTATGTGTACTGTTGCTGAAAACTTGTGTTAGAAAACACTATGGACCTTTGAAATCTATAGAAATATTAATAAACTGATTGGATGATGAACTAGATAAAGTTATACTCTCTGCATTTGTGTTTACAAGTGAATGCCAGCAACCTTAACTGTACTTAAAAGTGATTTGTTTTTAACTATAAGTTTATATTTGTCTTCCATTTACAGGATGCTTGGAAATTAGCTGTAAATCAAAAGGAGACCGGTTGAGACACTGGGTTGATATGATTAAGTTTCCCGATCATAAACATGAAGGTCTACACAATTTGTGTGATTCAGGAACTCCACCGCAGCATTAAACATCCTTGGTGCAACTTAATTGTAAAAAAAAAAACACGTGCATCCACACCTATTGCTTATTATTTTACAATTTTTTATAATTTTAACATGTACACATGTACATGATTTTAAATATACTGATACAAATATATGCATAACTGCTTGTAACATAATAAGTTAACAAGAATATTTTAGTGATCAATTGACTATTTTTGTAAAGAAAATTCTAAAGACTTCAAAGAAACATTTGAAAAACTTAAAATTAATATGCAGTAATGCAAATATTACACCATATCACTGAGATTTTATATTTCAGATGGTATTATCCAAGTTATGTTAGGAAAGGAATTCATCCATGGAATAGAACACTTTTTCAGGTAAAAATTTCTTCAATGATGTCTCGGACATACTTTCAGTTTTATATTATTGGGAAGTTTTATGTAACTTTAGTCTTTATATGTAACAGTCTATTGAAGTAACTTTTAATTGTTAGATACTAGCTGATCCGGCATTGCTTCACCATTGCTAGATTTGTGTATATATATATATATACACAAACTGAACATTACGGAACTTCACAAAATTTAACCTTTTCCTTTTACCTATCTTTCTTTTTTCCCTTTCTCCCTATTTTCCTTTTTCAAAAAAATATTTCTTTTCACATAACTAATATATATTCTGAATATGAGCTAAATCAGACCATACATGCAATTTTTCCAAATATCTTAACCCCATCACCATCTAGAGGGTCCATTTTTAGCCGAGGTATTTCTTTCCATGTAACACATATTCTGAATATGAGCCCAGTCAGACCATAAATACAATTTTTCAAAATATCTTGATGCCAGTGCCACCTAGCGGGTCCAAACTAATTCAGAAACCTTCGCAGGTGCGTGCACAACTCACCAAAGTTTCAACGCAATTGGATGAGTGGTATAGGAACTCATACAGGACAAACAAACAACAAACATTCATTTATATATATATATATATATATATATAAGATTTAAATACTTGTTCTTTACAACTTTTTCAGTCAGCATGGAAACTTGAATGGCTGCATTATTGTTTGCTCTATTTGTCTTTATGCAATGTAATAAATAAAGAGTTATTCCTCTACACTCAAAACATTTTTATTAAAGAAACTAATGAGAAAATTATTTTTTAGTTAAATAATAACTATAAATATAATATATAAAAAAAGTTTTATTATTTAATTTTAATAATTTATGCTTAACTAAATTGATCTAAAAATTATTTTATCAAATGTAGCCATAATCAGTTGGTAGAATATAAATATTTTTTACAGTACCACTAAAAATTGTACTCTTAATAATAAAACTAAAAATATAATGGAGATGAATTCGTTTTCAAATAACAATCATATACATATAAAAAGTTTCATTAAAAAAACTATATTGATATCAAACGTTTTATCGTTTTTGACAAAATACTCATCAGAATATTCATTTATCATAATTATTTTGATATGCATAAGAATATACAGCAGAATATTTAACAGAATAACTTGAAGATTGAATAAAATATTAAATGAAGCATACTAAGTTTAGTTAGTAAGAGGTTGATTTTTATTGTTAATTTTTACAATTTTTCCTTATCTACTTCTTTATCCAGTATTTCTCAGGTTGAATACGTGAATGGATTTATAGTTGTCCAGCAAATCTATGAGCTTGTGACGTGCTGATGTCTCTTATATTACGTGTTGATATCTCATTATATTATTATTTTCCAAAACATTATTTTTGTGCGTAAATGTTGTATTTATTTAATTTTTCGACTTACAAACAATACGGGTGCCATAACACACAATGTTGTTGTTTAATTCTTTCCACTTGAGTTGATTACATGTATAAAAGTGCTTAATGACTCAATATTTTAAACAATAACTATTCCTTAACTAATGACTAATGCTTTGATTGGTGTTATGGACAGGCCATTTTTTTATTTTTCCTGTTTAGCCTCTGGGAATTACCGTTCAGGTATTACTTCAGAGGAAGAATGAGGGTAATATGTATGAGTGTAAATGAAGTGTAGTCTTGTACAGTCTAAGTTCGACCATTCCTGAGATGGGTCGTTAAATGAAACCCCACCCCCAAAGAACACCGGTACCAACGATCTAGTATTCAAATTATGTAGAGGCCTATAAAAATTTATACATGCAGTCAGAAATGATGTCTTTCGTCACGATTATATTTAGATCTGTCATTCGTAGTACACAATGTTGTATAAAGAAATAAACTTTAGTCCAGTTTGTGTCGTGTTTAGTGAAGGTATTCGCATAGCATTTTTGTGCAGTCTCATTATTTTATAATTACTCATTGTTTTTCCAAATTTTTTGTACTATATTATTCTTATTTTATTTTGTTTGTCTGTTAGTGCGGTTTGTTATAGTAGAATTTAAATCCGTAGTTAAAAAAAAACTTAGGAGTTAAGCATGTGAAATTATCAATAATGTTTATGATTTTTATAAAAAACGAAGCTCTAAAATTAGGTAAATTAACTGACGACAAACATACAATTGGCATTCAAAAATGTGAAGAAAGAACTGCTGCTGCTGCTTGTGGGATATCAAGAACACAGGTTCAAAATCTCAGAAGTGAAAAAGACATAATTCTTCAATCAACATTGCAATCGTGTTCTTTCAGCATGCTGAAAAAGAATAAACAATGTTCTAAACCTGTCAGTGGACTGGACAGTTTTGATTTAAGTGTAGTTAAAAGAACAGTTAATGAATTTCATTCAAAGAAGAATGAGTTATATATTAAAAAAAAAATAAGGCAAGAAACTTCAGTCATCTATTGATTTTTAAGGCAGTGAATCAACTTTAGATATTATTTTGAAAGAGTTAGGTTTCAAGTGGTGTAAAACTTAAAATAACAGAAAACTTTTAATTCAGAAATCCGATATCAGGTGGAAGAGAATTGAATATTTGACAGACAAAAATAATACTACAATTGTTTATTTGGATGAAACGTATGTTTTAAGTTCCGTTCCCATTGTTTGACAAAGTCATGGTCTGATGGTGTTGTTGAGGGACTTCATGTAACGATTAATAAAAGTGACTTTAATAGTAATTCATGCTGCAGGAGAAATTGGTTTTTTTATTCTGAATGCATTATTAATTTGGAAAGCCAGTTTGAAAAGTGGTGACTACCATGACAACATGAATACAGACAATTTCATGAAATAGGCGTGTGAAAAATTGATTCCAAATCTTCCACCAATGTCAGTAGTAATTGTTGATAATGCTCCTTATCACAATACAGGTATTGATAAAATGCCAAATTCTAACTCCAGAAGAAAAGATTTGACCGATTGGCTGAAGAAAACCCATAATCCGTATAATTCAAAAATGCTGAAACCACAGTTATATGAATTAGTAAAGTTACATAAAACTAAAGTACAAAAATATCACTTGGATGATCTTTTGAAAAAACACATGGGCATTGTGTTCTTAGAGTCTCACCATACCATCCTGATTTGAATCTGATTGAGATGGTATGGTCAGCCATAAAAAGATATGTGGTGAGTCATAAGACAACATTTTCTTTCACAAATGTTGAAAAATTAACTACAGAGAAAATTAATTCCATGAATTAAGATGACTGGAAACCCTATTGTGAAAAAGTAAAAAAAATTATCAAAAATTGGAAGCACTGATAGATGAAATTACAGAACATTATATTATATGTGTAGACTCTGATAGTAAAAGTGAAAATGACAGTGACAGTGATTCATTTAGCGAGGATGATGAACTTGCTAGAAGTTTGAATTAGATGCATGAAGAAAATTCAAGTAAGCTTTTGTTTATTATTAAAAATTAATAATTTAGTACAAGGTTATAAAAGAATTAATTATGTATTGTTTATAATTAGTAAATGTAAAGATGTTAGTTATTACCACGTACAATATGATAATAAGTAATACTTCGATTTGATAAGCGGAGTTAATGTTTCAGGCCGAGTAGTAATACGCAGTCTGCTCGTGACATCACAAGCTCGTACATTGGCTGGGCCTAGTATACATTTATATGTAAATTCAAATGCAAGTGATGTATATATCACTCGCCATAGATGGTAAACTTACCACTTATCATATTTATTTATGTATTTGTTTATTAGAATACATTATAACAAAAATACCATACAAATTTTGTATGATTCCTACACATTCCTATATTCCTTATGTTTTGTATTTACACATTAATAATAAAATCATTATAATTATTACAATCTTTGATTACCATAGTAAGTATGACATATTAATAGTAATAACAACATTATGCAATTATGCATAACTATTAAGTAAGTGTGTAATGTTATTAAAATAAAAGAATATTCCATTTATTGTAAGTTGAATCCTGAAGTAAAATACTGTTGGGTGCTAGTTCCCTTTAAATATGCACATTACTATATTAAAGTGGTGCATCAAGTTTAAGACCTTGATTTTAAGTGTTACTCCATACAACTTTACATATCTGCTTTCTGTCTTTCATTGTAGCTAGTATACTTGCATGTCCTTGAGCCAACATAATATATATATATATATATATATATATATATATATATACAGGCTCCAATACTTGCATTATTTATTTACATTAGGATTCTGTTTTAAATAAAAGAAATTTTTTCATACATTGTATTCATTTGGTAATTATTTACATTTGTCTTTTATTATCGACTATATTAAATGGTCAATTATAAACTCAGTTTTGAATTGCTAAAAAAAAAAAAAAATCAAGTAAAATCAGGTTTGACAGATTTAGTAATATTATAATACTTATATTTATTTTGTTATGCACCTAACAAGCTGAAATTGTAATAACATTACTCAATTTGATTGAGAAATGAGCTGGAATTTTTGTTCACATTTGATTGTGTTTAATGTGCTCTTTCATGAGTTCTGACAGACATGCAACTACTGTGTCAACACTTTTTGAAAAGTAAATTAAGAAATATCTCTTCTTCCTGGTATGAAATAACTCTACCCTGTAATTTTAATTGGGGATTTTGTTGAGTCAGCTGAAATCTACAAAAATGAGCACATGTCATCTCAGGCAGATATTTGGTCTTGATAAATTATGCAAAAGTAAATAATAATATCAAAGCTCATTATAATTGAAATTAGGTAATCACTTTGCTTCTGCCATCATGAAGATTGCCAGGTTTTTAACATAAATATATTTTTTCACTGTGGTGTAGAACTATTTGATGTAGCTCATTCATGGATATGACAAAAGTTATTGTTTTCAGTACCTTAACTTGAAATAAGAAGAATATGACCAAATAGTGAAAAATACTATATTTTGTATTTACTACTTATATTTACTTTTTGAGAATAATTTATTATTTAGTAATAAGTTTTTTAAATTTATGTTTAAAAACCAACACATCATATCACTCTAATGGATTCAGTTTATAGATTGATTACATGGTATTTCTACTTCTTTTACTGGCATTATATAGCTTTAGTTACAAAGCACTTCATTAAAGAGTACAGAATAGTGAAGTATATCGACAGTTCCTGATTTTATAAAAATAATTACATAAATGTTATTGCATTATTGGTCTGTATTTTTGTTGCATGGAATCTTTTTCTGTATATATATATAATATATATATATATATAATATATAAAATTAGACCACAGTTTTCCAATATGATCAAACACCTTTTGTCCAGTCAGTAAGGAATTTTAGTATATAAAGAAATGCCAGTGAGAAATGAATGTTTGTTGCTTTAATTTACTGTAAATTCTGAACAGACCACAGTTATGTTAAGTAGTCTTTTTTTAAATTATTTTTCTTTAACTTTACATTTCAGTTACACAATATAATTCACTATATTTTATTAATCTCTTTAATTTATTATTTTTCTTTAGTATTCTTATCTTAATACTGTAAAGACAGTTTTAACTCTTTTGGAAGGCTATTCATAAAATTTTACATTATCTGATGCTTTCATGGTTTTCTTGTTTCAGTTGCATATATGAAGTAAACATTATTAAAGTTGTTGAAATTTTATTGCTATGTGTTAGTCTATATGGTGCTTTAATGTGGATATGGTGAGGTGAATTACTTATTTGTAATGCATGTAATTATAAAAAAAAAAAACAATTTACCAATGAATTTATTCATTCTTGAATGTATTACTAAATAAGATTATATTTTGTACTGATAAGATTTTAAGTCATAAGATACTTTTAGTTTTACTTGTTATTGAAAGTGATGTATTTATATTGTTATATATGTATATATATGTTACTAGAGGAGATAAAAGTTTTAATTTACAGGGTTTACACAAAATGATAATGGGGTTTTGAAATGTTGATAAAATAAAAATAATAAAATACCAAAGACTTAAACAGGGTTCCTAAACGTTTTGAATAAATCATTTCCCTGACACTCCATAACATTTTTCCCTTATCATCTGATTTGCATATCATTTTCTATAATGTGATGTTTTTATATCATTGTATTTGATACTATTAGGAGATAAAGGATTTGTACAAAATGTACAAAAGTAATTTTACAAAATGATGAAGAGGTTTTGAATCACTGATAAAAAAGTAATAAACATTTTTTTCCGTGACACTCCATAACAATTTTCCTGATCATTTCAACCGCATATTATTATCCCAGATGTGGTCTTTTAAAGTAATTACTAATAGTAGATAAAAGGAAATGTGTACAAGGTTTTCACAAAAATGATGGTGGAGATTTTAAAATTTTAATTAAGTAAAATATCATATAATAAACAGGGTTCCTAAAAGTTTAAAGGAAAAGTTCCTAAATGCTCACATCAATTTTTTTCTTTACAAAAATTCGTTTGTAGTTGACTACTAAGGTAGGGAATTGGGGATTAAGCAGACCTTTATACTAGGATTGCAGAAAAGTTTTGTTATAATACTAATTTATTTATTTATTACCTGTTACTAAAAATATCCAGCATGTGTATTTATCTTTTAAATAAATATAAAGGTAAACTTCCTTCTTAATTTACCTGATCATTACCCTCAATTGATAGACATTACTTTTACTGTGTTTTCAATAATATTATGTATGTTAAAAATTACTAGAATTAGAAAATGGGAATAATATATATTAGTACAACCTAATTATAATTTATAGTTAACTTGGGCGTGCACTACACTGCAAAAATCTATATTATATTAAAAATTACTAGAAATAAAAAAGTAATAATATTTAAGAGAGTTAAGTTACCTTTCTTTGCTGAATAATTACACTGCACAATATGAAAAAAAAAATTATTTTAAAACATTGTAAACCTTAAAATTATGTGTTGAAATATTAGATGTTTTAAATGAATCACAATGTTGAAATGTTAGGTGTAACAATAAAACATTAAATTTCACTATATGATATTTGTGTACCTACGACATTACTAAAAAAAACTCTAATTTCAAAATTGAAAAAATTCATTTTTTTTTCATTTTCAGTTTTTTTGGGTTGGATATTTAATTTTAGGGTTGAAAAAATCTGCTAATGTATTTTTCAGAAAATTTCTGAGACCTTTAAAGTTGGGCCAAATATATATATTTTTTATATAACAAAATAAAGCTCAATGAAAGTGTTTATCGCAGTATTCTGCTGACTTATTGGCCTACATAATTTTTTCATACCATAATTCTTTTATAACTACAATAAATGAGTGCCTTTGCTTAATGCAATTGTTTAAAATTTGAATGAAGTACAAATATTACAGAAGAAATGTTTCTGATATTAAATTCTGAAAAGTCAAGAACTGTAAATTTCAAAAGCTCTGTATTTTTCTTAAAAAAGCTCAATTTTAATGACTTAAAAGAAGAATTGCAGAACTAAGGAAGTCATCAGAGTACATTAGATACAGCATCAGGAGAAGTAATCTGAAAAGAGAAGTAGAGTTTGGTAATTAAACTCACCGGGTTGGTCTAGTGGTGAACCGTCTTCCCAAATCAGCTGATTTGGAAGTCGAGAGTTCCAGTATTCAAGTCCTAGTAAAGTCAGTTATTTTTACACGGATTTGAATACTAGATTTGAATACCTCGATCTAGTATTGTGTTCTTTGGTGGTTGGGTTTCAATTAACCACACATCTTAGGAATGGTTGAACTGAGACTATACAAGACTACACTTCATTTATACTCATACATATCATCCTCTGAAGTATTATCTGAAAGGTAATTACCGGAGGCTAAACAGGAAAAAGAAAAAAAAGATTTTGGTAATTAAAGTATACTTTTAGATAGAAAAGCTATCTATACAACTTGTAAATATCTAGTAGCTAATATGCCCTCTTATATTTTTAATTAGTCCAAATATACAATTTAGTATAGATTCAACAAACTTATAACACATTTTTTTCCCGTCCCTTATCACAGAACTATACCTATGTTATTGATTTATAAGGAAAGTTTTTATGGTATAGTTCACATTTATCATTTCTTTTTTGACTATACGTATTTTTAACTGTAGAGGAATTATTTGGTCACCAGACCACTTTATACACTCTGGTGACCAGACAACTCCTCTAACGTTAATCTACTTCTTTTCCTCTTTTTGCCTTGATACTAATCCTTGTTGGAATACTCTGTTTCCATATAAAAACAGTTTTAGAAATTGTGTGGCAACCTTAGCTTGCAAAATCTTGATATGTTCATTGCTTTATAATCTACCATATGCTGCTCCTAATTAACTGTTGTCTTCATGTGTAACATATTTCCAAAACCTTTTTCAAGATGTATAACTGATTGCTAGATATGATCTGGTGAAGTTTTTTCACTTAATGTCTTTATAATATATGTAGCTCTTTTCCCCTGAATATAAAAGTGAGACATTGGTAAATATATTTTTTTGGTCTCCTTATGTCTAGTTTGCATGTGTTTAGCTCAAGTTGCTGATATACGTACTTGTTTCTTTCTGTGACCACACTTGCCTTTTCTTTGAGATGAAAAAGAACCGATTTCTTTAAAATTAAAAAAAAAATATTTATAGTATCTAAGACTAGACTCCACTCAAAAGTTATTTGTTTTGTCATACTGGTGGGTCTTCAAAGAGAAACAGTTTTGAATGTTTTATAGAATTACATAGATTTTGTTTTATGTACCACATAAAGTAGATAAATCATTTACATTTTCAAAATGACTATTTAATTAAAAAAATAGAGTTTTTGAATTGAGTTAACTTAAATATTTATTATTAGTAGGTAAAGGATGTATGTATCCAATACTAGATAGTCAAAGAACATAAATTCACATTACTCTGAGAATATAGAGAATGAGAGAGGTTGGCTAAGCAGTCTAGCTTCAACACAGAAAGAAACAAAGAAGTTTTCTTTGTTCAGATTATTTTGTGCTCTTGGTAATAAACTGTGGTGATGTACTTATCTGAAATAAAAATGATGTAAATAGCAGAACTCATCATTACGATGACTTCTATATGAACTCATATTATGCTCATTAATTTGTTTTCTGTATATTGGAAATTATCTTAAATAACTGAACTGGCACTATTCTAACTCTATTTTCAAGATTATTTAAACTTTATTAAAAAAAGAAATGTTTCACTACTTATTTTATAAAGTTAATTAATTAATATAAGTTAATTAATATGTATACTTATATACAGTTTATATGATTATTTTTTTGCCAATGGTTCTTTTAAAACCCCATTGTTTTTTTGTAAATTCTGTGTAACATAATTTGATGGGTTTATAAATATTTATAATATTGATAGAATATTTATGTAATTTAAAATGTGTCTGCATTTTGTATAATTTTTTAGAATGTTTTTAAGCTGTTAAATAACAATGTTTTTCATTTATTTTATTATTGTGAATTTGTTATGGCAAACATTTTCAATCTTTATTGAAAGAATAAAACTGAACATTGAATGTTTTAACAGAAAAAAAATTTGCAGTTATCACTGAATTTGTGTAATTTTCAAATAACTTTGCAGATGTTTTAGATCAGTAGTTCTTAAAATGTTAGTATCATGATTGTCTGCCTTCATTGAATTGATTTTCATCAGTCCAAAATAAACAATTAGGGTTTTCTTTTGGATCTTTTGTTTAAAATACCGTATTTATTCGAGTACCCCCCGCCCACGAATAAGCCCCGCACCTCGATTTTCCGGACCGAAAATTTAAAAAATCGAGTATATACCGGTATTTTTTAAAGTGCAACAGATATGATAAAAAAATACGTAAATATTCAGAAAGTAAAGCATTTAATTCGTTCATTTAAATTACATTAATAATTAATTACCGTACGTACTAGTTTAGTTCAGAATCAGTAGGCCAGAAAAACGAAAAGAAAATTATGTTGAAAGGATCATTTCAATACATTTTTTAACATGGGATTTTATTTTTACTTAATCACTGTCACTGTCAATGTCTGTAGAAGAGTTACCGGTAGTCTCCACGTCGCTCTGCCAAAGGTGATCGATCGTCTTCACTACCATCAAGTTCATTAGATATTCCGCATTTTTTAAAACTTTTCCTTACTAATTCCGTGGAAATACCTTCCCAAGCATCTTTTATCCAAACACAAATCTGGTTAAAATCTGGGCGTTTGATTCTTCCTGTAGGCGTGAGAAAGAAATTTTCATCAGTCATCCATTTACTGTACAGTTGTTCTAATGCAGATTTGAACGGTTTATTAATGCAGACATCTAGTGGTTGCAATAGAGATGTCAATCCGCCTGGGATAATTATTTGGTCTGTCATACCCTTTTTTAAAGTGTCTTTGTCAGTCGCATGCCCCCGATAACTACCCATTACTAGCATACCGGTATTTTTTTTATTAAGTAAATCTCTCTTTTGCCATACACATCTGATCCAATCTAAAATTAAGGTTTCGTCCATCCAACCTGATTCCTGTGCTCTGATAATAACTCCATTTACCTGTACGGTAGGAAGAATTTTTCTTTTAAAAACAATGTACGGAGGTAATTTTGATCCATCAGAAGTAATGCAAAGCATAACGCTACACCTTTGTTTTTCATTGCGAATCGTAACACTTTTTTCACCTTTTTTGTTTACGGTTTTGTCAAATGGCATTTCAAAATATACGGGGGTTTGATCAGCGTTTTCTATTTGAGAAGGCAAATAGCCTTAATCTTTTCTAAGATTTATTATGTATTTGTGAAAATGTAATATTTTTTGTTCATAAGCGTCTGGAAGTCGTTGAGAAATGGTCGTCTTTCGTCTTATTGACTAATCATTTCGTGCAAAAATCGTGTTATCCATCCACGGCTTGCTTTAAAATCAACTTTATTAATGATTTAGCGATTTCACGAGAATATGATTGACACATTTCTGTCGTGACAGCATAACCGCATTTCCTTTTTTCCATAACAAAGTCATACAGTTTTTTTCTATGTCTGTGTATTTTGGTTTTAAGCCACGAAAAGCTCTTTTATTACCAGTGCCTTTCACCAGAAGTTGTTTCTTGTTACGCCAGTCTCGAGTGCAGCTTTCATCTACGTCAAATTTTCTTCCTGCCGCCCGATTTCCACTTTTTTCAGCCTCTTCTACAACGCGCAGTTTTTCATTTATTGTAAAAGATCGTAGACGCTGTCCTTTTGTAGTCATTTTAATGCCGCAATTAAAATAAATCAGCGTATTAAACTTTACAAGATCAACTAAACAGATAAACTGCACATAACTGTCCACATATACAAACAGTACAATGACTATGGCGAATAGACAAGATGACGATGGGTAACTGATACTGTAACTGTAGTGTCATTAGAACCGGATGCAGCCTATACAGAATGAATCAGTTTTATAAAAATACCGTAACTTCGTTCCTATCGATAATATGAACAGGATGTTAATAATTAAGGATGTATTCTGTATAAGCGGCATCCGGTATTGATAAACGAAAGCCTAGTGCAACTATATATATGTGATTGAGTTTAGGTACTTCTAAGAAAACGTTTACTTTACATAAATTATCCTGGCTAAAGGCTATGTTTCAAGTAAGCCCCGCACCCTTATTTTTTCTCTCTAATTCCAAGAAAAAAAGTGCGGGGGTACTCGAATAAATAGGTAAGTGTTAAATGAAATAAATTATTTATTGCTTTCTTCTCAGTAGTACTGCTTTAATCAATATTAAAGGCCAAGCAAATTATAATTTTATAAATTAACACAAATTTTTCAAAGAAATACCTGATTATCACCCACACGGCTTCCATTTGGAGGGTCCATACAAGGCAGTAGCTATTAATTACTCCTTCCATAATCCATATTTTTAGAAATATATTTAAAAATACTTACTATTAAACCAGTACAATTATTCCAAAATTCAGGATTAGTTATGGTTTGTGATTACCTCCAAGAGTGGGATTGCCCACTTCTGTTACATGAATTAAGAGATTAATTAATGTTAATTAAAAGATGAATTATTATAAATTAAAGAAGAAAAATGAAAAAAAATCCTTTTACTTTGATTTTTAAAAATTTATTTTTTTATCTTTTGTTGAAAGATTTATGTAAATGCTGGAAAGGCCTCTCTTACACGGCCTCTCTTACACCTGTTATTTAACGCTACTTAGGAATTATTGGTTTAGGTGTAATTTTCATAATAATATATAATACATGTTCTATTCCTAACTTATCAAGCTTTGTAAATAAAGATAATTGTAAATTTGCTATTAAATAATGTGTCAAGAACTAACTAATATAAAAAAAAAAAACTAAACAAGAAATTAATAAATAAAATGATAGAAAGACTCTTCTCTTGATCCATCTCATGCCTTATTAGTCTGTTGTCAGTGAATAAGTTTCAATGTATAACTTAGTAGAAAAGAATGGTTTTTCTGTTGATTTCTTGTTCACAATAAAGTTTGGTGATTAGATCATGTAGTGAAAACATTCAATACTTGAAAGAATAATCATGAAAACAGTAAATGTTCTGAACAAATTTGGTTTTCTTAATATTTTTTAATGCTCTTGGAATTATGAAAAAATTTACTAAAGTTAACAGGAAAATATTGTACAAAGTAAAATTTCCAACAGACAGTTTACAGTAGCATGTATCTTTTTTAAGGAATGAACTATTTTTAACATTTCTTTTTGTATTCTGCAGATTTTATCTTTTCATACATATATACTATTACAGATAAATGTGTTGTAGACTTCTCAAAATGGAATTTTATTTAAAAAATGTTTTTACTATAATTTTTTTATAAATCTGTTTTCTCATTATCTACATTGAACTGCAACAAAAATAATTATGAAAATAATTTAAACTCTACTGTACAATATAATGTTTTCAAAACACTTGTAACATTGAAGGGAGTGGCATTTTAGAAATAAATGAATGTGAAAAAAATATGAACTGTAAAATGTTAGTCATATTTAAATCACAGTAGATTGCCAAAGTGAAACAAAGTTGTGTGTAGGTTCCATTTATATGGATAAATTCTTATTGCTGGCACCTTTTGTCTATGGGATTTATCATTTGATACCATTAAAAAGAAATCAGTCCCCTTTTTACACGACTGTCCAAAAAGGAGTGTAATGTATTTAGGGTGTATGTATGTATGTATGTATGCTTGTCCCACCATAGCAGCTCAATGGCCAAACCGATTTAGATGTATGACCCTGCCTGCACTGGAATCCTTACATTACAGGAAGTGTCATAGGCTATGTAAATATATATGTAATAGTGAAAATTTTCCGGTTGAAACACAAACTTTAATGAACTGTGAACTGTAAGCCTCTATCACTGTGTTAGCTGGGCTTGAATTGAATGATTCAAATCAATCGAATGAATAATATTACAAAAATAATAGAATTAAATTTAAGTTAATTAAAATAAAATAATATTAAATAAATTTAAAAAAAAAATCTGTTTAATAATAATGGGATTCTGTGGAGATTGTGTCTGAGGCTAGAGTGGTGAGGTGATACGAGCAACAAACGGGGTGCCCCCTGGGGCGCTGTTTTGGGAGGTGACATATAAACACATAATACTCACAGAGCTATAAATCAACACAACCACACCCGTATGAGTTCCTAACTCGACTTAACACACTCTTGATCTAACAGATCAGTATTATTTGGAAATTTTATATCTTTGCAACCGATCTTCCAATTTTCAAAATTCAAACAGGATATTTGGTTGTATAATACAAAATCATGATGGAACCAAACCAGAACAAAAGTTAACTGATATACTCAGAAGAATCGAGTGGCCTGTGCTACGCCATGACCAGCTTGAGTCTGGTGAGCTCCCACAAACAGTTTTTGTAGAATTTGATGACACTATGATTAGAGATAGTGCTGTAGACATTGGATTGAGGATCAAGCTCACTATTTTCAAATTTGATGCTTTAGAAAGACAGGGCCAAGTGGAACAACATATTCTGTCTCCAATATTGTGCTGGGCTGTGACAGCGCATAAATTACAAAGGATTACCCTAGATAGAGCTGTTGTCGATCTTAGCATTCACATCTTTGGGGTCTAGGCCTATGTAGCACTGTCGCATGAGAAAATTGGAGAATTTAGCTATCAGTTGTTTGGGATCCCAGAAAATTGCTGTATGATCCGCATGATAAAACGTTTTTTGAAGAACTCAATCGCAAGAGAAATTTGTAAGTTTAGATTGGTATATGCCAGTTAAATAGATAAAATGATTGAATAGATGAAATGATTACAATTTCCTCATTTGGCTAAGTATGTTAAATACATTATATCCTTAAGTTTTCAAATCGTGAATTTTTTGATGATCACTGAAAAGTATTAAATAATAAAAACAATTTTAAAAATTAAAAAAAATGACTGCCAAAAAGTAAAAAAATAAATAAATAAATAAATTGAATTAAAAAAAACGACAATAAATCAAACTAAAAAAAAAGAAAACAAGGTTTGGAAATAAAGGACTAAAAATCGTTACACAGTATTTAATAAATTAAATAATGGATGAACAATCAAATTTCAGACTGTTTTAATTTGTTTAAATATATTTTTCATGTTGTAGAAATAGAAACATTTAAGGTTGTTTAATGATTAAGTTCTCACCAGGTCTTACACTGATAAGAAAATTTTTTTCTTCAACAAAAATATTTAATTGCAGTTGGGGGCTCTGAATAATAACTGTCCTATATTAAAGAGCTTTGAATAGTAATTATTCTATACTATATTAAAGAGCTCTGAATTGTAATTATTCTACATGAAGAAGCCTCCTGACTGTTGGTAATAATTACTTTTCTTAACTATTGCAAATCTCTTTAATCATTATAATATCTTTATACATACATAAGTTAACATTTAAATTTCAAATACTAGGGTGACCCCAATTCTTAAACAGAGTGCATAGAAAAACAATCATCCAATATTTCTATAGAGGAACATCAGTAAAGAGAAAAAATTTTTATAAACATAGATCTGGAACTATCATAAAACCAATTGAAACCTGTCATAAGACAGATCTACAAAAGAGAGAGAGTCATCTGGAAGTAAATAATGTTCTAGATATACCAATTGTCTTCCAATTTTAAAAAAAATATGAATTAATACCTCTAGAACAGATTAAGTTATTTTAATGAAATTTGGTGTGTTATATTTTAATTTTTTTTATGGGTTCGAACAAATTTTTCTATGTAAGAATGATAAAAAATTGTGGAAATAGATAAGTACTAATTTTTGTAATCTATGCTGCTTTCCCTCAAAGGACATTTTGTGGGGGTATTTTTATACTTGAATTCTTCTATGGCCCATATTTGTTTAATGATGCATATTGTTTTAGTTGTGATATTTTATATTATTTGTTATAAAAAATCAATTAATTAAATATTACTCCTTTATTTACAGTTTAATAATAACATAGTCTAATTTTCTTCTACTAATTTTCAATCTTAAAACAAAACATTAATTACTTATTCTACACTATTCTTCTCTAGCTTTTTCATGGGTGAGATGATTTTGAAGCACCTGAGATTCAAGAAACATCTGTCTAAGTTGCTTTCTACAATAGTAATGATGTTAACTGTTCAGTCAGTCTCTGTAAAGAGAGTGAAGGTATCACTTCTATACCTCCAAGTTCTTATAGTTTGGAAAAAATTATTTATAAATTAAGAAATCATCATTAAGTATAGTTTGCAAAGGACGGTCTTCCTTTTGTAATTATTTTCTGTAAATAATATAATTTATTTATTGCAAATACACATTATGTTTAGAATGTGTACTGTGTGTATTGTCAAGGATTCTATAGTGTAAGAAAATGCATACTTTTGCTTGAATTACTACTCGTACAATTAATTTTAAAAACATCACATTTTAGGTATAAATATACCTCAAATCTCTTTTACATAAAGACTGTCTATCACATTGTTTGATTATCCCCAAAAGTTTTGTGCTATATGATATGTGTGAATAGAGAAAATTATAATTACAAGTAGAAATTTCTGTTTATCAAATTACAAAGATGGCCACAATCTCTATAATGTCATTGTGCTTAATGATAAAATAACCATTAATGCAATTGTTTTACTAAAATTATCAACTCTATTAAATATTCAAGAGAAGTGTCTTTTCAGTTTTTGGAATCATAAATCTAATTATGGACAGTAATTTTTTAAATGAATGGCATTTAAGAATTTCATATCAGTTAAATGTTCTTGACATTATTGTTGAATAAAGGCCTATTTTAAGCTATGATTGCAATAAATTGTTAAATTATAATTTTTTTTAAACTAATTTACAGGCTAGATAATACACTCATTTATATATTATTTATTTATACATTTTTTAAGGATTAGTTTTCAGTTCTTTAATTTTATTATTCAATAATAATAAATTGTTTTAGAAGCTGATAATGTCTTAATTTTTATTTTAATTGTTGTGCTTAGTATTCTATAGACATAAGTTATACTAGAACACTATATAATCTTGTATCAGTTTACTCTTAAATGTTATTCCAATTTTTGAATATTGATCTATTTATATATATATATATATATATATATATATATATATATGCCATGAGTATTGCTTTATATTTATTAGTGTATTAATTTAAATATTAAAATTCCAGATTATCCAAGATATACTGATCCAGTATCGAACCGTCAGACTAAATGGTTTATAGTTCAGTGGATATATATGTATGTTACACAATTCTAAGGAATGATGAGGGTTTTCTGAAGGAAACCCAACCCTGTTCTTAGGTAGTTCTTTAGTATGCATGGAGGAAAAGCAGAGCCTGTTGAAGCATATATTTTTTGTCCACTACATAGAAGGGGCTTTAGATAGCGTTGTTTGTCTCTTATTACAACTATCTGTCGGTAGAATATTCTTTTCTTAGTAGTCATCTCTTATCTTTCAGCTCTTCCTCTCCTCTTGGTGTTCTACAGGATTCTGTGTGATAACTTGGAGGTTTTGGGGATCTACTTGAGAAAATGTGTTCTTAGTATTTATGTGGTTTAATGGGGAACATATCTTGTTTCCCATATGGTAGATGGACTAAAATTTCAGTGGGGTGAAGTGTCTGTTAGGTAGATTTGGTCTTCCTAGTGTGTGTATCCCATCAATGTTATTTCTTTGTTTAGCAGATACAGTTGTAAATATGACTGATAATGCTAGACACAAATAATAAAAGCATTCTTGTTTTATAAGGAGAGTTAACATTTAAATACCCTGGTGGAATTTTAATATTTATATACATATATAAATTCAACATGCACTACTATCTATGTGACAGTATTTATCAAATTTTATGTAGCATGTACTGACATAATACCTAGTTTTGTTCTTTGTAATAAAAATATATTTACATAATCTGTTTCCTAATTTAATAAATGTATTTTTAATGAAATATTTATGATATTTTTCAGTATTGATATACCTTGCATGTTTAAACCTATTAATAGCTAGTAGGCAACTACCTTGGTGTAATGAGTGTACTTGTAGCTTATAATATTCCTGCACTGCAACCCTAGAAGGCTTTGTTAATAGCAGAGTGATAACTGGGAGAAAAAGGGAAATCATATTTTCTTGATCTTGGGAGAAAACGAGAAATCAAAAATGAGTAGTCATATTTTCTTATAATCAACAGTTAAAAGGTAATTGAGGAGCTGACATATTAAAATAAAATATTAGTTCTCAACCATCTTGGGATCAACTATCAACCGTCTGCATGGGAAATCAACTATTAACCTTCTTGCAGCACTGTGACATATATACTTTCTTAATATTCAGTGCTTAGTAGAGTTGTGGACTGCGTAGTGTGTATACTAGCTTGTATAGCTCCGCGTTTTTGGTCATTTTGGTTGGTTTTTTGGTTGATTTTATTTGATTTGTGCATTGGAACTTGTGGAACAATGACTTATGGACACGAACGTAAAGTTTTAAGAGATTTGGACATGGATTGAGTTATTTTGTTTTTTCTTAAAATAGTGTTATAGTATAATAGCCAATAGTTTTTTTGTTATTTAAGTGGTTTTTTTAACCATATAAAAAGTGCATAAGTGTTATACTTATAGTTTAGTAGTGTGACAAGTGATCTTGGATGTTAGAAGTGAGTAATTAATTGTTTTATTGGTAATAATTAATTTTTTAGGTTATACATTAGACGTTATATTAGTATAAAATTTTCAAAGTTAAACAGCGAGTTTATACTTCCTGTCTACGTCATACTGAAAGTAGTAAAGAAGGACTTTGTTAAAATTTCTTGTGAGTAGAAAGATGTGTGTAAATTTTTTCTAAGTTATTCGAGCCATTATAAGGGGTAACAGTTTTTCCTTAATAACTTCCGTAATATACCTCCTATCCCAAAATTTTTTCAATATCTATCCGTTTCAGAAGTTTTTCTTTATCCTGACCCCCTAACCCAAAATCACCCCCCCCCCCCACCCACCACCACCAAATTTTTTCCTTCAGGTTTGAGATCATACATTTTACCATGCATTTTACAAGCATGACAGTAATGAAAGCCCATGAACGCGACTTGACTGAAAAATATAAAGAGTTACTTAGGATGAACGAGGAATCGATGGAAACAGTTAATCAGAGTACACAGACCGAGGGGCTGTCTAAAAATGAAATGTCAGACATCTTAGATACCGATTTGTCCGATGAACAGCTTATGGACAGACTGTCATCCAGGTGGTCCACCTGGGTGATGAATCGCCTGACCCAGGTGAGCGCCTTAAGACCGGGGGAGGACAGATGTCATTTTATTGATCTAGCTACGGTGAGGCCCAACAGCCAATACGCTGGTGCGAGTCCTGGAGCAATGGTGCTCCAGGATTCCACGATATTAGAAGAGGACAGAATCACCGCAACAGGCACAAGGTTTACAGTGTTGTATGACTCTAGTAAAGGCGACAGAACCATGGCGGCTTATGTTATCAAGGCGCTTAGAAGAACGGTTGCTAAGCTGGAATCTACAGTATTTGTAATCCCTTCCGGTCCGACAGGCATGTTAATTAAAAAAATTGTAATTTATTTAATGAGAAAAGGGAAAACTCTTACCAGAATGCTTCTACCCAACCTGGCGGAACAAATGAGAGCCAGATCAAGATCGGCGTCCGCAAGAAGAGGTACACCTCCAGTTAATGATAGTAAGACCATAGTAGTAAAAGCACCTGGCAAGTCCTATGCGGACTTACTCAAGACTATGAAGGATAATGTCACAGCGGACGAAGCCGGTGATGTATTGTCAATAAGAAGAGGCAAGAACCAAGAAATGGAAGTGAGAGTTAAGGGGACCCAGAGGGCGGGGAAATTTTCCTCACTGCTGAAAGACAGGATGACGGACCTGCAAATAGACATTAAAACCAGAGGAGACCGAAGAACTGTTGTACATGTAAAAGATTTACTGGGCGATACATCGGAACAAGAACTGAATGAGGCGATAGAGAGGGTGCTTGTCACTGATGAGAGCTATAGGGTCACCTCAATTAGAGAGGCATATGGCGAGACAAAAAATGCCACAGTGGTGACTTCTCACAGAGGCGTGATCAAACTGATAGCTTCAAGACTGAAAGTTGGGTGGATCAATTGTAGAGTTTATATAAGAACAGAAAACGAAAAATGCTATAGGTGGTGGGCGGTAGGACACGGCAGAAGAGACTGCAGGGGTCCAGATAGGTCTAATCTTTGCTTCAATTGCGGTGGACCCGGACATATGATAAAGGATTGCCGTGAAGCCTCTAAATGTCGGGACTGTAGAAGTCACACACACAGGACTGGCAGTGCGGTTTGTGATAAGGGCCATGATTAAAGTATTGCTAATAAACAATAATAGGAGTAGATTATCACACGATCTAACTGAAGAAATAGCCAATAGGGGAAACTACGACTTCATCGTGGCTATTGAGCCAAACAGACTATCAGTAGCCAGGAATCAATGGGTTGTAGATAGAAATGGAGACGTGGCGTTTAGGAGAACAACTGGTAACAAAGATTATAATCTTTATTTACGAGATGAGGAGTTTATAGCTGTTGAGCTAGCCGAATTAATGATAGTTGGGGTATATATTAGCCCAAATATCACAATACAGGATTTCCAAGATAGAATGTTCTGTGTACAACGGGTCGTCACACAGTCACGTAAGCGAGTGATAATACTAGGGGATTTTAATAGCAAAGCCATGTTAGCAGGCTCAGAATCCTCTAACGCAAGAGGTGGAATCCTTGAGGAATTCTTGGAGACCACAGGTTTTGTATGTATAAATGACGGAACACCCACTTATAGTGCCAGAGGACATGTATCCATTTTAGACTTTGTTATAATCGATGGAAGAATTTATCCATACGTAGTTGAATGCTCAGTAATCAACGATGAAGCCGGACGCGACCATAGATCAGTCTCTATCGCCATCAGAGATCAACATGCTAGATCATTACAACCATGCATAAGTCATAGACTAACAAATCACCAAATACAACGGGTAATAAGGAAATCAGCTAATAAAATAATGACAAGTACACTTATGGATCCTGATATATTTCAGGGAATAATTGTCTATGAAATATCTAGAATCCCCTAGAATACAACTAGTTACCACCCAGTATACTGGTGGACTATCGAGATTGCTAAACAACGTAACTTGATGCAAAATAGTAAGAGAAGAGCCCAAAGACTACGAGCGCGCACAGGAATGGCAGAGGAAAGCAATCTCGCGTTAGAACGATATAGGGTAGCCAGGAATAAACTCAACTACATGATCAAAATGTCTAAACGCAACAAAGTTGGATGCCGACCCCTGGGGGAAGGCATTCCAGATCATAACGAAACGGTTAGGTAGATATGTACCAGACCTTAATACTGAAAAGGCTACACAACAAATGAGAGTCCTGTTTCCGAGACAAGAGAGGGATAACCATCAGACAATCATCTGTGAAAGGGCTAGATTCACCCAATTAGAAGTCATGAATGCAATAAACAAACTAAAAAACAAAAAGAGTCCGGGACCGGACGGAATACCGGCGGCGGTGATTAAGGGGCTGGGAGAGGTCGTACCATGGGAAGTTGTGGACGTAGCTAGTCATGGGCTACAACATCGAACGTTTCCAAAATGCTGGAAGACTGCAAGGATAGTGTTTTTACCTAAGCCAGAGGTGAATAACAGACAGGAAAGTTTCCGGCCCATCAGTTTAATTAATAATATGGGCAAAGCAGTCGAACGTATGGTAGCCACCAGACTCCAGGAAGAACTTGATACAAAAAACTGCTTACATCCAGACCAATATGGATTCAGAAAAGGTTTCTCTACAATTGATGCACTAAGCAGAGTAACTAACTGGGCAAAATCAGTCAGAAGAGGCACGTGGCGAACAAGACGATTACCCCTAATGATACAGTTAGACATCCAAAATGCTTTTGGGACAGTGCCATGGTATGCTATAGTTGAAGCAATGATGAGAATGGACATTTCCAGCTATATAATTAATCAAATTAGACAATATCTACAAGAGAGGTATATGGAAGTTTATACAGTAGAAGGCTTGGTTTCCTATCAGGTGTTCGGGGGTGTTCCGCAGGGGTCCGTGCTTGGTCCCCTGCTTTGAAACATTTTTTACGACCAAGTATTCAGGTTACACTACCCGGAGGGTGTGACTATCGTCGGGTATGCAGACGACGTAGCAATCCTGGTAGAAGACAGGGATATAAACAATTTAGAGAATAAAGCCAATAGAGCCTTGATCCAGATTGATGAATGGCTAAGGGACAATCAGCTGCAGATATCTACGGCAAAATCCCAAAGCATTCTGTTCTCGGGCCGGAGAAGAATTAGGAATGTAAATGTGGAAATAAGAGGGGAGAGCATACAAGTAGTTAATAACACGAAATACTTGGGGGTTGTGTTGGACAAGAGCCTCAGGTTTAGTGCACATGTAGAAATGATATGCAAAAGGATTGCTCCCACCACCAGAGCACTGAGGGGATTGTTCAATAACAATAACGCACCCAAAACGTCGGTTAGGAGGTTGATAACCTCTGTGGTAATGTCATTGATGCTGTACGCTGCCCCAATTTGGGGAGAGGCAATAAATGTACAGAGGAACGTGCGAAAACTGAGGAGCATACACTGTCTAGCACTAACAAGAACAGTTGCAGGATATCGAACAATTTCATATGGTGCGTTGTGTGTTCTGGCGGAGGTGCCACCCATAGAATTATTAATAAAAAAGCGAAGATTGAGAACAGCAGTAATGCTAAATAGTGAGGTGGAAAACATCATTGTGAGTGAAGGGCAGAATGAATGGGCTGGATTGTAGACTGGGACATGGACTAGACAATTGATACCTAATTTAGATAACTGGCTAAACAAGGAAAAAGGAAACATGAATTTTTACATGATGTAGATAATGACCGGTCACGGGTCCTTCGGCCAGTATCTATACAGATTTGGTAAGCATACAAGCCCTCAATGTATCTATTGCCAAGAGGTAGATACCGTAGAACACACGGTTTTCACGTGCCGGAGATGGGAGAACTTAAGACAAGAAATAATAATAAACAACTTAAATGTGGAAAATCTAGTGAGTTGGTTAACTAGTAACAATAATAACTGGGATTGGTTCGCAAACTTCGCTGCAGTGGTTCTCCGAACGAAAGAGGAAGACACGAGGCGTCAAGGACTTTAGGCACTGTGTAGGGTAGGGAGGACAGTCCATCCTCGGAGGGCCCGTATGCTGAGAGGTGTGCGGGTTCCAATGATGGGGATGGAACTTCTGGGGATACTGTGAGTGGGGAAGGGAAAAGAAAAGACCGAGTCCCGGCTGGGGCTCTTTGGAGATTCTGGGGCCGACATCGTCGGTTAGAGGCAGGCATCATGACCGAGTCCCGGTTCCCTGTGGAGAGGGTGGGGGACGGCATAGCTGGACCTCGCCTTCGAAACGGGGAATTAGAGGCAGGCACTAAAAAGAAAAAAGAAAAAAAAAAATCCGAGACCGGGGAGGCTAACCTGCCACGCCGGGCGCACAACCAGGGGGTGGGGGACGCCTCCTTAGAGTATATGGACACTCTCCCCAACTGAGTATACTTAATTGGATATCTGGTTGCGGAAAGAAGGGAAAAAAAAAATATTCAGTGCTTATAAAATAAAACAATCTTATCTCTCTAAATAAGTAATATGACATCTTTGTAGAACATATATAGTTATTGCTAAAGAAATTAATTGATAACTGAATATACATTTACTTATAAAATTTTTAGGTTACAACCTGAAGCTTTTTTAAGAGTTTCTGTAAAATCATTATTTAGCTGTTTTCTATAAACTGAAAAGAAAAAAGGAACCTGCCTATAATAATTCTTAATACTGTAAAATTATTCAGAAGGAACAGTGGTAATTTTCAACAATTATATTTCTAGAAATTCATTGAACACCATGAAAAAATGTGATAATACTTTAATATTAAAAGGTTACATTAATTTTTTTACGTACCCTTTATTCCAGTTAATCCATTAATCATTAACTATCCTTCTGAGGGGAAAAGGAAATGGATTTATTTTAGTCTTGTACACTTTACTGATGTTACCTAATCTTTGAAGAATATTGCTAATAAATTATTGGTTAAGTTGAAACATGGTTGGAGGTTATAAGTTATCAACCTGACTACAGTCATTTCAAAACCTTAATTCTAAAGTGAAGTTTGTATTAAGTGGATCAAATTTTTTTAAGGTGAATTATATTTAAAAAAAAAAATAAAAGGATGTATTCATAATACTTTAAAAATGTAAGTATGTAATGTAATATGATATTTATGCAAAGAAATTCTGAATCAATGAAGTGCATGTTTCTAAACATCCTGGTTACAGATAATTTTTTTTTTGTCTTCAGTCATTTGACTGGTTTGATGCAGCTCTCCAAGATTCCCTATCTAGTGCTAGTCGTTTCATTTCAGTATACCCTCTACATCCTACATCCCCAACAATTTGTTTTACATACTCCAAACGTGGCCTGCCTACACAATTTTTCCCTTCTACTTGTCCTTCCAATATTAAAGCGACTATTCCAGGATGCCTTAGTATGTGGCCTATAAGTCTGTCTCTTCTTTTAACTATATTTTTCCAAATGCTTCTTTCTTCATCTATTTGCCGCAATACCTCTTCATTTGTCACTTTATCCACCCATCTGATTTTTAACATTCTCCTATAGCACCACATTTCAAAAGTTTGAAAACTTTTCTTCTCAGATACTCCGATTGTCCAAGTTTCACTTCCATATAAAGCGACACTCCAAACATATACTTTCAAAAATGTTTTCCTGACATTTAAATTGATGTAAACAAATTATATTTCTTACTGAAGGCTCGTTTAGCTTGTGCTATTCGGCATTTTATATCGCTCCTGCTTCGTCCATCTTTAGTAATTTTACTTCCCAAATAAAAAATTCTTCTACCTCCATAGTCTTTTCTCCTCCTATTTTCACATTCAGTGGTCCATCTTTGTTATTTCTACTACATTTCATTACTTTTGTTTTGTTCTTGTTTATTTTCATGCGATAGTTCTTGTGTAGGACTTCATCTATGCCGTTCATTGTTTCTTCTAAATCCTTTTTACTCTCGGCTAGAATTACTATATCATCAGCAAATCGTAGCATCTTTATCTTTTCACCTTGTACTGTTACTCCGAATCTAAATTGTTCTTTAACATCATTAACTGCTAGTTCCATGTAAAGATTAAAAAGTAACGGAGATAGGGAACATCCTTGTCGGACTCCCTTTCTTATTAGGGCTTCTTTCTTATGTTCTTCAATTGTTATTGTTGCTGTTTGGTTCCTGTACATGTTAGCAATTGTTCTTCTATCTCTGTATTTGAACCCTAATATTTTTAAAATGCTGAACATTTTATTCCAATCTACGTTATCGAAAGCCTTTTCTAGGTCTATAAACGCCAAGTATGTCGGTTTGTTTTTCTTTAATCTTCCTTCTACTATTAATCTGAGGCCTAAAATTGCTTCCCTTGTCCCTATACTTTTCCTGAAACCAAATTGGTCTTCTCCTAACACTTCTTCCACTCTCCTCTCAATTCTTCTGTATAAAATTCTAGTTAAGATTTTTGATGCATGACTAGTTAAACTAATTGTTCTATATTCTTCACATTTATCTGCCCCTGCTTTCTTTGGTATCATAACTATAACACTTTTTTTGAAGTCTGAAAGAAATTCCCCTTTTTCATAAATATTACACACCAGTTTGTATAATCTATCAATCGCTTCCTCACCTGCACTGCGCAGTAATTCTACAGGTATTCTGTCTATTCCAGGAGCCTTTCTGCCATTTAAATCTTTTAATGCTCTCTTAAATTCAGATCTCAGTATTGTTTCTCCCATTTCATCCTCCTCAACTTCCTCTTCTTCCTATATAACACCATTTTCTAATTCATTTCCTCCGTATAACTCTTCAATATATTCCACCCATCTATCGACTTTACCTTTCGTATTATATATTGGTGTACCATCTTTGTTTAACACATTATTAGATTTTAATTTATGTACCCCAAAATTTTCCTTAACTTTCCTGTATGCTCCGTCTATTTTACCAATGTTCATTTCTCTTTACTTCTGAACACTTTTCTTTAATCCACTCTTCTTTCGCCAGTTTGCACTTCCTATTTATAGCATTTCTTAATTGCCGATAGTTCCTTTTACTTTCTTCATCATTAGCATTCTTATATTTTCTACGTTCATCCATCAGCTGCAATATATCGTCTGAAACCCAAGGTTTTCTACCAGTTCTCTTTATTCCGCCTAAGTTTGCTTCTGCTGATTTAAGAATTTCCTTTTTAACATTCTCCCATTCTTCTTCTACATTTTCTACCTTATCTTTTTTACTCAGAACTCTTGCGATGTCCTCCTCAAAAATCTTCTTTACCTCCTCTTCCTCAAGCTTCTCTAAATTCCACCGATTCATCTGACAACTTTTCTTCAGGTTTTTAAACCCCAATCTACATTTCATTATCACCAAATTATGGTCGCTATCAATGTCTGCTCCAGGGTAAGTTTTGCAGTCAACGAGTTGATTTCTAAATCTTTGCTTAACCATGATATAATCTATCTGATACCTTGCAGTATCGCCTGGCTTTTTCCAAGTGTATATTCTTCTATTATGATTTTTAAATTGGGTGTTGGCAATTACTAAATTATACTTCGTGCAAAACTCTATAAGTCGGTCCCCCCTTTCATTCCTTTTGCCTAGCCCGTATTCACCCACTATATTTCCTTCCTTGCCTTTTCCAATGCTTGCATTCCAATCTCCAACTATTATTAAATTTTCATCTCCTTTTACGTGTTTAATTGCTTCCTCAATCTCTTCGTATACACACTCTACCTCATCATCATCATGGGCGCTTGTAGGCATATAAACGTTAACAATTGTTGTCGGTTTAGGTTTTGATTTTATCCTTATTACAATGATTCTATCGCTATGCGTTTTGAAATACTCCACTCTCCTCCCTATCTTCTTGTTTATCACGAAACCTACTCCTGCCTGCCCATTATTTGACGCTGAGTTAATTACTCTAAAATCACCTGACCAAAAGTCGCCTTCCTCTTCCCACCGAACCTTACTAATTCCTACTATATCCACATTCACCCTATCCATTTCCCTTTTTAAATTTTCTAGCCTACCAACCTTTTTTAAGCTTCTAACATTCCACGCTCCGACTCGTAGAATGTTATTTTTTACTTTTCTGGTGACCCCTTCCTTAGTAGTCCCCACTCGGAGATCCGAATGGGGGACTATTTTACCTCCGGAATATTTTACCAAGGAAGGCGCCTCCATTATTGCTATGTGAAAATGCAGAGAGCCACATTTTCTTGGAAAAAAAGCAGCTGTAGTTTTCCATTGCTTTCAGCTGCGCAGCACTCAGAGGACTGAGTGATGTTGATACGGCCGTTTAAGTCATTGTGACTCACGCCCCTAACAACTACTGAAAGAGCTGCTGCCCTCTTTCAGGAATCATTCCTTAGTCTGGCTCTCAACAGATACCTCTCCGATATGGTTGCACCTACTCGGTCCAGCTACTCTGTATCCCTGAGCACTCAAGCCCCCTCACCAACGGCAAGGTCTCATGATTCATAGAGGAGGTTACAGATACTAGATTACAGATAATAGGAAGTATTTATAAAACTCTGCTTTCATTTTTAGCAATTTATTATTTTTTATTATTTTATTTTTATTTTATTATTTTATTTCTTATTTTTTTTTGGCAGATTTATTATTTTCATTTTTGGATCCTGCCAATTATGATGTATACCTTACCTTTCAAGTAAGATATTCAATCTGAAAATGTAGACTCTTTTGAGTTGTCTTTCTATACTTTATAAACCTAAAACAGGTGAAGTGCACTGTTAGATTTTAGCGTATTCTGCTATTTCTAATCAGCTTCTGAATATTTCCTAGAATGATATTTTAATTTTAAATCATTATTAATCTATTAATTACTCGATAAATATCATATTAATTTGTTGTTGCAGTTAGCTGAAGCATTGCAGTTTGTTTGGTAGAACAAACTCAGGTGCACTGATAAATCTGATTGTTAATGAGATTTCTGCATTTAATTGATATGCAATCTTTTTTTCAGAACAGTTATCAAAACATTACTACATATCCTTTGTCTTTATTAAAAAAATATAAGATTGACTTGTTCTCTGCCATTTATGAAGTTTATATTGTCCTTAGGTGAAATAAAATGGAGGTATCAAAGGTTTTTTTGATATTTCCAAACATTGACCTCATAAAATTCTAATGTCAATGCTTAATATGGGAATAAGCCTATTGTTTGACAGGATATGAGAGGTTAAGGTCATTTTTTGTTGTACCATGGTACTAAAGTTGATCATTTTGACAGTCGTACTCAGACTGTTAAGGTAAGAAAAAGAAGTATCATTTTTGCATTTTGTTTTAACGCTGTATTTATGTGATTAATGTATGAAGAAGTGTTTTTTGATTGTTTCAGTTGTTTTATAATTTGCTTGATTTCTAAAAAAAAATCATTTAATCTTGAATAAAAATGTCACTATTGAAGGATCCTTTAAAATTATTTGTTGAATCGATAAATTATTTTGAAGGACAAGCAATGTCAGTGACCTTTATCAAGACTAATTAAATCATTTTAATTTGTCTTATATTAATTGATGTTCGTAAGAAAAGTAAGGTGTACTTACTGTAAGGATGTATGACTATATTATTACTGGTTTTTTGAATTAAGAAGAATGCTGTGCATCGTACAAATGTTGAATAAGTAATTATTTATTTATTTTGTCTTTGTAAGTTGAATACAGATAACTTTAAAAAAAGTTTATTCTGTTGTTTATGGTCTTAAACTGAATTAAATATTTATTATTCACAAATATTTTCTTATAATTATTTTATTTTGATTTTTATTTGTGAACATATGAATATTAATTATGTTTAGTGATTAAATCTTCATCTTCAGATTTCATAGAAATAAATTAATATTATTTAAAACTTATTATATTTTTTGTTTGCCAGTTTTGTTTGCGCGCTTTTGCCAGTTTTTAATAAAACTGGCTTGAAAGCGCGCTATATTGTAGAATCAATAGTTAAAGGTGAATTTATAATTTTTTAAATGATGTTTAATAAATAAATGGCTTGAAAACTTGTATTACATTAATAACACTAGTTTAATATAATATTGTCTCTGCATAATGTTTATTATATTATTGAATCCAGATAGTAATAATTCTTTCACAAAAGTCAATAATTCTATATTCTCATAAATGTGTTATATTCATTTTACTTTTATTGGTGTATTTCATCTTTTATTAAAATTAATTTTAAAAAAATTTACATCTTTAGGATGTACAATTTTCATAAACTATCTGATTTTTAATTGAAAGTAATTAATAAAAGGATTTATTTTAATTTTTAATTTTAAGTTGAACTATTTATTTAGGGTGAACTGTTTGTTTAAGTTCAACTATTTTTTTTGTTTACTGATTTTAAACTCAATTGTTCTTGTGCCTATCTCAAAAAACACCTCTGGTTAAAATAATGTCACTCAGATGTTGATGGTAAGTTTGTTTTTCAAAATGTTTTTGGTGCTCCATTAGGGTAGAAAATTATGAAAAAATTTTATTTTAAAAACTTAGATGTACAGGATATCAAATGAAAATGATTTGTTCTGCCTACAAAATGCCATAATTTTAATTTTTTTAAACATTGTTTCAATGAGGGGTGAGAGTAATGGAGACAATTTATTCCCCATTTCATCTCAGGGGCCATTCATTGAATAGATCTGAAAGTATCCATAGTCATTGAAAATTTAATTTTTATTAAAAAAAATTATTTAACATAAAAAACAAGTTATAACTGAGGATAAGAGAAGTAATATAATTTAAATCTTTAGTTTTCTTGCAATAATTCCAAACAGTCATAAAAGTTTTTAAATAGTTGCTAAATATAAAATATTGAACATTATATCAAAACATTTTAATTAGTTTTTAATTTATAATTTTTAAATGTGTTTTAATAACATTAAGGCTTATGAATAGAATGCTGTGTATATTGCTGCTTCCTGTCTGTGAACTTTATTGGTTAATTTCCTGCAGAATTCTTAACATACACTGTAGTCTGGTGAATGAAATCATGCACCGGAACTTATAAATCATTGTAAAAAAATGTAATATACTCAAAGCTTGTTTCTTTCTACATTAGATTATTAAGAAATTATTCAAACAGTAAATGTGATATTTAAATTCTTAAGGAAAATTTGATTTTTGAGCCCTTAAATATGATTAAATCCCGTAAATATTCTTGCCAAAATTATTTGACAAAATGACCTGAAACTGGGTGAGGTCAAGATAGGGGTCTGTATTTTAACATATGTATATTGCATGTTCTACAAAAACTTTTTGTCAAAATTTTAGAGGTTGGAAATAGAGTTTACAAAAAAGGTTACAAAAATTATTTTTTCCTTGAGAATGTAAACGTTGCATTAATTGTTTGAATGATTTCTTGATAAAATATTGTAGAAAGATAAACTATTCTGCCAAACGAGCTTCGGTTTGACATATGTTGCATTTTCTACAATGATTTCTTGAGAAATTATTGCAGTCTAACTCTTCAGGTGCATTCTCTTATTTGCCAGACCACAAGTGCATGTTTCATTATTTTTTTCTAATTAGTTTTTTTTTTTTTTACTTGTTTCAGTTATTAAGAAAACATGTCTGGAAATATGAGTACTCCAAATATTTATGAATTTTATGCCAATAAAAATATTTTTATAACAGGTAGTACTGGATTTTTGGGAAAAGTAATTTTAGAAAAACTGCTCAGATCATGCCCTGGTATTGAAAAAATTTACCTCATTATTCGACTGCAGAAAGGGAAATCTCTACAAAGCCGTCTAAATGACATTATCAATGCTCCGGTAATTTAAAATTTTTTGTATTTTTCTTTAACTAAATTTTGAAATTAGTCTGCAGTAGAGTGTTTTTTGTTCCTTTTGATCATTTTCTCTAAAATTTCTTAGATGTTTTTATATAACTAAAATCAGTCTTCACTCATGTGTAATTATATATACATGAATTTTAACTATTATTTTGGTTTAAAAGAGATAACTCATAGTAAAATATATTTTTTTCTAGGACTTGTAATATAAGAGCACTATCGTGACCAATATAATACTATTCATTGGTATATATGAATTCTAGATATTTAATTATACCCTCATCTCTTTAGAAAATTTAATTTCTGATTAAATAATTGATTGAATTATATAAAACAACTAATATTTTGAAATAATTTAATTATTTATTTCTTATTAATTGTTAGTTCATTATTGTAAATAATAAATTTCAGCTTTTAGTCTTTAAGCCATAAAATTAATCAAATTGGTAAAGAACAAAAGATAAACTTTTGTGAAGTACTTATAACTGAATGTTTATTTTTAACATTTACAGTATGAAAATTTCAACAGTTCACATAAAAAAGTAAAAAAAAAAAATTGAAAAAAAATGCTTTCAGAAGACAGTTTTTCTTTTCTATCAAATAATATACCTGCTGAATGTGTTATTATTTTCATTTTTGGATCCTGCCAAAAATCTATACCTTACCTTTCAAGTAAGATATTCAGTCAGTAAATGTAGACTCTTTTGAGTTATCTTTCTATACCTTACAGACCTTTCTTTTCTTTTTCCTGTTTAGCCTCCGGTAACTACTGTTCAGATAATACTTCAGAGGATGAATGAGGATGATATGTATGTGTGTAAATGAAGTGTAGTCTTGTACATTCTCAGTTCCATTCCTGAGATGTGTGGTTAATTGAAACCCAACCACCAAAGAACACCGGTATCCACGATCTAGTATTCAAATCCGTGTAAAAATAACTGGCTTTACTAGGACTTGAACGCTGTAACTCTCGACTTCCAAATCAGCTGATTTGGGAAGACGCGTTAACACTAGACCAACCCGGTGGGTTATACCTTACAGACCTAAAACAGGTGAAGTGCACTGTTAGATTTTGGTGTATTCTGCTATTTCTTATCAGCTTCTCCTGAATATTTCCTAGAATGATATCCATTAAAAGACGTCCCCCAAATATGATAAAATTTCCTTTTGAAGATAGATCCATCTTACATAAATAAAACAGTTAGATTAGCCTTAGTTTATAAGCTGTATTCCTTATGAATAGTAGTATTACTGTATTTCTTAAGTTAATATGTAGACTTTCAGAATCCAACTTATCAAGTTTAAATTATATTTCACAAGTATTATATTTAGTTTATAATTTATTTGGGTCATAGTTTTATAAATTTAAAAACAGCAGTAAAAGATGTAACTTTGAAGATAAATAACAAAATCCGTTGATTGTATACAAGTAGTAGTATTACATTTAGTTTTATGTATGAATTAACATTCAGCATTTCCCATGCATTAAATAGTGCAATGACCTGATGTCCCTGACTTATCCTCCTCCAAACTGCATAATACAATCAATGTATACAATTAAAAATTAATATTCAGTGAAAACATACTTAAAAAATGAATTAATTCCTAAATAATTTCTGACTGCATTACTTTATACATAATTAATAATTATTAAAAAAATATATAACATATCAATGTAAATAAACAACACATACTTTTCTTATAACCTACGGAATTTACCCATAAAGTTACTACAGAAGTCTGGACAGAATGGAGTCCTGTCTATATTGGAATTTTTCCAAGCCCCTTACATTTTCACTTTATAACATAATCTCATATGCAATTTTTTTCACATGTTTTTATAGTTGTTGCCATTTCTTATGTCTCACACCTCTAGTTTCCTTGTTCCAGTCGCATTACTCTCTTCTTTCTTTTGGCTGATTCTTTGAAATATTTAAAGTCCATAGATCATTTTCTTTTTTTAGAAAACAACTATAGCATAAGAATTGTTTCAATTGTATTCTCTCAAATATTTTTTCTGATGCATATATTTTTCTCTAATAATTTCATTAAGTATATTTCTCTTGTGATTTTTCCATACCCAAACACAAAAATCCAGATTAATTATAATTTGTATATGAAATGAATTTCAAATAAATGATAAGTACAATAATTTTTTTTTTTTTTTCAGTTATTCGATACTTTAAGAGAGAAAAACCCAGATGCTTTTAAGAAACTGATTGCTATCAAAGGAGACATGTCTGACCTCAAACTTGGTCTTTCTTCTGAAGACTATCAAACACTTGCTGACAAAATTAATATTGTATTCCATGTGGCTGCCAGTGTACGTTTTGATGACTCTTTAACAGATGCTGTCAGAATGAACACTAGGGGAACATTGGAAGTCCTTGAATTAGCACTTAAGATGAAACAGTTGCTGGTTAGTAATGATAAATAGGAAATTTTTTGTTTTAATTACCAAAAAATTATTTTAACACAATATTTTTAGTTTGATATAAAATCTATTTTGGTGTATAATTAATTACAGGCAATAATCTTAGTAAAATTTTTCATCTGTGCATTTTGGGCTTTCAGAAGAGAGTATGATTCTCTACTCATAAATTGATACCATGTACAGATAATTTTATTTGTTGCATGTATTTTATGATGGTTTGTAAATGATTGATGGGAGGGGGCAAAATAAAATTCGGTTGTATTACTATTTCTGTTGGTCAGTTAAAAAAGATTTTAAACCAAAGAAATATAGGCTGATAATTACTTTTATATCCAATAATGTTACTACTTTAAATTCTATGATAGCATCTTTTTCATGTTCAGAGAACATGGTGAATTGGAGAAACTTGTACTTCAGGAAATAAATAAAGATGATAGAGAAAGTAAATCAATTTTTTTAAATAGAAAATTAAAATAAGAAAAATGAGTTGAACCATAAATACTCAGAGAGTTACACGTTTTAAGATTGTTCAAGAACAGTGTACATTCCAGTACTCTGTGAGAGTAGATTTTACATTCATCCCTATCAATGGGTCTTCTTATAGAATTTTTTTACTATCTGTTGCAAAGTATTTTTGAATCAATTTTTTTTATTCTATATTGTCAAATTTTCATTCATGTATTACATAAAACACTAAGAGACCAAATAAAAATAAAAAAAAAACAAAAAAAAAACGCTTTATAACACTGGTCAGTAAGTTTGTTGGAAAAAATAAAATATTGATGAAAAGATGTTAGTGCAATCTATATGTAGAATAATTGGTATGTATTTAATATTATTAGCACACTTTAAAGGTGTTAGTGTTGTTATTATTTTTAAATTCTTAATTATTGTTATTGATTCCATTTAAGTAATATTCATTCACGTAATAAAATTTTGTATGTGATAAATAACATGCACTAATTTATCCTTAAGATTTTACAAGTATATTTTTAATATTATTGGTGAAATGGGGGATTCTGATGAAAGGTCAGTTTGTTGTAGATTAAATCTATTATCATAAAATGGTTTTCTTGGCAAATTTTCTTGAATAATGATATTATTGGTTATATTAAAAGGATTTTAAAATTAATTGAATATCACTAAACAAATCTTTCAATATGTTGTAGATATTTCAATAAAAGTTTTATGTATAATAGAAGAAAAAAAATCAGAACTTTAACATTTTTCAACATTAATTGTATAAAAAACAAAATTAACCCTGCAGTTAATAGAAAAAAAAAAAAAAATTAATTTATTTATTTTGAGGCAGGAAGGAGGTGGAAATGCAATTTACACATGGAATGCCAGACTCCCACTAGTCACGTACTACTCCACCTCTCCATGCCATCGCTTCGTTCACGGTTTGACCGAAGGAATGAGCCTTGCGATCTATTTTCCTCTGATCTTGCTATCCCAGGTTTCTTGCCAGGCGAAAACATGAACGTCGGTTCATCCCCGCGATGGTCTCCCAATCTTCCCCTGCCCACCGCCTCCGGTAGGCTGCATGGCGCTACCTTGCGAAAAGAGCAATAGTTGTGACTCCAATGTCCACCAGAACAGCATGCTCATGAAACCGTCCGATATGCGGAAACAACTCGTAAGGCAGCAGTGCGTTGTACCAGCGCGAGTCATTCCGGTTTCTTTCAAATCTTAGCGCATAGGCCCCAACTTCCGCCCGTATAACAGGACGGAAAGAACGGGAGACATCAGCAATCGCCGTCTGCTGACCTTCGGTCCATCGACGTTCACCATGAGCCGGCTGAGAGCGTTATTATGGCCTTTGCAGCTTTGTCGGCAGCTCTCTATAGCTGCTCAGCAAAGCTGTGTTTCTAATCAATTATCATACCGTGGTACTTCGCGGCGGCTTGGTATCGACAAACTCATCCTCTACCCGCAAGGGGAGGAGAGTACACGCTTTTTTCTTAGAACCACGATCTCCGTCTTGCCGGGGGCTACAGATAAACCATGGCCATCCAGCGAGGTGTTGACTCTGTGTTTCATTCGGCTGGGCCTCAAGGCCGACTCTTCCGGCATCTCCAGCCTCAGCAAGCCGTCGTAGACAGCGTTCCAAAGGTTGAGCCGAGAATCACCCCTGCGCCAACCCCCACAAGATCGCGGTCCTACGCCACCCTGGTGCGATTGACAGAGACCGAGAAGGTTGGTGATGAGACCGCGGCTCCTCAAGTATGCATCTACTATTCTGAGAAGGTATCGAGGGACGTTGAACGAATGTTCAACTTAAGAATGTTCAAAGTATATCAGGGTCGAACGACCCTTCTGAAAACCATACTGGTTGGGTGACAGCCCACCTGCCTGTTTCATCGCCACAACCAGCCTCTTTTTTTTTATAATTTCTTCAGTACCTTCCCAGCTGTGTCCAGCATACACAGTGGACGGTGCCTTGTCTTCTTTGCCCTTGGGAATCAGCACAAGAAGCGTGATTTTCCATTTGGTGCTGAAGGCTCCAGCCTTCAGATATGCATTTTAAATGTCTAGAAGCAGATGGGGCCTGCAGTGCCTGCCAGCTTGAGGTCCTCGCCCGGTATGCCGTCGGGTCTAGGGGCTTTGCTGGACTTCAGCGACTGTAGGATTCCCTCCAGTTCCTCCAGTGAGAAAAGTGGGAAGTCACCCAAGTCGCTGATGCCCCACTCAGCAAGAACCAAATGGGGGAGGAACAACGTCTTAACGACATACTCCGCTTTAACCCTTTCTAGTGGAGCTGGTGACCGTGAGACCTTCAATTGCCGGATCACTATCCGTTAACCCAGTTTCCAACGGTCTGTGTCCATGTTCTCGCCAACACCATGCCTTGCTCACGTTGATGGCCCCACAGAGCCACTTCTTCACCGCCTTTTGCTCAGCCGATCTGGCGTTCGCGTCCGTGTGATAACTTGTACATTGTGCCGCCCTTCTCAGCTAAAGACACTCTCGGCGCTACCCTTCAATCTCTGGTGTCACTAGTACACGGGTCGCTTTTGGTGCCTTGGTCCCGCCTGGGGCATAGAGGCGTCACAGGCAGATTCGATTAGTCGATGGAAGCAACCACAACTTCAGCGCCAGCAGCTCCCCCTTCCCCACGGTGATGTTCCTAGGGAGTACTGCCCCTGGGAATATTTATGTGAATTTCTTTTCTTCAATTTTATGTTTTTTTACCAGCCTAGGGAGCCCCGAGAGCCCCTGTGCATAGTGTAGGACTGTGGTCGCTGCCAGTGTAGTTCTTGAGGACCCTTCAGTTCTAGACGAGCGTGACCAGCTTTTTGGAGGCAAGGGAAATGTTGGGGATGGACTTCGAATATCCTGGACGGTGGAATGTCGTCATGTTCCCTATATTGAGGACCACGAGTCCAATATGTGTCGCTATGTCCAGAAGGTATTTCCCTCTGGAGTTGATATGCCCTACATCCCACTCCACGAACATGCAATAATAGTAATTTTCGTGGCAGAGGGTCCACATTAAAACCCTTGCCTAGGAGAATCTTTGCTTTCAGGAGCGAAGAGAAGGAAGAGTGGAAGAGCATCGAATTTGGTGTTGCAGGGAAGAAGACTGTTACAGATTTGTTTGTTAAGACCATCAAATTGTACAGAAGAAGAAATCGTTGACGAGCTTCCGGAACAAGGAGTTGTTGCACGTCAATGTTTGAACACAAAGAAACGAAGAAGTTGTACTTTCTATGTCGCATGTTTTGACATTTAACAAAGCCAAGTGTCATGAGAAAATAAAGGTGGGCTTTCATAGACTGGATGTTTGTCCTTTCATCTCGATTCCACTACGGTGTTTGGATGTCAGAAATTTGGACACACAGCGGTGAGATGCACTAGGAAACAGATCTATCTGTCCTTGATTGTTATAAGAAATAATGTGTGTAATGATAAAATAATTGATACTTTAAATAAAAAATGTTTAAATAAATTTAAAAACAAAATGTGCTAAAAATAGCAAAAATATTTATCAGTATTTAATTTTAAAAAAACACACGCACACACACACATACACACAAACAAACAAACAATAATAATATTGAAAATATGATCAGTGTACTGAATAAAAGCGTGTTACTATATAGTGTATAAATGTATTACCTTCTATTAACCCTTTGCGTACAATTTCTTAAAGTAATAAAAATAGATTGAAAAAATACAATTCTAAATTGTGTTGTTCAGAAAATAAAATATAATGATTGTAATTGTGTATTAATGGGTATTAATATGGTTTTTTTAAATGAACTCTATAATACCTATATAATTGAATAAACTGAGTTGTCATATATAGCTGAAGATATGGTAGATTTTAAGCACATCATAACATATAACTGAAATAGAATGTTAATTTTACAATATAACAACAGTAAAAAAAAAGACAGTATTCAGTTAGAGAAATACCACAGTTATATTCATGAAGTCAACCATAACTATATAACCACATGGTATAGAACTGTTAAATATAATCTTTCATATTTTTGTTCCTGAAATATTAATTGACAAGTTGAAACCTCTCAAGGTGCCATATTATATTTCACCAGGTTTTTAACTTTTCTTCTCAAACTGTTTAAAAAAAACTGTTTACAACATTTTAAAACACTTTTTACACTGATTTTTTTAACTTTTAATTAACACTTTTTTTCAATTTCTACAGCCTTTTTTATCTCTTTAACATTTTATCAGTCATTACATTGTCAGTCCCTAAGTCCTCAGCATATAGCTGCGGACCAATTTTATTACAAAATGTAATTAAAACTAACCAGATGTTTCACACTTATATAGTTTAATGTACATGTCAAACTTAAAATTATATGTGTTTTATAGTTTTCATTATGCTAATAGTGAATACCTTTCATTACTCTAACATGATATGCTTATTGTGTAAATGCAATAAATAGTTTGGGGAATGCTGTGTGATTTTTATGTTTAAAGAAAAGACTGAATTGATCTATTGTTTTGCATTGTACAACATAAATATATTTACTGGAATAGTATTTAGTTCTTCTATTTTAAAAGGGCATTTCAGTTTGATGAATCATTACTAATAAAATAAAGGCAAAGGCAAAAGGAATAGAAACACTTTGATTTCATCAAAGTTGTAGCCTATGCTCACAAACCACGTACTGACCACACTTTATTTGATGCTTAACACAGTTATCTTATATGTAGAGCTCACCAGTGAATTTATGGGTATCTATTTAATAATTACTGAAGAATAATGGATTGAAAAGATCCATGTCTATTAAATATGTATTTATAAGATGCCGGTATTCATTTACTGGAATACTACATTCATTCTAAACAATTTTAAACCAAAATATTAGTTATGTTTAAAAATGTCAGTTTTTTAAAATGTAGACTATATCCATATTAATTGATTGTCAAAAGAATTATTTAATAGCAATTATTTTTTAAAGTTATTTAATCTTATAAAAAAACTAATAATTTCACAGGGTCTTGTTCATGTCTCAACTACATATTGTAACTGTGACAGAAAAGAAGTACATGAGATTATATATCCGCCTCATGCAGACTGGAAAACAACCATCAATATTATTGAGAAAATTGATCCTGCAGTGGTTACTATTTTGACACCAAAGTAAGTGATGCATTTCTTGATGATTTCATTATTACTTGTCTTTACAGTTTTTTTTTTTACATTTTTATTGTTTTTCTTATTAATTATTTTTAGCTGACATGTTAAAAAGAGATCTGGATTATTTTGTATCTCTTATTTCTAAATGTTTTCTTCCTTTTCTCATAAACGTGCTGCTTTCTAGATTATTTTTTAAGTTACTTGCATCTAAGTGTATATGTACAAAAAAATACTAAATGTGATTATATAAAAAGTTTTTTTCTGTTGTACAGGTGATCATAAATTATTCAGTGCATTTCAGGGGTAATAAAAAATGAACAAAGCAATTTAGCGCGCGTTGATTTTTTTCTAACATTAGTTTAGGTAGTATTGGTGACCTTGAATGAACACGCCTGCCTGATGTACAGGGTTGCCAATGAGCTGAATTTTTCCTGAAAAACGGGATTTTCTAGCGGTTGCGGGATTGGTTTGGGAATTCAAATTTTTGTCTGGATTTTTGCAATTCAAGAATTAAATTATTTATCTAAATATTATTTACTTTCAAACTGCATTGACTTATGGAATTCTTCATTTTTTTCATAATGGTAGTACGGTAGTACTGAGTAGTGACTGTAGTAGGTTTATGTTTGGTGGCGACAAGAATGTGCACACTTTTCTAGTTACAAAGTCAGAAGTTGGATAGAACTGGACTAACCCCCCGGGTTGGTCTAGTGGTGAATTTGTCATCATGAATCGGCTGATTTCGAAGATAAGACTTCTAGGTTCAATTCCTAGCAAACGTAGTTATTTTTATATGGATTTGAATGGTAGATTGTGAATACCAGTGTTCTTTGGTGGTTGAGTTTCAATTAACCATCTCGATATCCACCATCATTTAACATCTTAGGGAATGGTTGAACTGAGACTGTACAAGATTACACTTCACTTACATACATGTCATCTACATTCATCCTCTGAAGTAATAACTTACACTGATTCCGGAGCTTAAACAGAAAAAAGAAAGAAATATGAAGGATAGGACTGTACTGAAGGTAACGCCATTTTTCTCCATTGTTCAACCAATGATGCTGCATTCCACTACTTCACCCAAGGAATCATAAAGGAATGTATGCTTGTTGGGACAAAAGTTTGTTCGTGTGATTGATATCCTTTTGTTACTTTAAAAAGATTTAAGTCATTATTTACAAAATAATTTTATTCTTTGTAATTTGAGTTTTGAGATTTTGAATTGAAATTATTAATTTGTTATTTACGTTCCTATGTATTTTGTTAGCACGGTTGATACACTCAATTCAGTATTCTGTTTTTAATTATTTTATTATTCTGTTATTAGTCAGTGAATCACTTGATCAAAACATATTTAAAGTAATTCATTATTGTAATTTAATTTCATTATGGAATAAAAAACTTTCAGCGAGATAAATTCGGGAATTTTCATTTCTGTTGCGGAAATTTCGGGATTTTAATGATATCCAGATGGGAATTTTCGAGGTTTCTCCTTGGCAACCCTGCTGATGTAACTACGGGTTGATCGTCAGTTAAGCGAGCTACTGTGCAGGAGAAAGCAGTGTGCGTACAATGGTTCATGAAAGCGGATCTGTTATTACTGTTCATAGATGTTTTCGTTTATAATACGACCGTGATCCTCCCAATAAAGACTATTAAACGCTGGTATCAGTACTTTAAAAATACAGGAATTGTAGTACACAAAAAAGGTGTTAGTAGATTTACCGTCACTCAGGAAGTTGTGGATCAAGTAAGAAAAACTTTCGTGCGATTTTAAAACTAGGAATACCGCAATTGACAGTTGTGATGGTTCTACACAAGCGCCTAAAAATTAATGCATACAAATTCAGTCGGTACATGCAATCGAAGATATATAAACCACACTCAAAGATAAGTAAACCACGCTGTAAAATTTTGCCATGGACATTATTGATAAAATGAACAAAGATAATTCATTTTTAGAAAAAATAATCCTTTCTCCAATGAAGCTACCTTCCGTGTTTCTGATCACGTTAACTGTCAGATTTGGACTAGAGAGAATCCTCATGCCGTTCGACACACACATCGTGATAGGCTGAAAATTTAAGTTCGATCTGCGTTGATTGGTTATTTAGAGACCGGGTCATTCTTTTTCGCCAAACCAAAGATTACTAGCGCTAGTTATCTAGATATGTTGCACTGATATGCAGTACCACAAATTGATCAGCTACCCAACATTTACATCCAACAAGATGGCACACCACCACATTGAGGTTTATATATTAGGGACTACCTACATGAACAATTTCCTTAACGTCGGATTGGACGCGATGGACTGATTACCTGGCCACCTCGATCCCCTGATGTTACGCCACTCGATTTCTTTCTTTGGGGGTTTGTCAAATAAAGGGTGTACACAACGAAGGTTGTTAATATCAATGAACTAAAAAGAAGAATCGAAGCTGTAGTTAATGAAATAACTCCAGAGATTCTTCGTAATGTGTGGCGTGAAATTGAATATCGTCTAGACATTTTATGTGCCACAAAAGTGCTCATGTGGAACTGGTTTGTTCTACAAAGTTAAGAAGTTTGTAAAGAAAACTGTTTGAAATGCCTTATTCAACAATAAAATATGCAAGTAAATATATTGCTATGTTATTTTTTTATTAACACCTAAAATGTGCTGACTTGTTTGTGGACCACCTCTATAATAAATAGTAAATCACAAAAAATCTAGATGTAAATATTAATGTTTTCATTAAAATTTGATTTTCATGAAAATTTGATTTAATGATTTATACACAATTTTTTATTTTTTTTAATGTCAGTCATAGATGTACAACTAAATTTTACAGGAAGTAGTTCAGTGGTAAATTTATTAAAACAAAAAAAATCAGATTTGAGTTAGAAATTTTATAAATGGTTCATAGAATCAGTAAAATGTTTGTAATAATTTCTGTTAGGCAATTCTATGATGTATAACAATGTTTCTCAACCTGTGGGGCGCGCCCCCTAAGGGGGCGTGATAATACTAAATGGGGGCGCGAGCATATCGAAAAGAAAATATTATTAAAAAAATGTATTAATTTACTGAAAGGAAAGCAAAACAAAGTACATTCTGACATAAATAATAAAATACACATTTACATCGATATAATACACTTATAAATAGGATTGTATCATTAGTGTACAATGTATTTAATAATTAATTTATCAATACTAAATTAAAAAGAAGATTATATTATTAGTGACTCCCTTGGGCCTATCTTGCAGAGCAAAGTTTTTCGAAAGAAGGTTTAATATTAGGAATAGACACTCGGAGTTATTTTTTTATATTTAGCTGAAATCTATATTTTGTCTTCAAAGCAACGATCGCAGAAAATCCGGTTTTGCAAAGGTAGGATGTTGAAAATGGTAATAGTATACGAAATGCTCTTGTTTTCAGTGCAGAAAACTCATCATTCCCCTGCCCAAAATTCAGAATGATTTATTACTAAATTATCTGTTGATTTCGCCACTTGCCGTGATGTCTATGAAGATTTCTTCTTCGGCAGTTGAGAGCCCTTCGGGAGTATTTTGAAACGGATCCCTACCCACTCGTAACTTGCTACTTTTTAAAATTCTTTGCCAACATGGGTAAATGATTTTCAGTGGTTACAAAAAACAACTTTCACATGTTTTTCTTCAGCCTTGTAAGTTTTAACACATTCATCGACATCTGTAAACATTTCTATGTTTTTTCCTTTAAATTTCTGCTCTACAATTCCAGTTTTTTTACAAAAAGCATTAACTTCATCACTCGTATCCAATATAAGTGTATTTGCTCCTTGGAGTTGAATATTCAAGGTATCTAATTTCTCGAATATGTCGACCAGGTAGCTCAATTCCATCACAAATAAATTATTTCAAAACTTTGTTATGAATACAAAACAATACAAAAAACGGTACATTTTTTACTATTGTTGAGCAGATTGATTCTTTATTATTATTTCCTGCCATAAGCTGAGTCCTGCGCATGTCACTTTGGTTAGTATGGGAAAGACGTGACAGTCTCGAGTTAAATCATGGCGGATACATTTGCTTTCACTGTTAAGGAGCATTTGGTGGCTTCTGTGTAGGTTCACAAACGTCAGAACACAAAAAAGATAATGACAGACATTTTGAGGGACTTTGCTGTGCGGTTTGGAAAACCAACCCCATCATGACCAACATTATTCGCACGGGAGAAGAAAACCTTTGCGACAGGAAGTATTCTCGATACACCACATAGCGGAAGGCCTATGACTCGCACCGAAACTTGTGTTGCTGTGGCGGAATCAGTTGAACGATTGCCGATGAAGTCAACCGTTAGCGGTCTACAGAATTAGGCATCCCGCGATCGACTGTGCGAGACCACATGCGGAAAGACTTGAATGTTTCATGTTTTTGGCCATCCTCAGTGAATGAGTTGAGCGATCGTGACTCTGAACAACGTGTGCATGCGTGTGAAATGCTGCTTGCATGCTTCCCACATGCAAACGATCGAAAAAATATTATGTTCCCTGACGAGTGTGCGACTTAGCATACCTCATGAAATCATAACGTCTTTTTTTGAGCAAATTCCGCACTTTTATGAAAAAATCGAGTGCAATCCGCCGCATGTTATGATTTGGGCAGGGATAACGGCAGACCATCTGATTTGACCGTATTTCTTTGGTGGTTCTGTGAACCAGCGCAGCTATTTTCACACGATTAACAAATGGGAGTAATAAGGTGCCTGAACCTTTGTAACAATGTTATTCGCAATAAATGTTAATGTTAACTAGGTTTAAATGTTAAAATATACTATTTTTTATTCATATTAATGTTTATCTACATATCTGACTGTACTTTGCTATTAACGTGTAAAGGGATTTTCGCCTACCCTGTAGTTATATAGTAGTGAAGTAGTGAACATCATTACTTTCTGAGAGAGTAACTGTGATGGTACCTTCTCTACCCAGATGATTTACTTGAACTCAGTTATAAGAAAGGCTAGATAAAACAATAAAAAGCGGTTAAGTATGAAGTACAATTTAATGTATTTTCATATTACAGCAATATACGTGGCATATTCATAAAGTAAGGGCCGTTTGGTCATTAAAAAAAATTAACTCGTGAGAAAAGGTTTTTACTTCCAGTTTTTGTTTACTGAATATCTACTTCATTTTTCTACATAATCCCCATTCAGTTCGGCACTTTTCGTAAAGCTGCACCAGTTTCTTTAACCCCTCGGTATAGATGTTTGCCGCCTGATAATTGAACCGATTAACAACGGCAGTCTTGAGTTTCTCGTCGTTTTCAAAATGTTGTCCACCAAGCCACTTTTTCAAATGCAAGAAGAGGAAGTAGTCGCTCGCTAGGTGCAAGGTCGGGACTAAATGGAGAATGGTCAAAATGTTCCCGACGACAATCTTGAATCTTCTTCTTGATAAGGCAGCGGTGTGAGGATGCACGTTGTCGTGAAGTAGGATTACGCCGGATGACAGTTTCCCGCGTCGTCGATTTTCAATCACACATCTCAGTTTGGTGAGCATTTCACAGTACATGTCAGCTGTAATTATTGATCCACATTCTATGAAATCAACTAAAATTACACCCTTTTCGTCCCAAAAAACGGTAAAAACATTTTTCGACTTGAGTACGGAGATTGTTTTAACTTTTACGGTTTTGGGGAACTTGAATGGCGTCACTGCATTGACTGTTGTTTTGATTCTGCGTTGGAGTAGGATATCCATGTATCATTGCCTGTAACAATGTGGGAAAACAAATCTCCATCTTGTCGACAGCGGTGTAAAAACGCTCGTCCAGTGCACATTCTTTGCTCTTTGTGTTGGTCGGTGAGCACTTTCGGTACTCACCTTGCACAAATTTGTGATATCCGAGCTTTTCTGTGACAATCGTGTAAATAGAGGTGCGTCCAACATGCGGAAATTCATCAGCCAGAGCAGTAATCGTCGGTTCACTTGTTCAACGATTTCTTCGGTCTGAATACTGGCCTACCACTCCGCTCTTCGTCATGCACATTTGTGCGGCCATTTTTAAAGTCTTGACGTCATTGTCTAATCTTTCCTTCGCGCGTTACTATAGGTCTATACATTAGGCACAACTCCTGATAAATTTCAGCAGCTGAAGATCCGTTTGCACACAAAAATCGAATTGCAGCGCGCACTTCACAACTGGCGGGAGAAACGATTGTCATTGCGATCTGCGTTCACCGGTAGGCAAACGACTAATCTACGACCGATCAAACGAGTAAATCAAAACAACTGCAATGGCTTCGTAAATAGTCAATAGATGGCCCTGCATGCATGAAACTGTGTTCAGACCTGCTAATATTTAAATATAAGCCGACAGCTCTTACTTTATGAATATGCCTTGTATACACTATACTCACTGGAGTAAAAATATATACATAGGCATGATGATGTAATATGTTAATTTCCATAATCAGTTGTAGGTGACCTGACCTCTATTAAAGTAATTTTTCAAACTGACATAGCCATTCATAAGAGTAACATGGACCCCGTGCCAAGATCACTAGAGAAAATAATGAGTGAAGTGGTTTTCCATGTTTTATTCACCGAGGTGAATATACTCTTGCATTTCAGCACGCCAAGCCCACTGAAACGTAGTTGTTTAATTCCTACAAGTGACACGTTTATTCTGTACATTACACAAAATGGTAGTAGAATGAGGTAAATTACTCTTATAGAAAACAACAATGATGGAAAACAACTCTATCTGGTTTTCTTACCTTCTATACTTTATGTCACAGTCGTAAGAAATATTAAGACAGATAAACTAAAGTAACAAATTAACATACTTCTTCCCGTGTGGGAAACAATACATTATATATACTAACTTCAGGTTGGAAAAGCTGTTAATAGCATCGGAGACAAAAGAATTAGCAAAGGAATAATATTGTAATGGGAATTTTGTGGGGTAATTTACCCTCAGTTATAGTAGCGGGTGTATTACAGATAAATGTTGAGGTAGGTTTGACAGAAACTGACAATTCTACCTACGAAAAATATACAGACATAAAAGAGAAGACCCATTCATTTGTAAAAGCAATTTCAACTCAGTATTGGTGAAATTTGATTTCAGGTTACTTGGTACATTGCCAAATACCTACACGTATTCAAAATCCTTATCTGAACAGTTAGTTAACAGTTATAAGGACAAATTGAAGATTGTTATTTTTCGCCCATCTATAGGTGAGTAAGTAAATTTTATTATTTATGGAAAATTGAGTTAATTTTTTTATCACTGCTGGTTATTTGTAGATATTACCATACTGATAAAGAATCTATTAGTAATTATTTTTTCTCTACAATAAAAGTTATGAAAATGTAATCTTAAACATAACTTGTAAAAGTTGTTTTGAATTAAGGCTGTATCACACTGTAAACTTATTACTTACTGGTTATAGTGATTGAGCAGTTTCATTATCAATTTTAAGTCAGCGGTGTAATTAAATTATCATTCAGTGTATTACAATGATTGCTATTTAAGAAGTTATTGTTTTTATGTATGTATAAAATATAAGTCGACATTTATTATCTTTTATTTATAACTTTTGAAAAACTCATGATAATTTTAAATAAGTTTAAAAAAAAATATAAAAAATAAAATAAAATTTAACAAAAATAATAAACCTCTTCCTGTGAACAGTTCAAGGAAAAGCAAAAGGTTGCCTCCACCTGAACAGGTTAATCCAATTTTGGTTGTATTGACTATACCGTAAGCTACTTAATACCTTTTACTTTTGCCTAGACTGCTCACAGTAAAGTTATATATTTATAAAATGTTAGTTTTCTATTTATCTTTTATTTTGTAATACAGGCAATTTTATTTTATATTGGTTCACAGATTTGCTTTTTTTTCTTCTTCTTTTTTGTACTTTTAAAAGGACCACTTTAGTCAGAATAATTCAAGTCTTTTTTGCCGATCTTTTGGCCTTTAAGTTCTTAGCTTTTACTTTCTCCCAATATTTAGTCATTCTTAATGATCTTGCTTTACGATCCTCTTCTGAATAAATCCTTTTTGTATAATTAAAAGTTCTTACTTTAAAGTTGGTATTCGGATCTTTAATAACAAATTTTAATTTTTCGGATTTATTAAGTAAATCTTCGTAAGTCAAATTTAATTCTTACATGTTTGCTTTAATTTCTTTGATCCATAATGGCGGATTTTTTAAAGACCAAAATTGATCGATAATTCTTTTAGTAATCCTATCCTGCGGTAATCTTAACAAGTGTGCACAGAAAGAAATTCGCTTCTTTTTCATAGTATCAATTAAGGATTCCAAGTTTTCGTACAGAAATTTATTAGGCGATAATCTGTACTGATTTTGGTGTTTATATTTTTTGTTTACGCAGGTTCTAAGAATCCTGCGTTCAACTTTAAGCAAATGTTCAGTCCTATTTTTCTGATTTAATCTAAATAAAGTCTCGCTCACGTAAGTAATTAAGTAATTACCGGTTTAACTACAGTTTTGTAATGTCTAATTTTAGTGTTAATCGAGAGCGATTTTTTGTTGTAAGTATTTTTGGTTACTTGTAGCGCTTTAAATAATTTATTAAGTCTTTCAGTCCAATTTTCTTTTTCGTTACAATTACAAGTAATGATCTCTCCAAGATATTACAATTTTTCTACAAGTTCTACTTTGTTTCCATTATTATTCACAGAATTAATAACTAAAGGATCTATAGCCATAATTTTAGTCTTTTCGTAAGAAATTTTAAGTCCAATTTTATTCGCAAGTTCTTCTATACTTGTTATTTGTATTCTAGCTTCTACGATACTATTAGCTAATAAAGCTAAGTCGTCGGCAAATCCCTAGGTAATTTAAATTTAAGTTATCTCTTTTGTATCCTATGTGAATATTTTTTGGATTAATTTTAAACCATTCGCGCATCAGAAATTCTAGTGCACAATTAAATAATAAAGGGGAAAGTCCGTCGCCTTGTCGCAGTCCGGATTTTATGTAAAAAGGTTCGAAAAATTCGCCACGAAACTTCACTTTAGATTTTGTATTTGTCAATGTTAAACCGATCATATTTACCAATTTAGGATCCGATTCGAGATTTCTCAGAATTTTCAACATCGAAGGCCTATGTATGCAATCGTACGCTTTTTTGAAACCAATAAAAGAAATAATCATCTGTTTTTGCTTTCTATTATAAATATCTATAAGTAATTTCAAAGTAATAATTTGATCTGGACAACTGCGCCAAGGCCGAAAACCACCTTGGTAATCGCCTAGCTCGCTTTCTAGTTGGTCCTTAATTCTATTGTAAATAATTCTAGATAAAATTTTATACGTACAATCCAATAACGAAATTCCACGATAATTGTCCGAATTTGTCTCGTCGCCTTTTTTGTGTAAAGGATGTACAATAGCTGTCGTCCAATGTTCTGGAAGTTTTTCGGATTCCCAAATTTTAACCAGAGAATTATGCAAAGATTTCTTAACTGATTCTCCTGCATTTTTCCAAATTTCTGCAACTGTTTACTCTTCTCCGCTTGCTTTATTATTTTTAAGTTCTTTAAGTGCATTTTCTACTTCTTTATAAGTCGGCAGTTTTCTGTTTGATTCTGGCGTTCTAATTTCTGTATTAACACTTATTTCTAGTAAATCTTTCGGTTCTTCGCAGTTAAAAAGCTTATTAAAAGCTTCTGCAAGAATTTCCGCGTTTTCTTTATTATTATGTGCAATTTTACCAGATTTATCCTTAAGCGTTAATGTTGGAGCTTCGTATTTTTGTAACCGATTATAAAATATTTAATAGTAAATTTTAGAATTATTTTTATTAAAGTCCTGTTCAATTTGATTAATGAAATTATTTTGATTTTCTCTCTTTACATTACGAATAGTTTTGTATGCGATTTTTCGTTGATTAATAAGATTACATTAAGATTCTTCAGATTTATCGCTTTGAAATTTCAACCAAGCATTATGCCTATCTGTTACGGCTTTATCGCAATTTTCGTTCCACCACTGGTGTTTTTTCCTAGGATTTATAGGTTAAACCTTTTTTGCGATATCTTTTAATTTTGGAATAATTTTATCCAAATCAGATTCTATAAGAATTTCAGTTAAATTTTTATAACTAGAATTTCCAATTAATCGCTAGAATCGTATTCTCTTTTTGGTTTATTCTTTTTGTTTAATTTCCGTTTTGTAGGCGTAAATTTTATTTTGATTTTAACTAAATAATGATCAGATCCGGTATCTATTCCTTTTAATACTTTAACATTTTGAATCTCTTTATGTACAAATTTATCCATACAGACGTGATCCAACTGGTATTCGCCTTTTTTCCAGTTTGGATGCTTCCATGTTTCTAATTTATTAGGTTTTCTCATAAAATAAGTCGATTTGGAGATTAAACCGTGATTTCTGCAAATTTCTATTAATCTGATTCCGTTTTTGTTCGTACGTTTTTGCGCGGGCCATTTACCAATAATATCGCGATACTTCTTTTCTTTGCCTAATTGCTCATTAAAATCTCCCAATAAAATTTTTGTGTGATTTTTATTGACATTGTTAATCATTTGATCTAATAAATCCCAGAATTCTTCGACTTCGGATTTATTTAATTTTTTGTTGTTTTTATCATTAGTAGGCGCGTGTGCGTTAATTAGAGTATACCTTTTATTCGAAGCTTTTATAGTTAAAGTAGCAATTCGAGAAGAGATCGGATTAAAATCAATTACAGAGTCGATAAGTTTCAAATTAACCATAAATCCTGTTGCAAATTGTGGACACTGTTTCATTACATGTTCTCCGGAGTTCCGTTGTATATTCTGTAATTTTGAGATTCGAAAGGTTTTGACCAGAATTTCGCATTTCTTGCAATGCAACGATTAAAATTTTATTTTTGTGCAAAATATCTGTAAACATCTTTAGTTTACCTACAGTTGTAAGTGAGTTTATATTATGTGTAGATATAAAATGAATACGTTTGAATTTTAATTTCCTGTTCGATTCTGGTTCTAAGTTTTGAGATTTGCTTTTTTATTATTTATTTCTATGTTGTTTTTTGTATTCATGTTTATTTTTGCTAATTTCTTTATGTTTTTTAACAATAGAAATAAGTATTTAGTTCTAAATTTTTATTTTTTGTGAAAAAATGCCCATTTCTTGGGCATAGTTTTTGTTGTTTTATTAAAGTAGATCTTATTGCTAAGTACAGTAAATGTTTTGTACCAGAAAATTCAGAGTGTTATCTAATTAGTTTTTCTCAAGAATCTGAATTTATATAAGGTAGTTTCTTAAGTTGTTGCAAGCTGTTGAAGGAAACATTTATTTTGTCATTATTTGTTCTAACATTCAGTATTATTATTTAATGTAGTAGCTGTTTCTTCACTAGTGATACCATAAGTTACATGTAGATGTAGTAACACCTTCCGATGGTAAGAAATGAGATTCTCAATCTTGCCCAAAACTTTCTATTATTTTAATGATTTTGGTTAACAAATTGAGCCAAAATAATAGTTTGTATTTGTCATGGGAAAGAATGCTACTTCTCATTATTTAGGAATTAAATTTGTTTTCCTTCCAGAGAGTATTGTGTACAGTATTCATTAATATAAATTAATTTATTTTAAATATTATAAATTATGAGTTTTTGTCTTATCCAGCTTTTACTTTTATTTAAAGTAATAACAATCAATAATTCTTTGTTCATTTTTAGTAATCAGTTCCTGGAAAGAGCCAATAGCTGGGTGGCTGGATAGTTTTAACGGTCCAGTCAGCATAATGCTGGGTGCTGGTAAAGGTGTGATTCGTACGTGTTTAGTGGATCCAGATATAGTCCCAGACTACATGCCTGTTGATATTGCTGCTAAAGCAATTATAGCTGCTGTTTGGCAGAGGGGTATTAACAGGTACTTTTTTTTCAATTTACTTGTGACAAGATAGCAATATTTAATTATAATATTTATAAATACGTACTGTATTGTAAGATTAAATAGTTTAGTTCTGCTGATTGAGAAAGTTGCATTAAAGGGCTTTTATTAAATAAGTTGCATAACAGTCTCTGTTTAATAAAACACTTGGTTATTCAGTATTGGCTAATTTTATTGTTAAGTTAAAACTTCCCATATGACACATTACTTTCTGAAGGTGTTGGGTATAGAAATGGCAGTCAACCTTCTAAAACTTCAACTACAATACTTGAACTTAGGCCTCCTTTTCAGAAAACTGTTACAAATTATCATGACCTTGAATTTTTTTCATTTTCACAAAAATAAACGGGTGGAAATATTAAATTTTTTTTTTTTCTTTAAGGTAGCCGACATTAATCTATACTGCTTTTATTAATATTTATGACACTTTTTGTGAAAAATGGTCATAAGTAACTATATTTTTATGAATTCAAGACAGTAGTAACAATATTTATTCCTTGGATATTTTGTAAATGTAAAAACTAAAAAAAACCTAGAGTATTTTATCACGAAAGTGATTTGAGCTATCACTTCCAGTATTTACAATCTTCTCTTTAATCAATCTTTCATAGATTTATTGCTAAAGTCTGAGTTTTCTAATATTGTACCTTATTAGTTTGTTTAATCATAAAAATTGTAAGGATCAGCTAAAGAAATAAGTATGGTTCCATCATAGTTAAAAAACAACAAAATTGTCAGTTTCTGTCCATCTTCGCTTAAATCATGTTTTTTTAACGTGGCATTATTTGTCACCAAATAATAAATAAAAGGAATATTATAACCGTATTGTTTATTTACTAAGAAACACCAAGTTTACTGATTGTTTTAAATAATAATGTTCATTTCAAGAAAATGATAAGAAACAAAATTGTATATTATTTTACTGAATTTAATTTTTCATATTCATAAATCTTTTATTTTATTCCATTTAAACATATTTACGTCTTTCATCATTCTCTAAAAAAAAACTCAAAACATCAATTCTTAATAATAATTTCAATCAGAATGGGTTCCCTTGTTTTTACAAAAAAATATTTAAAAATTACATCTTTTTTAAAAATGTCAAAAATGTTACCAGATGATTTTATTTCATCTTTGATGGAATTTCTTCATTAGCATTGTTGCATATGGCATTAGTTACTAAGAAACCTATTTATTGGCTGTTCATTTAACACATATGATTTGTTATGTGTATGTTCATTTACAGTTTCTATGAAATAACTTACAGTATTGATTCTGTTGTGCTTGTCTTGAAATTTTGTTTATTGATCAGCTTGTCCAACAGTATTTAGTATAGTCCCTACTGTTTAATTTATTTGCTCCTGAGTTATTGTGTTTTTCAGTGTGTACTTTGTATCTACACAAAATTTTCACTGTCCACAAAATCTTACTTCCAGAAGATTTTGTATACTAGATCCAATCTGAGTATGTAGAACTCAGTGCAGCAGAGTGTTCTTTATATCTACGTAATCTGCTGAGGAGTGGCACTGTCTCTGGAATTGTCCACGGACATTGTTTTCTCCTTGGTAACTGTGCTAATATTTAGTAAAGTGTAATCCTTTCTAAAATATAAATTCCTATTCTTAAATCTCATCAAATATTTTGTAATTTAATTATTATTTTAGGAAAGTTAGTGTAACCAAATACTTTTGGCTTCATTTTCTTTTACATTTTTTCTGAAGTTATTCCTGCGTAAACTTAAGTATATAAAATAATTAAATAATATCAGGCTAATTTGTTTTACATTATTGTAGTAATTTGTTCTCTTTGATATCGTTTTTTCAAAAATATTAACCTAGTGTGTAAAATTAAGACTTATTTAATACTAAAATAAAATTTGTAACTCATAATGTTCAGTGATACATGTAAGTTTATAATTTCTATTGAAGTTACAAGTTCAATATTTTATAGTATTATAAGTTTTTGCATTTTTTTTGAAAGTACAGTGTGTTCATAAAATCATGCAATCTGTGTGTAAACAAAATTATTTATTTAATGACAAAAATTAATTTGATTATATGATGCAGGAAAATAGGTGGATTATATATTTAATTTTTTCCCCTCATATGTTAAAATAAATGTTCAAAATGTCCACCTTGAGCGCTGATGCAGGCTTTAATTTGTTTCTTCATGTTCAGTGCAACTTTTCTTTAGAGTTGCTGCACTGATGTTAGAGATGCTGTCTTCAGTATGTTCTTTCGGTTCATCCAGAATATTTAGGTTGTTCTTTTCAAGTGAATTTATAATACTTTTCAATAGTCCAATACCTTTCAAGTGGTCCAGTAAATAGAAATTTGATAGTGAGAGATCCAGGGATTGTGGAGACCATAGTCTGTGAGAAATTACAAGGCCACTGAAAAATTCACTTAACAATGCCACAGTGGAATTGGCAGTGTGATGTGTAGCATCATCTTGTTGTAACCAGCACTTTTGCTTTTTAGTTTCAAGAAGGGCTATAAAATTTGCAATAATTTCTGACTAAAAAACATAATAAAACAGTAAACCAACCTAAAAATAAAATGTTTGAACCAACTACAATATTGAAGTCATCTGTGAAAGTCACGTTTTACAAATTCTTCCACTACTGATAAGGGAAAGTTCTTATCAAAAATTTAATTAGGCCAGTTTTACCAAATTTTAAAGTGCAGTTTGTTGAGAAAGTTTCCTTAGTAACTTTCCTGGGGAATGTAAAAGCAACTGATGAATGTCGTGCAAACTGTCATCACGTAACACTGACAATCATTATGTTTACAATTAATTAAATTTCTTGTTTCATGAAATTTAGACACTAAAAGAAAAATAGTCATACTTAGTACTGCATTATTGGGAAGATTAGCCATAAAAGCATTTTGACATTTAGAATAAGATAGAGTGATTAAATAATATTTCACAATAAATCTATCCTGGGCTTGTAAAAATGGCATACTTTACTGCTGTGAAACTACCAACACGGATGGAGGGATAACAGCAACATGTTCTATCTGTTTTGACCTTGCCTTGTATACTTTCAGTAAAGTATCTGGACATGAGGAACTTTGTAACAACAAATTTATAAGTGTAAAATCTGTGTCCATTTTGGATTGTGGACTTTATGAATGCATTGTATTTTGTATGAGTTTTTAATACAAATGAATATTTAAAAAAAACATTACATAAAATAAATATATATATAATTTTTTTTAGGTCTCTAGGGAATGATATTACTGTGTATAACTGTTCCTCGATGTCAAAATCTATATCTATGAGGCAACTTATGATTATTGGCTTTGAAGCATTTTGGAGCAGTCCAGAACCAGACATTCTTTGGACACCAACAGCATATTTTTGTCAAAATCAAACTTGGTTCTACATCAATTGTATTTTTAAACATTTTCTTCCTGCAGTGATGGTCGATGCCTTTTTTCGTCTAACTGGTCAAACACCAATGTATGTGTTAGCAAATCAATAAAGATAATTATTAACAGTTTAGTGTAATCAAGATTTTACATTTAAATTAGAAATTGTAACAATTGTATTTACCTTTTGCAGTCGACTCATCCTTTCTTCTTTTGTTTAGTTATTGAATTTACAAGGTAATTGCTCTATATGAGTGTGAAATATGGAAATTAGTAAAAATATTCTCTTTATTAGTGAATACTATTTTATGTGTAAGTCTAATATATGTTCATAAAATAGTTTGTAAATATTTATACAAGAGAAAGAGCTACTAACTTTTTAATTTTAATAATTAATAAAGTAAGAAAACAGATTACATGTCGTTATACAAAGTTATGTAGGAGATAACCATTGAAAAAAGTTAATACCAAATCAAACCTCTCATGTCAGTCTAACTTCAGTAATTTTTCATAAATTCCTAATTACAAACAACATTTTAATATGTTTATTCTGTTACAAATAAGAATTGAAGATTCAGTTATTAGTCATATAAAAATTAGAATTAGCCTTCATCATACTAAGTTGTAATTCAATAAGAAGTTTAACAGTATTTAAAAATTTACACACACAAATTTACACACAAAGGGAAATGCAGGCCAAATACTGGACCTGACCTGTAAATGTAGAACTTAGTCCACAATACACAGAATTCAACTAATATAATATACTTTTTTTTAAAAATCTAAACACATTTAAAATATTACAGGACACCATTAAATTAACAAAAATGTTATAAAAATAATAAGAGATGGCTGTAGTTCAATCTTCTAACTATATTTTTACTCTGTTATGAAATTGCAATGTGACTGAACATATTCTTTTCCTGCACCCTTCATATCCTTTAAAGGGTATCATCCAATAAATAAAATTATAATTTATGTGGGATGTAGTTACACTGTTATAACCAAGGAGCTGATCTACCTCACAAGCCAGAATCAACCCATCAAATCTTTTTCCATAATCTTATGAAACTTGAAGTTAATCAAGAAATAATTAATTTCAGGTTATAAATCATTATTTCTGATTATGAGAGTGCTGTTGGGTCTAATTTACACAATAGGTTACCTCCAGCCGGAAAAATTAATTATTAAACTTATTATACATCTTGACAGATGTTATAATTGGAAATTTCACTACTGTCTAACAAATATTTATGTTCTGAAGAAGTCTTTATGGATAGTATTTTTATACATTGTCACATTTTTCAAAATAATATTTATTCATTTATGTAGAAAAGCGTAAAATGTTGTTACAGAAAAAACCTAATACATTATAATATGTGTCTGGTTGCAATGTGCTTCCACCTTATGAGTTAACAGAGACTGTGGAACGATATTGTGACAAACTATATGAGAAGTTTAAAATTGAATTTCTATACTTAGATACCTGTAATGCAAGGCAAATTTATGTTATATTCAAATTCACTGCATTATACGGTTAACGTTACGTATTGAGTGGGACTGTCGTTAGGGATGCACCAGTGTAAAAAGTAAAATGATTTAATTAACTTTAAATTTGAATTTATTTTTTAAATGATCTGAGATTATGTTCTATTTTTCCTGTCTGAATTCATTTGATTCCAATTATCTCTTTTTTTTAATATTCTGCTTACTACCTTTGTATCTAAATAACAGTATTGTCAACGATTGTTGCTGATTATAACATATTATGTATTATTCTGTAATTTTTTAAAAAGTTTTCTGTTTGGGTTTTTCTGTTACTGTACTCATAGTAAATGTAAATTATAGATAGTTAGTATGTTTTTGCATTGGTATGTACATAGAATGATGAAGAAAATTTATTTCAGTAACTGACATTATTTTTTTTTATACAGGTTGGTAAAATTACATAAAAAAATCTACCGTGCAATGATATCATTGTCATACTTTACACTAAGAGAATGGAGGTTCACAAATGACAATTTCCTGCAGTTAAACAAACTCATTGCTCCAGAAGATAAAGCTGACTTTGATTATGACTTTTCAGATATAGACCCCAAGTCGTTTTTTGAAAATGCAATGTTAGGTGGGAGAAAATTCCTTCTAAAAGAAGACACTTCTAATGAGAGGATGGATGAGGCAAGAATAAAGGCACACAGGTACATTTTAGTATAATTTTATGGTCATATTGTAATCAGACTGTATTTTTAAACATTATAGAGATTATTGATTAATAGTTTTTTAATTTTTTTTTTAGCAAATAGATGCATGTAATTCAACTAATGAATTCAGATTGAAAAAATAAAAACTAATATTCCTATAACTGAAACAGTATACGAGGGATATCTCTTTAGTAAAGACCCCTGGGAAATTTTTCTCCTTAAGGTTGGCGAATCTGTGTCGTTCATGGCCACGCTGGTAATGTATACACTGCGTTGTTGTCTGTAAGCTGTCGCGTTATAGTATCTTTGATTACGTGTGAGTTATTACGTTATAAAATGAATAGGAAAATCGATGTTTTCACCGACTGTGAAATAAGTGAGTCATACGTTTTTTAAACCATCAAAACGTTAAGCCGGCTGAAATTCATAGGCAGTTGGTTGCTGTGTACGGTGATAATGTAATGAATGAAAGAAACGACCGAAAATGGTTGAGAGGTTTAGAAATAACAGAATTAATGTGCATGATGAAGAACGTTTGGGGAGGCCCTCGATAATCACTGAGGACTTGTTGAAACGCGTCGATGATGATATCAGAAAAGACGTCGCTCAACGATTTCCCACCTGGCTCTTCTTTTTCCTGATGTTTCATGAACTGTTATCGGTCGCATTATTCATGACCATTTAGGCTTCAGAAAGTTTTATGCACGTCGGATGCCGCACGTCTTAAAAACACGAACGTCAAAAAAAAATCCGAATGGGATCTGCTTTGGAATTTTTGATGTACTACACAGAAAAAGGTGATGAGTTCCTTGATTCGATTGTTATCGGCGATGAAACATGAATTTCGTATTACACACCAGAGAGAAAACGGCAGTCAAGTGAATGGTGTCATCTTCAGTCACCAACCAGACCGACAAAGTCAAGCCACAGCCATTTGGAAACAAACTGATGGCCACAGTCTTTTGGGATCGGTTTGGCATGCTGCTGATTGATTTCATACCACATGGAACGACTATAAATGCAGAAGCCTACTGTGAAACTGTACGTAAGTTACGGTGCGCCATTCAAAATCGGCTTCGTGGGCGGCTGACCGATAGCGTCGTCCTGCTGCACGATAATGTACGTCCACATGTTGCGGGTCCGACACGTGATTTGCTGAGAACGTTTGGATGGGAAATTTACGATCACTCACTATATCGTTCGGACTTAGCTCCTTCTAATTACCATTTTTTTAGGAAATTGAAAGAAGTTTTGAGTGGTAAGCGATTCGCGGGTGACGATGAATTTAAAAATTGTGTTAATCAATGGCTAAATGAAGTGCGGCAGAAGAATACGACGAGGGTATATTGAAGCTGGTGTATCGCTACGATAAATGTCTTAATTCATGTGACGACTATATAGAGAAATAGTATAAGGTATATAGTTTGAGAGAAATAAAAAATATTTTTAAAGTTTTCAGAATAAACATTTTTACAATGAAACTGTTTTTACTTTAGAGATAACCTCTCATATTTTAAGAATGTATGCTTGTAATTCTCCACCCCAACCCCTTCCCGGACACACGTGTGTCTGGAGATTAATAATTATGTACAGTAAATAAATTCTGTTTACTTCTTCTAAGAAAATCGCCACCCCAAAACCGCGATCGCGAATAGGTATCACCATTTTGTAAGTTCCCTATTACCTTTCCTTTCAAGAAAGAAGAAAGAGGGAACGAGCCCAGCAGCCATCAGCCCAACAGCCACGGAAGAAGGAAGAAACCTGCACTTTCCCCCGTTCAGCCCTTCGGGGCCTCGGGAATTTCAAGGTTAACGGTATGTAACTCCGGTCACTACCAATTCTTGGAAAGTGCAGGCCAAAGAAGAATGAAGAGGTCTTCGGAAGAAGAAGAGGGAGAAGAAGAAGATGAAGAAGAAGGAAGACCCACTACTCGTCTCAACATCACGTACTGGAGTCCGGAACAGAGCCCAGCAGAGATGCGTCCTGAAGGGCAGCCATAGCAGAAGCGGATGAAGAGCTTCTACACAACCTCTCCTTTTTAAAACTTACAAGTAGAGTAAAATAAACCAGCAATTGCGACTCCTCCGGAGTAGGGGTCGCATTGCTCCCTCCTTACAGTTAGTGCCCCGTTGTGGCGTATTCCTGCTAGCCTATGAAGCGTTAGCACCGTAAGAACTTCAGTAGACGGTCTGAAGGGGAATTACGTCGGGAGGACAGGCTTCATAAGCCTAGCCTTCCGCGGTCGGCCCATAAAATGGGTTCGATAACGCTGGTTCAACAACGGATTGGAATGCAACTAAATCCGTCTTAAAATCACTAAATAATAAACAAAACTTAAAAAATTGTACCCGCCATTTAAAATAACCCTTTTAAAAAACAAGCCCGATTAGAATCATCCAGCAGCAAGGGACTCTGTCCAGGTTCTGCGATAAGTAGGGAGAAATAAACTCCCGCCAACTTTGCATTCCATTCCATTCCATAATTCTCTAATGAAATCTTTTCAAAAGTGTCTCCATACGCTTTATAACTATTATAATATACATTTCAAACAACATAAGCTCATTATTATAATAGTAGGATTGTTCTTTAGTTTTTTGGATAAGTCCAATTTTTTACTGCATTCCACAGATATTTTTGAAAATATAAAATTTTCAAAAATATCCTTTGTACGAAATGTACTGAGGTTAAGGTAATTATTTATGTTGTATGTAAAATCACAACAATATAGCTGAGCTAACAAAAACTGTACCAACAAAGAACATTAACATTGGGTGCTATCATCAAGTTTTTACTTTATAATTTTTAATTTTTTAAGAAATGAATATTATAAATTTGGCCAAAACTATATTATTTTTATTACATCTTCAAAGTTTGAAGAATTAAATCTAAATATTAAAAAAAAAATATTTGTATGAAGTTATGAAGGAAAATTTTTATTTTTCTGTTAAAAGTAAATTGTTTACCAGCTATATGTACAAAAAAATTATTAAAAAAGTAATGAGGTGAGCTTAATAGCTCTGAAGTCTGAAATGAACATGAAGTTTATTTCTAAGGTTAATTTTGAACATATAATTCTTATACCACATACTCTACAATTTCTTATTTTAAACATATCAGTTTATATTGTGAAAACATAAACTGAATATTTAATTATTATCTATTTATTATTTTTATATTTTACATAACAATAAAATGTGCTAATTTAATTAAATTATAATGCATTTTTATTTTTCAGAATTTACTGGTTGGATATATCTTTAAAATCAGCAGTATGGTTTTTATTTCTTTGGTATATAATTAAGTTTGTAATGGTGTTCTTTTCTGATTTTATTTCTTTTTTTTGAAACTTTACAATTGGTTTTTTTTGAGTAAATTTTTATTTTGTTTGGAAATATAGTATTTAGATTATGTTTAAGCCATGTTACTTCATTCTTGGTTTATTATTCATTTTTCTCTGTTTTTTTTTTTATGTTTAAAGATATTTATTTATTAAATAATATAAAATGTGACAATTTTCTTTTGAAATGTTATTTATTTTTAAATTTTACTTAAAATATTTAATAAATTTGTATTTAAAAAACAATTGTTATTACCAATTTACTGTTAATATCCATTAATTTTTCTGTTGATTATTTCAAATAAACTACGTTCATTATAATTTTAAATGAATAATCAACCAGGATTGGCAAAAAACATCCTCACACAGGGTGTTAATAAAATAAATAAATACTCTTTGATAATTGTACATTGTATATTTACATTTAAAAAGATTTTTCACACATGGTAGAGAATTTTTTTTTTTAATTACAATTTATTAACATATCATAATGCATTTCTTAAATATATTTGTTGTGTCTCACTTTTTCAATACCGATTCCACATTTTTTTCTTTTTAAAATTAATTTTTTTTCTCAGTAAACAATAAGAAGACAGTAATGCTGTAAGAACTGAAGCAGATATAAGAAAAATCTCCAGCAGTTTTATAGTGTATGTTACATGATACAGTACCTGATACAGGTTTGATGGTAATTTTCCTATTCTCTGAAACAAAAGTTTATATTAACATTTAGTTATATATCCAATAGACCTCATACTGTTGAAATTTTTAAAAAAATAAACAATTCATAAGTGGTAACAAGAAAACTAACATGTGTTGTTTTCTCCAAATTTAATGAGGTCACTATTTAGCAAATCCTAGTGGTGAATTGCTTGAAGATGTCACTTATATACTGAATATCATCTGCATTTCAATAGGCTTTGCATGCTAATGTGTGACTGTTTACTTGACTCAGTGGAGAAAGCAGCAGCAAACCACTCACGTCTCTCTTAGTAAGCTAATGTGATATGCTTGTTATTCTTGAGAATACCTCAGTTATTTTCAGGGATAAATTGTTTTATGTCAGGTTGCCTACAACCTTTCTGTACTTGATATTAATTAACATACACTAAACAGTGTTGAGCTCTTACAAAGAGGTAAATTAATTTCTATACAAAAGAACCTAAACACATATACAAAAGCAGTACATAACACATTATTTTCCATAGTTAGTTCAGTAAAAATGTTGTGTTTTATTTATATAAGGAAGTTAGGAAAATAATTCATTCATTCTAGAAAACATTCTACATGACATGTTTTATGTAGTTACAAAACATTAAATTTTTCCATAACCTTACCTGATTAATACAGAGTAGCCACAAAGTCCCATTCCAAATAATGAAATAAACATCAATTGATCATTATTAGTTTAATATTTTTACATATAAAGCTTTAAATTACATTTGCTTGTGCTCCTCCACTTTCCGCACAGTTTTATCAGCCGCCAAGTGCCTTTAAGTATTTTCTTTCATGATGAGCAATCAAAATCATAAAAATGGTCTCTGATAGCAGGTTTCAGCTCAACATTATTCCTTAGACACAAATGGGAAATTTTTTCCCTTGGTTTTGTCTCAAATGGAGTTGTTATAGGTTATTAAATCTGGACTAAAGGCGGCAGTTTTTGAACCCATTACCAATCCACCACTCTTCAAAATGACCATTTAAAAAAATTCCTTATTGATTGAGCATAATGAGCTGTAGCTCCATCTTTCTTTAAAATTGTTAATTCCATACCAAACAATTGAAGCTGAGGAATAAAATAATTTTCAAGTATGCTAAGGCGTGAAATGTTATTACAACTGTCTTCAAAAAAAAATATCATTCTATCAGATACATTTCAGATAACCTGTATGTTATATTATGAAAGGGACTTTGTGGCCACTCTAGAATAAATGATGACAAAAGCTAATAACACATTAGTCCGTTAATTATATCTATTCAGGCCGCTATATTATTTTATGTGGTTTAAGTTAATTGGTAAATTTCTAAATGTTACTTGTCAGGAATAGTCTTTTACTGATGCAATTGAGCCAAAAAAATCAACATAGGACTTTATTTTTAAGAATTTTAAAACTGAATCTATTATATTTCACATTGGGTCAAGTTAAGAAAAAAAAAAAAAAATGTATAGCCAGTGTGCAAGCAAATGGGTGATTCATATTAAATAAACTCTTAAATATATGATTTTAATTTTTTAAAGAATATTTATAAACGTTTAAATCTGGAGATCAAAGTGACATGTATGATAACACTTTTTAAAATATTTTACAATTTATTTTCAAATTATGAAGAAACTATACTTCCTATTAAAGAGCCTTCATAGTCTATAAACTTCGATGGATGCCATTAAAAAACGGTACCACTGGTAACTTCACTGATGAAGGAAGTACTTTTAGCTCTAAAAAAATTTTCTGGACGCACACGTTCCCTGTATTCTTTGAAATAGAGATTTAATGTATTTTAAATTACTTTAATGAGTTCAAATTTACTGCTGTTATGAGAAAAACAAAATAACAGCACCTGTTACAACCATAGATGAGGCTTTTTCATTTGATGCTATTACTTCTCAGGTTAAAAACTTTTCTGAATCTGTTCAATTCAAACTGCCCAAATTTTATGTGTATTAAGTTACTGATTTTGTGTTTAAACAAATATTAATACTATAATGTATTAAAATTAAGATTAATTATTTTTACCTTACATTACTAAGTAACTATAATACACTTGCTACATTGAAAATATATTTTTGGCATCTAATTTTTGTTTAATTAGATTTGAAAACTAGTCAATACTTACACACTCTAACCAACCAATTGGTAGAAATGTTCCATCTTCAAGTTCATCTAATGGAGAAAAATGTGGAGGCTTGACGATACGAATATTCATTTGTAAACGTGAAACGCCTCCAATAGGAATTCCAAGCTTCTGCAAAATTCATATAACGTTGTGATAAAATAGAACAAAGTATTTTTTTATACATGGAATTGATACTCAATTGGACTGATTACTGTAACATCTTTTCTGACTGATTTAATTTCAGTCCCGTCCATGATGATAAGGTATGAAATAAAAAGTTGAGAAATAAATTCAATTGTTATACTTGCTATTCTTTTATATAAAACAGAAGATCTTTAAGAATCTTGATTCCTTTATATTATGCTGCTGAAAGGTATTTGTAAAGATTTTCCAATCAATATAATCTTTATAATAGAAACTGAAAATTGATTGCTCATTTTTACTTACTTGATGTATGTCGATATAAGTTGTATGTTTTTCTTCATCAGGGGATAATCCTAACACAGAACTGTGAAGTTTAGGATCAGCTCTAAGAAAATGTGGTAATGATATGTAAAAAGGAGCACCTGAAAAGAAAAACCAAATGAATCTGTCTTATATCCTTACCACAGTAAATCAGTACTATTCATGCAGTACTATAAAAAAAGTGATAAAAAATTGTAAAATAAAGTGAAATGATAAAATGATTCTGTTATTTGTATTACTGTTATAATTAATTGTTTGATATAATAGTAATGTATTTAAAACCCACAGAATTTTTAACCTAAGGACTAGCTGATTTGACTGGCCTTCAGAATAAAACATTTATTCATAATTCCCTGTAAGTATCTAGTTACATTATTTGTGTAGTAGGTATGGGTGTATGTAATTATATATCATACATATTGTATATATTTTTACTTTTATACTGTGTAAACTGTAAGCAAGAAACTTGCTTAAAAACTGGCTAGCACATGCATGTGCACGTGTGCACACACATATAATTTTCTTTGAGTCATTAGTTATTTAACTAATGGATGCTATTATCCATTCTTTTCTGTCCTGTGCTAATCTTTAACCTCACATACTTACTGCACCCTACATCATTCATCTGTCTAATATATTCTACTCTTTCTCTTCCTCCACAGTTTTTACCTTTAACATAGCCCTGTAAGACCAAATTAACAAAATCTGGTTGTCTTAATGTGTTCATTTAAGGTACTGCAATGAATTTTTTTATTTGTATATTTGTCTTAAGATCTCTTCATTTTGAACTGTTTACAATCCACCTACTTCTCAACATCCACTTCTACCACATTTTAAGGGCCTTTATTCATTATCTTTCTGCATTTTTTTGTTTATATAGTACTCTGTACCTGGTTCTTATCATTATTCTATTGTAACATTACATAATATTTAAATATCTGCCGATTTTATAACATGCTGATGGGAGACTAGAATACTTTGGTTGGAGAAGGTGAAGAGGAAAGTGTGATAGGAAAGTTTGGCTTTGGGGTAAAGAATGGATGAAGGAACAGGTGAATAAAGTTTAACCATGAGAGAAAATTATTTATAACAAACACCTAGTTCAAAAATCATAAAAGGAGCATATCTTAATAGATGAAAGGTATAGGAATGTGTGAAGATAACCAATGGATTGCCAAGTGCAGATATCAGTCAACAGTGATGTGCTACTTATGATGGAAATGAGAACAGCTTTAAAAAAAGTAGAAAAAGCAAAGGTGGTTAAGAAATGGAACTTAAAAAGTTGAAGAAATTTTATGATGAAACAGTGGGAGAAAAACTAGCTAATACAATTAAAGAAATAATAAAGGAAAATGAGAACAGTTAGGAGACCTGGATGAGAATAAAAAATGCCATAGTAAGAATAGGAGTGAAGGTGCAGGCTATTATGAAGGAAATAAAGATGTGAATAAAAATGCCATAGTAAAAACAGGAGAGGAAATGTAGGCTATTATGAGGAAAGTAGAAATAAGGATTATTAAATATTCCAATAAGGAATATATTAGAAAAAAGAGTAAGTAATAAGTATAGGAAGGTGAAAAATAAGATGTATTAGATCTTATTTTATAAAATAAGACTTACTAAATGCTGATGATATGGTAATTTTAGCTGATGACACAAATACACTTCAAAGATTGGTAGCAGCCCTGAAGGAATGAAAGAATATGGAATGAAAATAAATATAGGAAACTAAAGTAAACAAAAAAGAGGATTTAGTAGTAAGAACAAGTGAAGGAAGAATAGAAAAAAGTTCAGATATTTGGGGATTGTAGTTACAAGGACTAGAAGAGCACAATGAAAATAAAAAGGATAGTGATGGCAAAGGAAGCCTTAATAAAAAGAGGAAATTACTATGTGGTTAAAGTCTGAATTTAGAGTTAAGCCCATGTGCTATGCTACCTATGTAAGGAATGTGTGTATGAAGCATTGACAGTGAATAAGAGGGAGAGGGACTGGATTGAGACTTTTAAGATGTGGATATGGAGAAGGTTGGGAAATATAAGATGGGTGAATTGAGGAATGAGGAAATAATGAACAGGATTAAGTAAGAAAGAACAGTTTTATGAGAATGGTGGAAGCTATTGATTGTATTTTGTTTGCAACAATGCCAACTTGCCGTAGAAATTATTTAGTTAAAAAATAAGTAAATAGTGTTTTAAGGAAGAAGGAACATTCTCAATGGAGAAACATTCACTTCTTTTGCTCCTATTTAATTTATCCATTTTTCCCCTGAAAACACAAATTTTTCTAAAACTAAAACTTAGTATTAAACATAGCAGAAGCAGTACTAACCATATGAGCATGGTTCAGTGCTTTGAAGTCCATCAGGTGCACACTCACTCACACAAAAACAGGAATTGTTTGGATTAATCTGTGGTCTTGAAAAGATATTTTTTGGATTTTTGTACCTCAGTGCAGGAAACCCATCAATAGTCTGTAAAAAGAAACTACGCTTAGTTTGGATTTCTGGTTAATCTTATCTTCAAAATACATAAAATAAAATTTACCTCTAAAATTACAGGTAATTTCATAAAGATAATGTTACATTATTGTACTATACATAGGCCCTTGCATTATGTCAGTAATGTTCATCCATTTCAGTGATTACTGGTATTCAGGTAACAATTTTTATTGTATTTCAGTTACTAAATTTTGATTCTTACTTTATCCTTATCTGTAAATCCTTCCAGTTACTCTATTTGCAGAAAATCAGGAGGTCTATTCATTACTAGCAACAGAATTTATTTTTACTCTATTAGCAACAATATAATAGAAATTTCCAGGGATTGGAACTAGTAAACTTTCAAATTCAGTCTTCAACAAAGAGAAAATTGTACTAATTTTAGGAGAATTAGGTTACTAAACTGTGATTAATGTTAGCTAACACAGTTTATTAGAAATCCATCTCTGAATGGTGCAGTATAATACTTTTACTCTGGGAGAGCAGATTGTTTTCAGGAGAGGTCAGTAATGACCTCTCCTGAAAACAGGAGAGGATGTAATTCAAGGATGTAATTCATTAGCCACTTTCTCTAATTAAACTTCTTATTTAGATGATATTCTTCATGAATGGAAAAAATTAATAGGAAGAAGGTTTTGAAGACAAGCAGTACCTGTAACAATATACATTTTGCTAATGTATAAAGTCCTATAACGAGGATGAAGAAATCTGAGGATGAATTGCAAAGATGTATTTTTAAATATTGAGAACTTTGTGGAGGTTAAAATCTGGAAATGCTGCTTCCAAAATAAAGGTCTTCATTTTTAGAAAGAAATAGCCAAAAAAACACAGCCAGAGTGCAGCAGCTCCTGCGTTACAGTATGGTAGTGAAATTTACAAGTCTGTTAAGAGATTAGGAAGTAAACATTATAAGTGTCATGAAAGTTAGTGATTTAACTGTATTAGAATTGATGATATAATAAAGAATTGTGAGTAAGAAATTATTATTGCTAGGAACTGGCTCCATAGAAGTTGGAATGAAAGAATTTTTTTTAATGATAATGATGAAATCTGTATGGAAAGAGAAAGTGGAAGTATGATGTAGTTAAGGGTTGCTTAAGAAAAAAAAAATTAATTTAACGCTGAAATTACTTGTACAATTTATGGAGTGAGATAAAAGAATTAATAGGTAGCTGGGTACGTGCAACTTGCTATCTCAAAGGAATATATATTTAAAATAAGCATTAAATGACAGTGATAATCTATTTTTTAATATTATTATTTTTAACTTCATTCAATTAGATTGTACACAACTATAATTATTGCATTTATTTTAAGGAATACAGAACTGGAGGTACATAGTTTGTTAACTTTTAATACAGATTGGCTAAATATTTTATCGTGTAATTCTGTAAAAACATAGATCGAATTTCTTTAATATTTTGTTGGTTGACTGCTTCTTATCAGTCTCAGTATTTTTGTATAAATAATTCCTGGATCACTGTGCAGTTAGAATATTGCAACATAATACTGATCTCTCGAATTGAGTGCTGGCTCAGGCAGGGGTTTGGTGAGGTGGGTTTTCACCTCACCCAGTTCCTGTCTGGACACAGAGACTTCTGTGCATACCTTCATAGATTCAGAAGAAGAGCCTTCCCAAGATGCCTCTATTGTGATGAAGAAGATATCCCTGCCCACAGATTCTTTGAGTAATGGGATAAGATATTAGATGGGATCAGACAAGACTGAGACATGGAGTAAATAGACTAACACCTGAGACTAGTGTGAATTATATGCTGACTAACAGAAGAATTTGGGATGAAGTAGCAAAGTATGTTGAAGAAATTCTGATGACTAAAGAGATAGACAATAGAGAATGGGGAGCAGATTACAGTGTGATCCTGAAGACAAGTCATGATGAAAGAGCTTATGGGCAAAGGGGTGACAGACAGCCCCCTGCTGAGCTACCGCTCATCTGCGATTGGATGGATGGACATCGGTGATGAGGCACAGGGACTCCTGATCCCCTGAGCCTGAGGCACCCTCTGGGTTGCGGAATGTTTAATTGCCGGGCTGGCCCAGGGGAGAGGAAAGGTGAGATAAGAGTTTTAGTCGGTAGGGTGCTGGGTACACATAGGCACTTAATTACATCTAGCCAAACCTGTGTGAGTCCGACACTCCCCCATTTATGGGGGGTACGTAAATACTATTTCTCTGACTCATCGAGAACAAAAATTAAAGCATAATGCTATCTAATTTTAAAGTTATTTTTGAGGCTGACCAGTTTTGAAGCTCCTTTCTTTTATTAATTCCTTTCAGTAGTCATATGAAGACTGTTGTTATACCCTACTAAACCCTTTTACATTAAAAGCTGATAAAATATCTTGTAAAGCAATTAAACCTCTAGTTTGTATAAACCACTTTTATCATATTGTAAAGTGTTGTAGAACACTTGATTTTTACACCACTATGCCAAGATGTTAAAAAAATTAAAATACATAAAGTTGTTCTTTTACACTATGTATTCAATGTTTCTTTATGGTTTTAACAGATAAAAATTATCTAAGGTAAAACTACTAATAGTTAGAATTGCTTCCTCTAAGAGTTTTGGTGCTCATTACGCAGTCCCTGTTGTGAACACAGAAGGTGTTGCTTGTAGGGCTGCATATTATCTTTGCTTCAAAGCTCTTGGTACACTATGCAATCATATATTTAGATCAATCAAGACAAGAAACAATCTCACTCCTTATTCACCCTACTGAGCCTGGCTTCGGTCTTGTTCTTGTAAATGGCTATGCTAGTTTTACGTATGTCTGGTTTGGGATGCCTACAGCCACTAGGTAATGTACACACAGTTGTCATGTATACAGAGAAATGCAATGATCTCTTATAATAATATTTTTCTAAATCCATGTTATGTTTATTTAATCCATTCCAAGAATTAAGTATGTGTATATTTGTAAGAATATAACACCTAACATTTTATTAATCGATCTAGCAACCAAATATTAAATAAAATACCTCAGTATGTTTGTCAAACATCAAAGGCATCCTTCGACAAAATTCTTTGGCGTAAACATACACAGGATCAGAGGATCCAAGCAGTCTCGGTGGATATAATGTTCCATCACCTCCATCTAATCTATCACATTCTGATTTCCAGGCATTTAGTTTTTCTTGCCCGTTAAAACGACTTATTACACCAAATTTATCAAAACCAGTAGCTCCATTGTGGATGGTCAGAACATCCGGACTGACTCCTTTACGCTGAAATAAAATAGAGTTAAACTGCAAACATTTACTTAATTTGATCCTAAACACTGATAATTAAAATCAGCTACTTAAAACAGTAAATGATGGTTTAATATCTAACATTCTTTCATGTTTATAAAATTATGCTATATTTAAAAAAAAACATGCCAAGATTAATAAATAATTACAATTCTGATTGGTAAACATTGTTTCCAAATTGTATTTTCAATTCTTTGAGATTGCATTTTTATTTAAATTTTTAAATGAAGATTGAAAATACGTAAAGTTTTTTTAGAAACATTGACTTTTTGAATAACAAACTAAACCAAATTTATTAGAGTTTTTAAAATTCACATAATTAAAAAGTTGATAGTTTTAAATAACACTGATAGACAAAAATAAATTTTTTTAATGTTTCTCTAAATGTGATATCATTTCTTGAATTGCTTTTTTGCGTACAACACAGATCTGTAAATACAATTTTTGTATCACCCATAGTTTTAAATAAATTACGCTTCAAAAAAATTAAGGGAAAATATAGTTAAATCTGTAAAATTTATAATTTTGCATGTTAATACCTATGTTAGAATGATTTCACTGTTGCTTTTCTTTTATAAATAGCCTCAGGCACATTCAGAATTTATGTCCAACAGTAATCGGCTACCACGTTATTATTCCATTTCCCTTTGTAGAGGCTTTCTCTCACTGAAATGTCTTTGTGGAAATGTTCACTGTGTCACTTACGTCTCCAAGGTTGTCCAGGAAAAAATCCAGATGTGAGTGGAGGATATGCATTTTCAAAGACATATTACATCCCATAGCTCTGTATGAAGTAAGAAGTTGATTAACAATATTGTGGTGACTGTCGGATTTTTGTTTGCCGAGAAAACTTTTGCAAACATCATTAAATGAAGCCCAAGCTACACTTTCTACATTATTTAACATTGAGTTAAATACATCATCTTTGACCAACTCTTTTATTTGAGGACCAACAAAAATTCCTTCTTTAATTTTTCCTTCACTTACATTTGGAAATTTCTGCCTGATGTACAAAAATCCGGGACTATCCTTCTTCATTGCTTTTACAAAATTTTTAATTTGTCCTAGCTTGATATGGATAGATGGTAAAATATTTTTTTTGGGTTCAACTAAGAGCTCATGAATAATATTTTTCCCATTTGGAGTTGTCTCGTTTCTTCCACTCTTTGGTGACATAATGTTTATCACTAGCTCCGCTGTCCCATTCGCAAAGAAAACACATGTACTTAGTGTAGCCTAACTGCATGCCTAGCAAAATAGCTATAACTTTCAAATCACCACATATGTTCCAGCTATGTTTTTGTATAATTTATTTTTTTAAGAACGTCTTTCACCACATCATATGTCTCAAATTCATATCATAAGCGATTGGTATCGAAAGATATTTGTTACTGTTGTTTAGTAGAACCACTTTTAAACTGTACTCGGACAAATCTATTAAAAGGCGCCTGTCCTCAGGTTTATGAACTTGTCGTATATGCAACATAAGCTCATCAGTATTTGTGCAATAAACCAAATTATTTTCATCAATAAAGTACTGAGAAAGTTCTTTTTGTTGGCTTCGAAAGCCCAAAATTTTTGTATTTTTTCGATGTAAATTCCAACCTTGCAGTCTTGATCCTAACAGTTTGGTTTAATTTTTTGATAAACTTAAATCCCTAACCAAGTCATTTATTTCACCTTGTCATATAAGATGTGGCTTATTGGAAGATAATTCAAAATCAAAATCATTGTTGTCTTCTTCAGTACTTTCTGATTCTTCATTGCTGCTTTCGAAACATACATACACAGGCGGCTCAGGAACTAGAATAATTTCACTGTGTGGTGCAGGCCTAATTGCAGATTGCAATGAAGGCTATTTTACAGTATGTTAAATTTTTTTTAGAAATTCCAGGCACTCTTGTTAAACAAAAGTAACAATCGGCTATAGGATCCTTTGGTTCACGCCAAACCGTAGGTACATCAAATGGCAAAGCCTTCCGTGTACCTTTCAGCCACCCTCTTAAATATACAGAACAATTAGTGCATACTATATGAGGAGCCCACATCACATTCTGATCACCAATTTTACACTGAAAGTACAAATGATTTGCTTTTTTAATTAAAGGTGTAATGTTTTTTCTATTTGATTTTATGGTAAACTCACCACATACATAACAAAAGACATCCACGTCATTTACATAATTTCAAGGCATTATGACACTGTACTGTTAACAAACTTAAGACAGCAATAAGACTAAATAAAATTAATTCATTCCTAAATCCAGTGCTTAATACAAACAACACAACTGTGTTTTCAGCTAAATGTTTTGACCTGCACAGACATGATTAATCTTGTCCATGAAGGCTCACTCTTCAGTATTAGATGTGTGATGTCATAATATGTGACTGTGATATGATTTAATTCTTTGTCTAGTATTGTTTATTTACAGCTTACAAATTATGTTAACGAAGTTAAACAATAAAAAATGAGCTAACAAAATATAATATAGGAGCTTAAAATGATAACTATACATTGAAAAATGAAAAAAATCCTTTAAGTAAAATTTAGAATTTTTAAAAAAATGGTGGGTGATAAAAAGATTTCAAGTTCATATTCCTTTTAAGCATCAAAAACAGATTAAAATTATATATCGCATGTTAGGAAACAAAAATTATGTTTATCAATGTAACTTTCATCACCAACTGTCATGGACAAAATCATAGCAAATTTCATCTTACACAAACCTTATTAAAAGATATGTCAATATTGTAGCAGATTTTAAATAAATATTATACTCAAGTTACAAAAACTTTTTTCTCTAAATCTTGAATTGTAAATTTAGATTTAAAATTATTTTATGGAGGAAAAAATCACTTTTCCAAGTTAAAAGAAATTTTTAATCTTACATGTCTAAATCACTAAGATTTTAATGTACATGGAAATGGATTAAAAAAGTAAATAAATATTTTTTTTAGAGCTGCTTTGTAGCTTTCCTTTCGAGCACAGCATTTTTCACACATACATTACCTAATACTTTAGCTAAAAACAGTGAAGAAAACTAATTGCAGTAAAAACTGTACTACCAGTTATGGTTATTCAGTCACTATTATAAAATGTGCTATATAAAATACATAACAAAATAATGAACATGCCTAATAAAGAGAAATGCTCAAGAAACATCAACAGTCATAAAAAATTGAAGCAAAGAATTAGTCTCTTTCCTGAAAAAGAAGGAAAGAAGATCTGTGTTGCTTTCAAAATAACAATTATAATATACAAGATCACACAGAATAATACAAAGCAGACATTGAAAATATAGCAACCTAGGAGGCTATCAGTCAAAAAGTAGTGATGGCACTAAAAATTATGTAGATTTTATTGAACAAATCAATTTGATTACAAAACATATTATAATTAAACTTTTAAAACTTTTTTTATTAAAACTACATACTTTACATTGCTTTACTTAATCAATACCAAAATTGAGCTTTTTGTTCACAAGCTTCAAAATACTCCCATCGTACTACTTTCGATACTGTCCATTTAATTGCTTGTTTCTTGAGAGCTTCTTTCAATCGATCATTATTCACATATAGCTTTCCACGAAAAATTCTAGTAGGTGGGATTTGTTCAGAGAAAAGTGTGGACTCAAAAATTTGTGCAGTGAAAATTCAAATTTGAAATTTGGATTTTCTCTGCCAAATGATAAACTGAAAATTTCAAATTTGAATTTTGTCTGCAGAATGACATGTCAGCTACAGAACATGGCCAATTGTTATTTAACAACAACAAAATTCCTTTAGTCATTTATCCCTATCTCTGTTGACAGTTTTTGATGATTTGGCACTTTTTTGTGAGCATTTTGCAGTAGGCGTGTTAAGTAGCATAAAGTAAATCCATGACTTCAAACTGATTCTAAATGATTGTAGCCATCTCTTTTTGCAGCCAGACTGTGGTTTGTTGTAGTTACTAACGATAATGCGATTCAACTGACTGATATTTTGTCTTCAGAATTCTGCATGACATTCTGTTTCATACTGCTAACAAGTGAATCTAGAAATTATTCATTATCTTCTGTGTAGTGAATCAAAATTTTCAATTTGGACCCCATCTATAGTTGTTAGTTTTCTTTCATCAATGTGCATTGTACTCAACAAAAGTAAATTTTGTATCTTATATTTTAGTGAACAGTTTAACAAAAATTCCTCTGTAAATTTCAACAGAAATCAATTCAAAATCCTAGTTGGTGACTTAATAATTCTGTTTTTTTTTTTTTTTTTAATGAACATGCTTTTTCAACACATTTTTAATAATTAGAGTTACCCAGAACACTATTTATTATACACATTCATTCTACTGTTTCAAACATTTCATCATTTTTGTGCATTCTTTTTTTCATTGGATTAACATGATCAAATTCACCAGCTATTTATGAATTTTACCTAATACCCTTGCCTAATGCACAATGAATTGTTGAAAGTACAAAAATGTATTGGTGTTTGAATAACATAGTTGACAGTATTGTTGATTGTCTTATTCATTTTACAACTTTACAATTCATGCAAAAATGATTTCAGGAAGGTGTTAATGTTAAAATATAGAAAACAAGTCAAATATCTTGATATTCCGCCTAGGAAATGGTCGTTAATTTCATATCTATGTATATTGAAAAATCCTCTCATGTATATTGAAAAAAATCATATGCATAGTCACCCACAGCTATATGAAATATATATAAGCAGTATCTACAACAACCTTTGAAAATTACTTCATAGTAACTGGATACATATTTGAAGATAATAATTGTGGCATGTAAATCTACATGAAGTAAGTAAAAGCCATGAACTTAACATTCACAACAATTTGAAATTTACAACTCACTAAATCTGATAAAAATAGTATACTAAATGAACAAACACAAATAATTAATTTAATATTATACTTAAAGGTCAGGTTATCTTTGAGTAATAACATAGTAATACTGGGTGAGCCATATAAAAGTGGTCTCAGTCGTCTGACACAGTGTCTTTTGACATATATGGTGTCAGAAGATGGTGATATGTTTGTTGTGCATCCGTATCAGTTGAAGGTCACTGACTTGCTCATAAGCCTTCACCCTTCCTCTCTCATCCAGTGAGTCTGCAATGTTTGTGTATCATGGTATTTTCAACTGAAACGTGTGTTTTCATTGTGGAGGAATATGTTCGCACAATTTCAATAAATTTAGTTCGTGAAAGGTTTCAAGGGATGTATCCTAGAAGTAATGCTTCTGCAAAATCAACATTCAATGTTTAGCGAATCATATTGGAAGAGTCCTCACAAGTCAACATGATGATTAGCCCAACAAACAGGAGTTTCTCGAACACTGTGTCAGCATATACTTCACAGTTTACAAATGAAAGCCCTAATTTGTGAGTATTGTGCATGAATTAAAACAATATGATAAGGGTAAACGAATAAATTACTGCTGTGGCTCTCACAGAAAATTAATGAAGGATTTCTTTATCATTTTCTCTTCATTTCAACAGATGAAGGGTTCCATTTATTAGACTACATTAATTCTCAGAATAAGAGTCACTGGGCTACATAAAACCCAAATGAAACTCATCAGAAAACACTCCATGATTTAAAAATTGGTGTTTAGTGTGGCCACCCTGATCTCTAGACATTGCTGTACAATTTTTACTTCTGAGCTTATCTGAAAGGGATAGTCTACAAGAACAACCCATGGGTGTTGGAAGAGTTGAAAAACAACATTCGACAAAAGATTGCCAAGACTCCAGTTGAAGAATTGCAGTAAGGTTTTCTGAACATGATTCGCCGCGCTGAACTTTGTTTAGCAGCTGGTGGTGAGCATTTTGAACAGAGACCTTAAAATTATATTGTAAACATTTCCTTTTTCAAAAGCACTGTAATTTAAAATCAGTAAATGTAAGTAATTTAATATTACTTTTTGCTTTTCATTATTAAATTTCTAATTTCTGGAGCCGGTTTTATTTGGCCCACTCTGTACAATTCAGGATCATAGTAGCTCTAGAAATATAATTTGGAAGCTGATTTCTACGAATTGAAAGTGAGACTATTTTTTTTCACTGTTAGTATTTATGTTGCTCATAATTATACATTAAAATTACTGGTGCCTATTAGTTGACAATTCTAATGGAATTATCAGATTGATTTTGTTTGCAACAAGATTAAACCATATTTTTTGTTTTGAAAAGTCTTAATAAAATTGTAATCATCATTATCCAAATCATCATCATCATCATTATTATTATTATATTTCTTTAATCTGCCTTCTAGTAGATAATTATTCCTTACAGGTCGTTAAAAAAAGAACTTTCAAGATAAAAAAATTAATAGTGTAAAGCTGAATTTGTTAATAAGAAATTCTAAAATTTCTTTACTGTTTTTTACTATTTTCAATCATACTATCTTTGCTACAAAAAATTACTAGTCATTTTTTGTTCAAAAATAACCTTATCCTGTTGCATAAAACCAGAAAACAGATCTTTTTTCTATTACCCAGAATAATATTTGCCTTGAGAAAAGGCTTTATTACAGTTTTGTTCTTACTTTTAAGAAATTATATTATTATCCAAAAAATGTACAATTCATTTATTTCAGAATAAACCACACGACTATGTGGTTTCCTTTTACATTTACACTAATATATTCAAATTTTTTCATCACTAATACTTCATATGATTATTGTTATTATGGATTAATGTCTTTAACCAGTTCTGCTATTTGTTTAACAAATCTGTATTTTATGCTGTTAATGTGAATTATAGTTCTCCAAATTTTTTCGTAGGCCAACCTGATAAAGCAGTTTCACTTTTTAGGACACCCATTCATGCCTTATGTGATCTTATGTAATATGTAATTACATACTAATCTGAATAAAATTAGTTTTTAAAAAATATTTTAACCTTCTAAATTAGTCACTGTAAAAAAGTCTTACCACGAAAATGCTTTCATGGTTTTTTAGAATATAATAGTATTAAACATTTTTTCACATGTAAAATTCAAATAGACTGGCGTAAAATCTGGAATATAAATTTACACACATTTAACCATATTAAATATACTGCCAGCACAACATTTTTAATAATTACCTTTTGAATAATTCTTATAAGAAGAATGAAACTGAAATAAAAAGGGATATCCTATTAATAACAATCAGTAAACTCAATGACACGTTTAGTTGAGTCTACGGAGTAGCATACATCATGACTTTCTTAAGGGAGTTAGTTTATAACTACCATTCTCAATAAAAACATTCTGTTCAGTTGTTGGCAGTTCATCACACTAACCTCTAGGTTATCGATAAATTTCAAGAACATGTTTTTTTGTAACACATAATAACAATTTAGCTATACTATAATAACAAAGTATAAAAATATTAATTAAGGAGGTTTAAATGTAAAGAAAAAGATTTCTGTGTGAACCAGAAAATTATAATCGGTCATTAATCACAATTTGTTGTTGAAATCTGTCAACTAATTTATAAATACATACGTACCAAAAAGAATGACCTAATATGTGTTAATAATAAAAATAAATACACATGGAAATGTTAAACAGTATGCGATATCAAATGTAAACATTTCATTTCCTTATCCAACAGGTGACTGTGAATTGTAATTTTTTTGAAAAGAATAATACTTTAAGTCATCTCCATTTAAACAACAGTCTCAGCTAAATGTGACATTTCATATAGTTATATGTTTCATTGTTATACAGTTGATAAACTAATAGTATGTTCAAATAAAATAAAATAATTCTGATAGTTATTTGAAAAAAACTGTGCTCTTTTTTGTGTGAAGTAAAATATTTTAAGCCTATATTTTTAGAATTCAGTTTCAGTGTTTAGTCACTTACTGATGATAGAACTCCAAATCCTGTAGGCACTTGTCGATCTAATATTTCAGCAACTTTTGAAGCAACACTGGTAAAGCTGTCCTTAGCTCCCCAAATAAATTCATATGCTGTTAGTTTGTGAAATGGTCTTATGTCAAAACTTTTCATTAAAAATGTAAGGCCTAAGCTTGTTACTACATATGAAGATTTACTGAATGCAACAGCAGTCTGAAAAAAGAAAATTAAGAGATGTTTGTCTTTGATTAAATATTAGCATAAAAAAAATAAGTAAATAAAATGTGCTGATTAATAAATTTTTATTAATTCATAAAATAAGATATTCAACTTAAATGTAAATTGTTTGTGACACTGACGGTTAACTAAATAATATTATGGTTCATGAAATGTAAGAATATGAAAATAAAAGCAACAAGTTACCATAGAGAGCACAGCAAAGGTCTTAGATATGCATCTTGTTGCATGTATAAACATTTTATGTCTCTGTATTGAGGGAACCCAAACTTCTCTCCTGTGAAGTATATACACTGACTACTTTTATTATCACAGCAGTAATATAAGTAATAACTAAATAGCTAACTGACTATACTACATTAATTTGCACTCATAGTTCTCCTACATGTAGAAAAAAATGCTTTGAATCACTCACCATTCAATTTAAATTTGAAATCTTTTGATAGTCATGTGTCTCTACTTATATGTTAACCTTCCGTAAAGTCTACTTACTTTCTTAACATGAAATATCTATTATACTTTGTGCTATACACTGTCATAAAAAATAACACATTTTTCATTTTTACTGGATGTTTTTTACTTTCATCATTATCTTTCATGTTCTTGGCAACTATCAAGCAGAAATATCAACAGCAAACTTATGTGTTATAAGTACATTGACGTGGTGTAGACTATGTCAAGAAACAGATACATCCATGCAGCCAACAGATTGAAAGGATTGACACTTAGTAAGAGAGAAATTGCAGAAATACTATTTACATTGTATATAGCATCTAAATGCAATAAGCCTGTACTCGTTAATAGTTATCAAAAAGTAAACTTTAGAAAAGAAAAGTAGTATAAAGAATCTAATCCACATTTTTGAGTTGAAACCAAAGATTATATTTAAAAAGTACTTACTATTAACGGTAGATTTGGAGTGATGACTACTTGTCGTAAATCAGTTGACAGCTCTTTCACAAACTCATGACTTCTCTTTTCTTGAAAACTAACTGTACCATTTGGATGAAAATGAATATTAACTCTTTCGATTGTTTCTCTAAATATTTTGTAAGAAATTGAAAAAATTCCAAAATTTAGTTAAAAGTGATAATTTAACACTATTGATACAGTAAATAGAATGAATAAAACCCTTAGTAAGTAATATACAAAAATAACAGTTACCTGCTATTTTTTTATTCTTCTATGATTAATAAATTTAGTTAAAGTAATATCTAAATAATAGTACAAAATTTTCTATTGCATTTGTGGTAAATACTTTTATATACTTTCACCTATTTAAATGTTGCAGGTCAAATATGCTTGCATTCGATTAATGTATCAAATTTACTTTTTAAATGTCTTGAGAGTTTTCCATTCCTTTGGTTAGTAAAATACCTTTGCAGGAATTGAATGTTTCTGAATCAGTACAATCATTATTGAATAAATGTTTGGTAACAAATTTCATGTGAGTAGTTCTTTCAATTAGTATTTCAATTGTAATATCTGGTATTATTTTCTTGATTCTAACTTCAAAGTAGATGTTTCTGTGTTTCTGTTTATTGAGAAACTTATAACAAAGCATCATTTTAAATGAAATATGCTCCCATAGTACTAGTTATACATAGATACATGTAATATATGTTTGTTTGTGCATGTGTCTGTTCTATTTTACAGATATCATAAATTGGTTAATATTAATATGGATTATGTCTTATCATGAAAATGTATAACAAGAAATATCAATTAATGTGAAATATTGACTGCAATCAGTTCATATTTTATTTTAACTATTTTTAAGATAATTCCAAACATTTTAACCAAAAAATATTGGTAAACACAAAAAAAAGACAAATATTGAAAATTTTATAAATTCGTTATTAGAAGCTGGAGATTAAACCCTTCCAGTTTGATGCCCGATAGTTTGATTCTAATCTTCAGTAATAATGCTAAAAAGTGTATTTTGACATCTAAGTGATGGATAAATTTAAGGTTAACAGTTTCATGGAATCACTTGTCTTTAATGATGAACTTATCTTTCATGTCTGTGAGAATGTGGAATGCCACATTACGCACAAGTGGTAACTGAAAATCTTCGCTTAGTTATTAATCGTAACCAAACTCACCAAACTTGAAATGTTTTGTGATGTATCAGAGTCTACCATCACAGGAATAATATACTTGACATATTAGAAATCTTAGCAAATTATCTGTAATCTTGTACTTCATGATGTAGCTCTGATCAGGACTTATCCATGATTTCCTAGCTTCTTCAAGGTAGATATTGGAGCAGGTCATTTGAGTTATCAATTATCTGAATAGCACACCGACCATTCCTGACATGATCTACATATTGTATAACTGTATAACTGTGTTCCAACCAGAATAAATTAAATATCTATTTAGATGGCTTGTATAAAATGTTCAAGTGTAAAATAAGCATCAGTTATGAGAACATAATACTGAAGGTATAATTTGTATAATAAATTATAACACTAGTAAACAAGTCTAAAAAAGGTAGTATAATTAATCAGTAACTGTTAATCAGTAATTGAAAACTGTATAGATTCTTAGTGCTAAAGAATAGAGTTTCACCTGAATGTGTACGGTCCAACTTCCTCAACCTTTGGTTTCTCTTTTCCTTTCATAGCTTCTTCTACATTTGTATAATTAAAAACATAAACAGATATCAAAGGTTTTATAGGTGGCTCCTTCCAATAATCATAAATCATACTATTGTTTTCCAGAATTAATGCCTAAAAATATAAAAAAAGTTACTTAAGGTTAATTTTATAAATCAATAGGAACACACAATATTAAATTAAACTCTTGGATAGTTTGAGTATTGTCTACAGAAACATCAGATGTAGAAACTATTATTTAAGTGTTTTTCCTTTTTCTTTATTTCTTGATCATTGTGACAATAAAACATGATAAGATTTTGTAAAAATTATTAACAAATTTAAAATTGTGAAAACTTTACTTCCAGAAAATCTATTCAGAGTAAATTATGCAGCTCTTCTTTAGTGGAGTTGCCATTGGCACTCATCTTGAAAAAGGTTAGAAAACCACTCTACTACATATTTGGATAATATATTTGATCTACATTGTATTTGTCTATTAATGGTGTCTTAACAAATTTAGTGTGTTTATAAATCTCATATCATTCACTGTATCACTGAGCACTCAAGCCCCCTCACCAGTGGCAAGGTCTCATGATTCATAGAGGGAGATATAACTCATAAAAATTCAAATAATCTTTTATTGAACTCAGATTGTTGTTCTATTTTATCCTACTCTAGAAAAGACAAGTTATATCCTTATTAGGTAGATGTGTATTGCTATGCACAGGCCAACTTTTTGTAACATTTTTTATTATGAATAATAAAAAATTCATAAAATTCAATTTTGATGAATGTGATAATTTTTGCATAAGCATGTTTATGCAGTAGTAATTACTAGTTAGGGAAGTTTAATAAATTCAATCTAAGAAATAGGTTACAAATCTTTGCAAGAACCATGGATTAAATTAACATTTCATTCATTTGTGATTATGCAGTTGGTCAGATTAAAGTGTAGTGTGGGTAAGAAGAATATTATGTTCTCTGATGTGTATTAATAAGTTCATAATTGTGAAATAAACAAAAAAACTATATTCATTCAAATTAGTTAAAATTGTCTAGAGGTATTTTGAAACTCATTTTTTTTTAATGACTTTTGATTAACTAACTGGATATCTGTTCGTATCTATAATGTTGAGTAAGGTAAGTCTGGAGAGTCAGTAAAATTGAGTTAGTTTTATACTAGAGAAGTTCAATTTTAGCACTTTAACCTAATGAAATTATTGCATTAAATTATCCTGTTTTAGTTTTTTAAGTTTATTCTGTTTACTGAACATAAGATCAAGTACAAATGAGTAGTTATTCAAATGCATACATTATGTATATTTTAACAGTTAGTAAACTTAAATTATATGTACCTTTAATATTTGTTCTTCATACCAGTTTGTCATCAGTAGCACATAACTTACACATAGACTGATTAGAAAAGTAAAGGCCATTCTTATTGTTCCTGAAAAAAAAAAAATAATACAAATAGTTGTTAAGTATTGTATGAATTTTTACATAATATAGGCTTTCCTTCTGAAAGAATTAAGTTTTATGATTTATAATGATTAAAAATGGCATAAAGTGATGCTGTTTACTTAGATTTAGCTTATGGTATTGAGATTTAAGGGCTGAATTGTGCTGAGATTCACTTAATTACATTATTAAAGCAATTACAATAAAAATGTAGAAGAATATTTTTTTAATTAATTACTGATAGATCTGCAAGGTCACTTTCTGGGAATAGAAAATTTTAATGCATATTCTTTATATACTTACAAAGTAATAATATTGACTATTAATCAGTAAAACTATCACCTCTAACAGAAATAACCTAGTAGAGTTAAAAGAATGAAGATGACATTTCAGTTAGTTTTTTTTTTTGTAATGTTCCTACATACAAATATAATTTTAATGCATTTTTTTTTTGCATTATGACACATTACTCTTACTTTTTGTTAGGCTTTAATTACTTTTATTACATTTTATTATTTAAATAAGAAGATTAAATATGATTTTTAGTCAGCTTGTTTTTAACTACGATTAAATTTGTCGTATGTATCATAAATTTATATTTTAATATTTAGTAATTAACTTATTACATTTATGTACAAGTTATTACAAAAATATTACTTGCATTTTACATAAATATAAATAAGTTATAAATTTAATTTATCAAATAAATAAATTTGATTTATTTATTTATTAAAAAGTTGTTAGATATATTATTTGTGTATATTTGACAATGTTAAAATTTTCTAAATGAAATCAAATGAACCTAAAGATATTATTGGAACTGTAAACTCAAGCATGATAATCTAGTCTTTAAGCAATTGATCATATAATTTTAAAGATGAAAGGACATAAATAAAAATTTATAATCCCATGCAAAGGTACATATATTATGTACTATAACTGTAATACTTCTAGCAACCTGATATGAGGAAAAATCGTTCCAAAAAATGACAACCATTCACAAAAGTAATACTCAGACTGCTGACAGATAAACATTATCAGATTGTTAGAGTTAAGATTATGACAGTTGAAAGGAATGTTAATTTAAATTTGTAGCTGAAGTTGGTTTTTATTGGTAGTTCTGGTAATTATATAAGTTTTTTATGATTCTAGTAACTTTTTCTTTTAAGACAGAGATAACTTTAAAACTTGTAATTATGAAGTGTCAGAAAGTGAGTTGCAGTAAACTCATTTCGCAAAAAACAAATTAAAAATTGAATATAAAATGTGTATAAAGTGGTTTAATGCAGGATGTGTTAATTTAAATAAAGAGGATATTGACTTTTATAAATGGGAAGAAATAGGTTGTATTTCTTCGAGGAGAGAAGAAACAGATTGTGGTCAGAAATGGCTGAACAGAAAGGTGAGATAACTATTGGTCATTTATTTAATTCACTTAAACAAATGAAAGAAGATCAAAAGGAATTTGCAAGTTCAATTAATATTTCATTAGAATGTTTGAATTCCATATTAGATCAAGTTAATATATATTATCACATAATACCAAAAAATTAAATAACTTTTCCTTGGATATGGATGTGTTGAAGTCTGAAAAAAATGTTTGAAGACGGAAGTAATTAGTTTAAAAAATAAATGTGGTAAATTAGAAAAAAGTAATCGGAATTATGAAGTTGAAATTGTAGTGTGGTTGAATCACCTAATGAAAACATTGTGGAGCTCTTTAAGAAAGTAGGAGAAAAATTGGAATTCCTGTTGAGGATGAAATGATTGATTATATACTTGTATTTCATGTGACTATGAAAATTAAAAGTAGATATCCAGTGAAAATAGTTAAATTTTGAAAGTACGTTTGTAAGAGTAATTTTTATAAAGTAGCAGGAATAAACCTGATTTTTCATGAGGCACATTGATATGACTACAGATAATCCTATATTTATAATGAAATACTTATTATGAATAAAAGATGTTTACTTAATCTTGCTTGTGAGTTCAAAGGTAAGAATGGGATTAAATATTTATCTGTTAAGAGAGGTAAAGTACTGATAAGGAATTCAGATAATTTGAATATAATAGTTATTTCAATTAATGATTTAAATAAGTTTGATACAAAATCATTAATTTTCTATTATGTTGTAAGTTTAAAATTTATTTTGTACAATGAATTTTATCTTTATGTCAAGATAAGCAGATGATAGCGATTTGATTTGTTTAATAATTTTAAATCAGAATATTAGAAGTATTAATTATAATTTTTTATTACTTCATTTCCTCTTTACCTGAAAGTTACTTATTTCCAGGTATTACATGTTGACAGAGACTTGAATAAGAGGTGAGGAATTAAATTTCTTTAATTTGCCAAATTATACTTTTTTTTTAATGAGGGGATAATAGGTAAAGTTGGAGGTATTTTTTATTGTTGTGAATGACATTATAATTACAATACTAAGAAAAAAACTATTTCTTTTAATATGAGGGATTTCGTTTTGTTCAACTGAAGCATTTGACTCAGTTGAGCATGAAATTTTGATTGAAAATTTAAATAAAATAGGTGTTAGAGATTTTGCTATTAGTTGGTTTAAGAGTTATTGGAGTAATAGACAACAGTGTGTAAAGATAAATAATATATGAAGTCATACAATAAATATTAAATCTGGGACCTCACAAGCGTTGTCTTTGGGTTAATTTTGTTTCTATTATATTTTAACAGTTTTTGTGATGGACAGTTTAATGATGAATTGCTGGCCTTTGCGGATGATATTGCCTTGATTTATTCCAGTGATAGCTTAGAGAATAATAGAAATATGCGTAAGGAGGATTTGACTGCAATTAGGTTTTAAGTTGAATAATGTCATTTATAAATGTTATAATTGTTTTATAAGAGGGAGCTGATGCTTCTTAATTAATTGTCATAAAATTGATGCTGTTGATGCTTATAAATATTTTAATTTAATATTGGACAGAAATCTGAAATAGTCTGAACACATTTTATTGGTAAATAAAAAATTATTACAAATTTTTAGAATTTGTTTAATTTATTTGGCAAATGTGTACAGTAAATATATGTAAAATAATATATTTTTCTCCATGTCAATGTAAATTAGAGTCTGACCTTTACTGTTGGGGAAAGGATTCTTATAAAATTATTTTACAACCAGTTAGCAATACTTGGAAGAAGTTAATTAAAAAAAATATTAAGGAAAAGAAAAGATGAGCAAAGTTTTCCATTATTTTATGGTTTTACAGATTTTTCCATTGAGGTACTTACTTATTTGTTTTTAAAGTACTGAAAATGAATTTTCAAAAAAGTGACAATTTTAATATACTCTTTAATAAAGTAAGGATTTTGAGAAATAAGGAAGGTATGTTTTTCCAAAATGTAAATGTAAAATATTTAAAAATATTAGTGAATATTTATTTCCTACAATTTATAATCAAGTGCTTTTGGAAATTAAAAGTATTGGTAAAATTAGTATGAAATTAAGTGGTTTATGGAACTGGCTTTTTAACAATGAAACTATTGAATTCTTATTAAATTCTAAATATAAAGAATGATTTTTTTCTGAGTTTATCTGTCACTATCAGCTACTGAATTTTAACGTTAAATATTTTTATTTTTTTGTTTTTGAAAATATATTAACTGTAAGCGATCCTGCATTTGATCCATTTTTGTACAGGTTTTTCCTTTGAGAATATTTTTTATTTATTATAATGATTTCATTACATAATATTTAAAAAAAATTAAAAATAACTATTCCATGCCAGGATTACTAAGGGAAATAAGGAGTGAAGTACTTTCCTCTTATCTTCCTCACTGAGCTGAATATACTGTAGAACAACAGTTCCCAACCTGGGGTCTGCAGATCTCTGGGGGTTCTCAAGTGAGCCTGAAGGGGTCCATGAGAGGATCAACAAAACAACAACTTAAAAATAAAGAAGAAGAAAAAGAGTTTTGCGTCAATTTAAACAACAAAATGGTCGTTCTAACTTCCTATGAAGTTACTCATATGGTAGCTAAAAAAGGGCAGCCACATACAATAACAGAAGAGCTAAGTCTTCTCCTGTGGTGAAGAGAATAAAAACTATCATGTGTGATGATAAATATACAAAGAAAGTGTCTTTACTATCGTTATCAAATAACACATTAAAAAGAAGAATTGATGAGAATGTAGAATCATTAGTTAACTAATATAATAACTAGTGTAAATGAATATTTTACAGTGAATATTTCATCCAGTATGAAAGCACTGACATTACAGAGAATGCGAATCTATTATGCTTTGTAAGGTACGAATGTAATAATGACATTTATGAAGACATGCTATTTTGCAATGAGTGCCATTGCATACTACCAGTGAAGCTATGTTTTTTGTTGTTAATAATTTTATCAGAGGCAATAGCATCAACTGGGATAAAAGTGTTAGGATGAGCACAGATGCTGCAAGAGCTATGATAGGAAATGTACTTTGCCTAATAATATGAAATCCATTCTTGATGATGCAGTGAAAATAATAAATCTCATTAAATCTTGGCCTCTTAATTTTCGCATCTTCACCTAACTATGTCAAGATATGGGAGGTGAATATGAACATTTGCTGCTTTATTCAGAGGTGCTCTAGTTATCACGAGGTAAAATGTTAAAACAGCTGTTTCAGCTGCTTGACAAGGTGAGAATATTTCTTCTTGACTTCATGTTGAACTTAAAGATTATCTGTGGAAATTTTCTTAGACTGCTTGTCTTGCCTATTTATCTGAAATTTTTAGCTTTCTAAATGTTCTAAATTCCAGTCTTCAGGGTTTGTCTTTAACAGTGTTCTTCGTTCAGGATAAGATTGAAACAACAATAAAGAAATTAAACTTATGGTCATACCGAGTTGCTACTCTAGAATTCGATTTGTTTCCCTCTCTCAGTGACTTTCTTGCAACATATGATTATCAATCTCATCTCATATCATTAAAAACATAAAAGAACATCTTGAGTCATTGTCACTAAAATTAAGGGAATATTTTCCTTTCTGAAGTGGAAATAATAATTGGATGAAAAACTCCTTCATGGTGACAAAGTAGCCTTGTCAAAGTAGAAGAGGAGATATTAGAATTATCGTAAGATTCCAGTTTGAAAATTGTATTTTTGTACTATGACCCTGTTGCAGTCTTGGTTGGATGCATGACTGACATACCCAGATATTTCTGACAGCATTACAACACTTACTGCCATTTCTATCAACATACTTGTGTGAGTGTACATTTTTTGTTTTAGTCTTCTTGAAAATCAAGAATAGAAATTAACTTAATACGGAACCAGATTTATGACTTTGAGTATCTACAATTGAACCAGATTTTGGAAAACTGGCAGCTGCAAAACATCAACCATCCTGCTGACAATCATATGGTAATCCTGAAAAACCTTTTTTCACAGTGACAATGTAAAATTATGCTCATTTCTATATGTTCTCAGATATATTTACAACTTAAAATTGAAATGCAATTTTGCTATTACTTCATGAGATGTTTAATTCGTTGCATTATTCAAATATTTAATGAAAGTTCATTAAGTTGACCAGTATTAATTAGGAAAAACTTAGGAGGTCCAAAAAATTTCCTGCACCTTTTATAATTGAAAATTAAGAATTAATCTCTTAATGACAGATCTTTTGAGGTCATAGTAAATCTGAAGGCTGGGAAAGTATACTGCAATATATTATTTCTTAATAGCTGAGTCAGATAGTTTGAATGAGGAAGTTTACTGTGATATTATATACATTTAAGAGTTAAACCATTAATAAAATAATACTAGTTTACTGATAATGTTATTTACCCTCTAATCATTAGGAGGAAATGTGATCAAAATGATGACATGAATCAATTTGTCTATATTATAGAATATTATTGTTGTTTTTATTGCTTATTTCTTTTTTTTTTAGAATAATTGTTTTTATTTACGCATAAAAGTAAAAATAGAAGTCACCCTGATCCAGACAAGCTGTAGACAGACAGTACTCTTTCAGATAACCCGAGAATTTATCACTTAGCCACCATTCACTTTGCCTATCTTCATTACACACATATACACAATATTTTGATGTACACACATATGCTTTGCCTCTTAACATCTCTTTTATATATATATTATCTGTTTAATTACAATAATTAAAATGTGAGTATGAACATAAGAATGTGTATGTGTGTTTGTTTACATAGTATCAGTGGTTTACATGACTTATAACAAAACTCATTAAAAAAAAATTATGGGTCACTACAGTATTATTTTTGTTATAGTAGTTTCATTTAGTTTTAAACTGTTTATTCTTTTTAATTATTTCAATATATTATAATATGCATAATCAGTATAGAGCTGATATTACTAATTCCGCTTTTTTTTCAAATATACATTTATTTATTTATTTTATTAGATCAAAGTACAGAATAAATAAAGTAAGATGACTTACCTTATTCCACTATGCAGGAGCACTTTTGTGATTTTACTCGCATCATCAGCTGCATTATATATTCATCCCAAATTATATTACAAACTTTGTAAAGTATAATAACATATCATGCATTTATTTATTTTTATTTAAAATTTAAAACCTTTAATTTTTTTATTTTAAACTTTAATTCAGTTAAATTAAAAATTTAACAAAATTTAAAAATATGAAAAATTAATTAACATTAAAAATTAACAAGTAAAAGTTTTTTTTACATATGTAAAAATATGACATCAAGGCATTAAAATCAAATAAAAATAATTTTAATTTTATGTAAAGCAATCATGGATGTTGTCCATTTAACTGAACTTACTTTACTATTTTTAATATTAATTTTAATGAATTTTTCATATATTTAAATTTTGTTTAATTTTTAATTTAACTGAATAAAAGTTTAAAATAAAAAAAATAAATAGTTAAAGGTTTTAAATTTTAAATAAAAATAAATAAATGTATGATATGTTATTATATTTTACGAAGTTTGTAATGCAAATTGAGATGATTATTTGAAAATATAATGCAGCTGATAATGCAAGTAAATCGCTAAAGCGCTCCTGCTATATAATGGAATAAGGTAAGTCATCCTACTTTATTTATTCTGTACTTTGGTTGATCTAATAAAATTTGTATATAGTACAGAGTAATTTGTATATAGTACAGAGGAGTATAATTCTTAAAAGAATTAATTTAAAAAATATATATATATATAATAAATGTTTACAGATGAAAAAAACTATTTTAAAAGTATAGGAAACGGTAAATTTTTTTATACTGACATATTTATTAATCATCACTTACCACAGCATTAAAATGTATAGTTTACCTTCAATCTTATTCTAAATATTTATGTTAAATATTTCCTCTTATTTCAAAGTTATTCGTTTAGGTTTTCATAAACCCAGTTTTGACTTTCATCAGTATTTTTACTGACTATTTTTTACAGTCAGTAAAAAAAACTGTGTAGTGTAAAAAAAAAGTTTTCAGGTATGAAATTATATTCGTAAATACTACTTTTATACTGTATTTCATAATTAATAAGTAATGTATTTAAATACTCTTGTACTTTACATATATATTTACAAAAGTACTGAAATTATTGAAATGTTTTGTATTTTAGAATTTTTTTTGTCATATCATATGACCACTTTGTCATAAAATAAAATGTCCTGGAAATTATATGAAAGTATTAGAGTCAAAAAAATTAAAAACAGAAAAAATTGGGCTCGTATTGATTACTCATAGTGATTATTCTAGAAAAATCAAATATTTTATTTGTGGAAAAAATAATAATTAATACTCAAAATTGTTATCAAAATTCATTGTAACAAACTGCTTACCAAAATCAAGAGATCTTTCTTTGGTAACAGTATCAATCACTTCTTGTATCCATATTCTAAATGAGCTATCTTTATTATATTCTGGTGTTTCTACTTCTCCATTTTCATTCTGAAGAACAATTTTACGTAATACATTCTGTTGAGAACCTTTTCTTGTGCTCTGAAAAAATGAAATTGCCCATATACTATTCCTTGTTCTTGTACTTCCTTCTTCATTAAGTGCCATTTTACACTGAACTGAAAATTGTTTTCTGAAAAAAAAATCAAATCTGTTTCAGTAAGAGTAAAAATATAAAGTTAAATATTTTGTTTAAACGTTTAAGCTGTGTTGGCTCAGGTTTATTTTTTATTAGCTACAAACATTTTGTTTTATTCAGAAAGGTAATTTTTTATAACATTTTTAGTTTTTGACTCTTTTAGAAAAATAATGGAAAATAAAAAAACAAAAATTAATGATTATTCTTATTAGAATTAATTTTAATATTTTAACTCATATGCTTTATGTGAGAAGAAGAAATTTTAGCAATAGAAGCAGCATTTCACCATTTAAATTATAGGATATTATCAATATGACATTAATTAATTACTAATTATTACTACTAACATTATTATTTTTATTGTCATTTTTTTTTTGTATTTTTGTAATTTTATACTTCATTTACAAGACCACATGTTTTGACTGGGTTGCTGAAGAAAAAACAATATTAAGTTGTGATGTAGTGCAGGTTATAGATGATTCTTAATGTATTTAACTATTTATTTTTTTTAGAGAGGTTGTATTAATTAGTCTTTCCTCATTTTTTGTTTTTATATATATCTAGAAAAATATGACATTTCAAAATTATTTATACACTGTAAACTAATTATATTCCCGTTTATATAGATCATATGATTCCTTTAGCTCATTTTGGCAAATTAAACATAGAACTTCTCACGTAGTTTCTAATTAGAATAGTTATACATTTCCATAGGTATATCTATAAATAAATCTTATTATATACTATATATTTCTTTAAATAATGCTTATTTCTGAACATTGCCTTTTTGTGATTAAGGAATACCATTTTTTGCATCACACTGATGTAAACTTTAAAATGATACATCACATAACTTCTGACTAATAAACATGGCTTATATTAACATATAAACTGTACACAAATTTTATGAATATGACAGATTTAATATTCGTACTATTGATAAAATAGCTATAATTAAAATTGTACACTATAACAATTGACTAATTTTGTTTTAAGGTAAGTAATAGTTATTTTTACTATATACTTCTTCCATTTTATTATTAAAATTTCAGTGTTATATTATGTTTTACTAAAAACTGTTTCTAACCACTATCATCAAACAGCTGTCATTAATGGCAATCCTCTACTGAAGAGCTACATAATTAGCTCCTAAATAAATCTCAGAAAAAACTACTTCCATGTAATTTTGAAATTGTGTAATTAATAATTTTAAATAATAAAATTAATAAATAACTGGATAAATAAAAATGTTTAATATGTACAGTGACATATATATATATATATATGTCACTGCTCATTCAGATGCAGTATGAGAATACACCTTTATTTATTTACTTTTTTTTACTTCAATTTATAAATGAATAAATTCATAAATGTTTTTATAAATAACATACTGTAAATAGTTCATAAATACCATTTTCATTAACATCATTGTCTTTTATAACACATTTGTATAATTTGGTCAGAAACACACTTAGAATGAGACTGAGTACTTCAGTTTTGCTAATATATTGCATCTAAGAACACTAAGATTGGTCTCGTGCTGTACCTTCTTAATGTAGTTAGTTTTTATGATACAGAAGGGATTTTTTTAATTTAATGAACTGAACAATAAAAAACTAATACTTGAGGCTAACTGGCATTGGGACCACTAACCCAATTTATTCAAATAAAACTGGCTTAACTGTAGTTAATGTACCAAATACATTGTAAAATATCATCTTTAACAGGGTATTATCTGGTATTTAAAGGAGATAAAATAAAGATTAGTATAATATTGCTGGGAGCCCTATTTGAAAATGTTAACCCCAGTGAAACCTTATACTTAAGCCATTGAATGAATATACAGAAACCACTTTAAACTGGACTAAAACCATTTTAAGCAGTACCTGTAACACCTATAAAATATAAATTAAAAAATAACAAAAATTAAAATGAAATCCAAAGCTGGGTAACTAAAATAATTATGTAATTATCAATGTAAAAATATACAAGAGGCACACTTTCGAGTTGATTTTCTGAGAGTAATGATATTTTCTATACAGCCATTCCCTGTGGTAAACATAATGAAAATTTCAATTGTAGGACTGAATGTCAGCTACATTTTGTTGTGCTTTACACATTAATGTGCACAATATATTCAGCTCATTGAAGAAGACAAAAAGAAACCAATTCACTAATCACTTTTACTGGTAATTTTGACATGGAATGCTTATTATATTTGAGAATTGCTATCTAATATTTAGGAATGATTTCTGTGTTATATCAGATTGCCTACACTGTAAATTTATTCAACTACAGTCTGGTTAACACAAGTTTTATATTTACTCAAAGAGTCATCAGAAAATGGATTCTCGTACCATTTTTAGCAGTTGAACTGATAAAAACTTAAATAGTATTTCATGAAACTTCAATAAAATACTACTTCAGAAACCAATCACTCCAAATTAAATATTAATAATAATGTTTACCAACAACCTTGGTCTGCATGTCAACTCTAAATTTAAGAAATCTTTGTTTAATCATACTATCAATGGGTTATCTCTATTTTTATACAATTTATTTCAAAAATTTAGTAACAATTAACCACAATGCTTTAATGTCTTCTGACTTCCACCCTTTTTAAAGAGGATTACAAAATGAAAGTAGAAACTTGTGTGGGTGCATGAAAAATATTTAGAAACTTTTCAAAAAATTTATTGAACTGAAATTGTAATAAAAAGATTCTGCTGCCTAATGTATGTTAGAGAGGCACAGATGATTAGCGCTGACCTTCTTACGCAGGTGGTAGATAGTTTGAGGTCTGGCTGTGCCAGTTTTATTTAACACAAATAACTTCTCAGAACTGTCCCTAACCATAATTCTGTTGTTTGTTTCTAATTAACAAAAAATCTGACCTGGAGATCCATTTGTTTAATAGCCGCAGGCGTATAACATGAAACAAGGGATTATATATACATGAACCAGGGATGCAGCTGCCAGCAGCCCAAATTCAACAAATGTGGCCTAGATATGAAAACTTCTGTAACATCATATGAATGGATCAATTAATAATTTAATTATAATAGTTTTAAGGAAACTGAAAATTGTTGTTTAATAACTTTTATAATATTTTAAAATATTCAGTTATGTTTTGCATCAGTTAAATTATAGTTTACAGTCAATTTCGTATTGCCTAGAATGTGTCAAAAAACTTTTAATTTTACTTTTTCATCTTCTACCATTTAAAATTCTCTTTGTCTTAAAAACATTTATTACTTATCCTTTACAAAAATCTATGCAAAAGCTTGTATTTGATTATTAGATATTCAAAATGGTACAAATGATAAAAACATTACTGAAAATAAATTTTACTAACCAGTCACAAAGACATATTTCTTTCAAACATATACATATTCCCAACACCAGATTAAAATTCATTAATAGATCCTCATTTACAAACACATATGGTTCAGTTGAGTATCAACTTGTTAAAAAACCTGAATTTTAAGCATTAATTTTTATCAAAATTAATTAATATGTACAATAGGTTTAATGAGTTGCATGTACTTCCATAATACTTACTGAAATATTTTTAAATTAGTACCTTCAAAATAGTTTATCTTATAGTAAGTTTATTTAATTATTATAATTAATATTTGCATCACTATTTCTTCATACAATAAATATTTTTATGTATTAATATATACTTTATCTACTACTATTTTTAATCTATTAATTCTTTATTCCATAATTTTGTTCAGCTCAAGGTCTACAAAAGGTTTTCCTTGATTCTTCCAGATAAATGCTGGAGTAGTTTCTTTTATTGACATCTTAATCATTACTAATGTAATATATCAGAAAATAATTTATAAAAATAATAATTATTATTATTCATGTTTATTCTGTAAAAAGAACATTAAGAAATTGTTTCAAGTAATCCTTTTATTTGTGAGTGAATGAATTGCACAATCACCTTCTTTCTGATTTATGAACACTGTAATTTATTTATAGGAATTTTAATTACATCACACTTGATGTTAGATTTAATATAGACATAGCTTAGTTATTAATTATTTTAGATTTTATATCTTTTCATTTTTAAAAAGTTTGTAATTTTTAGTGCTGTTACAACAAATTAGAATACAGTGCACTTGTTATGGACTCTTGTGTATTAGTTATATGTTGTTTCAGATTGATTACATACATTTCTGTATAAGTTATTAATTTAAGATTTTTTAAGATATATTAGTAAATTTTATCTTGCTAGATCCCATTGTATTATGTTTCCTGATAGATTAATGTGGCTTATTAAGGTTTTTCATATATTATTCTGCTGAACTTCTTTTCTTCCATTAGTTAGGACCTCTCCACTTCCCTGTTTAAATAAGATATCTTCCAGAAGGTTAGGGGTTGCTATAAGGGGTGAGAGGATGTCATGAAAAATTTATTTTTTTCTACCTTCATTCACTTTGCTAGTTTCATTGTATAAAACTAATGAAGTAAACACTACAAATTCTAAAATATATATTTAAAAAACTAGTCATTATTCAGTTTTCAAATGATACAGTAATAACTTATTTATCAAAATATTCTTGAAAAAATGTTTATTTTATTTTTAAAAGCAATATATTTAGTTAATTTTACCAAACTGCATCAGATGGAAAAATAAATTAATGTTAAATATTTAACTATGTGTATTAACAACATTTTTTTAATAAAAATTACTTATGATAATGTAGACATACACAGATATGTTTAATTTACTTTTAATCTAATAAGCAGATTAAATACTATGAAATGCGTTGATTTCAAAAATTAAAAAAAACTTGGTGACTGTTTTGAAAACCATAAAGGTAAGTTGAATTGTATAATTAAAAAACACTTAAAATATTTATCCCTTCTTTTGATGATGAAATATCATTCAAAGATTAAAACCATGAAAATTTTCAGCATTTATATAGAATTTTTTTTTAATTATAAAAAAAAAATTATATAGAATAAATTAAAATTTTGTTTTTTTTGTCCTAAAAAACTTATTATCTGTCCTTTACAAAAGCTTGTATTTGATTATTAGGTATTTAAAATGGTACAAATGATAAAACCATTATTGAAAATAAATTTTATTAATCAATCAAATCATATTTCTTTCAAACATAAATACAGGAATGTATGTATATATGTTTAAACATCACGTATAATATCTTTATACATAAAGATATACACATTAATATCATTATTAATGTATAAAATATATTAATTAAAGCATTTTTTACGTTCATTAATGTATAAAGCTGGCATCTGTCAGTAGTTATAACTAAATTATTGCATCTATTTAAATATGAGTATATCTTAAGTATGTTAGTGATATAATGAAATGAAAACCATCTGCGGGAGGAAATAATTGTTTTATTACTGGTAAACTGAAGTTTCAAAATTTGATTCCTAGCAAGGGTCTGGATGTTAGAGCGATAGAACTAGATTTTAATGTCTCCTTGTCATCAAAACCCATACATTAAGTAGTATGACTAATTTAAGTGTATATGCTTTTTACTGCACTTGTCTTACTATATAACTATAGTGTTACTGTTTTCTGTCTGATGATACTTATATTTTCACATCTCATCTGTTGACAAATTAAATTATTTTTTTATGAGACTAAATGTTTATGCAGTAGCACCAACTGCTCTGAAAATTAGCCTTGAATTTTTTGAATATTTTTCTACATCTTGAATAGGAGATTGAATTTTTAAATGGTTTTACTTTTTATTCTTTTGTCCAGACTTCTCTTCAATAATATTACAGGGATGAAAACCCCTAAGATCTTACAATGAAACCTGGCTGAAAGAAAATTGATAAGGGACCCTTGCGTGTTAGTAAACTGATGATGTTTTATATAATCAAGATACATATGTAACTGCTGTAGCATTTGATCCTACCATATAAAAATAATAAGTTATAAACAAATTAATTAATTCATCAGTAGTTAAAAACATGTACATTATGAAATTATAAATAAGTATAAAATATTTATAATATTGCTTGTTTTACATCTTAATTATTTCATTGTAGGGGAATTATTTAATTATCATTTATTCAGATTAATAAATTAATTATATTTAACAGTTTGTAACAGTTCTGTAACTTTATGTTTATTCTCTGTTATTTTATTTTAATATTGGCAACACATAGAGGCTAAGACTGTTCTGTCATTATGATCACTCGATTACCACACCAGATCATACCTAAGTGGGAAATGGACTATTTTTAGGGTATTGAACAGTGAATAACAATAAGAAAAAAAAATTAAATTCATTTATTTAATTGTGTTTTCATTTATATGATTTAACATCATAACTTACTCAATAAATTCAAAAAAACTTTTTAGGCAATTACTAATTCTTTGCTATATTTCTAATTATAATTTTTGTTTCATAAATTAAGTTACAGGTAATTTTAAGCGATTTATAAGACATTTAATGATACCTGTAAAATTAGAAAATTAAATACCTTTGTCTGAGCTGGTAATGTTTACCGAATAACTTACCTTATTTAAAAACAAAAATCCAATTGATTTCTGGTACTGTCAGATGAAGTACTCAATGGTTATCGCCTGTTACGATTGAGATGACTTAATAGGATGACATCTTTCAGTATTACTAAAATTTCATGTTTCCTACGTGTGATAGTTGTTAAAAATGATACTAATCAACCAGTTAAAGGTCAGAGATCACCTTCTTTGTCAGAGAGTGTTAATTAAATGGAAAAATAAAAATTAAAAATCTCATGGCATAAAAATCTATCTGATAAAATATACTTAGACTGGAATAAAATTAATGGGACTAATTAGATACATAATAGTTAATTTACGTTACTTTATCAACAGAAAGCAATTTATAATGACCATAGTTTGTTTGTTGTACTTACTTTGAACCGACAAGTATGCATGTGTGTGTGAGTATATATATACATGGTTTTTGTCCTGAATTCACATGTATCTTACAGAGCATTTCTTTTTTTATTTCTAAGTATTATTTAATTATTAAACTTACAGGCTAAAATAGCAACAACAAAAATTTGTCATTGCTAATTCTAAAAGCAAAAAAAAGCTAAAATTTCTAAAAGCAGTAGAAAAACAAAAAAAAACCTTATACAGATGACAACATCTAAATTTAAGCTTTGAAGGAGAAGTACTAAATACTACTACGATGAGACATTCAGTAGCCTTGATGTAGGCTTAAGATTGCAAATAGTGGAATCTTGGATGTTGAGTCACTAGATTCTTTCCTTGTTACTTCAATATCTATCAGCTTCGGGTATTCTCATTTGTCGGTTTCTTAATTTTTCTTTTTAAGTAGAAATGATATTTCAAAGAATACTTTAATAATATAGCTATATATGTAATTAAAATAATTATTACAGTGCATTTCCTGTAGAATATTAGTGCTGGGTTTGTTAAGTTTAACATGGACATTACGATAAAGTAATTTAAAAAGAGGTTAATCTCTAGGAGTTATTATTTATTTAAATAAAAATATAAAAGTAAAAAATTATATTCGATACAGTAGTTAACTGTGAAATAATTTGCTGAAGATTTAACTTGAAAAAGTAATAATGTTACCATGGTAACGACAGGGATGAGTAACTCTAATTTCCGTGATTCCTATGAATCCATGAAGAAGTATTTTATAATAATAATTTAAGGATTCATTGAAAAATTGTATCCCACAAAACCATACCTTTTCAAATTTAAAAAATTATACAAACATCGTATGTGTAAATAGTTTTACACTATTATGTGTTAATAGTTTTATTATACCTAAACTTGTTTAGGTAGTTAGTTTGCAGTATTTTCTTAAACAGTAAATCTTGCTCATTTTGTATGGAATTTAATTTTTTCAACAGAACTCTGACTCAGAGTGAATATTAAAATAAATTACAAAACGAAATTGATAATCGTATTCATTTAACCCGTGCCAAAAGTAATCTTATTGTATTAGTAGTATTGTTAAGTTCCAGGGATAATTGACATTATTGACGAAGACAGTTGAGGAAGTACATCAATGATAGTCACATGTTTTCCCTTCCCCAATTTTTTATCTACAGTATATAAAAAAAATGTACAATAAAGTTAACATTACCAGGCGGTGATTCTATGAATAATGCGCCCTTACTATCAACTTTACTTGCTGACATTTTGAAACAGAAAATTTTCTAAAAAATCGCTACATAAACATCGTCCCGCCTAATAGCCAGAAACCTACAGCAAAATTTCATAAAAACTGGAAAACGCATTTGACCAAAACTGCGTCACCAACATAGAAACAGATGAAATTCCAAAAAGGTCGAGTTAAAACAGGAGCTCGCTTCTATCGGCCAATAAATAAATAGATACTTATGTATAATTAATAATTATTAAATTAACTAAACCAAGATTATAATTAAAAGTTGAAATACAATATTGTGTCGCTTTACTGAATGAACGGTCTCTTGTTTGGTAAACATGACTAAAATTCCTAAAGATTTTAGTTCCTTTTTTATAGTGGTAGACGAATATTATGGTGAAAAGATACTGACTTCATTAAGGTTTTGCAGGTCCACTCCATTACAAATTGGCCTAGAAGTTTTAATGCTAATTAGATTATAGAAAAACATTTCTTTTTTGTATTTTAGAAGGGCCCGCTGTACGTGATAGTCAATTCAGCCGGTAATAATTGTAAGCGGTTATCTTAATGACAAGGATTTTTTATCGTGATTTACGTAAAAACAAATTGTTTCATATAAAAATTAAAGAATGTCTAAATAAATAACAACGTCTTCATGATTACGGGGAATATCGAATTTCGATACCAATCTCGACTTCTTCAGACCTTTAAGATGTGATTTATAGTAAATTTAATGTCATTATATATTAATAAAAAATAATGAACTTACAGTCATTAGATTATAAATTTGAACGTGCTTCAATTTTTTTATTTTTTATGAGCACAAAAAAAAAATTGAAAATAGTCGCTTTATACCAGTTTACTACGAAAACTTAAATCATTTATGTACATTACACAGAGAGCATTATATTATTTTCACAAAAAAAATGTGTCACGCCTACTTACGATAAAATTTCCTGCCAAATCTATGATATCTAGAGAATGGGATGCTCGATTTTGGTAAATCAAAAACTAAAAGAAAGTTCAGATTATTTTTAAATTTTAATTGCCATTGTAGAATTCGATTTAATTGGCCACTCAGTATTTAACTATATAAAAAGTGACGCTGTAAATACAAGCCACTCATGATGTAGAACACAATGTGGAACCAGTTTTTTGTTGCAAACTTGAGCCCTAATTTTTCTAACAGTAATCTAAAAAAAGCTTCTTTTTAACATTTATAATGAATTTTCTTGATAAAAAGTTCATCTATTAAGACATAAACAATTTGATTTTGTGTTTGAGGAATTTGTTACAAAAAATTACGTCTTTGCCTAATAACAAAAATTATGGAAGTTCAAATTTTCTATTAAATATCTAATACCTTGAGAGCAGTTGACAAATTAAATAAAATAAATTAATTTTTTTTTTAATTTCACTCAGAATTATGCAGCGTCCTCTAATTTTTTCAGCGACTCAAAATTATATAAGAAAAATAATACTAAAATACGACAAGCTTTCTTTTTAGGCGGTAATGTTCACCTAAACATAAAATTATTATGGTAAATTTACGCCTAATATCTTCCTCAAATTACATCAAGAACAGCGGTAAAATAAATCACTTGGATCAGTCTATCAGTTTTAAACGAACATCAGTACAAACATTTGTTCTTCTTTCTGATTTATATATAAATATATTTTTTTTAAATATTTTAATTTATTTACTAATATGAGCATATACTGCAGGTGCTATTAAAGGTGTACAGAATAAATTTTAAAATCGATTCAATTAGATGATAAATCTCTACCAACCATGTTCTGCAACCTCGCCCTTCTGACTGACAAGGGTGATTGGGTTCACTTTAAGGATGTGTGTCGAAATGAACCCAAAGAAATAAAAAAAAAATTGTTTCTTTTAATAATAATAAAAAATTTAAAAAACAAATAATATATACACACGAGTATTTGTGCGTCCTCATGCTCGAGTGTGTGCATACTAGCGCGTGCAGACGCGCACATATAATTAAATTAATCATTACGTTTTAGATGAATTAATTAATTAATTCATTCAAAATATCTTACAAAACCGAATGATTTTTATTAAAATTTTACAAACTATTTTTGAATTTTATGTAATTAATTTTCGTTTTGAACTATTATCTCAGTGTAAAATTATTAATTTTCATTATGTTTTTTGCTAACCGACATATCTTCCTTTCAGACTGCAACTGTTATAATAGTATTAACCTTTTTTTTAATTCCCCTTTTTTAAAAAAAAAAATCATTTAATACTTTATTGTTAAAAATTTTAACAGCAGATAGCAAGCTACTGTTGTTTACTGGATCAAATATTCAGTGAAAATAATAAATATAACTAACTAATGATCTGACGAATATACGTTTCATATTTATATAGTGAAGAGTTAGAAGAACTAAGATTTATCTTCTGTCTAAAGTAAAGGATTTCCAGCAGCTTCGACCTTTTCTTTTGGGATGTAGTTGCCATTTTCTTGAAGTTTTTATAACTATTGCGAGAAAAGTCTGAATTCTATTGGCAGTAATATCCCTCATCTATCCTGTTTTAAGTGTAAAAATGACAAACAGCAAAAAATAAAAAAAATTTTAGATACTTCTTTTCATCAAAATTTTACATGATATAATGAAATTAAAAAGCTATTTTATTTTTAATTGTATAAAAATGTCTGGTAGTGACATTAGTATAAAAAAATTATAACTGGTCTTGTAAAAAAAATTTTATTTTGAAAAACTTTTCCATGTTAATTGATTTCAGTGTAACGAAACCAGTGTTGTTAGGTGTGACAGCTACAAGCTCTGTTTACTGAAAACTGTAAATATATGTTGAATCACCTTTAGATATAGCTTGAATGAGACTTTTTGTTAAAAAACCATGAAATAGAGAATTTTCTGGATTTGGTTTAAAGATATTTTATAAATTAAGACTGGTTTTCATATTAATTTAAGAAGGAAACAGTGTGGTGGTATTAATAAATATAAACATTATTTACAAAATTTTAATAAATTAAACATAACATTTGGAAAATGTATCAGGATATTTTTTTAATTGGAAGTGAAAACAGTCTTTCTTCTTTGACTTGGAGCAGTGAAATCAGGAACCATAGATGCTTCTTCAGGACAAAAATTCAAACAGCCTCTTCCTCCCTCCTGATTTTGTCCTTTAACACCATTATTTGTATTCGATGTCGTCAGAAGTTTCCCATCATTTATTCTTTCATAGTAGTCAACATCCTGAAACAAAAAAAAAAATAAAAATTAAAACAAATTTTATGTAATAAAAATTAATTATTTAATCTTTGGGGTGCTGTCTTTTTTAAATTCTATTTACATAATCATTCTACTGACTAGTCTTCTAAAGAGATGATGTTATGCGCTCGTGACGTAACGATAAAAAAAAGCTGGCAAAGTATTACGTGACTTTCCCGGCTACTAATAACAAGAATTAAAAGAGTTACAGCCGAAGAATAGAAAACAGAATATTTATATTTTAGACACGGGGAATAAATTTTAAGAAAAGTTTTTCTAAAAATATTTGTACTCGTATGTAGGTGAAGATGAACAAATTTTCTTAAGTAATGTTTGCTAAAATAACAAAGAAAATTAAAAAAAAACTTTACTACATTTTCAGTCTTTAGTCTACAGTTTTAAAAATTGTAACATTTCTTAATAATTCTATATATGAAGTATAAACTAAATTTTTTTTTTTAAATATTTAAACCTAAGGGAAATTGAGCAAAAGAACAAAGAATATAATTTCAACTTTAAGAGGTGGGGGTTAATTTTTGAAAAAAAAATTTGGATTAATTACACATGCCTGATAGGTAACAAATTTGCTTTAATCAAGTTTTTTCTAAAATGCTTCTGAAAAAAACTGAAATTGATTTTTAGAGATATCCCCACCCTCTTAACGAATTTTGGAAAAAATTAATATGATCAATGCTCTCCATAAATAGATGTTTGAGCCAAATTTGAAGAAAATCGGTTTGGTCAATCCTGAGATATATAACAGTGCGATACACATACTTATACACACATACATACATATATATATATTTTTTTCTCTAAAATCGATCCCTTCGAAAATCATATTCCTCTGCACTATACATATTATATTAATCCGATCAACCTAAGTGCAGAATAATAAAATAAAATAAAATAGGATGATACTTCCCTTATTCCACAATTCAAGCAAGAGCGCTTTCGCGAGTACCTCGCATCATCAATTGCTCTACATAATTTTTCAAATCATTCGTGCAAAATTACGCATTAAAATTGAAATTAAAAATCCTATACCATACATAAGATTTAAAATTTAAAATACCAAATTAAAATCAAAACAGAAATTAAAACTAAAAATCTTAAATTCAAATTTTTGTTAAAATTGCATATACGTATATAAAAAAATAACATGAAGTCATTTAATAAAATTAAATTAAAAAGTAAAAATTAAAATCAACAATAAAAACAAAATAAAATAAAACAGAAATCCATGTGAACTAGCTAGCCAAAGTTATGTGACTGTACAGTATTATGAATTATCAATGTTTTAAGAAGTGCTGCTATCTACAGTAGCTTTTATGACTGTGTCATCCTCAAACTCTGTATGTAGGTTGAGCAAATTAAATTTACTTTTATATTTATAAATATAAAATCTTTCTAAAATGTCAAAAACCCTATTATTTGTATTAATATTGTATTTTTTGTTAATTTTCAGTATTTCTAAATTTGTATGAATATTGGATATTGAATGTGCACCATTAATAAGATGATCAGAAACATTAGAGAAACCCAACTTTTTACTTTTATAATATCTAAAGTATTCACCAAATCTAGTTTTAAAGGATCTAGTGGTTTTACCTAAATAAATATGGCCACAATCATTGCACTTTATTTAATAAATACCACACAAATTGTGTAAACCATATGAAGCAGTACGTGTATTGTTTTATTAAATGGTTATTTGTTTGGTATACAAGTTTAAATAAATTTTTATCATAAACCCTTGTTATTTTTTCAACAATATTATCAGTATATACATATTTTAAATATACATTGTCAATTTTTTGTGTGTTATTTATTGGTATATATATATATATATATATATATATATATATATATATATAATATTGGTATATAAGCATATATATACACAATATTGGTAAATAAGGATATATATATATATGCTTTTTTGGTATAGATGAACTAGGTGGACCCTAAAACGTAAAGATTTTCAAAAAACCCTGACACCCCATTTTTGACAAGATCACCATACTTTTCCCTTTAATATAGCTATTCTACTTATATTCGATGGGAAAGTAATAAAAATACTTTATAGTCCCTAAACATGATTTTCATGTTTTGAATTTACCTAAGACATTCTTTTGTCATTACCACAAGGGAGCGTATTTTTAAATTTAATCTCTAAACTAATTTTTTTATTAAATTTGTTAAAATCTTTATTTAATTGAAATTGTTATTTTTTTAGATTTGGGTTTTATTTATTTGTATTTAAAAAATATAAGTTATTAGTTATTATAGATTTCAAGAAAAGAATTTTGAAACTAAAATTTTTATTCAAAACATCTGATAAGTATTACATATTTTTTTAATGGTTTACGGTAAAAGTTTTTCAATGTATCAATTATTGGAAAAGAATTATACTTGAAATCGGTCACAAAATCTAGAACTTTATTCAATTATCCTTCATCCTACTTACCAATTTAGTTGATTGATTTGATTACTGATTAATTAATTCTGGATAGTTACCCAGAATTAAACATGTAAATGAACTTTTAATTCAAATTTTATTAAGAAATACTTCTGCTTTCTTCAGACCACCAAGTAAAAATTATACAGTAACCGTTAATTAAATAATTAATTTAAAAGGTATTAATCTGTGAATGAATTAGGTCGGTTCGTTTATTGAGATATATAAGTATGATCATAATCAGTCATTTAATTGATATGCCATAAAAACATTCTGCTTTGATTTATAATAATACATTTATTTTTAATATAAAAAATACAGTAAAAGTAAAATCACTAACCTGTACAGTGTTACTGACTGTGAACAGTTCAATTGGAACATCCCAGTCAGATGTTGTTGTTTGTCTTTGGGTTCGTAGGGGTGCACCTCCTGGAGCATATGGATGGTGACAAAAGTGATCCAAAGTATTATTGCCCAGAGAACCATCAGTTATCTCCATAACACCTAGAATAAAATTTGTTGTTAAAAATAATGTTAAATGTGCTAATTAAATAATATTAATGAATATTTTATTTTTTACTCCTAAATAAACGATATTAAAAACTTTCTTTGTTGATGTTTCTGTTGTTTATTATATGTACAGGTGGTTCAAAGAAACGGGAAATTTTAAAAATTAAATAACGTTAATGAAAAAATTTATTTATAAAATGAATTTCATTTCATGTAATCGTACAAATGTTGCCATTTTAGGATACATACATTTCAGTTTATTTTTTAAAGATGACATCTTCCAGGTGACCTCCTCTTCTACGTAAACACTCACGAAGTCTCTTCGTTAAATTGTTCACGGTTTGATTTAACATCTCAACTGGAATTTCCGCAATTGCTTCTCGGATCTTTGCCTTCAGTTCTTCCGTTGTAACAGGTCTACTGTGGAACACTTTGCTTTTAAGGTGACCCTACAAAAAGTAATCGCAAGCTGAGAGATCAGGCGATCTGGGAGGCCATCTAATGTCACCGTTTCGTGAAATTACACGTTGTCCAAACAATCGGCGTACAGCTGCCATCGATATTCGTGCAGTATGTGACGTTGCTCCGTCTTGTTGAAACCAGGCTGTGTTAAGAATCGGTGGAAATCTCTTTTGTTGTTCCACAACAAAGGTTTCAAGCATGGCTACGTAACGAGCCGACGTCACTGTAATCGCAAGACCGTTATCATCCTCAAAAAAATAATGGCCTATAACACCGTAAGATGACATAGCAGACCACACAGTCACTTTCTGGCTGTGCAACGGACGCTGGTGTAGCTGCGTAGTTTTTTCTTGTGCCCAGTATCTGAAATTTTGCTTGTTAACAAATCCACTGAGGTGGAAATGCGCTTCGTCTGACATCCACAGTTCGTGAACAAACTCTTCATTATCATTTATTTTCTGAAACATTACATTACAGAATTGTGTTCGCACAACTGCATCGTTCGGTTTCAGTTCCTGGATGATCTGCAACTTGTATGGATGGTATTGCAAGTCCTTCGCTAACATTCTTCGAACACTTGAACTATGCAATTGTAAAGAGAGACGACGGATTGACCGATGTGGATTTCGTGTGACAGCATCTTGTAAAGTTTAAACATTCTGTGTTGTACGGACGGTCTCACGGCCTGGAGGTTTCTTTTTCATTGCTGAACCAGTTTCCTCAAAATTAGATATTCATGTTTTAATTGCATGTGCTGATGGAACACGGTCGTGCCGTCCCAGATTAAAATGACGGCGAAATTCTCTACGCGCTCCCTCCACACTCTCATTGTTTTTGTAAAACGCTTTGATAGCAAATGCACGTTTCGCACCACTCCAAGGATCCATGACAACTAAATAGCAGGTTAGGTTAGAGAGGCTGGCGCCACTTATCAAGCGGTACCAAACGCCCGCGGCTAACAATGCAACTTTCAAAATTTCCCGTTTCTTTGAATCACTCTGTATATGGTTTTTAAAAAGAATTATAAAATATTCTAATTATTATGATTTTATTTTAGTTCATTGAAATTATACAGCACTATCTCACTAACCATGAAAATTATTGATTTTTTTTGAATAGACACCTTCACAGCACAGTAAGAAATGAAAAACACATTTGAAAATAAATAAAGCAATAACCTCACCAACTTCTGGAATCATGAAGCATGATTGCCAAATTGAAACCATAAACCATTCAACAATACCCATGTTGAAAGTAAGATGCAGTTAGATTTACGTTCTGTATTAGAAGGAAAAAATAAAAACTTAACCATTTTTTTATGTAGACTTTCTTTATAGCTGTAAAATAATATTAGTTATATAATTACACATTTTTATTATTAAAATGTTATTACCTACCGATTTGTGTAGTCCGAACATGGTATGGAAAATTTTTGTTTGCTTTATTTGGAAGTGTAAGCATCTGTAACAAAATTATTTGTATGAAATTAGAATTTTTATCATAATTAGAATGGATCAGTGATATAATCATAACTATTTTTTTAATTGATATCTAAAGTACCATTTTGGTTAGATGGGATTGGTTCTATTGGTCGGCGGGTAATTATGAGTTTTTGTCCTCAAGGGATTAATGAAATAAATATCTTTTCCTAAAAGGTGTTTGGGATTATATAGATTTAGAGTTAAGATAGGGAGTCTAACTGCTAAATTTAAATTATGTAAATAAAATGTAAAAGAAATATCTCAAAAGAATAGGAATTACATAAAAAATCAGCTTTAGATTTTGAAAATTTTCAAGCTACCATAAATATTAATCTGGAATCTCACTAAAGGTAAATGGTTGAAATTAAATCCATGTTCTCTATTTGGCTGAGGAAAAATACAAATTAAACTGTTAATTATAAATAATCATTATATTTCATTGTCAATTATTGAAAAATGATGTGCTTTATTATCTTTACTTTATAAAATTTTGTTAAAGTGAATGAAGGGAATATAAGAAGAAATTTTTAAAAGAGCCTTTAGTGGAGAGCTTGATTACTATGGAGTAGATAAAAATTACAGTAAAATTTATATACACTGCAGCAATTGATTTTAACAGGCACCATACAAAATAACTACTGGTATTTTTTCAATAAAAACAATATTTACTGATCTCAGCTTTATATCAGATTAATGTAAAATATGACAGCACACTAATTAATTTTTTTTTTGTGGATGAATCCAAAACCATGTTTTGTCAAGTTTAGCTCATAGACTAAGTTACTTTATTTTTAAATAAAAATAATAAATGATGAAAAACGTCAATGAGACTTTATAAAGGAATCAAACCGAGGATCAGCAGATTATAAATAACACTGATAAACATAATTTTTGTTTCCTAACATGTGATACATGATTTTAATATGTTTTTTCAACACTGAAAACAAATATGAACTCAGAATCTTTCTATCACCCATCATTTTTTTTTAAATTTAAATTTTAATTAAAGGATTTTTTCATTTTTCAACATATAGTTAGCATTTTAAGCTCCTATATTGTATTTTGTTAGCTCATTTTTTATTGTTTAACTTTGTTAACATAATTTGTAAGCTGTAAATAAACAATACTAGACAAAAAATTAAATCATATCATAGTCACTTATTACATTATATCTAATTCTGAAGAATGAGCCTTCATGGACAAGGTTAATGATGTCTGTGCAAGTCAAAACATGTAGCTAAAAACACAGCTGTGTTGTTTGTATTAAGCACTGGATTTAGGAATGAAGTAATTTTGTTCGGTCTTAATGCTGTCTAAATTTGTTAACGGTGCAGTATCATAATGCCTTGAAATTGTGTAAATGATGTGGATGTCTTTTGTTATGTATGTGGTGAGTTTACCGTAAAATCAAATAAATAAAAAATTACACCTTTAATTAAAAAAGCATATCATTTGTACTTTCAGTGTAAAATTGGAGATCAGGATAAGACGTTGGCTCCTCATATAGTATGCACTAATTGTTCTGTATATTTAAGAGGATGGCTGAAAGATACACGGAAGGCTTTGCCATTTGGTGTACCTACGGTTTGGCGTGAACCAAAGGATCATGTAACCGATTGTTACTTTTGTTTAACAAGAGTGTCTGGAATTTCTAAAAATTTAAACAAACTGCAAAATATCCTTTATTGCAATCTACAATTAGGCCTGTACCTCACAGTAAAATTATTCCAGATCCTGAACCACCTCTGAATGTATGTTTTGAAAGCAGCAATGATGAATTAGAAAGTACTGAAGATGACAACAATGATTTTGATTTTGAATTATCTTCCAGTAAGCCACATCTTATATGACAAGGTGAAATAAATGACTTGGTTAGGGATTTAAGTTTATCAAAAAATTAACCCAAACTGTTAGGATCAAGACTGCAAGGTTGGAATTTACATCGAAAAAAATACAAAAATTTTGGGCTTTCGAAGCCAACAAAAAGAACTTTCTCAGTACTTTACTGATGAAAATAATCTGGTTTATTGCACAAATATTGATGAGCTTTGTTGCATTTAGGACAAGTTCATAAACCTGAGGACTGGCGCCTTTTCATACATTCGTCCAAGCATAGTTAAAAGTGGTTCTACTACACAAAGGTCTTCGATACCAATCGCTTATGGTGTTAATTTGAAAGAGACATACGATGTGATGAAAGACGTTCTTGAAAAAATATATTATAAAAAACAAAGCTGGAACATATGTAATGATTTGAAAGTTATAGCTATTTTGTTAGGCATGCAGTTACACTATAATAAGTACAAGTGCTTTCCTTGCGAATGGGACAGCCGAGATAGGGACATTAGGCAGAAATTTCCGAATGTAAGTGAAGGAAAAATTAAAAAAGGAATATTTATTGGTCCTCAAATAAGAGATTTGGTCGAAGATGATGTAATGAACTCAATGTAGAAAGTGCACCTTGGGCTTCATTTAAAGACGTTTGCAAAAATTTACTCGGCAAACAAAATTCCGATAATTACCACGATATTGTTAATCAACTTCTTACTTCATACAGAGCTTATGGGATGTAATATGTCTTTAGAAATACATTTCGTCCACTCACATCTTGATTTTTTTCGGACAATCTCGGAGACGTAAGAGACGAACACGGTGAACGTTTCCACCAAGACATTTCGGTGATTGAAAGCCACTATAAATGGAAACGGAATACTAACATGGTAGCCGATTACTGTTGGACATTAATTCGGGATATGCCTGAGACTATTTATAAAAGAAAAGTATCAGCGAAATCATTCTAACACAGGTATGGCCATGCAAAATGATAAATTTTACAGATTTTAACTATATTTTCCCTTAATTTTTTTTGGAGCGTAATTTATTTATTAATTTGTTAAGAATTAAGGGTGATAGAAAGATTGTATTTACAGATCTGTAATGTACACAAAAAAGCAATTCAAGAAGTGATATCACACTTAGAGAAACATTAAAATTTTTTTTGTCTATTAGTGTAATAATAACAATAACATACCATAATAATTATCATTGTAATAACAATTATTATCATTACAATAATAATGATGGTGCTATCAAATCTAGTGAATGAAAACAATTTTTTCTTACCAGAAATAGAATGTGTCCAGCTATCGCAATAGAATGTTGTACAAAACAAACAATACTTTCTCTCACCCATTTGTCAACAAAATTATTTGCACAAATTATGAATGCTGGGCCAGTGATGAACCTGAGGGGAAAATATTGCTTGTTAACTTTACTTTTTATTTTGTAATGTTATGAATTTAATTATTAAAAACATTAATATAATTGTTAAAAAGCTATATTAAATAAACTTAATTCATATTTTAGAAAATATAAAAGTGCAAAAATTATCACTGAATTAATGATGCATGGTATTTGAGAAATAAAATAAATAGAGAATGTAAACAGCAAAAAAGGAGAAATTTCATATTATAGTAAACAAAATTTCTGGAAAACTAAATTCTGCAAACCAGATTATTTTTACACAGATGGCACAGAATATCAACTTCTTCACACTGACCAGGGTTATGTATATTTGTATGTAATCATACACCATTAATGGCAGTTATGCGCTCCACTTAAAGAGTTCTTTCTAGGTTTAGTTTTATTATTTATAATATGATACTAATAATATAAAAAAAATTCTTTACTTTTTAAAAAAAAAAAAAAAAAAAGAATAATTTTATGAAAACTTACTTAACATGTTCACAATTGCTTTTGTACTTTTTCTAGAAAAGTTCACAGAGAAACAATTTTTTTTTTAGTAGCAGTTAAATCTTCATTTATAAGGTGAGAAAATGCTGAACTTCATTCAAATGTATAATTAATCTGTAATTTACTATTAGGTCAAGGGTTATTTCCCTAATAAAATGCAAAAAATAAAACAAAAACAATCACAATACCAGAATATTATATAATATCTATTAAAAAATATAAATGTCAGTGTAACTAAATATTTTATCCTAATAAACAAAAAAGATATGTTCTTAGAAACATAAAAGTAGTAGCAAAATTATGTTGAGTACATAATTATTTATGTTAAGTTCATAATTCTTCTATGTAATCAGTAATTCTGGGTTAAAAATTTTGTTAACTTATCCTACTTATTTTAGCTTACAGCTTTAGCAGTCCGCTACTATTTTCTGTAGCCCTCCATCAGTAAAAAATAAAATGAATGCAGAGTAAAAATTTAATACATTTTTAAAATAAATTTAATTAAGAATTTATAATTGAAAATTTTTGAGAAATTAATGAACCGTTATTAGAAAATTTAAGTAAATAGATACAGTTTTGTTATAACTTTCCACTTTACTTTTTTAAAGATTCATTTAAAAAAAGATTATAAACTTTAATTTCATTAATAAAAAAATAAAATAAATATTAACCATTCTTACCAGAGTGTTGCTATTAGATCAAAAGGATAATAAAATGATGCTTTCTCAGGGTAGTGCTTCAAAGTTAGAATCGTTGAATAGATGAACATCCACCAAGCAATTATTCTGAGTGCAATTAGTCCGTACCCAGCAGGAGATTCATAAGTGTATAAAACTTCACCCGGGTCAAAGTACTATGAGTGACAAACAGAATATCATTAAAAAAATAATATGCACTTCACAGATTAGATTTGATTTTCTGAGGAGTAAGAGACCTGGCTTTTCCCAAGAGGCACTTTAGCCTCCAGATAGGAAAGATGGTAGACACTTCCTTAGAATCAGAAGGTTACCTCCACATTAGCCTCAATAAAGAAGTGGCTGAACAGCTGGTTATTAGAAGGTTCCAGCATATGATGCCACAAATGTATTCAGGATGTTAGGTGACACAACCTTCACAGTACTCATTTAGGGAAGGCGGAATAAAGAAGAAGGAAAGGGTGGGAAGATGAGGGAAGGGATGAACTTGCAAAGGGACTGCCTCTGATCAGGATAAATTAATGCCTTGTCCAAGACCAATGAACTTTGCATCACATAATATTTTATAAATATTACAAATATAAACATCCAACTTTTAATTACATGGAAATTCTCTTGAAAGTAATAAAGTTCAATCTTTTATGTCTAAATGAGATTTAGAGTGATATGTCATATATATATATATATATATATATGACATATATGTATATATATATATATAATGTATGTATATATATGTACATATATATATATGTAAAATACATATATACTTAAATATAAGTATGACATATATGTATATATATATATATAATGTATGTATATATATGTACATATATATATATATATATATATGATCTTATTAAGAAGTTCGTTCGAACATCGCCGGTAAAAGCCTGCAGAAAACTGGAAGGCATGGAGAAGTCAAGGAACTATGTTTACAGTTCTAAACATGACCTAACCTTTCTTTTTCCTGTTTAGCCTCCGGGAATCACTGTCATGTATTACTTCAGAGTATGAATGAAGATGATTGGATGAGTGTAAGTGAAGTGTATTCTTGTACAGTCTCAGGTCGACCATACCTGAGATGTGTGGTTAACTGAAACCCAACCGCTAAATAACACCGGTATCCACGATCTAGTATACAAATCCGTATAAAAGTGCCTTTGCTAGGAAAACATGACGTGACCTAAAAGTGAAATGAAAATGGGGAAAAAATAAAAAAATAAGTGTGAAAATATTATATTTCAGATCAATTAGATTTGTAATAAAGAATACTCTCAAAGGTAACAGTACTTCATAGTACTAGGTAGCATACATAAACTTGATCGATAATGTTCTTGAATTAAGAAAAGCAAATACTATAGCTAATTTTAATAGTAAGTGCTCTCCATGTAAATGGAAGTAAATAAAACATTTTTTTAAATTCCCACCACTTCATTAAAAAATGTAAAAGTATTAGTTTACAAGAGATTATAGGTGCTAATAAGACACAAAAAACACGAACAGTAGGGAAGTGTTGCAAATGTGGCAACATAAAACAGAAATAAATTCGATTGGTAAAATGTTTATTCTACAATTAGAACTATTTGAACTAATTGATGGAAAATTAAAAAAAAAAATTAATTTAATAATAATATAAAAGGGTGTCCATGGATACAATAAAATTCGAGGGTTACTCTTTTTTTTCTCTCTTTTTTTCCCCCTACATCCCTGGGCCGGACATCCACTAAAGTATACGCGGCCCAGGGACGTGTCCTTGTGACTCTAAGAGGGCTTTCCCACCCACCGGCAGTACGTCCGGCACGGTAGGTCAGCCCCCCCGGTTCCGGATCTTTTTATATTGCCTGCCTCCAATCCTCCGCGCGCAAGGAAGACCCGGCTATGCCGTCTCCCTCCCCCCCCCCCGCCCGCGGAGGACCGGGTCTCGGTCTTTTCATGCCTGCCTCAAACCGATAGCACCAGCCCCAGCAAGCGCTGAAGCGCCCCCAGCAACCGGCGCCACCGGCCGGGACTCGGTCTTTACTTGACCCCTTGTAGAGAGGGGTACTCTTACAAAGTAATAAGTGCACTGTTACATCATGGATCTTCGATTTGTGAAGATCCATGTTTTATTAAAAAAGTAAAAATATGGTACGAAGTGAACGTAATGACTATCAAAAAAAAAAATTGCCCGAGAAATTCAAAAAAATGTATATTTGTTTGTTCTAGAAAGGCAATAAATTTTAATAACAAATTCATAAGATAGCAATCAGTAATTCATAAAAACATTAAAAGAATAATCTTAACAAAACACAGTGATGTCCAAAAAAAAATTACAATGAAATTGTAAACCGTACAGTAAGGTCTTGCAGATATCATTTCTTCCGCTCAAAAATTTAACAAAATGATGCTGATATAAAAAAGGTTAAGAAACTCCATTTCTATTATAAAAATCTGTTATAATTTAGAATTTTGTTTAAAAAAAAATACATGCTAAGTATGTGTAATAGACAATAGATATACAATAACAGATAATAAAAAATGTTGTTTAAGCGTTCCATAATCAAAACAGAAAAAATTGTTACAAAACTCATCTCGGCTCGATTTGATTTATTAAAAAAACTCATATAATCAGCAGGAGTAGTATTAATTCATTACCGCAATTTTTGTTAAATTTGACAATTATAAATTTGCTGTCACAAATTGAAATCGGGCCGGTAAGAGTTTTGTAACAAATTTTTCTATTTTTTACTTATTATATGGAACGCTTAAACATTTTTTATTATCGGTTTTTTGTATCTATTGTCTATTACATATATTTAACACCCCCTGCTATTGAGGTTGTTAAGTTTGTTGTAATGATAATTATATGACCTCCAGTGTGGAAAGTCATGACTGTTTATATATTTTAACCTGTGATTTTTTAATTTTTGACTTTAATGTAATATTTTAACTCTTGATGACGGCTTCCAAGTTAGCCGAAAGATCTAGAGCTTATCTCAATGTGCTGGTAAGGGGGATTTTATTAATTGTTAATATTACTTAATTAACATATCAGCAATACCATGTTCGAGAAATTATTGTATTTCTATTGTCTGTTACATATACTTAATATGAATTTAAAAAAAAATCCTAATTAACTTTTGAAAATAGAAATGTAGTCTCTTAAGCTTGTTTGATATCAGTATCATTTTGTTAAATTTTTTAACGGAAGAAATTATATTTGGGAGACTCTTACCGTACGGTTTACAATTTCATTGCAATTTTTTTGGATACAATATACCATTTTTTTTTTTTTTTTTTTTTTTAATTATGATGTTCTGATGGCAGTGTCAAATTAAGGACTAGCAAGCTGTTGGTAGCTCTTCATTTTTAGTTTCATACTGAATTAATGAAACTGAAATTTAATGAACTATAAATTTTATAGATCAATAATTTTTTTTATTCTATAGTACTTTTTTAGTATTTAACCATTTTTTAAAAGTTGGTTTTATTATTTTTTTAAAGTCTATTGTGTTAATGTTTAAGAAATTTAGATTTTTGTAACTTTTGACTTTTAATTTTTATCTTTTTCAGAGATGCATATGCGTCAGTTAAAACAGCCATTGTCTTTGTACAAACAGTGTAAAACGATTGTTAACTTTATGATGCTTGAAATATGCTGGTTAATATGCTGATATGGAACGTATTGTAACAAGACCGGCCTAAGTAACGGATTCCTACCGATTATTATAAAAGTAATAATATAATAATTGGAAGAATTCAGAAAGGAACAAAAAGGAGAACCTTTTTTGTAAAGAATAGGTCCGTTTTTCCATTGTCTTCTTTTATACAGCCCGCGAACACACAGTGAACATCTGTTGTACGGTGAGAAGAGACCAGGTTTGGAATTTACAAAAGCCTCGGTCAACTGTTCTCACGCTTCGACTTGGGTCCGGTCCGACAGGTAAAGAGGCTAGCAGTATAAATAGTCCAGTAAGACCAGCTAATAAAAGAATTCCATTAAAACTAGTCTGTGAGGCGTTACAGTGTCAGTCCCGCAAGGGCAGCTCTGCGAGGCGTTCAGCGAGGAGAGGCTGCGAGTTGTATGGAATCGTATGGGTTCTGCAGAGTTCTGCGAACCAGTCTAGCGAGACGTACGACGACGATCCAGCGTGGAGAGTCACAGGTGTGAGTCTGCTAGACGTCAGTCCAGCGAAGAGAGTATCCAGTTCGATACGATTAAGGTGACGCCACGAGTAATTCCAGTAACCAAGAAATACTACAGGTGAGTTACAGTAAAACTATAAGTGCATAAGTGAAATAAATAATACAATAGACTCATTCATAAACTGAGTAGACAACAAAAGGGATTTGCAAGTGAATTTTATAAAATAGTTTTTTAATATAAGACTAGTGGTTAAAAAGGGAAAACTAGCGGTTTCTTTTGTTAATGGGTTTGAATACTAGTTTGCTGTTTATATACCTGGAATAAATTCCGATCGATTATTTATTTTGAACTCTGTTTTATGTGAAATCTGTATTTATTATTTACTATTGACATTACTATCACTTATAATATTATAACTGTTATATTTGTTGATTACGTTGTGTATTTTTCTCTGTTTTTATGCCATGTTTAGTACTATTATCCTGACTATTATTGTGGTTGTAATTACTATATTAATATTTGTGTTTATTAATTATTTTATTATTGTCACTTATTATTTTTTTTTTTTTGTGTTTTACGGGCATCGACTTCTAAGGTGATTAGCCCTCGTCACATACTTAAAAGAGGTTTATATCACCATCAGGGTCGTCATATGTAAGGTGAAAAGGGCCCTTACATTTATTTAAAAGCACAAACACAAAATTTACACACAACATTTAACGACAAAACACTAAGACAACACTTAAGGGGAGTAAAGGGCCCCAATCTTAAAATTTAAATAGAAATTAAAACACAAATATGGAAACGTTAATGTTTACAATACCAATATGTTTTTTTTTTAACCTTTTCAGATCAAGTAGCCATTAAACTGACAATATACGGCGTCAGTTTTAAAACGTTGTTACAAAATCATTTTATATGGCATCTAAGTCGGTTATTTTGTTTTGTATTCACAAAGGAATCAGTTTTATTACACAATTTGAACGACGTTTATACGATGTAAATGTTTTATTTAGACTAGAAAGAATATGACCATTTTCCCCCCAGAAATGTGCTTGTGTGTGTGTGTGTGTGTGACTTGTGTATTATAATTGCTATGAGGATTACGGATTTATTATTTATTTTTTTCTTGAATTTTTACGGGCATCGACTAGTAAGGTCATTAGCCCTCGTCACATTCTTAGAAAGAAATTAGTGTCACCATCAGGATCGTCATATGTAAGGGTGTAAAGGGCCCTTACATTTTATTTAAAAGCACAAACTACACGGAAACATTAAAACAACAAGACAAGCACAACACTTACGGGGTGTAAAGGGCCCCGATATTAAAAATTGAGATAAAAATCTCAATGAACAGGTAATTAAAAAATATATGTCTATACAATACTATATCATTATTCTACCTGTCTCGTTTATTAATTTGTTTAAGCACCCTCGGGGCGACAAGAACCGCCGTGAAGCAGTATATTAGTCGCGCCAGGATACCGTGGCAGTTGACTCCTTATAAACAGGCTACAGGCATCGATTGCGCTTACCCATAGCCCCGCACCGTCAGTTTACCCTTGAGGGTTCCCCATGCCATCATTGGACACACCCCAACTCACGCTCTTGAATGCAGACGAGCCAGGATGGCCTAGGCAAGAGGCTACCTCCCATCACTACACGTGCCACGCTTCGAGACTCCCATATACATAAAGAATTCCACTTAAAGATTCTTTAACACAGCTTTAAAAATATTCAACTTTTACAGACTTCTAAGAAGTCCACTGGGGTGTAAAAATGAAATTATCTTTTCTTCATTTCCATTATCCAGATCAGCAGTAATTTCACTTCTTAGACGGAACCTCTTTCTGAGGTCCTCATATATTGTACACTCTTCTATTAGATGCTTAATTTTAAGTGTTTTATTGCAAACACCCACATTGGTCTCTCTTCGCCGGTTAACAAATATGAATTTGTCAATCGCGTGTGACCGATTCTAAGTCTGGTCACAGCTACTTGTTCATGGCGAGTCAACTTAAAGTCGCTTTTCCATTTATATGGAGAAGTTTTTATTGAGTTTAATTTTGTATTTAAATTCCTCTAATCAGTATTCCACTAGTTTCTTTCTATGTTCGTTAGACAGTTTTTAACATCTGCCACTCTTACAGGAAATGCATTCAAATCATCGCAGACTGTTGCCTTTCTGGCAGCTTCGTCTGCGATTTCATTACCTGTAATACCAGGCATGCCCTGGAGTCCATATAAATACACATCGCTGTCTTCGTTGCTTTAAAACGTATAAAATGGACAGGATGTTTGAAATTAGGACATCCTTAATGTTTTTGTTCCGAATTGCAACAAGTGCACTTAGAGAATCGGAACATATTAGCACTCTTCGCAATAATGTTCTGTGTGCCGAAGAGCTTGCTGAATGGCAGTAAGTTCTGCCGTATATACACTGGCCATATCTGGCAGTTTCCAATAGTGGGCCTCTCCATTTACATATATGGAGCATCCAACACCATGTTCGGTTTTAGAGCCGTCAGTATAAATTCTGATATGTTCTTCATAGTTACTGACGGTGGCTAAAAATTCCTGTTGGATGATTACTACCGGCTTCTTTTTTAATTTTTCCTGAGAGAGATCCAACCTTGTATTTACCGCTGGCAAAAGCCATGGCGGTATTTCTTTTGTGGAAATTACTAGTGTCTCAGGAATAGCAATTTCGTATTTTCTTCTTAATTCGTGGTACCTAATTCCGGCTGGTATGGAATAGGTAGCACGACGTTCATATACTGCAGCCATAGGATGATTCATGAAAAGTTTATTATTTATATGGGCAGGAAAGTCCCATATATTTGCGGCGTATCTTACCAAAAGGATCTCTCTTCTATAATGTAGTGGCAGTATTCCGGCTTCAGACAATAGACTGGTCGCCGGACTTGTGCGGAAAGCGCCTGTTGCATATCTTATTCCGCTATTGTGAATAACGTCTAACTTTCTTAAATGCGACTTCCTAGCGGATGAATATACAATACATCCGTAGTCTAATTTTGATTGAACCAATGCTTTATACAATCGCAATAATATCTCTTTATCTGAGCCCCAATTAATGTTTGATAAACAATTAATAATGTTTAGGGCTTTTTTGCATCTAATACTCAAGTCCTGTATGTGTAATACCCACGTAAGGGATTTATCCAATACTAGTCCTAAAAATCTCACGTTATCTTAATATTTTATTGGATCTTTGATGAGGAATTCTCTTCCTACAGAAGTGTACACAACACGTTTTTTCTGATGAAAATTGGAATCCATTATTCCTCGCAACTTCATTTAGAGCGTTAATCGCCCGTTGCAATTTGTACTTCACCATAGAAGTCTTGTTGCTGGCATACACAATTGCCAAATCATCAACATAGACGCTTTTGCTGATTTCTACTGGAATGGCTAATAACAATTTATTAATGGCGATGGTAAACAAGGTACCGCTCAACGGTGAACCTTGTGGTATGCCATTTTCCAACATTCTTTCAGATGAATATTAATTATTGACACGTACTTGGAAGGTACGGTCATTCATATAGTTGCTGAGCAATACTGACAGACTCAGTAAAACTGGCAGGTTGCCACGAATGCCCCATTCATGTATCTGGAGTATTACTCCATGTCGCCAGGTCATATGGAAAAGGAAACTCTAGAGAAGGAGATAAGATAATGGCCTCTCATATTATAAAGGCCTTACGAAGAGCTGTAGGTAAGCCGGAGTCAGTTGTCTTTGTGGTTCCCAGTGGTCCAACGGGCATCATAGTGAGAAAAATAGTAATATACATGATGAGGAAGGGTAAGACCTTGCCGAGGATGTTATTCCCCAGCCTGAGCGAACAAGGGAGGGCAAGGTCGAGGTCGGTATCAACAAGAAGGGGAAACCCCCCCCCCCGGTCGTTGAAAGTAAAACGGTCGTAGTAAGGGCCCCCGGTAAATCTTATGCCGATCTGTTGAAAACCATGAAAGAAAAGGTTAAGGTTGAGGAGGCCGGCGAAATACTGTCAATTAAACAGAGAAGAGATCAACAACTAGAGGTCCGAATTAGTGGGGCGCAGAAGGCGGGGGAGTTTTCCTCCCTGCTGAAGAACAGAGCAGAGGATCTCCAGGTGGATATAAGAACAAGAGGAGACCGCAGAGCAGTCGTTCATGTAAAAGACATGTTGGGCGACACTACTGAGCGAGAGGTCAGGGAAGCGGTAGAGAAGGTACTAGGACAAGGAGAAAATTTTCAGGTCACATCACTAAGGGAGGCATTCGGAAACACAAAAAATGCCACGGTGGTCACAAGTCAAAGGAATGCAACGAAATTAATTGCAGCAAGGCTGAGAGTAGGGTGGGTGAGTTGCAGGGCCTACATCCGGACGGATATAGAGAAATGTTATCGATGTTGGGATGTCAGTCACAGCAGAAGAGAGTGCAGAGGCCAGGACCGTTCAAACCTCTGCTTCAACTGTGGTAAACCCGGCCATGTAATTAAAGATTGCAAGGAGGCGACCATATGCCTGGACTGTGGAGCCACTTCACATAGGACCGGGAACCCGTGCTGTAACAAAGGTCATGACTAAAGTAATACTAGTTAATAATAACAAGAGCTTACTCTCTAGTGATTTGAGCATAGAAATAGCAGCTAGATACGAAGCGGACTTCCTGGTGGCCACCGAACCTAATGTGTATTCGGCGGCCAGAGAACAGTGGCTGACCGATGGGAACGGTGATGTGGCAATTAGAAAGATCGTTGGAAACGTGGATTATGATCTGTATGGTAGAGGTGACGGACTCATTGCTGTTGAGGTAAGCGATAAGATTATAATAGGTGTATATATCAGCCCTAACTGCAGCAGGGAATCTCTTAAGAACAGACTCCTTGAACTCTAACAAGTCATTATACGAGCTCGGAAGAGAATAGTAGTCCTTGGAGACTTTAATTGCGCCCAGGATACTATTTTATTAATGTCATGAACTGCCGACTTTCCCTTTCTGAAACCATATTGGTTATCATGTAATCCATTCCTGTCTTCTAATTCCTGGGATAACTTGTCGGCATCTGTGGTTCTTTTAGGTAAAAATACGGTTCGGGAAGCCTTCCAGCAGTCAGGGAAAACTTTGTGCAAGACACCAAAATTGGCGATGTCGGTCATCTCCCAAGGGACTTTTCTCATTGGTCCCTTGAGGATAGCGGCTTGAATGCCGTCAGGTCCCGGACTTTTTATGTCTCTAAGGCGGCCTATTGCTTCTTTGACCTCTTCTTGCGTGAATCTATATCTTTCACAGTCCGGCCATTCAAATCGGCAAGCATCTCTGACCGGGAACAAATCTGTTAGTTGTGCAGTTGCACTCTCCAACGTGAGGACGGGCAGACGTCGTCCGAACCTCTTCATAACTATTTGGTAAGCCCGCCCCCAGGGATCGGAGTCCAATTCAGAGCATAATTCCTTCCATCGGTTCCTTTTTGCACGCTTGATCATGTAGTTAAGCTCTCGCCTTGCCGCCGCAAATTCATTAAGTGCGGCTTCAAAAGGAGGGCCGCCTCCTGCTCGTAATCTATATTTCTTCCTTCTCCAGTACTGTAACCTGTTGCGCTGCAGGGCAATTTCTGGTGACCACCAGTGAACTGGATGCTTTCTGTTAACCGATTGGTGGATCCTGGCCGTTTCCTCTGTAATTATATTCTGCAGGACTAATGGTGTGAGCTCATTATTATTTGCCAGTTTAGCAGCAGTCCTATTGACAACCATATCAATTTGCCATCCGTTTAATCGTGGTGGTTTAGAAGAGGCATGGGCGGGAGCGTGAGAGCTGTCCATGACCAACAGGGTGGCACGATGGTCGTTGCCTGTGTCCGATTCGAGCACACACCAGTGGAAAGTGTGTGCGTCCCATCTACTATCAACCAATGTTAAATCGTGAACCGTTCTGTGTCCTCTTGCCTCGAAGGTATACGTGCCGTCGTTAAGACAAATAAGGCCAGTAGCCATCATCATTTCCGCGAAAATCCGACCTCTGTTGTTTGTGTATTGACTACCAGCTATAATGGCTTTACAGTTAAAGTCACCCATTAATATGACCCTTTTGGGTGCTTGTATTATTAAAATCGTAATTCTGTCAATATATGTATCAAAGTCCTCCAGAAGAACATTAGGACTAATATAGCCAGCAACTAAAACAAATTCGGCGAAAGTGATGGCAAGGATACCCTCCTCACGATGATACAGTTGCCACGGGCATCTATTACTGTAGCTCCTAACTGCTACATCCCCGGCAGTGTCGGTGGTCCAAACGTGGCGAGCAGCTTCAATTCTATTAGGCTCAGTTATAACCAATAAATCGACATCGATTTTCATGGCCGTCGCTCCCACTAAGTCAAGGGAGAGACGACTCCTGTTGGTGTTTGCCATCAGTAACTTAGGCATCGCCGCACTTCATGCCTCCGGCGCGGTGTGTTTCGCTGCCACAGTCTAAGCACTTCATGCCTTCTCTGCAGTCCCTAATTGCGTGCCCTTTCTCCCCGCAATTAAAACAGAGGGCAGACCTGTCGGGACCTTTGCAATCTATACTCCTATGCCCAGATGTCCAGCATCTCTGGCACTTGTCATTTTCTGTGCGGATATAAGCACGACAGTGTACCCAGCCTATTTTTATTCTGCTGGCGATCAGTTTAGTGGCAGTTCTATAGTTAGTAATTACAGTGGCATTGCGGGTGTCACCGTAAGCATGTCTGATAGATGTAACTCGGAAGGATTCAGAGGAGCCAGCTACCGCAGCAATAGCATCGTTAATCTCTCTTTCCATAGTGTCGGCATCCAGGTCTTTTATATGAACGACTGCTCGCCGATCCCCTCTTGTCCTCAAATCCACTTGTAACTTGGCGGTTCTGTCTCGAAGGGTGGTAGTGAAATGTGCAGCATTATCTTCACCCTTGATTCTGACTTCCAGCGCATCATTTCTGCCTTTCCTAAGGGACAATACTTCCCCGGCCTCATCCTTAGTTACTTTGTTTTTAACAGTTTTAAGTAAATCAGCGAAGGATTTTCCTTGTGCCTTCACTACGACTATTTTGCTACCCTCAACAGGAGGAGTGGCACGTCGTCTGGAGGTCGATCTGGATCTTGTCCGGGTTGTATCGAGCCTCCCAGGGACAACTAGGGAGACCATTGAGGCGTTATTCCAGTTCATGTATATTAGAATCTTTTTAATAATACTACCATGGGGACCGGTAGGCAAAACATATGTAGCATCTTTTGTCTTATCCAGCACTCGCCTTATCCCCTTTAATAAACATCTGGCCGTCTGTTTTTCATCTAGAGTCGAGTCGTAGAATATGGTATATTTGTTCTTTTGTATTTCATTCTCTTCTTGGTCTGTGATCATGGTAGTGACATCATGAGCTATCGTACCAGGTTTGATTTGTTCACTCGTGGCTCTTCTAGATTTTGGGATATCCACGAACTGGCAAGTATCCCTATGACAATCTGTGAGGGAAACAGCCTTAAATTTCCCCATAGCACGTGAGGACCATCTTTGCGGGAGTCTCTCGATTAGTTCTTCATCGTTAAGTTCAGTGTCTAAAATATCTGCCTGTTCCATTAAAAACATCTCGGTTTGAGTAGCCTGTGTCACCACAATTACTGGTGGTGACATCTCAGATAGGGCCTTCAGACCCATATAAATTTTCTTAAGTTCGAGCTCGTGCTCGCCGAAGTATTTGGTAAGTCCAGGGCCCATGTGCTGCTTTAGATCCATCATCACAAGACCAAGTTGGTATGTGATGCTACCTAGACTATTAGGATTGGACTCTTCCTCCTCGGAGGAGCCCTGCCTGAAACGCTTCTTGCCTTTTGAGTCGGCCACCTTTTTAACATTCGCGGATTTGGAAGTTCCAGCTCTTTGTTCAGTCATATCTTCTGTTGGGAGTGACCCACGACGTCTCATTGTCCACGGTTGTACTCCTTGGACAATTCCGCGTCCAACGAGTACCCACACGCCAAAATAGGGGGCCCCAAAATTTTGGGGGGGTCGGTAAAATGTATGTATTGAAAAATGAGGTCCAAAAATTTCCAAAAAAAAAAATTTGGGGGGTGGTCAGGGGGTAGGAAACTTTGTGAATCAAATTTGGGTCGAAGAATTTCAGTTCTGGGATCTATGGATCAGAAGATATGTGAAAAAAACTATTTCCCCTATATAATGCTCGCAAGGACTTTGGCTAAATTCATACGAATTAGTAAACTTGAATGGAAAATTTTCTAAGTGGTTGTTTACCAGTTAGAAATATGCATGTATTGTCCAGTTCGTTTAAATTAGAAAAATGTCAATAAAATTGTCTATAATATAACCTCAAATTTGGTTATTAACTTCGTAATAAGAGAAAGTACTCACGATAAATATATGTAAATATCTTCTCTGATGTCTTCATTCACAAAATAACACACTGTATCACTAAAACATAACTTAGTGTCCCCAAAATAAGCCAAAAAAGATGCCTTATAGTCACTTAAACCAAAAACATAAAAAACTCTTAATAACAAGGTAAATCCGCATCCAAATCTCTTAAAAATTTACAAGTATGTCCGTTATCCAAATCACGTAGATTCCCAAAAGTCCAAATCAATAAAAACGCCAAAAAACCAATCGAAAACACAATAAAACGCGGAGCTCAAATAGGCACGTCTTAACAGACGGAGTATCCTCACTCGACATTGAGCTACCAACCCTGGAGGTCCGTTCCGGTACTCCGGTGGAACCGGCATATGTCTTGGCAGAGAGCGGATGCGCAGTCTCTGCACTGACTCCAGGCCCCTACACACCGAGGTTTTCAGGGCTCCCATGCCCCGAAAAACATGGGCACCTTAACTACATGCTTGCCATCGCGGGGGGCATGTGGACAACGAAAGGCCTCCGTTATACCTGTAAATAACTTCGACCGTGGCCGCCACATCGCCAGCTCTAAAGGTGGTATCAATCGATGTCCATAATCGTTAAAAGTTTCGTACCTGCAGGTGGCCGCGAAATCCGGTCCTGAAGTTCAGCCTGTAGATGTAATTCGGCCGAAAATGAAAGTATCAGAGAACAACACTCGGAACCCCGTTAGCCAGCTATATGTAATGTACGTGAGTACAGCTGCTGCCGCCCTGGACGTGGAACGTAGATGTTGTGTTCCGGATGTGGGGATTATCTACCTCCGGGCACATTATTATATTTATTATTTTTTTTTTATCTGAATTTTTACGGGCATCGACTGCTAAGGTCATTAGCCCTCATCACAATCTTTAAAATAAATTACTATCACCATCTGGATCGTCATATGTAAGGGTGTAAAGGGCCCTTACATTTTATTTAAAAACACAAACTTCACAACAAACATTAAGACATAAAAGACAAGGACAATCACAAACACTTACGGGGTGTAAGGGCCCCAATATTAAAATTTGAGATAAGGTTCTCAAAAGACCATGAAATTAAAAATTCAACTTATCAATACCATTTCTTTCTTTATATATATATGTATATATATATATATATATATATATATATATATATATATATATATATATATATATATATATATATATATAAAACTACTGCTTAGAGAGTCTTTTATCACAGCTTTAAACTTTCATTTTATAGACTTTTAAGAAGTCCACTGGCGTGTAAAAATGCAACTATATTTTCTTCATTTCCATTATCCAGATCAGCACTAATATTATTTCTAAGACGGAACCTCTTTCTGAGATCCTCATATATGGTACACTCTTCTATTAGATGCTTGATTGTCAGTGTTTTATTACAAACTCCGCACATTGGTCTCACTTCGCCCGTTAACAAATATAAATTTGTTAATCGCGTGTGACCGATTCTAAGTCTGGTCACCGCTACTTGTTCACGGCGAGTCAACTTAAAGTCACTTTTCCATTTATAAGGAGAAGTTTTTACTGAGTTTAATTTTGTATTTAAACTCCTCAATTCAGCATTCCACTTGTTTTCTACTATGTTTGTTAGACGGTTTTTAACATCTCCCACTCTTACAGGAAATGCATCCAAATCATCGCAGACTGTTGCCTTTCTGGCAGCTTCGTCTGCGATTTCATTACCTGTAATACCAGCATGCCCCGGAGTCCATACAAATACGCATCGCTGTCCTCGTTGTTTTAGAACGTATAAAATGGACAGGATGTTTGCAATTAGGACATCCTTAATGTTCTTGTTCTGAATTGTGACAAGTGCACTTGAAGAATCGGAACATGTTAACACTCTCTCTTCGCAATTGTGTTCAGTGTAGCGAAGAGCTTGCTGAATTGCAGTGAGTTCTGCCGTGTAGACACTGGTCACATCTGGCCGTTTCCAAAAGTAGGCTTCTCCATTTACATATATTGAGCATCCAACACCACGTTCGGTTTTAGAACAGTCAGTATAAATTCTAATATGTTCTTCGTAACTACTGACGGTTGCCAAAAATTCCTGTTGGATGATCACTGATGGTTTCTTTTTTATTTCTCCTTGCGAGAGATCCGAATTTGTATTTACCGCTGGAAAGAGCCATGGCGGTATTTCTCTAGTAGATATTGCCAATGTATCTGGAAAGGAAATTTCGTATTTACTTCTTAATTCGTGGTACCTAATTCCGGCTGGTGTGGAATAGGTAGCACGACGTTCGTATAATGCAGCCATAGGATGGTTATTGAAAAGTTTATTATTTATATGGGCAGGATAAGCCCATATATTTGCTGCGTATCTTAGTAAAAGGATCTCTCTTCTGTAATGTAGTGGCAGTATTCCGGCTTCAGACATCAGACTAGCCGTCGGACTTGTGCGGAAAGCACCAGTTGCATATCTTATTCCGCTATTATTAACTACGTCTAACTTTTTTAAATGCGACTTTCTAGCGGATGAATATACGATACATCCGTAGTCTAGTTTAGATTGAACCAATGCTTTATACAATCTCAATAATGTCTCTTTGTCTGAGCCCCAATTTAAGTTCGATAGACATTTTATAATGTTTAGTGCTCTTTTGCATCTATCACTCAAGTCCTGTATATGTAATCCCCATGTAAGGGATTAATCCAATACTAGTCCTAAATATCTTACATTGTCTTTATATTGTATTGGATTATCATCAATTGTCAACGCAGGACTTTGATGAGGAATACTCTTCCTACAAAAGTGTACACAGCACGTTTTTTCTGGTGAGAATTGGAATCCGTTATTCCTTGCCACTTCATTTAGAGCATTGATCGCTCGTTGCAATTTGTACCTCACCGTAGAAGTCTTGTTGCTGGCATACACAATTGCCAGATCATCAACATAGACGCTTTTGCTGATTTCTACTTACTGGAATGGCTAATATCAATTTATTAATGGCAATGGTAAACAAGGTACCGCTCAACGGCGAACTTTGTGGTATGCCATTTTCCAAATTTCTTACAGATGAATATTCGCTACTGACTCGTACTTGGAAGTACGGTCATTCATATAGTTGCTCAGTAAAACTGGCAGGTTGCCACGAATGCCCCATTCATGTATCTGGAGCATTATACCATGACGCCAGGTCATATCGAAAGCCTTCTGAAGATTGTGAGGATTGTGAGACTCCGACACAATGTTTCCTTGTAATGAAGCTGTTATATATAACGTTCTCTAAGCTGATCATTTGATCAGTGGTAGAATGGTATTGCCGAAAACCTGCTTGATACGGTTATATCAGGTTTTCTTTTTCCAAAACCCAGACGAGTCGATTATTAATCATTTTTCAAATATTTTTCCCATAGCGCACGTCAAGGAAATAGGACGATAGCTATTGGGGTCTGTTAAATTTTTATTTTTCTTTGGTATTGGAACAACATGAGCTTTTTTCCACTGCTGCGGGTACATTCCATCCCGCCATATTTGATTATAAAGTTCTAATAATCTACGCTTTGCAGTGGTATTCAGCTGCCTGATCATATTATAATGGATTTTATCCGGACCAGCAGCTGTGTTATCTGATTTTTCCAACGCTTTCGCGAATTCTTCCATTTTAAATGGTACATTATATGAGTAATTATACTCAATTCTGAAGTTTAGTAGACCTTCAAGTTGTTCTTTTTTAGTACGAAAATCTTCTTCGTAGTTGGCCCTTCTGCTGGCCTTTTCGAAGTGATTGGATAATAGCTCTGCAATTTCATATGGAGTGTCTTTTATATCATCTTCATCTGGAAGGCTAGTTATAGGAGCAAAATCATTACGCCCACAAATCGCCTTCACTTTCCTCCAAACATCTGCTGCAGTAGTGGTTTTGTCGATGGATGACACGTATTGCTGCCAGGATCGTTTCTTTGAGTCTATCATAAGACGTTTTGCATACGCCCTGTATTTCTTAAAGGCATCAAGATTTTCTATGCTAGGACGCTTCTTAAAAGCGTTATACGCCCTTTTCTTTCTTTTTATAGCTTCACTTATTTCATCGTTCCACCATGGAACGGGTTTCTTTGTAAGTTTCCCAGATGTTTTGGGAATATATCTCGATGCCGACTCAATTATTGCATTTGTTATGGCGTCGACATCGTCCCCGATTACTCCAGTTGTTTCAGGGAGTATCATTCTAGCTGTGAAGCTCGTCCAATCTGCCTTATCAAATAACCATCTTTTAGAGATTGGATATGTTTTTCTTGCAATATCAGTTACAATTTGCACCGGGAAATGATCGCTTCCATGCAGATCGTCTATAACATGGAAGCTGTACCTCGGTGCTATCGATCCGCTTATAAGTTCAAGATCTATACAGGACGTCGATCCATCTCTGGCATTGAAAAAGGTTCCTGATCCGTCGTTTAAAATAATAAGTTCTGAATTCATCAGGAACCTTTACAGTTCTCTTCCACGGGGATCTACTCGATCTGATCCCCAAAGAAAATTATGAGCATTAAAGTCACCCACCAGTAAAACAGGTGGGGGAAGCTCGGAAATTAGTCTTGCTACGTCATCCTTATTCCAATCAAAATTCGGCAAGTATATGCTGCAGACAGTGACCTGAAGCGGACGCTTCATTCTAACGGCGACCGCTTGTAGGTTTGTGTTTAGAACAACCGCTTCGGTGGTAGCTCTAGTTGATGTTAATATGGCTACTCCACCTCTAACTCTTACATTTGGCAGTTGATCTGGCCGGAATATATTGAATCCTCTTAATTTAAAATTTCCATTTCGGCGGAAATGCGTTTCTTGCAGACATATACAAATCGGGTCTACATCATGTACCAAGCGTTGGAGCTCATGGATGTTTGAAAAACATCCATTGATGTTCCATTGTACTATCGACTTGCTGATTTTAAATTATATTATAGCCTAGGTTTTCCCTTCGGCCATCCTTTTTTTCTTTTTTTTCCATCTTACGAACAGCATCGTGTTCGTGGAGAAGGTCGTCGCCCGTAAAGCTTCCGGTCTCCGAATCGGAGACCACCGAAGCCGCCGACGACGACGGGCATGGATCGGCACCGGTTACAGGCGCCGATTGTGGGGCGGTAACTTGGCCGACTCCAGACACGGGGGTCGCAATGGTCACCGCCTGTGGAAGGGGGCGCACTCGTCCTCCCTGTGTGATATTTTGTGGCCTCTGTGGTTTAGAGGCCACCTCAGTTGCGGGAGGCTTTGCAGCCTCTATAACACACTGTTTCTTGTCATTAAGAATCTCGCTGAGACGGACTTGACATTCTGGTTTGGCGTCCGTTTTCTTTTCTGCAGGAGCAAGTTTCATTTTTACCGATTTATCTTCAGTAGGCTGTACCACTATCTTTGGCTTAACAAATTTTTTATTGCTGAAAGGTTTCATCTTGTTTTCGATGATCCTCTCAATCATGTTAGCCAAACTAGGCGCAAGTTTATTTATAATTTGAGTCTCATCTACAGCAATTGGAGCAGAACAAGGAACAGTATCCGCAGCCTGAGCATAAGATGTTGTTGCTCTAGGTTTGCGGGCGTTAACAATCTTCTTGGCTTCGATGTAGCTGACTTTCTGCACGGTTTTAACTTCCTGCACAGCTACTTCTTCTTTGTAGACAGGGCAATTCTTGGATCTACATGAATGCTGTCCCTTGCAATTGATGCATGTAGGGGGCTCTTTACACGGCTCTCCCTCATGCACCTCTTCGCCGCACACGCATATTTGCGTTCTCTCACATTTAATAGCGGTGTGGCTAAAACATTGGCACTTGAAGCATCGCATTGGTTGCGGGATAAATGCCCACACATCCAGTCGATGTATCCCCGCTCTAATCTTCTCCGGCAAGGTAGGCCGATTAAATGTGAGAACATGTGAGGCTGAAGGTAGGACTTCGCCATTCCTCCTCATGTTCAATCGGCGACACTCTATTACTCCCTGCGATGACAACTCCTCAACAATTTCTTGCTCCGTGCAATTTAGAAGATCCCGACAGACGACCACACCCCTTGAGGTGTTGGGCGTACCGTGGGGATCGACATGTACAGCCAGTTCTCCAATCTTTTTAAGCCCTAGAATCTTTTGAGACTGGTCATCATTTACAGTCTCAACATGAAGTCCCGTGAAGGTCTTCCTTATTTCTTTTACAGGGCCACCAGCGCATTTGGTTATCTCCCGAGCGATGAGAAAAGGACTCACCCTCGAGAAATTTCCATCCTCCTTTGTAATGACCAAATATTTGGGTTTCGGTGCATTACTACTCTTAAAAAAAGCTTTTTGTAAGCTTTTCCTAGCGTCAATCTCAATCTTTCTTGATTCTGCACTCTTTCTCCGTTTTGCCTCAGGCGAAACGGCTGGTTCTAGACGAGGGTGTTTACGTGAACCCTCTGCCACGTTTAGTTGTTCAACTTGCATAGAAGAACGATCCCTTCTGTAGTAAGGCTAGGCGCCGGGGTACACCCCCACTCCAGGGCTACCAACCCTGGAGGTCCGTTCAGGTACTCCGGTGGAACCGGCATATGTCCTGGCAGAGAGTGGATGCGCAGTTTCTGCACTGACTCCAGGCCCTTACACACCGAGGCTTTCAGGGCTCCCATGCCCCGAACAACATGGGCACCTTAACTACATGCTTGCCATCACGGGGGGCATGTGGACAACGAAAGGTCTCCGTTACACCTGCAAATAACTTCGACCGTGGTCGCCACATCGCCAGCTCTAAGTTTGGTATATGTCCACTTCCTAATCCATAAATTGTTCATATCCTGCAGGTAGCCAAAAAATCCAATCCATGAGGGGACCTGAAGGTGGAAACAGGTCAAAAGAAAAGCATATCCGAGGAATTTACTCGGAGCCCCGTTAGCCAGCTATATGTATTGTACATAAGTACGGCTGTTACCGCCCTGGACGTGGAACGTAGATGTTGTGTTCCGGACGTGGGGATTACCTACCTCAGGGCAAAATCTAGAATATTACTGTCAGTTTATTTGCATAACAATATGTGTAAATTTTCTCCTGGAATGACATTAGCTGATTATGATTTATTCTGGATTAAAAAGTTATTTAATTTTCATAAAATCGTTGCTCTTAATTTAGGAATGACTTGTACAGATGAGTTATTGGAAGTTGTCGGGAAAAATTGTAGGCTTTTAGAAAAAAAAAAATTAATATAAAGTCAAAATCAGAAATTTGTAAAACCAGGTGATAAAACATTAAATGGTTTAAAATTGGAATATTTTATTTCAGACAATGATCTGCGTCATTTATGTCACTGTAAGAATTTAAAAAGGTAGTAATGGATGACATGCTGATAATTCCATGCGTTGGATATATGGTGACTTATGATGGAATAAAAGATGTTGCTAAATCTTTATCAAAATTACAATATATCAGTTACACTGATGTCGGAATGATCGTCGATACTTTGGTAGATGAAATCGATGAATTAGCATTAATGCATATTAACGACTATCATTCAAAATCTAGTCATATACGTTCCATATCGAAATTATGTCCTAATCTACAAAGATTATGTCTCAGTCAGCCTATGTCATCGACAGATCGAAATGTTGTTAGCGAAATTGTTCAAACGTTACTCATAGTAATTTAAAATTATCTGCATAAGAAATTACGTTTTACCCTTTAGAAAAAAATGTTTGAAAACTTTTCTAAAGTTAAGGGTGTGTATTTAACCATTCTTTCTTTAAAGAATACGCAGCTTGTGAGTTAAAACGATTAATCCTTTTAGGAAGATTTTGCCCTAATATCGAAAATGTTCACTTAAACGAATTATCACCTAATATTTCTGATCTGTAAAATCTTCATTTAGCTGAAAAACAACCAATGCTAAGATTTTTGAGATGTTTACATTTATGCGGAAGAAGTTGGTTACCACATATTATACCGCATTGTCTCCGCCATGCTACACAATTAATTCAACTTTCCTTAATAAACTTCGATTATACCAGTATAATGTCGATTTATACTGTTAATAAAGTGCTTAAAGTTAATCCTTTGGTTAATTTAAAATGTCTAAATTGATTTTGTGGTTGTTTAATTTCATTTGAAACTATTGTAAAATTAGTATCTGTTTATCCTAATTTAATGCGTCTTGTTTGGGATCATGCAGGTAGGTTTAGATCCAGAAGATGTTTCAAATTTAATACTTGAAATGCAAAGCAAAAATATGATATTCAACTGATTGATACATTTTGATCCTCTTTTACCCTTTAATTCGACATAATATTATTGAGGTCATTCTCTGCATTCCGATTGTATAAATAATTTCAATTAAAATATTTTTGATAAGACTACATATAAATAGAAAACATTTTATTTTATATTCGTAAAAGAAATGACTGATAGTTTGTATTATTGTTGTTAGCTTCTTTTTTTTAAAGTACATCTCGTATATAATTATGTTTCTGTACTATAGTCTTTTAGATGATTAGGTAGATTTCATAAGAAAGCTACCTTTTGCAATGGGTACCATGACTCACTTCCGGAAAATGTCGACATATCTTCGCGTTTCATATCCCCCAGACCCCAAAACCACGGTCAGCTCAAACGTTTATAAGTACATTTACATATATTTCACTTTCTTGTGGACACTATAACTGCCGTAATTTTGCGCCAATCACTTCAAATTGTTCCTTAAAAATAGCTCGTCCCAAAATCTCGGTCGAGTTCGTTAACGGCCAAAATCGGACCATGGAGGTGGAAATGGGGGGCTTTTTTGAAAAAACGAAATATCGCTATACCTTTTTTATTAAGTAAAATATCGAATTCGTTTAAAGTTCCTATTATTCTTTGGATAAGGGCCTAAAACTTATCTAAGTAAAGTTTTTTAATATCAACCGTTGGCCCAGGGAGTTGAAAAAATGGGTTTTTGAAAACAAAAAAAGAATCATACCTCCCTTAACAGGCACAGCATCGAATCGGTTTAAAGTGATCGTTAGTCTTCTAAACATTACCTAAAACTTTTGTCTGAAAAAATTTTTGGTATGATTTTGGTATGATTTTTAAATTTTTGGTACCAAAATGTTGCTGAAATTGTAAGATGGAGCTTGTATGCTAAACATGCGAAACTTTTCTCACATGCAATCATTGTCATATTGAGTAAATATGAAGTTTCTCTTAAATTTAAGGTGGAAATTGTTTTTATCCCTTACTTGTTAGGGTCATGCACCCTCTGGCATGACAAAAGGGATTTTTTTTTATTTAACTTTTTTTATTTTGTATTCATTGTTGTAAATGGTCAGGCTAGTTTATACTCTAACTTGGCACTCATTGTTTTATATATATATATATATATATATATATATATATATATATATTATTATATTGTTATTTTTAATTTTATATTGTTTTTATATTTTTATAAATATATATATATTTTTATATATATTGTTTTTGTATTGTATTTTTTTTTGTTGATTTATTGTTTTTTTTATTTTTGTATTGTCAAAACTTGTTGCCATTTTAAATTGTTCTAAACTGACTGATTAATGATGTCTACATGTGCCTTTTTATCCTATTTATGATTAATTGTCCATCAGTCTGTATAACATTGCTAGTGATCATATGTCAAGCTGAAACAATTAATTCATTAAGTATTTATTGTAGCACCATCAAGATTTGATATGTGGTTGTCTCTAATATTTATTGTAAACTAGAAAATTTGGTATAAATTAAGACATTAGTGAAATGTGAGATTTCAGTTTAATTCTAAGTAAAATATTACATGTGCAATGTATTTCATTTTCTTCTGTAGCTCAAAATAGTGGTAATTAAAATAAAATTTAAAAAGTTAAAACAATTTTTTTATACTGAAATAAAAATCAGAGAAATACTCGCATTAAAAATTACTGCTATTAAACAACTGATATCATTCTTCTTTGCATTGTGCTAAAGACTTTCATTTGTTTGATGCTAAAGGAATGTCCAGTTCCTTTCAAAAATGTTTACTACAATCACTTTTTGAATCTTCCTTTGCAATGAATTCAATGTTTTCCTCAACCAATTTGAAAACTTTATATAATATATTTAAAGGCAATTCATATAAAATACTCTCATTTTCTTCATTTGTTTGATCATTTCCCTTTTGTCAATTCTAAAACTTCCTCATCATCTAGCATCATAGTTTGTTTTCTGTGTTCTCCACTTGCAAAACAAGCAGAGAACATCTTCCGATAACTGTGTTCTTATTTCAGCAATTTTTCACAATGTGGATTTGATATAGAGAAAGTTGCTTCTTTTTTAACCACCACTGGCCATAATTAATTTCTATAGAAATTTAAAGTTTTTAACTGTAATTCATCTACTGATTATTTTACATTGATGATCTAATTTACAGAACATTGATTCAGTATTAGTAAAAACTTATCTGATTACTAACCATTCATTGATGGCAATATCTAGCTTACCTTGAATAAGCAAATTATTTTGGGTATAATGAATACATGTGGCCTAATTACTTTACTGATAATTTAAACCTGCTTAAATTAAGGACCTACTACTACATGTTCTGATTTTTGTCTTGTTCTAGATAATGTAAATTTTTTTTATATAAACTGTATAACAACCCAAGAAAAAAGAAGTGAGTTTTTTAAAAACACATATTTAAGTTCTTTAACACTTCCATGTAGTGTTAATTTTGATGCGATAAATCTATTCAGTTTTTGTTAAAATAGAATGTGTAACTTTATGAGAAATAGTGTAAGTTTATTATATAAAATATATAATAATAGAAATAGTTTCTGTCTTCTGAAATAGTCTTTGAAGATTCATAGAATGATTACATAGGTTCAAGTGTGAGATAGCACTAAGCCTATTTTTTATTTTGAAAAAATCCTTGTTATGAGATATCCTCTGAAAAAATAATTATGCCACTTAAATTAATTAAATGCAAATAAACTAATAAGGGCTTACTGGCAACAATGGATTTTTTATGTTTGAACTTATAAATTATTTTATTTTATTTTTACAATAATTAATTTAAACATCTTTTTTATCACAATTAATAATTATGAAATTTTTTATTTAATTAATATTTTAGTTCAAAAACTTTTTTCCTACAAGATTATTTAAATTTTTACTAACTGTAAGGAAGTTTACATCATCATCAATGACTGCTTTCCCATATGTTAAATCCCATGAATGTGTTTTGTAATGTTTTTGGTTACTTACTGCTAACTACTGCCATATTTATTGAACTTTGTTGAATTCAAGAGTAAATTTCTGCAATATTAATAAAATATTTTTTGAAAACAAATTTCTGATTTAGATAAATTCGCATGAATATTTCATTTTAAACCTCATCTTAAAAAACATTTACTCATTCATTGGTCATAAGAATTATGTCTTACTCGACAACATTAATGTCTGTAAATAAATAAAAATTTGGTCAGGCTGGTCAAAAAGATTTCTTTTAAAGACTTTTATCAGAGAATACAATGACAGAAATTAGTGAATAACACTGACGTGCTAGGACACTATGAACTATTATGCATTTATGTTGCATTGTCAGCTTATATGAAAAACTGCAATGTAATCATTATCAGGAAAGAAGCTAGATATGTCAACCTCTTTCATGTTGCTTTGTACATGAAGAGGTGATGGAAGGTGATAATAGTTTCATTATTAAAAAAACCATAGCCAATGTAAAAAACAATTAGCTTCAAACTGAGCAGTTGATAGCTATAATTGGAAGAAAAAAAAAATAAATCATAACATTTACTATATGCTTTATAGATCACATCAGGAATGATATGCATGCTATTCCATGTGTAATGAAAAGGAACTGCCTCAGCAGAATCAAACAATATTGTGGAAAATCCTTGATAAAGATGTCATTGAAAAGTACAGATAAGTGACTGTACTCCATATTAATGTGTGGACATAAATATTTTATGAAATAATAGTAATGCAACTATGCAAAAGTAATGGAAAACAAAATGTTTAGCTAACTTAATAAAATGTTAAAGGTGTTAATTGCTAAATGTTTAAGTATTAAATGAAGTGTACAAAAAAAATAATATTTTTCTTATTATTTTTAAAAACTCATTGGCAGAATAATATTGTTTTTAAAGGAAATCTGTTAATTTTATTTTAAAAGAATCAGTTAATTAATCATAATGATACCATTAGGTAATTTAATAAAAATACAAACTGAAGTGTATTGAGGTCCTTTAATACTGTAGGCAAAGGTACTGTATATTGTCTCTTGAAAAAAAAAATTGTATTTGCTTTGATACAAATGAACTACTGTTATTTTCTTGGAATGTATATATACATTCCAAATGTTTATATATCACTTTCCTGGATATACGAATATATGCTGCTAAAATTATAACATGAAACTACACAGAGCAATCAAAAAAAGTTGAAAAAAGTAGATTTAAGTAAATTGTAAATAATCTTAAAAATAAAATTTTATTCCAATTCTCCCAAGTCCAAAAAAATTATTTTTATCAGACAGAATTTTTACATATGTACCTGTGTATGTATGTTGGCCTGTATTTTGTCTTATCCAAAAAAATTACAATAAAATTGTAAACCGTACAGTAGTCTCGCAGATATAATTTCTTCCGTTCAAAAATTTAACAAAATGGTACTGATATCAAAAAAGGTTAAGAGACTACATTTCTATTATCAAAATCTGTTATTAATTTAGAATTTTATTTAAAAAAAAAATACATGTTAATTATATGTAATAGACAATAGATATACAATAATAGACAATAAAAAATGTTTAAGAGTTCCATAATAATAAGCAAAAGGTAGAAAAATTTGTTATAAAACTCTTACCGACCCAATTTCATTTGCTGTTAAACAACAAATAAATGCTAATAGAAGATAAATATGTGACAGTAAATATATAATTCTCAAATTTAACCAAAATTGTGGTAACAATTTTATACTACCCTATTAATTATATGAGGTTAGTTTGTTGTAATACTAATTATATGATTGTCTAGTATGGAAAGTCATGACTGTTTATATATTTTAACCTGTGATTTTTTAAAATTTTTAACTATAACGTAATATTTTTAACTCTTGATGACAGCTTTCAAGTAAGCCAAAAGATCTACAGGTTATCTCAATGTGCTGGTAAGGTGGATTTTATTAATTGTTAATATTATTAAATTAATTTACATATCAGCAATATCATGTTCGAGAAATTATTATATATCTATTGTCTATTACATATACTTAACATGTATTTTTTTTAAACAAAAATCCTAATTAATAACAGATTTTGATAATAGAAATGTAGTCTCTTAACCTTTTTTGATATCAGTATCATTTTGTTAAATCTTTGAGCGGAAGAAATGATAACTGCGAGACTCTTACCATACGGTTTACAATTTCATTGTAATTTTTTTTGGATTAGATTTATGTATTAAGTAGCATTGACTGCTATGGTCAAAAGTAATTTACAAATGCAAACAACAAATAATGAAGCTGCCCCAGTATTGTTTAACTTCACTAATTTGTGTAACTGATTTACTAAAAATTATTTTAGTTGTTATTTATTCTTACTTTGTTCTCTCTCAATGTAAATTTTCAATTCCTGAGATGTTGTAAAATCAAGTTCTAAGAAATACAGTTGACTTCTTAGAGCCCAAAAATAGGATATTGTTCAAATTATTTAGTTTTACACTTGAATGTTGTGAAGGATATAAAACACAACTTTGCACGTTACACATACATACTTCAATGTAAAAAGGTTTGAAGCTAAGACAAATAATCAGTGTATACTACAAATAATCACTATACTATATAATAATTTTAGATTCAGAATCACTTTGCTGTGGAGTGGATTTCAAAATAAGCCAACTATGCTGTGGCCTAAAGCTATGTAGTTTAAGGGCACCAAAGTTTTTCAAAATATTACATTATGCTAAACTTACAAAAAATAACTAGATCTTACAGAAAGAAGAAGTTCTCTTAAAAGGATTTCTCTTAATATTTCTTCTTTTACAAAATATCAAAAGCTTCCTTTTAACCTGTCTTTTACTTCATGGCCAAATACACATGAAGCACTGCAACACTTTTAATACTTTTAGTATTTTTAGGTATTGCGTGTTGTCTGAGATAATTTTTTTTAAGTGTTGACTTAGATGATTCTAAACATAAAATGTTTGGAGTGTCGCTTTATATGGAAGTGAAACTTGAACAATCGGAGTATCTGAGAAGAAAAGATTAGAAGCTTTTGAAATGTTGTGCTATAGGAGAATGTTAAAAATCAGATGGGTGGATAAAGTGACAAATGAAGAGGTATTGCGGCAAATAGATGAAGAAAGAAGCATTTGGAAAAATATAGTTAAAAGAAGAGACAGACTTATAGGCCACATACTAAGGCATCCTGGAATAGTCGCTTTAATATTGGAAGGACAGGTAGAAGGAAAAAATTGTGTAGGCAGGCCACATTTGGAATATGTAAAACAAATTGTTAGGGATGTAGGATGTAGAGGGTATACTGAAATGAAACGACTAGCACTAGATAGGGAATCTTGGAGAGCTGCATCAAACCAGTCAAATGACTGAAGACAAAAAAAAAAACATAAAAAAAAAAATAGTGTTTGTATAACATGAGAATATCAGAATTCTGTATTAATAAAACTAATTTATTTTTTATAATATTGTCAGTATTACCGTAAACAAATTATTTCATAAGAAAAGGTTATTGCACCATGATTTTTAACAAATCCTTTATTGTTTAGATACATTTTATTATACCTTCTCCCACTAAAATCTTATTCTACTTCTAAATTGTTTAACTGGAGATTCACTTTTACTTAACTGAAAACCTTACTCTACAGTAGGGAGCTTTTTTCAGTATTTTTATTTTCAATGTATCCACTTAATTCCTGTACATTTCTTAGATAAATATTTCTAAATAATACCTTATTTCCAAATAATACATTCAAGAGAAATTAAAAAGAAATAATGACCAAATAAGAATAACTGAGACTTACAGGAACAGTATAAGGGAAAACATAAAATACATTAAAGTTATGAATAACAGAAATTAAATGAGAATACTTACAAAAAAATTTTGACCAGAGTGCAATGGCAAATAAATAATATATCAACCTTTGGCTCCACTCATATGTCAAATGTCAATCTAAAAAAATATATTGCTTTTTATCTTAAATCATTTTGTAACATTTTCAATTAAATTTGTTTTTGTACTGAAGCAGAGAATTATAAAAGCATTTATTATGTTAAACATTTTTTCTAAAAATCATATTTTCAAAAAGTTGCTTAGGAACTAAATTTTCTAAATAGATCTCAAGTATTTAATTTTTTTTCTATCATTTCCCATAATGTCAGAAAAATCAATGAAATTTTGCTATCCAACTGCTCCTTATTACCTAGAATATTTTGGAAACTGTACCTCTAATGGTTGTGGCCATAATCGTGTGATTGTTTTCTTTCCTTTGCAACTGAAAGTGTGTATGATGCAAAGCTATAATCTTTTCTTTAAATTCTAGTGTACTGCACAATTTTTTTTATCAAAAAGAAAGAATTTGGAACTACATCCTCTAAGGGAAGATGTTGTGTGATTTGGTTAATGGTTCTGTTAACAGTTTAACATATCTGATTAGAGTGTGAGTAGATTATAACATAAAAAATCAACTAATACATCTGGTACACACAAGCATAATTGACATAACTAAATATGCACTTACCTCTCGTTCATATTGGAAGAGTGAATAATACCCAATTATATAAAGGCACATGAAAACAGTCAGCTTTACTGTTGATCCAATCTTTAATCTTCCTCTAGTAACAGTATAGCCTTTTGCTAAAAGCAATAACAGGAGTAAGAATAGAACTTCACTGGCAGACTCAAAAAATCTTCCTGTAATTTAATAGTACAATTTATCAACTTTATTACTGATATGATTAAAATATAAAACAATTAGTCAATCACACAGGCGTGCGCGCATGCACGCACGCATGCTCGCGCACACACACACACACACACACATTTTACACACTGGCATAACTTCATTAATTTTTATTATAATTAATTTTTCATTAGTACCTCCAAACAGCTGATTGTGAGAGAGTTTCTCCTGTGTTAATAGTATAATAATTCAGTTTTTTTTTATAAATTTGTTAATCTAGGCTTTGTTTTGTTTGCTATAATATCAATTACAAAACCAAAAGTCATTCAGTATCAGAGTTAGACAGACTAGAAAAAAGTCAATATCTCCAACTGCTCTCCTTACTCCAGCTCTTCAATCCTTACTTATAATTCTAAACAGTGCTAGATGATGGAAAAGCAACATAACTGAAAATCAGCTTTGTGTACCACATCTAATGGAGTTCTAAATTTATCCTCAGATTCTACATTTGGAAGGAGGATGTTGTATAAAAACAGACTTTTCTTTTATTACTTTAAGAGGTGTTACCAACAAAAATTGTACTGAGCATCACAAAATGACAGTCTACTGATAATATTGAGGGAATTCCATCTTAGCTTTCCAAAACACAGATTGTATAATATATCAAGTGAGCCTAGCATGAATGTCATTCAGGTTTGCTAAAGAAGTTCATAAAAAATGAAATAAATATATACACTTGAGTTTATATTGCAAATATTTTTTGGGTTGGAATGATTCTCTTCTATCCGTTTCTGATCATCGCATTTTGTTAGTTCAATAACCTGCCATCCCCGTAAGTTTCAGTTAAGTCTTGCAGCGTTTTGATAGTATAATCAAGAAATGCTTATTGAGTGCTAAAATTATACAACTCAGAAAAATAAAGCTATTGAATGAAAGTTTGACTTTTTGAAAGTTTTTTAAGAAGTTAATTACAATAAGCCTAGTCCCTAGAATACACTCCCTGCTAAAAACTAGATTTATTTTACATATGTTCAGAAGACTAACCAATGTCTCTGGAAATCGGTAGACCAACTCCATCCTCCGCATACCTTGTATAAGCGATACACTGGTTAAATATACCACATTCTTGAAGTATCACTGAAGCAGCAAACAGTTTATAAGTTGAATGAAGGAGCTGCCTTGCTTTTAATTCCACTAGAAAATATGAGAAAAACTTATAAATAATTAAATTTATACTAGTATACTTATATAGAAATTTTATGACTAATTTCAGAATGATGAAAAGAAACTATTTATCTTTAATTAGAACTTATACATATTATTAGTGTAAATTATTCAAATACTGCATTAATACCTAGCAATTAATGGAAAACTGAGATGTCATCTTTTCATTGTCATTATAAGGATGGTAGATGTTAATTTATAAAATCAGAACAAGAGTTTAAGTTAATGATTGTTCATTATGTTGTAATAGGTATCTAAAGAATTTTTCCATATAAGTAGAATACTAAGCAAGAATTATTTGGTGAATGTTAATACGGAAAAATGCCTGCAGTAGTGTGTATTTATGTAGCAAAACCTACTACTAGTTCCAACAAATTCATTTTTTAACTTTTTCCTCTCAACTTACTTGATTTTCTGGATGCCTGTTAGGATTTAGGATTGCAGTAATAGTATTATTTTTGTTGTACTTTTTATTTGTATATTATTAGACACAGGCTGTCTCAGGGAATTCAAGATATTTTTATTGTATACACAGTGCCTGTATTATTATATTTTACTCTTGGTGGTATAGTCTATTGAGTTTTTTCTTACTAGAAATTAATTTATTGAAGCTATTACAATAGAAATACAGTATAAGGGTTTAATTTATGTCATCATTATAACTGTTCCATACCTTGTATAACTCTATAAATCTGTAATACAGGACTATGTGTCTATAAAGTGATATGCTATATAACTTATCATTACAATTTTTACATATCAAGTGTGACATAACCCCGAGTTAACAAGATAACAGAAAGCTAGTTGGCATTGTATATCATGATTGAAAAAATAAATAAATAAAGATGTTTCTGTAAGAAAATAACATAGTGAGTAGTATCTAACAGCCTCAACTCCTGTAGAAGGTGAAAGAGACAAAATATATTTAAAAAAGAAGAAGCCATTAGTGGTGACTGTAATATAACTCTTTTCCTCCATCTCAGTTATTGGTTTGCTTGTCTTTTTGAGTATCTTTCATAGCTACACTTTCCAAAGATGGCATGAGACTTTTCCAATAAGGTTATAAGTCATTTAATTAACAGATGAGATTAGTCCTCATGAAGCCCTCAGTGTACTCATTAATCAGCACAGCAAATTAATTTAAATTCTTAAAAAGAAAATTAAACAAAAATATCTTTCTTTTAAAATGAATAACAAGATGTACAAGATAATATGGTGTACTAACAAACCAATATTAATAAACGGAATGACCCAGGAGTAAACACAAATTAAATTGCACTGACTGTCACTAAATGCTTTATCAGGCCGCACTAACAGTTACAAAGAACACATACTAGCATAACACATAACAGAATCAACCTTTGCAAATCACCACATGGAACAAGTCACATGTACAAAGATATTAAGTGCAACATGACAGTTTTTCATATTATACATAATAATCAAGCTATCTCTTACACAATATGAAATTTACCAATATATTTGAAAAAGCAAAACATTAAATGACATATACAATGTTGATTAAAAAGTTCTGTTTGACCACATATAAATAGACTTCTTAATTATTTCAAGAGAACTATCATTAATAACACCATCTTGAAGTTATCTTGAACACCAGTGATGAAGGAATTGAACAACAAGTTTCTAAAAGATCTTCTGGAAGTATTATTTAAATTTATTTAGAATGGAGGTAATTTTTAATTTCACTTTCTAAAATTTTAAAAGTTTCTAAAAGTCATAAAAGAATCAGTATTTTCCATTTTACTTACTTGAACACATAATTACTCCAAGAATGAGAAGTATGTAAGTCAAGAAGAAAGCCAAAAGAACAGGAAGGATATCTAAAACAAGAAAGAAAATGTAATAAAAATAATTCCATAAATTAGAATATCTAAGTAAAGTTAGTTTTATAAATATCTTACAGCTTACATAATGCATGTAAAATGGGTTAGAACATTGTTAGGCGCCAATAAGTATGAATCATGTAAACAGATATTTAGAAAATTAAAAATATTAATTTATTCATGTGTTTATAATTATGAAATTTTTACTTATAAAAAATAACTTATTCTTAAAAAGTAACAAACTAGATCACAGAACTCTTTTCATGTAAATCAACACAATATTTCAGCTTACAAGAAAGAGCCTTATGTTTCCTTTGCCATTTTTAATAAACTGCAGAACCATTTAAAAATCTTTCCTCCAGTTTATCTAAAATAGTGTTAAAAGGTAATTTTTTACACAAACATTATTACTCTGTTGAAGAATTTTTTAATAATATGACTTAAAAAGCCTGACTTTTCTACATCTTGGTACACAGAGGAACCAAAGATTTCTGTGAATGTACTTAAAGAAATTATTAAAAAAAACTTATGTAAAAACATTTTTTTATTAATTTTTGAAAGATAATTATATTTTTCTGTTTGAAAAAATTATATAGATAAATTCCTCTATAACTATTAAAAAATCACTCAAGACCATGACAGGTATCAAATCACATCTATGTCTTACCACTACTACCAAATTTTCTATATTGTTTAGAATTAATATTTATACTATTATATAAAGAGGAGGAGGATTTTTTTTTTGTTCAGGATAAGCAAAAAAAACTCGATCAATTGCAACCAAATTTTTACCCATGTTTCTTGGCATAACTGAGAAGGTTTTTAGATATATTTCATTTCGAAAAAAAAATGTATGTAGTATGTAGTGAAGATTTGCAGGTTGAAGTAAAAACTTTAATGAATTGTGAACTGTGAGTCTCTATCACTGTATGAGCTGGGTTTGAACCGAATGATTCGAATCAATCGATTGAATAGTATTATAAAAATAATAAAACTAACTTACGTTGAATAAATCAATATTAAATAAAATTTAAAAATTTCTGTTTAACAATGATAGACTTCCCGTGGGGACTGCATGTGAGGCTAGAGTGATAAGGAATGCGAGCATTACATGGGAGGCTAGATCAATCATCGCCCCTAGGACGCTGTTTTGGGAGGTGCAATGGTGTGCTCTTATAATATCTATGCAAACAATCGTCCGATTTTCAAAATCAAAACGGGATATTTGTTAGTAGGTTGAAGGCTAACCTTTGCATGCATCAGGTACACTCCCGATCTTATAGATCACGGTTATTCGGAAATGTAGGTATACATAAATTTGTTTGTTTGTTATAGCATTACGCGAGAACCAACCGACCGATTACCGTCAAATTTGCAGTATACATTTGTGTTATCCCAGGGTAGGTTTTAAACCATCGACCGAGGCCCTAGCTTCCTTGAAGGTTAAGATATTAAAAATGTTCATTATTTCTTCGGCCCCCAAGGAGGGTGGAGTTGTGAATTAAAAATATTCATTAAGGAAAAAATAGATTAATCCTTTTACTTCATTATTATATTTCTGCCACCATGGCAAAGAAATAAGTTATGAACTCTTCGTCATCAAAGGTGTACTTTAGTTACTATTATTCTAACTTTTGTAATATAGTTTCTTTTACAAGTTTCTGTAAAGCCTAAATACTATAATTATTACCGTAGTTTTTCAAATTTAAAACGGGCCCTAAATTTAATAGATAATTTCTGGAAAAGATAAAAATATCCAGTAGATATATTAAAATACTGTACAATTTATTTATTATAATTTACGGTAAGTCATATAAGTATTTTGTATATATCAGTATTTTTCATTAAGTTCATCCTAATTTGAAAAGTAAATATAAAAAGTTAGATAGCAGCTACGTACAAAATTTTGATTCATTAGCTTTCTATCGTCGTTGTTAGTTTCATCTGAGTCTGATTCAGTTGCGCCACTGTGTTTCCGAAGTACATTGTCTTCAGAATCATCCAATGCATTTGACAAGCAGCACTTCAAGAATAATTTTTTAACTATTTCCGATGGCAAATCATTCCAAGCTTTCGAAATCCATTCTACAATCGTAGCTGCTGACGCTCGATTAATTTTGCCTCTCGGTGTAAGAGAATGATCATTTTCAGTTAACGACTGATTATATTGTGTACGAATACGATCTTTAAGATTTATTAACCTCTACATCCAGTGGTTGTAATTGACTTGTCGTACCTCCAGGAACTACAAACAAATCACATTTTCCATTTTGTCAGTTTTTTTTAATGTTGTCAGACAAATGACAAGCATCCAACACTAACACTGTTTCGTTTCAGAAGTCCACCTTCCCATACACATCCTAACCAATCTTGCATTAGATCGCTTGTCATCTAGGCTTTCTGTTGAGCCCGAACAATTACACCATCCAGATCCTTTCTTTTGACATAGTTTTCCTGCTCAGAATTACATATGGCGATAATTTATTCCCGTCGGCAGTAGCACTTAGCAGTTAATCTTACTTTCTCACATCCAGTTGTTTTTACCGTTACTTGTTTTTGATACTTCTCACTTACGGTGTAATTTGGTGGCGTATCGAAGAACAGCAATTTCATCAGCATTACTAATTTGACTGAGACAGCATTATTTCTTTAATCGTAAATTGATTACGTAAGTTGATATTGCACTAATTTACGGCAACTTCGATAACTTCTGGCAAATTGAGGTTATGCGACGCAATGACAGACATTACCTTTTATTCCTGGCATTTTCCCTGGCCTTTAACATCTGTCCATCTCTTGGAAGACCTTTTCTGGGAAGTTCCTTGAAATAGACCAAAACAACAGCATCGATTCGATCCGATATCGATCCGGATATGTTCCATGTTTTGGTCCCGAAAAATATTTCTTCGTCCGTTTTACACACAAATAATTTCTGTTTCATACTGCGCCACCGACGCACATTCGCTTCGTTTTCCGAGAACTGTTTACCAGCGGCAAGATTTTCGATCTGTTCAGAGCGTAAAATAACCATGGTGATGAAATAGTTCAAAAAAACAAAAAGGTAGAATGGAAGGGTTATGAAAAAAACGGACCGATTTATAACTAGAGTAGTATACCGTACGCCTGTTCAACATCGAATGGATGTTACACACGAAACGTGAAAGATCGTTTGTCATCATGAATGGAGCACATGCACAAATTCCAGAACGATGACTCATCACTAAATTATGTCAACAGAGATAAAGCTGTTGATATGTAAAACTCTTTGAAATGAGTCATCTTTGTAGAAATTTGTGTGCATTCTACACACGGTGACAAATGTTCTTTCACTTTTTTTGTCCGGTCACCATTTGATTTTGAACAGGCATACGGGTTCAAAAACTTCAGCTTTACACCTATTAACTATGCATTTATCAAATGGCATTAGACCTCCAATTGATGACGCACCTCGAATTAAAGACGCACCTGACATTTTGATCCTTTAATCTGCAAAAAAAGATGCGTCTTAAATTCGAAGCAATACGGTATTTATCAGTATTATTCTCATAATCATGAGAATAACGTACGGTATGGGGGTCCCGTATGGACCCCCGTACGGAAGGGGGTGGAGCCTTCTGGTTGGATGGGATTGGAGACCGAAGCAAGTTCTGTGGAATTCCAGGGCGCTGGTCTTCCTGGAAAATTGGGAATGGCGAGCAAGTTGAGCTCTGCGACCATGGGGTAGGTTTCTTGGCCCAAGGAGCCCCTGAGTTGGCTCTGGGATGATCTGAACCCTAAGGGTTCAGGTTCTGGCTAGGTGGGCCGGCTAGTATATATGTATATGTGTGTGTGTATATATATATATATATATATATATATATATATAATGAATATATGTGTACAGAGACACACAGTATAAAATTTATGTAATACCTGAATATTGAAAATAAATAAACCTACAATTTAACTAATATATATTTGTACTTGATTTTATTCATATTTGTGTAAGAAAAAGTAAAAAATGGAAATGACTGTGCTACAACTAATATTATTATGGCAACAAATTAAGGATTCTGTGCAGTGAATAAAGTAATTGTAATAAAACCTTCAAGTAGGTCTACTATCAAGGACAGAGACCCAGTCCTTGAAAGGCCTGTAGTATAAATTTCCAAGAATACTTGATTAAAATATTTATTTTTATACACACACACTCATATTATTTTTATAAAATATATAATATTTTATGAATGAATTTTGTATGTGTATAGTGTGTGTCTTTTTTCAAGATTTCTTTAATCTTTGAAATAAACATCATTTTGAATGTAAGACATCTTAGTTTTTCTTTCTCTCCAACCCTAAATGATGCTTGATTTCATAATCTTGAAAGATATGGTATTGGTCTACCAACTTATTCTGATCATGCTCCTTGTTACTTATAATAGATTTTAATATCATTAAAAAATTTCAAATGAAAGAATGATACATTCCAAATTTGCTAAAATTTGCACATTCAGATATTACAGAGTTATAAAATACAATAATTGTTATAAACAGCTTGAATATTATTGCCCAACTATTTACTAGCTTATAGTCATTATGAATCTCCCTGTAATTTCTAAAGTGACTTCCTTTATAACAACTATTTATGTATTCCTTTTTCAAAATCATTGAAAAAATAATAAATTTAAAACAAGTTGTAAGAAACTTTACTTACAAAATTCATCGGCTGAAAAATGCTCATGCCAGTAATCACCAGGTGGTCCATTTGTCATTAAAAATTTGTACTGCATACTTAAACCCTGTGGACAAGTAAAAATAAGAAACATTTTTAAAACTGTAAATCAGGAGTGCTAGTGTAATTATTTATCTAAGGAATTGTTAAAATAAAGATATTAAAATTTGCTTTGTTTTGTGTAAAATTGTATTACTGGTAATTAAAACTTTTTAATTTGTATTAGCAATCTGAAATAAATTATTTAATAAAATGTTTTTAAAAAACCTACTTTAAAATATTTTCAGTCATTTTTACAAACATCCTCTCTGAATGAGGATGTTGCAGTTCCTGAAAGTGGTATTAGACAACTGATAATATTTTGAGTTAAGTTTTCTAAAAACATTTTATTGTACGATTCGATTCATTTTATCAATATAAGAGTTACATTTTAAATGAATAATAACATTCGTTATTAGTTTTTGCTTTTGAAATGTGGTGCTATAGGAGAATGTTAAAAATCAGATGGGTGGATAAAGTGACAAATGAAGAGGTATTGCGATAAATAGATGAAGAAAGAAGCATTTGGAAAAATATAGTTAAAAGAAGAGACAGACTTATAGGCCACATACTAAGGCATCCTGGAATAGTCGCTTTAATATTGGAAGGACAGGTAGAAGGAAAAAATTGTGTAGGCAGGCCACGTTTGGAATATGTAAAACAAATTGTTAGGGATGAAGGATGTAGAGGGTATACTGAAATGAAACGACTAGCACTAGATAGGGAATCTTGGAGAGCTGCATCAAACCAGTCAAATGACTTGAAGACAAAAAAAAAAAATAAAAAAATAACATTCGTTTGGTTATTCATTTTGAAATCAAAATGAACCCAATAATTCAGAATTTCTATGTACGATGCTGAGAAGAAACTACTGCAATGTGAAGTAGTTTTCTGTATACTGGTGCAGAATCTAGACCCTTGTGAATTGACTATGATATGAAGGTCCAGCAAATCAAACACAGTGAAACAAAACTTAAATAAAGGGATATATAAGAGAGTAAGATAACTTAATGACCAATATTGTAAAAATTTGATTGATTGAGGCCTAACTGTATCAATTAAATACCAAGCCGATGATACTAGGGATTACCAGTTTGACTAGGATCTAATGTTTGTATATTGGTAATCATCACTTCACTGACTATTTCAGAACTGTCTTTACTGAGACTCTTTTTCTTATTGTTGTAATATAGTTCTAGTTAAATTGCTTCTAAAAGAAGGATGGGATTCTTCTGAGGACAATAGTTATTGTTAAACAAGGTAATAGTAATAGGAAAGTAATAGTTATAGTTATAGGTATAGATAAATCATATCTTGCCATTTTTTAATTAATTTCCTTTGCGGATGATTTAGAAGGTGATCAAGGTAACGTTAATAAAAACATTTACAAATTAGTAATCAATATACGTAAATTTATAAGAGATTTGAGAGGGAGGATTACATTCTTCAGGGTTATTCAGAGTTGGAAGACTGATTACCAAACTGATGTGGTAGTACTTAACATTCAGGCTATATTTTCATTTCTGAGTTGGAACTCAATATTCAAAATAATTATGTTACAGGTTCCCAAGCCTAAACCATTATGAGAGGCTATTTTTTAATTGCACTGATTATTAAAGTAATATTCTAAATTCTAGAGTCAGAGAATATTATGATGCAGGCTCTTTGTTCTGAAATATGGTTTTCAACAAGTTTTTGGAGCTTTTACTCTCTGAAGGGTCACTGTCAAAACTTTCACAGATGACTATCACTTGGTGCATGCCAAATCGCACTCACAGAGAACAGAATCATTATTAAGCTTGTTTAATGTTGAGACATTAAAAAATTTACTGGGATAATTGATTATTCTGTATCTGTACGATAAAATGTTTCAGTGTGTTATACTAAGTGTGTTATATTATTATTTTAGAATAGCCTATATTGCAGTGCTATTTGTTTTGTAAATTTTAGGAAGTAATACTTTACCTTTGTTGAATTACAGTTGCTTATCGCTAGAAACCACCAACGTTCTCTTGCACTTCTAAATCTGCGGGAATTATGACAAGACATAATTTTAGTATCTTTGAAACTGGTACTTCGAGAATTTGATGAATTTGATACAAGTAAACATCCTGCTGATGAGTCTGCTGATGTTAAAAGAATAATTTGATTTTGTTCTCTATTCAATACAGCTTCTTTTTGTTGACATGTCTGAAATATATGTATAACAAAAACAAGTATCACATCAGCAATTTTTGTCTAACAGTTCACTTAGTTTTGACGAAACATTATCACATGATTTTGATGGTTTGGTTAGATCCCAAAACTAAATGATTCTAGTGAATGTGATAAAAGGAATAACTCATTCCTGAAAGTAGCATAGCATTTCTGAAGAAAAGCAAGAATCTTATACAAAACTTACTAGGAAAAGTTTAAGATTGAAGTGGTTTCCTGTTGTCTCCATATTACTGATGAACGTCACCATTTCTACACACTGAAATGTGGTAGGTAATCTTCTGCTCTACAAGTTATACCTTTGCTTTGTTCACCATAACTGACTGCATAGTGAACATCATTGCTTTCAGAGAAACCAACTCTGACTGGTGCTTTTTGAATCTCAGTTACTTTATACACATCAAAGTTTAAGAAAGACAGTTAGTGTAAAACAACACATTACTGTACTCCTTTCTGTAGTAAAACAACATACACTGCCATTACTCATTAGGGAAGGATTTAAAAATACAAATCAAATAATCATCACCAAAAATATCATTAGTATTAGATTTGCTGTTATACAATAGATTCTGTCCTCAACAAATTTCAAGAAACTGAAAAAGTTTTCTGTTACTCAGAGGCTCTAATCAGACATAAAATTAATAAAAATTATTGGTTACTGAAATTATTTTGATTGTTTTATGTAGCAGAAATATTGTTTAGCATGATACTTAATTTAGGTTGTGAGAGATTAGGAGGTTCCAGTATTACACAATAAGCACCTCAGATTGGGCTTTTTGTACAGCCATCAAATAGGGACAAAAGTCTTGAATGAGTCTTCAGGAAGAGTCTGCCCCATCAAACCATTCATATTTGAAGGATATAAAATTTAAAACAAAAAGTCTCAACATCCTTAGTTCAGATCCATTTAGCATCTAACTAAAACCCAAAGACTCTCACCAGGGAAGAAGAAATCAGGAATTAGTGAAAAGGGGTGAGTAGTAAGTCAGCGACTAATCTGTTCATAAAGGAACATAAAAATGAAAAAGTACTTAACCCATTGAAGTACTTCATAAAGCCTGCCTCCTCCAGTTGGTGGGGATGTTTAGCACATATGGCTGGATGTAACAGTACAATCAATGACTATAGTCAAATTTTGTAAGAGTGCAACACAACAATCAAAACAAAGAACAAATAAAAAACTCATCAAACTTACCAAACAAAGCAATGGCACAGGTATAGAGAGAAATTACCCTACATAAAACTTACCCGAGTTCTGCCATAAGACGTTTAGGTATATGACTATTTCTTTGAATGTGATAAAGCTTCCAACAAAAATACAATGAATAAATGCACCTCGATGTAGCAGAGTTTAAATTTGCTAACCCTCTCATAAAGATAAATTATAAAGAGAAAAATAAAAAAAACCTTCACTATATTCTTGCTAGAAAAAGAAGACATCTAATTTTCAGCTGTTATAATTTTGTAAATAAAACTAATAAATACGTACTAAATTAATCTATTCTGTTTTAAATTATTTTATCCAAAACCTCATTTAAAAAGCATGGAATCCATCGATTACAATTAAATAAAAACGCAGGAAAATGTGATTTTACGCCTACATCCCCTATTATTAAATTCGTTGAGTTTTTATATCTAACGACTTCTTTAGAATTTGTTTAAAAAAATTACAAAACTTTAATAACTCAGATTGCTAGCCCTTGAATTTCCTCCAAGACTAAAGGTTCAAGTTTGCTACCTCACGATAATTCGGCCTTATCAATTGAGCATATCAAACACACTATCTGCATGGATGTGTATTTGAAATAACATCAAATTTTAAAATGTTTTTCTGAACTGTTTACAATCATTTTACCTTGTTTGTTTTATAAACAGCTGGCCACTGGTTCTCCGAATCGTAGTAGAGAAGAAGATTTTGTGGAGCGTATTCCTGAAACACAGCGCATGATTAATATAATTATGAAATGTTTCACTCATTTAAATAACCTTTTCTTTAACAGAGATAAATATTTTTATTGCAACATTACTGGTTTTATAATTGTAACAATCAGAAGAAATATAACATCCGTCAGCTTGCCCGGAGAGGGTAAACATCCAGACAGAGTAAGACGTCTTTCTTTACAGAAAGATACTGATATCTGTATGTAACTTAATTCTAAAAATTCGGGTAGCATTTTTATAAAGAATAGTTTGTAATTTATAGTACTAAAATAAAATTAATGAAGTAAGAAATATTTAATTCATTTTAACAGACTAGAGATTTAATAAAAAAATTTAAATTATTAAATATGTAACAGCTTGCTTTTAAATTAATTAAACTTTTCCTTCCAACGGTATTTGCAATCTGATTTTTTACTTTTTTTCAGTTGAGTACCGATAGCATTGTTGCTAAAGATGTCCGTCTTAAAAATGTTAGGAGACTTTTTAAATACTAATGGAATAATACAGAGCGAACAACATAAAACCGAACCCATAACGTAACCGCTGCAGAACCGGTAGGTTACGTTGGAATTAAATTTTATGAATGATACGGATATATTAAATAAGAAAAACATAAAACGTAATTTAAATGATGCATTTATTTGCCTTATTATTACAAAAGATGTTCAAAATGACCACCCTGGGCATCGATGCACTTTTGTGCTCGATGATCATATTAGAGTCGTCCGACGCAAAACGTTGTCAATTGTGTTGATTTCTCGTTGAATGTTCACCTTCAGTTCATCAATATTGTGGGTATTAGATGCATAAACTCTATCCTTTAAGTAGCCCCAAAGGAAATCGCAAGTAGACAACTCTGGGGAACATGGAAGCCACCATCCTCTGCTGATAGCTCGTTCATTTGTGAAAGCTGCATGAACGCGATTCAGTGAAACGTTTGATGTGTCACACGTTGCTCCGTCTTGTTGGAAGAAGCTGTATTCTTTTTCATTATCAGTTAATTGCGCATACAATTCTTCGAAGATTGTGAGATAAACTTGTGTTTTGACAGTCCGGTCAAAAAATATTGGTCCACCATATAAGTACCGGAAACGGCACCCAAACACCAATTTTCTCATTGTGAAGTGGACGTTCGAATATCTCGTGAGGATCGCCATCCAATACCTGGTGTTCTACGAATTAACATGGTGGGATAAATGAAACCATGCCTCGTCTGATATGAAATACGACATCGGGTCTATCTCCCCACCAACAATGTTTTCGAGAAGCCAGTTGTAATAATCAAGTCGTTTCGGTTTGTCTGTCTCCTTCAGTTGTTGCACAGTTGTAACGCGGTATGGTTTCAATTTTAATTTATGAAGAATTTTACGACAAAATGTGTATTTAACACCAGATTTTGGGGAAAATTTGCGTAGTCATTTTCCTTTCAATATCGGCAATGGCCTATGGAGTCCTAACGGAAGGTCGCCTATTTCGTTTTGCATTTGAAACCGAACTTGTAAGCCATTTTTTAACTAAATCGTGAATGCTACTCTTCGCTGGGATGCAGGTATTCGGAAATTTTTCTACGAATACATGACGTGATTAACAAACGATCCAGACGAATATAGGCCTCAACTATAGCTATCCTCTCCTGGATTGAATAAGACATTTTACACAAACACAAAAGTACCGCACCAAAACGTACACTGCACTGACACGTAACCACCTTATGAAAGGCAGCAACAATCAGTAGTAACATATATATCCACAGTCACGCTAGTTGTTTGAGAATCTTTCATAAATAGTGTTGGGTAGCGGTTCATCATGGGTTCAGTTTTATGTTGATCACTGTATATTTCATCAATATTATGTTTGTTCATGTAATATATTGTTTTTTTTTTCAAATTTTAGAGTATACTTAAATTTCATACTGTCCAAACTATTAAGATCTTGGTTTTATACATGTAATATATTCATATTGTAATTGAGGTTTTTGTGTGAAATGTTTATACGAGATGATTTAAAAAATTTCAATCTGTCTTGTACATACTACACAATGAGAAATGAAGACAAAATATATAGGCCTACTGATAATGTTGTATTAATGACACGATACTCTTGTATAAAGGAAATAAAATAATGTCATTCATACATTCCCACATCCATCAACAAATTTTTGCTCCGATATACATCCACTTCCTAGTTTATAATGAATGAAGACAAAATAAATCAAAACTTCCCTGACCTCACCACATAAGAAAAAAATTGTAATTCCATGCAGCAACCTACATTCTTCAGCATTCAAATATTCTTCAAACGCCGGACCATTAGTTTTCTTATTTGTGGTCCAACGAATATACTTTCCTTTATTTTAATATTGCTTATATTAGGGAATTTTTTTTTTAGAAACTGAAATCCTGCACCATTACGATCCATTGCTTCAACAAAATTTCTGAATAAATCTAGCTTAATGTGTAGTGGCAGAAGATAAGCATTTTCTGGTTTTACTTATACCTGACTGACAACATTCTTCTCTCCTACAGTTAATGCCTCTCTCTTTGGCCACTGCTCTTTTAAGTAATGGTTTATCCTATCCCTGCTGTCCCACTTGCACAAATAGCAACAGAACTTAGTGTATCCAAGTTGCAGTCCAAATAAAAGTGCTATTACTTTAAGATCTCCACAAATATCCCATAAATATTTCTCATACTGTCCTGCTCAATACATGTTTAATATTTTCATAAGACTCCTTCATGTGTACAACATATGCTAACAGTATTGATGGGCATTTATTTCCAATTTGAAGTAGAACAGCTTTCAAACTAAGCTTTGACGAGTCAATAAAAAATCACCATTAATCAGGATGGTGCATATGTCCCAAAGCTTCCAGTAAAGAGTCCACATCATTACAGTATACTACGTTTTCGTATTGAGAGAAGAAATGTTCAAATTAGGACTGTGTCATGGAAAGCACTTATTTTAGTGTTTGGTTATAAAAGATGCCATCCTTTCAGTCTTGATGCCAGTATTTCTGCTTGATTTTTTTATAAATTTAGATCAAAACCAGATATTTTAATTCTGACTGATTAATAAAATAGGGTTCAGTATATCTATTTTTTAAAAGTTTGAATCTCTTTCTTCATTCCCTGATAAATCAGCACAAGATTCAACATTTTCATCTTCATCTAAGTTCCATGTATCTGGTGGTACTGGAATTGGAAGCTCTTGGCTGGCTAAGTGGTACTGGCCACATGACAGAGGGCATATCAGGGTATTTAACAGTACGTCTAGTTTTAGCTGTTATCCTAGATATTTATTACACAAAAATAACAGTCTGTGACGTGATCCTTCGGTTCTCTCCAAATCGTTGGAATTGCAAATGGCACGTCACGAGATCCATTTAACCAACCAGTCAACAATGATACACAAGAAGCACAGCAAATATGAAGAGCCCAAGATTTGTCCTGATCATCTAAGTTACATCCAATATACACTTCATACGACTTCTTTATCAGTGGGGTTATATTTCTTTTCTAAGACTTCAACGTTACTTCACCTCAGATGTAGCAGAAATTGTTTGGAAGAATAATGCAACTGCGAGGCATCGTTAATACATTACAATAACTAATAATGTTTAAAAAGAAACACTTTATGAACACACTAATTTAATAGACATACTCTCACTTTACTGAACAACATATACTTCCAAATACGAAAGCCAGCTACAAAACTGAATGTTACACACACGAGAATCGACGCTTGAATGAGAATTAAAAATATTTTTCTAGTCTGCACGACAGTTTACAAGTAAATATAATAACGATAGAAATAACTAATGAGTGCATAATATGTTTATAGTAAGATGAAAATAGGAAGAATGAATCATTCTTGTTCATTTTAATTACTGTGTAAATAATAAACATGATGATTATTGTCTAAAAAATCAATGTGACAACAATTAAGGGACTGTAATAAATAAACAAAAGTTATTTAGTTGATAAATAATGTAATAAAATACGTTCACAAAATTCTGTGCTTATGGAGCTCATGCATGATACTACCTGAAAATAAGAATGGTAGTTACAAAAAAACCAAGCCTGATAGAAGAATTCTAATTTGAAATCATCATGAAAAATACTGTTAGAATCAGTTATTCACTCTCTTTTAACAAAATCATTGTTGATCAGTGTAATTTAAGAAAATGCTTTAGTTTACGTAAAATATCAAATCAATTTGTAACTGAAAGACTTTCTTCTTTTTTTTCTCCTGAACTAAATAAAAGTAGTATTCTTAATATTTTTTTTCATGTTTAGCCTTCGGGAATCACCGTTAGGTATTACTTCATACGATGATATGTACGAGTGTAAGTGAAGTGTAGTCTTGTACAGTCTCAGGTCGACCATTTCTGAGATGTGTGGTTAATTGAAACCCAACCACCTAAGAAAACCCGTATTCACGATTTAGTATTCAAATCCGTATAATAGTAACTGCCTTTACTAGGACTTGAACTTGGAACTCTCGTCTTGGAAATCAGCTGATTTGCGAAGACGCGTTCACCACTAGACCAACCCTGTGGATTGGTATTCTTACAGTACGACTACAGTATTCTTAATACTGTACGACTCCGCTCTAACGCAGCCATCCTGAGACAAATGTTAATTAGAAAATAAAGGGATAAACGAAAAAAAAGCAATGACAAGTGAGTAAATATCGTAACACAATTAAAATATTACCGAATGTTACATTTAAAAATGAGAATATTATGGTATAAAATAAAATGTAGAAAAATAAAGATACTGTCTAGTACTGAGTATGCAATGTGCAGTAGCCTATTTATATTTTTGTAATAGATTTTATTTTCACGTTGTTTTTTCGGTAGGGAAATACGTTAATTGTACAATATTTTAAGCACTTTAATATAACCTCAGGGTTCGAACAGTTCTATGTTTTTTGAATGAAAAAAATAGAGTATAAATCATATATTTTATAGTTAAATCAATAATATACTCGTAATAATTGAAATTATTTTTAATTAAAATTCTCTGCCGTGATTTTACTAAAGTAAAAATAAAATCGTAATGCAATTTTGATATTTAAATAAATATTTAACGCAAGCCCTTGCATTATCTTAAGTATGTACAGTATTAAATTCTAAAGAATGAACATAACGTTTTCTTAGCGAAGAGCTTAATCAGAGAATCGGGAAAACTGATGCTCAGAACATCAACTCGGCAGGCGAGTTGAGTTCGGGTTATCCTAGACTTCATTCGTAGAAGTAAATGAGAATTATACTGTAATTATGAAGCGTTTATTTTTCTTAATAAAAAATGTTTGTAATTTCATAATAAAGTTGTTATAATTTACTATTAATTGTTGCCTCATACCTTATCGTACCGGATACTATATTCAAATTGGCCGTCTTCAGAAAGAAAGCAGAATCTTGCAACGAATGCCCATTGCTAAAACACACCAGATAGTATTAATATTTTTAGTAAAAGTAGGCATATAATTTCTACGTCGTATATAATAATTTTTATTTGTCTAATAAATCAACAACTGAATTGAATTTTATATAATCGTATTCATTTTGAAAAGTCAAATTATTAAATAGAAATCTTATTTTTGGTATTCCTATACCATTTATAAATTCATAATCTACAGAGCGTCCAATGACATTAAAAGCTTACGTTGAAGAAGGTCGAGACTGCATTACTACCTAATCTGAAAACATTTACACCCATCTAATACGACAACAATAATAATCGTTGTACTTTTATTTATGCACGTTTAATTTACTATCATTTTCACATTTTATTAGTTGTAATTCATTATTACCCAATTAGTATTCATAATTCAATAAATAAAGATCGCAAAAAAAAGAATTTTAATTATGTGTATTTTTAAACTAAACAATTATTAACTAGTGCTTGAATGCGTATTGTATCCGTAATTACACTAAATTAGATGTACAATTATTATCGTACAATATTTAAAATTTTCAAATTCTTTTTTTGTACGATTGTTTTCATTGTCGATTTTACAATTAACACTGACTTGAAATTTGCATTATGTGTGCAGTTTTTGTGCAAGTTCTTCGTTGGAACATCTTCTTTGTCTTCATTGCAACAGTCACTTTCACTACCACGGTCTAGATGCATGATAAATTTATCCTTCATTTCGTCGATTAACGGTTTCATCTTATACTCAGTTTCAGCTTTTTTTACATGCTCACAACATGGTTTTCAATCATCCTTATTTATTTCATTAATTTTTCCCTCAGCTTAATTTTTTAATAATCTTACATTAAAGATGTTGTGTTATTACTACCAACATATCTTTTCAGAGCCGACCATACCACCCCGATCGGATTTAAATCAGAATGGTAAGGTGGAAGTCGCAGAACCTAAGGCCCGTGTTTTGTTTAATTGTTCATTAAAATTGTACTTTATTTTTGAGTTTCTATGTCATACAATTGTGGTTTTAACATTACTTCACATTAAACGGAATAGTATTCTTTTCTAACCGATTAATCTACCATCTTTCCTATCATTTGAATTAGGAAGCTTCTCTAGAAGTCAATTGTGGTACAGCGCATTATTGATAACAACCACTACCTGGAGGGAAAGACCAGGAATTAATTTTTCAAATGCCCGCTTCATGAAATTGTCGTTGTTGCCATTGATGTGAAACGTTGACGCATCAGTAAAAAACAACATTGTCTAAAACGTATCGTTGTCTACAATTCTATCCATCATTTCTACACAAAACTGCAGCCGAGCAATTTCTTCGTCATCTGTAATTAGCTGAACCACGGTTAGTTTGTTTCAAATATAATCATTTACGTAATACGCGCCAAACAGTCGTTTGTGGAATACCAGTCTCACGCGACGCACGTCGAGTTGATTTCTTCGGACTACGTGCAAAGCTTTCTCTGAGTTGTTCCACAGCAGCTTCAAGGTAAAGAGTAAATCGGTGCCAAGAGTAGACCGTACACCTACTAGGAGGCTCCCTACTGTACTCTCTACGAAAATTACGTTGAGCTGTAGTTGCTGACTGAAAATCGTGAAACCAAAACATACAGCGAGCACGTACAGCACCCATTTACCCATATACCCATTTTTAACAACACTGGTGTTCGAATTCGGTACTAATGAACCACACGAGTCAAAACTTGATGTGTTTTGCTGTGAAATGAGACCTCAACCAAATCGGTAAGTTATCTAAATAAATCTTTATATGCTTTTGAAGTTGTGAAATTCTTTTTGAATCACCCGGTATTGCAAATTACTCGGTTTCTAAATGAGCTTAACTTTACGAGAAAAGAGTAATAAAATGCCATGCACAGGGACTATCTGCCTTGTACAAGCACTATTTTCGTAGTACGTACTATAGTTAAGTCGATAAGATATAAATTGCTTATATGTAATAGTATAAAATTACAAAGAAAATACCTTTCGAAGTTTTAGGCTTTTCTATGAGTCTCATACGCACAAAATAGTCATGGTTTCAATTTTAATATCTGTAATTTACGAGTTTTCTCAAACAAAAAAAAAATTAATTTTTAATTAAACTTGTTATATATTTTTATCTTGGCCGGAAATAACCCATCTATGTTTATATATGTATATTAAGTACCATAATCAACTGGTTGTAGGTGATCTGACATGAGTCACAAGCCACTCCCAAAAATGAAAAAGGTTATTCTCAAGTAAAAGAAGCGTTCCATGCCAGGCTTACGAGGGAAAGTGAAAAGTGAAGTGGTTTCCAGTAGCCTTCTTCACTGAGCCAAACATGTCAGCATGCCAAGCCCAGTGAAATATAGATTGTATTCAATCCTACAATTGACATCTTCATTCTGTTCATGGTTGTACAGTGAACATCATTACTACCAGAGAAAGAAACTCTGATGTCTTTTGTACCTCAGGTGCTTTACAATCGATCTATACGGGTTACTATATCTTTAATATAATCTCGGTGAATATTATTTTTCAACTTTAAAAAAAAATACTATTAAAAACGTTATAAAGACAAAAATTAAAGTCCATAAAATTTGCATCAACTTTTATGTAAAAGAAATTTTTAATTTTGAACTGTTATTCCACTCTACCTTCGTAAGAATTAGAATAAAATACAAATGGTAAAATAGTGTTCCTCAAAAATCATTGGATAAAAAAATTCACAACTGGATAGTATTTTCTACTAAGTAAATAACAAAAAAATTGGGATTTTAAATATGGGCTTTGATGGACATGTGAAAATATTTTTATGTCGATTAGAATAAACGACAACAAATACTAAGAAAAACCTTTAAAAAATGTTATATCTATCTTTTTTTTTTCATTTTGGCCGGTAACTGCGATGTCAACTCGTCCTTCATTAAATGAGAATTTTTTCTTTCAGTTGTCTAATTTTACCATCCGATTTACATGACAGGTTCTAATATTTTATTTTGACTATTTGATCCTGTTTAATATTTTAATAGAACATTCATTCACCTTGTATACTTGCAGGTAGGTGCTGGTGACGCAGTGAACACGGACAAAGAAAATTATATGTCGGGCTGTCCATAAATAATGCAAACATAAAATTATACTTTCCCTTCCATCATGTGATTCCGTCACATTTAGAAGACCACACGCTTACACAGTTCTTATGTAACATTCAGTTCGAGAATTAAAATTTAAAGTCATTTAAGAGACATTTTTTGAAAAAAATTAATTTCAAAATTTCCAACTGTTTATTGCTTATTACGAGTATAACGTATAAATTACGTAAATTTATAATTAACTAAGTCTATAAAAATTTTATAAATTAATTTTTTCTTCTATTTATGGAAGTAAATAATACAATAGAAAGGACTACTTTTTTATTTTTGTATTTAGTAGAATCCAAAATAGTAAAGAAAGCTGTGTGCCAATATATTGGCAACGGTTTTTGTAAAATATAAAAAAAAGCATTTTTTTAATTAAAAATACTCTTAACCCGTAATGTTAATGTGTTTCTTAATCATAAATATCTTTATGATTATAATATGAACGTTTCATAATTTTATTGCTTTTAATCATTAAAAATAAGGAATCTTTAAATAGCAAAGAGACTGTTTGAATAAAAACGCGTCTGTACATTAGTTATTTTGTCGAAAAATAGATTTTTTTTCTGATCGCCTATTTTAAATTGTTGCTGATACGAGAATTTTATGTAGTGATGGGTAACCTGAGAATTTTGAATTTTGAAGGACTCTTGTTCGTTTCCTTTTTTTTTTAAATGTTGGTCTGTTATTTGTTACTATCGGGCTCGATTTAAGCACAGTTATGAATCTTTTCGTTCAAATATTTTATATATAATCAAAAGACTTTTTGATAATGATATCATCCCGTTCAATACTAACTGAGATTAAAATTGAAGGGAAAAGATAGTTTTTAGAAAACTTGGTAAAAATTTAAATTCTATTTTTTTAAAATATAACTTCATTATGTTAATGCGTAGTTGATGATGGCATATACATGAAAACATGGAATACTTTGTGGTGTTACATCTCTTTTTAGGAAAGAAATGTTATTTTGAAACTAGCTGAAGATAGCGTGTTATAAACTTATTGTAATTAAAATCAAAATTACCCGAAAGCTGCGTGACATTTTTATCAATAGATTGTTTTTAATTCATAATAAAAACTGAATCGTATTTTTTAAAGTGATTTTTCTCATCTACCGTACTTTTCACATGCAAAATTGATTTCCATGTATAAAGTAACTTTGTCCGAGTAATAATGGATTTTTTATTTAACCTTACAAAATACTTAAGTTTTTAGTTTTCTTTTATCTAGACCCAATTGATTTACCAGTATAACATTAAAACTCAGTTGTCAAAAAATAACCAGTAAGTGATTTTAACTTATCTAATCGTTCAATTTAAATAAAACTTTAGTTAAACAAATTATAGTTTTAATGACAGTTTAACGACAGTTTTAATGAACAGAAAATCTGAAAGTTTAGCTTATACAAAATAAGAAGCTTTAAAATATTAAAGCTTCGTATCGATAGTTTTATTGCAGTTGTGTTGTTTTGTACGAATTTCCCTCTTTTTTTCGATTTTATATTAATGTTATTAATGAGGAAACAATTATTAAAAAAAAATTGTTTAATCGGATTAAATATTATTTTATACCCGAAAAATTTTGTTAACTTTTAATTAATTTTACTTACTAGATTCTACTGTAATCACTAATGTACTGACCTCATTGGATTTCAATTCACCTTGTAGAAATTTCCCGTTTGTAAATATTACTTTGTAAAGCACTAATACGAAATTGATTATCATTAAAGCCATAACCCTTGACGACTGTAAGGGTCAATCTTTAAAAAAAAAATAATAATAATAAATGACCTACGCTGGTGTCGAATACATATTATAAAATTATACCGAATGTCCTTATTAAAAAAAAGTGGCTGACAAATTCTTCGCCGAGCGTGCACACATAACATACTATCCGTCCATATGGTTTCGAAGAAGGACTATCGATCTTTTACATTGGTTGCTAAGCGACTGACCGCCAAAATTGGCAAACATAGAAATTGTTTGAATATATTAATTATCACAATTTAACTCTCGGCCTTAATACTTACGCTAATATATATTTTCTACATTATTGACGTAAAATAAAATATTTTACGTCTCTATTTTAATCCATAAATATGTTATTTTACTGATTTAAGTGAATTATCCCAAAAAAACTGTAAACATTTTATTTAGAATTAGAGAAATTTATTTAAAATCATACAAAATGTTTATTTTATATAATTTATTCACAAGAAATAAATAATCTGTTATTACATACCTTATGAAATCTTTTAAATCAACACCTTTTACAATTTTGATGTACCTTTCCATTAATTTTTATGTAATTATCTTTATGTAAATCATTATTTTTTAGATCAGCTTTATCTCAAGAATGAATTTTACGATTATGCAATTTGTGTACTTGTTATAAAATACTCGTCATAAAGTACTACTCCACATGATATAGTACTTACAATACTTGCTATAAATATTTGTATAATCTTTTTTTTTCAGATCAATTAGTAAAGGCAAATCGAATTAAAAAAAAAAATTGTGTGTAGATTTAAACCAGTATAACTCTGTTGTTCGTGATTTCATTGTATAATAAAAAAAATTCTTAGAAATTGTAATGTTATTAATGAGAAAGTGTCTATTTTTTAGACTAACTGTATTATAGGAGATACAGCAAAAATCGGGTATGTTTGGAAAAAAAGAAGGCGTTGCTCTTTCAACTGTTATTAAAGACTTCAACTAATAGTCTATTAATATGGAAAGAATAAATAAACTTATTTGCTTTTTGTTAATCTTTGAAATCATAACAGAAAAAATGGAAAATTATTGCCGTAATTTCTGAAAGAACATTTCCTTGTTCTGGTTTATTTTATAATGTAACATTATGATATGTTTTTGAATATGATATTGCACTAATTAAAATATCCCAGTTGAAGATCCGTATGAATCTGGTTAGAGATTATTCAAGAGAAATTTAAAGGTATTACAAAATATAAGAATACTGATAATCTTTGTGTCGATGATTGACGTGCAAGAATTAAAAAAAAAAAGTTTGGTTAGTAAGTTTAAAAAGAAGAAAATTACATAATAATGTTTTAACATAAAACCTCCTAACTCCACTATACATATTAAAATAAGTAATTTTACATTAATTTGGAGACAAGGTTTTTAACATTTTGGGAACAATTTCATATTTGAAATATTAATATGAAAAATAGATTACTGGGCAATAAAAAATACCTGAAAATATTTTTTGTAGTGAAAGTTAATTTTATATTCAATACCAAGATATAACACTTTTGAAAATTATTACTTTAATTATGATAGTAAAAATGTGATGTAAAATATTGTTCTGCATAGTGTCTTTGGCAAGGATAATAATAATAATAATAATAATAATAATAATTTTTTTAAAATCATATTATACAAAAGTTTTCAGAACTCAAAAGCTGATGCAGCATTTTGAACAGAAATATCAAAAAAGAAAAGAAGAAAAGTATATATATATATATATATATATATATATATATATATATATATATTCTTTTTTAATTGAATATTACAACCACTGTATCAAAAAATTATTATATAATAATAATTATACCACCATATGATACGGTTAATAAAAAGTAAGAACACTTACCTATTTGTCTGAATTTCTTTCAGAGCATCAGCTTTATCATCAACAGACTTACTCATATTTTATAAAAAATACACATAATTAAAAATATTACTTTTAAAAATATATAATAAAAAAATATTTAAAATATTAAAAATGCCATCGTGCGGTGGCATTTGGCCAGAGCTGTGGTCATATTTTTAAAAAATCCTACATCTACCATAATACATTACAAAATGAACAATGTGTTTTGTAATTTTAAAAGTAATGTTTTTAATTTTCAAATTTTAATTATGTGTATCTTAAAAAAATAAATCTGCTGATGATGGAACTAATGTTCTGAAAGTACTTCAAATAGGTAAGTGTTCTCACTTTTTATTAACTGTATCTGGTGAGATACAGAAACAAAATAGTTTATATATATATATATATATATATATATATAACATGCGAATACTTTATCACAGCTATCATTTAAGAGATGGGCATACTGGATATGTTTTTTTGTTGATGATGTGTATTTTCACTTTAGCCGTTACATCAAATCAATAGTCAGAATAACAGATGTTGGTCAAACAAAATCTACACATCTTACATGAATCATCGCTGCATTCACAGAAGGGTTTGGTGTGCAATTTCTCGACGAAGAATAGCGGGTCCCATTTTTTTTAATAAAGTCCTTGGTAGTTCGGCATACCAGGATATAATTATGCAATTTGTAGCTCTTCTCCAGCCCGATGATCACTATTGTTACCTGCATCAAGATGGGGCAACATGTCATACATCCTAAAACACCATGGAATTTTTGGAAGAAATGTTTGGTGATCACATGATCTCAAAAGGTTTGTAGCACTCTCATTCTCCTGACTTATCATCACCAGACTTCTTTCTCTGGGTTTTTTTTTGAAAGGATGTTATTTCAAGCAAACCAATGAACTCAAAAAAACCTGGAGCGAGCCTTTACTGCAAAGATGAATTCTATTAGCTCTAATTTCCTATGAAGAGTGTCAAAAAATATGGTGCGAGGGCTCAGATCTGCCTTCAGGAAAATGGTAGATATTTCCATACTTGCTGTAAGACATTACAAGTTGTGCATAACTACATTCCATGAATCAAATCAAATGAGACTATCTCTGTATTACAGTCAATAATGGAATTATCGTGTATAGTATCATGATGTGTATGATAAAATGATTGCACTGTATAATATACAAGCATATATCATGTACAGTAATATAGTGTACAAGCATGTAAGCACGCAAAGTTTTATATATATATATATATATATATATATATATATATATATATATATTTATCCAAACCCTTCAATATACATATATTTTACACATATACATAACCCTTTGAGTTATATACATACTAGCTGGCCTGTCTAGCCAGAACCTGCACCCTCAGGGCTCAGGTCAGCCCAGGCAAATCCCAGAGACAACTAAGGGGCTCCTCAGGGTCTCCCGGGGCCAACAGGCCTATCCCATAGTCATTGAGCTCGCTTTCCTCGCCGTACCCAATTTGTCAAGAAGACCGGCGCCCTGGACACCCTCTGAGCATGCTTCGGTCGCCATTCCCATAAACCCAGAGGGCTTCACCATCTGGACCCCCGCAATGTACGTTATCCACAGTTGTGAGAATAATACTGATAAATACGAATTTTAGTAATTAAGTTTTATAGAAACCTGAAAAAGAACCTAAATTTCAAAAGAGATAGAAAAATAGTAACTTTCTTTCTTTTCTGTTTAGCCTCCAGAACCATGAAAAGTATTACTTCAGAGGATGAATGAAGATGATATGTATGAGTATAAATGAAGTGTAATCTTTTACAGTCTCAGGTTGACCATTGCTGAGGTGAGTGGTTAATTGAAACCCAACCACCAAAGAACACCGGTATCCACGATCTAATACTCAAATCCGTATAAAAGTAACTGCCTTTACTATGATTTCAACGTTGTAACCCTCGACTTCGAAATCAACTGATTTGCGAAGGTGCGTTCACCACTAGACCAACCCGTTGACCACCACTAGACCAATGTAACTACGGTAACTTAATTCTTTGCCGTGGTAGCAGAAATATAATAATGAAATAAAAGAATTAATTTATTTTTTCCTTAATGAATATTTTAAATTCACAACTCCACCCTCCTTGGAAGCAAAGAAATAATGAGCATTTTTAATATATTAAACTTCAAGGGAGTTAGGGCCTCAGTCAGTTTAAAACCTTCTCTGGGATAACACGAATGTATCCTGAAAATGTGAAAGTAATTTGGTTGGTCGGTTCTCGTGTGATGCGATAACAAACAAATGGACAAACTTTATATATACTCGTATATACATTTCTGAATAACCGTGATCTTTTTCCCCCTTCCCTTCGCCGTAGCGGAGCGATACAGGCATTTACGTAGGAGGAGGTGGAATCTTGCTAAGACATCCGAAGACCCGTGTTACCGGACGTGTCCTACCGTCTAAATCACCCCCCTCATCCATGCTACCTGGAACTACCTATGGGCGTAACATCAGGGAGCGCAGGCACCCACACATGACAGAACAAACTCACTCAACAAAATAACACTCCCAACAAACAACTAACACACCAACTCACCCAGATTGTGTACAACACCTGCCGCACAGCCCCGCCCAATGAGCATCGCATGCTCGCACCGTGTTATCGCACACGGCACCATGCCGTATAACGTGTACACACCCCGCGTGGACGCAACATGAGGCCCGAACATGGGGTGACAATGAGGACAGGTGACATTGCTTGTCACCTGTCCTCATTGTCACCTACGTGTTCTACCGAATCCACCTCATACCACACCGTTCGATAAGCAGAGATGACGCGAATGGCTAGTCTCCTCCTCACCCTTTTTAGCATGCCCTTCCATTTGGCTACCGTGATTAGCCTCCCACGTGTTGCTCGCATACCTCATCACTCTAGCCTCATACACAGTCCCCCACAGGAAGCCCATTATTGTTAAACAGAAGTTTTTTAAAATTATTTAATATTATTTTATTTAACGTAAATTTAATTCTATTATTGATTCGAATCATTCAGTTCAAACCCAGCTCACACAGTGATATACTCGCCACTCACAGTTCATTAATTCAGTTCATTAAAGTTTGTGCTTAAACCGCCAAATCTCCAATACTACATCTTTTTTTCGAGATGAAATATATCTAAAAACCTTCTCAGTTATGGCAAGAAACATGGGTAAAAATTTGATTGCGATTGATTGAGTAGTTTTTTTTTGTTTATCGCGAACAAACAAAAACCCTTTCTCTTTATATAATAATATAGATATATGTGTATATAAAAAAAAAGAAATAATAATTGCATAAAAATAATAAACTCTTGTGTTTTAAAATTATAAAAATAACTCCTTACACCCTAATTCTTGTTCGTAACTCATTGTTATTATTTTTAAATATGAAGAAAATTAACATATTTCATTATATGAAATTGAAATAAAATATATTATAAATTAAAGCAATATTGCTGGTTAAAATATCAAGCAATACTACTTTATATAAGGATAAGGGTGTACACTTCTATCATAATTTTTTTTCCTGTTTTTGGAGGAAAAACAAAGCTACCTTCCTTCTAGATATAGATCTTGTAAAAATATTTAATTATATGAAGTGAGATAAAATTTTTTAAACATTCCATTATAATAACATTAGAATAATTACAATTGAAATATAAAGGAAAAAGAGTTTTTAATGTCAACAAAAGTAGAGCAGGTATAAGAATATAAGATAAAAAAACAAATTTCCATAAAACAATAAATAGAGAAAAGGATCCTATTGTTTTTTATTTATACAGATGTAGAAACAATGAGGGATTCAAAAGAAAACTTTCACATTTTCCATAATTTAAATAGAAGCCACATAGCAGGTGAGATGTATATAATAAGAAAGTCAAAAAATTGGGCAAACCACAGAAGTTTTGAAATATGTATATAACTTTAATGGATAGCAAACACAAAATTTTTCTTTTAAATGAGAATGGTGGTAATCAGGCATGTTGAGAAACTAAAAAGATTTAAGATCATTCTGAGAGAAAAGAAGCCTGTTGCAAATTCTGCAAGAACTATAATTCACTGATGCTCATGATGATATACATGTTCTAAATTTACCAAAGCTAAAGAAAAAGTAAATACACCAAACTAATTCAAAAAGTCCTTCCCCATAAGGTATTTTAAACCCAAACACCATGACAGCGTTAGCATCTCAGCCTTTCATTCAGAAATCCCAGTTTTGGATTCTGATCAGGCTTGGTTTTTCTCAGGTGCTATGTAACTTATTTATACCATTTGCCCAAGTATAAACTTTTGTATTGAATTAATTATATAACAGAACATATATATAAATGTAGTTTAATTTATTTTACATACATTCTAATGTATTTGATGGATGGAATTTTCATCCATTTTTGATATCACCAATGGTGATTGAGAGGATGTTTTGCGGCCAATATTGGATAATACTACCTAGGTAAAGCAAGGATTTTTGCACCCAAGTCTAGACTGAATGCACTTCCCGTTGAAATTTCTGGGTCAGCTGAAATACTTGCCTTCTCACTTACTTGCCTTTGAGTCTTACTCAAAGTTACTTACTTTGAGTCTGTACTTTTTAAGGCTTCATTTCTGCATTTTCAGCAGTCCTTTATCGCCACTGTGTTGGTCTAGCAGTGAGCTAGTCATCGCAGATCAGCTGATTTCGAAGTCAATAGTTCTAAGGTTCAAATCCTAGTAAAGGCAGTTACTTTTATTTGGATTTGAATACTAGATCGTGGATACTACCGGTGTTCTTTAGTGGTTGGGTTTCAATTAACCACATATCTTAGGAATGGTTGACCAGAGACTCTACAAGACTGCACTTCATTTACATTCATATATATCATCCTCATTCATTCTCTGAAGTAATACCTTACGTGGTTCCGGAGGCCAAACAGGAAAAGAAAGATAGTCTCTTTATCTGCAATCACCATACCATCATCGTACTGACACTCTGGCTGGTGCTTGTTTCTATCTGAACTTCAACCTGCATCATATTAGGTCCAGACTTCTTCTGCAACCTTCTTCACCTTATGACTGAGTCATCAGAGGAGTTTTTGGCCTTTTCAGATGTCTTTACAATATTTTCTGGTGGTTTTATCTTGCCAGGTCTTAAAACTTCCTTTGGAGTGGAAATTTTGAAATATTTGCAGATGGCTGTAACTTGCAGGATATTAAAGCTTCCTTTAGAGTGAGAGATTTCATTTTGCTATCAATGATTCTCTCTATGGTTGGAATAGGTTATTAAGGAGTAGATCTGGATCATTACTTGTGGGAGAAACAGTGGCTGCTGCTGGAACATATGTTGTTGTTGTTGCTCTAGGGTTGTGGCTGTTAACAATTTTTTTTGCTTTGAAAAAGCTGACTTTCTGTAAGGTTTTCACCTTTTGAACAGCTACTTTGTCTTTATAAACAGAACAGCTTTTAGACTGGTACATATGTTGTCCCTTACAATTAACACAGACAGGAGGATCCCAGCATGGTTTTCCTTCATGACCTTTCTCACTATACACAAAGATTTGTGGTCTCTTGCATTAAACGGTAGTATGGCCAGATCACTAACATCTGAAGCATTGCATAGGATACAGCAAAAAAATTAGCAGATCTAGGCGCTGTACACCAGCGTTCATTTTGCCAGGCACAGAAGGTCTGTTTAAGTGAAAAAGAAGGTAGTACTTCCCCATTTCTTCTCATGATCAGCCTTCAGCAATTACACCTTGTGTTGACAACTGCTCGACAATTACCTGTGACAAACTACAACACCTTCAGATGTATTGAGAAACTGAGAGGCTCAACGTGTACAGTAGGATCAATTATTTTGATTAAAACAAGAATATTTTGTAACTGGATGTCTCAATATGAAGACCATTGAATGACTTACATATTTCTTTTACCGGGCCACCAGCACAATTAGTTATTTCATGAGCGATAAGAAAGGGCTTATCTTTGCAAAATTACCATCTTCTTTCGTAATCACCAGATACTTAGGTCTGAGTGAAATGTTCTTGTTCAGATCTCTGCAGACTCCTTACCTCAATACGAGTCTGTACTGACTAGAAACTCTTCTTCCGTTTTTCTTTCAACCACATGGCTGGTTCTAAACAAGGGTGTTAATGTGAATCTTCTGCCACGAATTATTGTTCAACTTGCATGACGAATTGATCCCTTCTGTGGCAAGTCTATCCGCTGGGGTACACCTCCACTCCAGGACTACCAACCCTGGAGGTCTGACCTGGTACTCTGGTGGATCCAGCATATATCCTGGCAGAGAGCGGATGCTCTCTCTCTGCACTGACTCCAGGCTCCTACTCACCAAAGCTTTCAGGGCTTCCATGCACTGACACACGTGAGCACCTTACTTACTACATGTTTGCCATCGCGGGGGCACGTCGACTACGGAAGGGTTCTCTGTTACTATCTTACTTACTATCACATTCATCTGGCCGTCACATCCCCAGCTCTAAAGGTGGCTTAAGCCAGTTTCCAAAAACGTTCACATTAAACATGATCTGCAGGTGATCAAGCAATCCAGTCCGTGTAGTGACCTGAAGATGGAAGTCAAAAGAATAATCACATGTTCGAGGAAGTACTCGGAGACCCGTTAGCCAGCTTAATGTGTTATACTGATGTACAGCTGTTACGGCCCTGAACGTGGATTGAAGGTCGTTTGTTGTTTGACGTGGAAATTATGTACCTTGGAACAATTTCTTTCCTGTTATTTATTTCGTAAAATGTACGCATTTTGAGCGTGTAAAAAAAGAAGAAAACGGTATTATCTACCAAGAGTGGCAGGTGTTCATGAAAATTCCAATTTAAAATATAGCTTATATTTCAACAACGGCAATAAATGTGTTCTTAAAGCTTGATTATGATCAGATGAGTTTTAATCGAAATAGACGATTTATAATTTTTTAATTACAGTTTATTTAAATAAATAATAAAAAATAAATTTTTCTGCACAGAGTACAATTAACAAAAAACACAATGTCTCAGGAATACGTAAAAAAAGTCGATGGTCGCAAAGACGAGTGGAAATCGTTTTTAACAATAATTTATTGTAAACTTTTGTTTGGTTTGTCATTTCAATAGGTTATGCTTCTAAATTAATATCTTATACTAACGTAATGGACAAATAAACTGCAAAGGTTAGTTTTTAATACACAAAACGGTTTAAAATATAAAAAATAAATACAGAATGACCTAAAACCATATTAGGAAATGAGGAAAACAACGCTTGGTGTATTGTTGCCGCAATGACATGAAACTCATGCATACTAATTACTCAGATTATATTTGACCCACCCAAAAAAGCAAAATAAGACCATAAACTACAAATAGGCTAAAACGACGTTTATGCAATAGAACAAAACTTTAGACAACATAACCCTTACAATAATTTGCAGTCTAAGAATGGAAAAATATTTTTAAACAATTACCGCGTGTGTAACTGTTTTAATACAACCCTTAAAAAAGGAGTGATTTCTTCTATGAAACTAATGCTCAGCTCAAATTTTCTGCGAAAACATTTGAAATCATGTAATAATTTTTAAAAATTTAATCCTATACTTTTATTTTTTTCATGTCTTTTAAGTACCCTCCCTAATCATTTTATTTTTAAAATTAATATGCATGAACATTCTAAAAACCATAACTTCACAGCTGTTGACTGTTGTTTTGTGAACGGTTTTGGTAGTTTGAGAAAACAGATGCAGAAAAAGGATTCACAAACATGATAAGAGTGGAGAAAAATCAACTTATTCTTCTTGAAGTCATAGAGAGATTTTTAAATTTAGGACTAAGTATTCTTCCTCTTCGGAGTCATAACAATGAGTTTTTAAATAATAATTTAAAAATTCAGAATTTGCTGTGTTATTGTTTAACGTTTAAATTATATGTGCTTAAATAATATGTGAAATTATTTGAGCAAATTATATGTGTTCAAATAATCTTTGTAAATACTTTCTAAATTGTTATTTATTTTACAAAACCTAATGTTATGATAACTAATTATGTTATGCTGCTTTGATGAAGGTTTCATCATGGTTTCTCTCAATCTGTGCAGGCAATTACTGGGTCAGTTCATTTTTTCAACTGTACAGTAACACACCCAATTTTTGATGTGATCTACATAATGTATTATTTACGTACAGATCAGAAAAACAAATTTGTTTAATGATAAGGATGTCTCTAATAAATAAAGGTTGGTGGATTATAAGAGAAAAATTGATGTACTTTTAATAGTCATGTGGAAGAAGACCATGTTTCATATGCTTGATCTATGAAGACATAAAAGAAATGCTCATTTTCTATTATCATGGCAGATGATATGCTGGTGAATCTGCAGAAACAAACATCTGGTGAATATTTGGTATGAATCAAATAGTCCAATCATGAGCAATTTGGAGAATTTTGGAACCCAACAAAGAAAAGTAGAGATTGGTCAATGCAATGTATTTACAGGTTGATCTGATTTAAAAATTAAAAAATAAATAAGTTTATTCCTAGTTTGTTTAATCTTCATATATTTTTCTTTTAATCTTCTTGTATTCCAATGCTTTATTAGCATTTTTTCTTCACGTTTTTAAACTTTAACCTGTATATCTGCATAATTTTATGAGTAGCCATGCATTCTCCTGAATATGCTTAACAATATTCAACTTTATTTTGAAATTTCTGTTTGACCAATGCATGTTGAGATAGATTGTTTGTTATTTTATGTTATTAAAACGTCTTTTTTTGCTATTACTAATATATATATATATATATTTAAATAATCCACCTAGTACAGAATATTGAGATAAGACATATGTTACCTTAATTTTTTAAGATAAGATATGTCATAGCTCAATATTTCTGTTCTAGGTGGTTTATTTAATAGAATTTAAATATATTTTAACAGTACAGAGTAATAATATGATAATAAACAGTGTATGTTAGCTAATTACAAAATATAAACTTATTCAGCCACTCAAGTACAGAAATAAAGAACACTCACCTTACGTTTTTCTTTCCATCAAAGCACTTTTGGGTTTAAGCCCATCTTTAGTAATTTTTTTTACAAATTATTATTTTTTCATCTTTTCACATTTACATTTTTGGTAAATTTTTAGAAAGATTTTATATATATAAATGTAAACATAAATTCAGCCTAATGAATCTGCAGTCAGAATTTGATGGAGCCATTCTTATAAATATTGTTTAAATTGGTAATACATTGACAAGAAATTTTAAATAAATAAATCAGACAATCAGTACAGTAACAGTACTGTACTGATTTTCTGATTTCATCTAATGTTAATACAGATTAATGTTGAATATAATTTTTAAGGAAATTTTAATTATTAACATTTTAAAATTAAAAAAAAAATTTATTGACTGAACAAATATTTATTCTAAAAATTTTAACTTACCAAAAATGTAAATGTGAAAAGAGAAAAAAATTTTTTTTTTTTAAACCATTACTGAAGATGGGCTTTGACCCGAAAGTGCTTTGATGGAATGAGAAAAGTAAGGTAAGAGTTTTATTTATTTTTGTACTTGTGAAGTGGCTGAATAAGTTTATATTTTATAATTAGCTAGAATTTACATACAGAGGATATATGGACTACAAAAAACTTAATTTAAATAAATTAATATATGTGTTTTATATATATATATATATAACTATATTTACATTATATATTAATATAGATTAATTTCAGTAAAATAATATTTATATAAAATTTATTCTTTGTAAAATAATGCCTGTAATATGATGCCAGTAAAGCATGCCTGCTGCTCTGTATTTATTAATATTTTCCTATGTCAGCAATTCCAATACCTGATCTATAGTAAATTATGCTATGACTCATAATCCTGTTTATTTTTCTATTTTACCTTACACTATGTGGTAATTATTTGTCACAGTTAATCAGAATCATTAATTTTAAATAGTGTCAAATTATGCTTTCTATCATTATTTAAAATTTTTATATTCCTTTGAATGTGGACAGTGCATGTTCTAACAACCCCTACTGTCCAGTCCCCTATTAAAGATCCTGTTGGATACTATATCACCTAAATATAAATATTGAATATTTGTTGAATATTTTACTAAAATGATTCCATTGTATCTTGTTAAAAAATGAAGAGAACTGATGAAAGCATTTCTTCAGAAATTATCTAACCAAGCATTCTTTCTTAAATTCTGATGTTACATGCTGTGATACAAATAATGTCTTTGTTGTTATATGCTCTGATAACCACCTCTTGAGTAGTTTCCACCTGGAGATTCAGTTTGGGACTCCTCTGTTTAAGTCTGAAATATTTTATCCAGGATAACATCATTGCATTACACTACTATTATTAATGAAAACAATTTTGAGGAGATTTTGCCAATAATTTTTAACCAGTTTTAGTCACATAGCACACGACATCCTTAACTATTCACTTTCATTTGTCTGAAATGGATCCTAGAATATTCACAAATTATCACAGGATATCTTGCATATACTGAAATAAGATAGATGTCCTACTGGCATTCTACTACCTTTCAGGATAACTGAAACATCCATACAGAATTCTCCAAATCACAGGAATAATAGAAAGTTCTTAATATTTCTTACAAGTATCCAAAGTATTTACAAAATAACACACACCCATTACTGATATGATCTATTTAAATTTCTGTATTAAATTCTGATATCAGTTGGTGCCTTTACTACTAAACGGGCTGCTGCCTCTTCAGTAGTCATAGGAGTCTGTAGTCTGGTCTCTACCAATTGAGGTGAAACTTTGTATGGCTATTAACTTCTCAGATGAATGTTAGCCCTCTCACCAAAACAGGAGGGGCCTTATAAATCCTAAATTAGTCAGAAAATATAATATGTTATACAGAATAGAATAAGCATTATAGGCCTCAAAATGTGATTGACATTTTTTACATCAGTAATTATATACAATTATGAACTCACCTCCTATTTTGCTGAAATTTCAATATATCTTATTTAGAATCCAAGTTATTCATTACAACTGAAATTATTCATCAGAAACAATTAAATTTCACTTAAACCAAGTTATTTACTCCATAGATAATTTTTAATACAGATTTATCAAAACCTACACCTTAAGCTTAGTTTAATTTAGTTTTAAGTGAATCTAATTTCATTGTTAACTTAATTTCACTGAAACCAAATTGTTTGATTTGAAAATTATGTATATACACTAGTACAGAGTTGAATTACAACATTTTTGGTGATTGTACTGTCTAACTTACAAGGGACATAAATGGTGAAAAGCATTTCCGACGAATAATTTCAATTGTAATGAATAACTTGGTCCAAAATAAGTTATATTACAAATCTCATCAAAATCAGAGGCAAGTCCATAATTTTACCTTTATATCATCTGACAATACTTTTATTAATAAGCTCCTTAACAAAAATACATTGTTACAAAATATTATTTTAATGATGATGAATAAGTTTAGATCTTTGCTGGAAAAAAAATCTAGGATCAATTGATTGGAACCAGCATGCAGTCTGCTACACCTACTGGCTGAGCAATGAATTTAAAAAAATCGATTTAATTGAGAAAAGGTTTTATGTGCATCACAGAATGAAAATTATAAGATTTGGTATCTGCTACCACTATACCACAATCTATTTTCATCACACATGAAGGAGTCTTTTCTATTATTAATTACTTTTCAAAATACTTTGCTTAGACTGTACTTCATAGTACTCTAAAAAAATGGGGAAGCTGGCTGAAATTTTTATTTTTAACTGTCTGCAATAAGGAATGAATGAAATTCGTTCAATCAAACTCAATAAAAATAAACAGAAACAAAAAAAAAATGCTGAATTATTATGCATACCGAAGAAAGGGTATTTAATCGGTTACAAAAATTATTATCACGTTTATATCCTCTATTTTGTACAGCAATTTTGATAGACGGATGTTAGATTGCGATTTCAGTAAAATACAAACAACCTGCGTACGCACACGCCCGAGCACACGACTTAAATAACTGTGAGCGATGTAAACAAAATATTTCCTCTTTATGTGATATGTGCCAAGGTTGCCTTGAATGTCAGAATCAGCAGATGCGTGATGTTAACTCTTATTACACTATACGATTTAGTGAAAACCTTGCCCTATTTAATTATTCCACAATAACAGTTATTGACCTTTCCCTCCCCATAATCCAATCAATAAAACTATTCGTACAGTTTTTACCTACATATATTATTTACATTTTTCCTACAATAGTCATATTCATCATTCAGTGTGGGTGCAGACGAGAATCGTTTTTAAACTCGCTCTGAAGTTTGTGCAAGTAAGTTACAATACGGTTCAGGTTGGCCGGTGAGTTCCAATGACGTCACAGTTCTTAAAATGGATCTGGGTAAGGCTACGCTCTCTTGGCCGGTCAGACGAAAAGTAACAAAATAACATTACGTGCGAATCGGTTTTTTTTACGTTGTCACGCATCACGTTATTTCTGTATCGGTTTGATCTCCGTGGTTGTTATGAAAAGTTCTGTGTAAGTGTGTATTTTCTCAAAGAAAATATTCAGGTAAGACGTAATCAGCTGTGATCTGCCAACTCGTTTAATGTTAGCATAGGTTCTTAAGTTGCCCACATTTTTATTGATATCGCTTTGACATTTGATACTACATTTACGCTACTGATTGTACGTCATATTAAACCTGTTTGTTGCTATCTGTGATAATATTTTTAATGTGGGATTTGGTTACAATGAAAATTATTCATGATGGCCTGTAACACGTAAGAGATAAATTGTTTCTGTATTTCGTTAATTATTTAATCGATTTTCACCTTCAGGAAAATGTGTTTTGAAGCTGTTGTTTATTGTTTAAATGTATTTATAGTTTCTGTTAGTCCGTTTCAAAAATATGTGGTAGGCATGAATTATTTTCTTTTCAGTTTTTCATTTAAATCTTTTAATTTATAATATCGCATAAGTTATATTATATCGACTTACAGTTTGTTTAATTTGTCTGATTTTGTATTTTAACTTTTGTGTCTGTAGTGTAATATAACCTTGAATGCAAAAATTTCCAGTCAAGTATGATGCTATTTTTAAAAAGAACTATGTACCTATTAATTGACATTCTCGAATACGTGTGCAGATAGATATACATGAGGTACGATTAATTTAATTTTGCAGTGCAATGCACTGCAATTTTCAAGTGTGTTCATAGATTTTTTGTAGTCGTTTGACAGTGTACAGGTCAGATGTATAGAATTTTCCGTTGTATTACCTAAGGATTTTTTTAAATGTATATAACTTTGAAAAAGGAATTTGTTAGAAAATATAGTGTTAAAGCTTATAGTAATAACAATAATAATACTAATTGTATTATTTTTATTTTATTTGATAGTATTCATGTAAAAATTATGCTTGTATAATGTTTTTTCTATTCTTTTTCCAATGACATTTTAACTATATATAAGGACTATCCTCTATAATTGAAGTATAATTTCCTCTATTCATCAGTCATATAAACATTACTTTATCAGTGGTAGTAATCACTTTAATGTGTGGGAATACCACTTAAAAAGCATTTAAAACATCTTTATATTACTTAAATACTCATAGATACATATATACACACTCATAGTTATTAGAAGATATAAGCATGTGAGTACTCCATAATAATATTTAAGAGTAAATTGATTAAACTACTTTGCACCATAATCAACTTTCATTCACATACATCTTGCAGCTTAAAGTCATTTGATGCCAAGGAAGTAGTCTGTTTAACCTTACATGAATTAACCTTATGATATTAGAAAGTAGATTATTAAAATTTGGACCATGAAATACAAGTGTCCTTTAAAAGTGCAGTGTGACTGATTTTAATCATATCTAGCTTCCAGTTGAGTTAAGTACATAAGCCAACCCTCAGCCATGCCACCCAAACTTCAAGTAATCTTATAAAACATTGTTAAAACTTAAAAGACATTTGTGTAGCGAGGGGAAGTGTACATAGTGTTTTCATAATGGAAAGGAATAATCCAGTATTTTAACACTACTGATAACTTGCACAAAAAGTTTGTTCTTTTGTTTTTAAATTGGTAAAATTAGTCAGTAAAAAATTACTGATTAGTAAAATTAGTGTCTATATTTAGCATATATAGGAGTTATATGTAAGTTATATATATATATATATATATATATATATATATATATATAATTTATCTTTAAAATGTATCTATGTAATTTATATTTTAAAATCTATCTATATATATACAGGAGGATTGTAGGTTAGAATTGCCAACTTTTACTGTATATTATAGGTTATGTTATGTTACGGTAAGAAAGAGCGACAGCTGCTATATTGTGTAAACTCTACACAATTTCTGGGATTTAAATTCCATTACATTTTGTTATATAATTTTCTGGACATTAAATTGTTTGTTAGGTTATTATTATTATTTAACTGATAAAATTAAAATGATAATACAATATTTTTTTATTATGCAAATTGATATAAGTAGTTGTAATTCTGAATCCTTGTGGCTTAGGTTAAGCAATTTATTAAATTAAAATAGAATATCCCGAAATACTGTAATATTTTAGTTTTTGTTTATTCTTCTAGCAATTGCTGCAGTAAAAAATTACTCTATGTATACCAGTTATTCCATTCTTGTGGATAAATATTTGGGTGGAGTTATCATTTTATTAAATCGTTAAATACATTTACATTTTTTTAGAGTATTATATCAATTAAGGGCAAGGTTGTCCTAATCTGTAGAAAATGAAGAAATTGCTTTGACATTTTATTGAAAAGAAATAAGAAGATTTTGCTATAATGTTTTTTAGTTCCCCTTTATAGTGTGTGAAGGAAATGGAAATATAATGAGGAAAATATAAATAGAAAACTGCACATATAAGTATAATATAGATTTATTAATTGTTTTAACATTTTCAATTAACTATTTAATGATAGTTTATGTTTAAATTCACTGTTTCCACCTACTGTGTTAGGAATATAGGAATTGTTTTGGTAAATGGATACCCACTTTTCCTTGGAAATAAAAGACATGAAAGTGGAAGATTAAAACATTTAATAGCAACTAAATAAAAAAGGTTTTGATTGAAACAATTTTAAGAACTTAAAGAATTTTTTATTTAAAGTCATACATATATTTAAATTTATAATTACGAGATAGGTACAAACATTTTATGCTTAAAAAAAAAATTTTGTTGTTCTAAAATGTGAAGGTAAAGAAGAAAGTGAAGTGTGTGCACAGACAATGATTATTTTTAAACATTAAACAATTTAAAAAATTATTAATTTTAAATAGTTAGGTTTAGAATATACAAATAATTGTAGTGGTGAAAGTAATTATAATTTTTTTAAGATGGACTAGTTAGTTTAAAATATTTAGCCAAAGAAGGTTTTTCATTTGTGTCGAATTGTTTTCAGGTATGCGTGGTTAGCTTTCCTTAGTGAATAGCTAGGTTATTACACAGTGATTCCAGAAATTGTTGTTTTTTTTGGATTGGAATGGCATTTATTTGTTTGTAAATTTCTTGAATTTAACTGTTTCTGCCAATTTTATTATTTTTCAGTATATTCTATAATGTTCAAGTAAGTTAAGTTCTTATTTTTCTTTGTTTATATTGTCTAGTTTGTTGTTTATGTTTCTTTTTTGGTATCTTTATTTATGAAGTGATTTATATATATCAAATCTATAGTAATGTGGATTGCTTTATACATTTGAAGTTGCGTCCTGTCTGAATAAAATATTACTGCGTTAAGTGAAAAAAATTCGTAAAAAATAATAATGTTATATTTATGATTAGCAATTTTTCCGGGTTTTTGGGTCAGAGGTAATTTCTGTAAATAATAAGTTAAATTACAGTTATTGTCAGTTGTGTTAGAAATTTAAATCTTTTTCATTGTATCATATGTTGTGATGTGTGGACAGAACTTTTTCCCTAGAAAAATAATAATTAGTTTTATTGTTACTAGCTGTTGCTACCCATTAGTCGTGGGCAACGGTGACAAATTACTTAGATGTCTTATGGGGTTCGGAGTTTCAGTATATATATATATATATATATATAATGATAACTTATCGGTTGTATGTTAAAAAAATAACAGGAACACAAAATTCTCAAATTCCAAATAAGTCATTAAGCAAATAATAGAAATAAATATGCAGATAAAATATCTAGATCACAAATATTCCATATTATAATTCTTCTAATCTGATCTGTTTAGATTATGGGTTTTTTTTTTTTTTTTTTAGTAGCACTTGATAAACCCTTGCACTGAAGGTATTTCATCACCTTCAAATTATAACTTGGAATATTTGTGATCTAGATATTTTATCACCGTATTTAATTTATATCTATTTCTGTTATTTGCATAGTGACTTATTTGGGATCTGAATACGTATCATCATTCTGTACATAATTCCACAATTACATCAACAAAAAACAAAAAAAGAAATGGAAACTAGTTAATTTAGAAAACAAAACCCTAACAACCACAAAACATCCTACATCCACATTTTGTGGTTGTTAGGGTTTATATTATTCATAAGATCTAAGGTTATACAGTTCACCATCGTACCTAGGATCATTAGTTTAATTAGCCATTTTGATACTTTTATGTTTATATTTTGGATACTGTAAAGAGCCGATTAGTATAGGTTTAAATACTGAAGTTCCCATTGGAGGTTAGGTGTGGCAATAACAGACTAATTGGGCTAAAAGCAAACACCAACTGATGACATTTGTTTTTTGTTTATTTAATTGAAGAACTATCTTAATTGGTGAATTTTGTCAGTTTTCTCCTGTTTGGTTTTTGTATTGTAGTTAGTGGTTTGTTGCCCAAAAACATTTGTGATTATGAGGATTATTTTGTTGTCGTTAATGTAAACCTCTGACTTTTTATTTAGCTGTTTATATATATATATAATATTAATTCTACTTAATACTTGCGAAAACGCTGTTGCTTGGAGATTATGGAATAAGGTAGTTGTCACCCTATTTTATTAATTCTGTACTTGGGTTGATCGGATTAATATAATTTGTATAGTGCAGAGGAATATGATTCCCGAAAGGATCAATTTTAGAAAAAAAAAATATATATGTGTGTTTTTTGTATGATTGTTTATTATGATTTCTAATAGTGTAATGTTCAATACAAAATAGCAGACAATTGAAAGCAATTAAATTTAACAGCTCTTGAAAAGCAAAAAAATTAACTGCATCCCTTATGATTTGGTAGTTTTGCAGCATCGGTTTCTGGGAATTGCATTTTGAAAAGAAGCAGTTTTAAAGGCTGTGAAGCATTCCAATGCTAACAGCCAAACAAAATTTATTAAATTTGTTATTATCTACCAATAAAGTTAAATAATAACACCAGGCAGAAAAATAGTGTTGTACATTTTTGGTTAATGATTTTAATGTTCAATACAAAAAATAACTTTGCCTTAAAAATAAATATTGATTATTATAATATTGTTTTTGTTTCTGTACTGTGGTCAGTTTTTGTAATAGCTTTTGTTTCTCTTTTTTTAATTGTTAAGTATTTTTAAATCAATTTAGATTGTCAATTAATAATAAGATATAATACTTTGCTTATGAATAATATGTAGTACTACGTTTAATTCTGGTGATTTATATTATCAAATTTTTTTCTTATAAAAAATTTGGGTGTACTTATTAATTGTCAGCCTGTTAGTTATATCTTTCTTTGAGGAGGTGAGCAGGTGTTTTTATAAATGGTGTCTGTGAATAAAATTGTCTTTACTGTGCGTCATAATGTGTCTTTAATTTTTATTTCAGTAAGTGTGCCGTAAGTGTTACTTTTTATTTCAGTTTCAATTAATCTGTTTTTACTCTTTTGATAATTTTCTTAATGCCCTGCTAGTTTTGTTGTCTATTTTTAGTTAATTTGGTTTATATTAATAATTAACTACATTATAAAAAAAAAAGTATCATAAAAGCTGGAAGTCATATATATAAAGCCGAAAGTTTGTCTTGCATCGTGCAAGAATAAACTGGCCGACTGATTTCAAATTTGCAGGATACATTTGCATTATCCTTGGGAAGGTTTTAAGCCGTAGATCAACTGACCCTTGGTGGCGAATTTGTCAATTAAAGATGTTCATTAAAGAAGAAAAAGATTAATAACTAATTAAAAATTAAATTAATTTTTGTCACTGTGGCAATAGAAATAAGTTGTGAAGTTTTCCTCATCAAAGGTGTTTTTTTTTTTTTTTTGTTTTACATCAGAAGTGGGAAAATTTGCCTCAACCAAATGCTCAGTAGCCTGTACACATTGGGTATGTGGGGTTCACCACCTACTGCAGTGGGACCCACTAAAAAAACCACTCTCTTACGCAATGTGATGCTGTAATTGCTGTCGGTGGCATAATCTCAGGACCACATTTGTCACAGGCACACCTCACATTCATACAAATATTTACACCTCTCATTCACATTCTATTTACAAATAAATATATATATTTATATACACACACACACTATACATATAACTCCTGACAGTGATGCTAACCCCAGATGGCAAGGCCGTGTCCCCCGGGAGCCATCAATGACGACAATGCAAGGGCACCTCTGTTATCCACCCCCAAGAGCTGGCGCCCCATCAGCACCCTCACCTGACATCTACACTGTCCTCCACATGTTCTTCAATTAATTTTTACTGAAGTACTCCTTGGAACCATTGAACACACATGTTCCAGCCCTCACTGGAAGATATCATCAACTGCATGACACCCTTCGTTGAGTCCAAATCTGGGGTTTCTCCTCCAGCAACCTAGGGCAGTCAAAAAATGTATGCCTTATGGAATCCACTGCACCGCAGTATTGACAGCTATCCGTCTGTCTTCTTTCAATTTTACAGGGGTAGACCCCAAATGACGCATGACCCGTCAGCCACTGAGCCGTCTAGAAGTCCACCTCCCCATGTCTTCTGGTAACCCACACTATAACATCAGGTATAAATATATAATTCCAGCTGCACTCTTTTGCGCTACGCCACCTCTCTTGCTGCTCGGTAAGCATTTGTGTCCTCGCCTCTTCTCTTCCTCTTGTGGCCCTGTCCAACCTCTCCTTGGCCACGAGGTCCAACAGCGGCAATTATGCTACCACCAGTGCCGCATGAAGGGAGACTGTTCTTTACAGTTGTGCCACCCTTAACGCCAACTTCCTGTACACCCTATTTAATCTCTGGGTGTTTCTTCGGATGCTAAAAGCCTCCACCCATACTGGCACTGCATATAACATGGCCAACACCACTGTCGACATTATCAATCGACACTTGGAGGATCTGGGGCCCTTGACGTTGGCCATAAGCCTAACCAGCGCCAAGGACATCTGCTCTGCCTTCATAACCACTTGCTGCACATGGTAGGCATATCTTCTAGACTTATGGAGCTCTTTCCGAAGGAGGTCATCATACACCACATTCCACAGTACAGGCCCAGAACGGACCCTTGTGGCACCCCACACTGCATGGGTACAACGACCTCCTCCCCATCTTCAGACATTACTCTAAGCCCTCTACAACTCGGGTATTGCTGCATCATCCTAAGCAGATATAATGCAATTCCTCTTCCTTCCAACGGCCGCAGTATGGGCTCCCATCTCACTGTATTAAATGCATTGGCTATGTCTACTAGGACAACCAAGGGAATCCTAACATGTCTTGACCCCCTGGCCGCGCTCTCCATAGCATCCACCACTCTCTGTACCACGTCAACTGAGCTTCTGCCCTTGCAGAAGCCATACTGCCTGTGTGATACTCCACCAGTCCTCTGAAACTCCTCCTGAAGCCTTCTCGCCAGTATAATCTCAAATGGCTTGCCTAGGCTGTTGAGAAGGCCTGGTGAGCCATTTTTTCCCTCACATCCTTTAGGCAGAAGGACTGCCTTTGCCGCCTTCCAAAGCATCGGTATATACTCCTTGTACAAACAGCCATTAAAGGCCTCAAAAAATGTGGAGGGATCCTCATCAAAGGTCTGCATACTTTTAAGTTACCATAGTTAAAAGTATTCTGTCTTTTGTAATTTAGTTTCTTTTTCAGGTTTTATAAAGTCTGAATACTTTAATTGTTATTTATCAGTATTATTTCCACAACCATGAGATTAATGAACACTGCAGGGGTTCTGGTCAGGTGTTCGGCCAAGCAAAGCAAGCCCCAACCGGCTAGTATACGTATAAAATAATCATTGTTTATCAATTGAGTTGCGTATTTAGTAGTAAATTTTCTTTTTTGTTAACTTTTAGTTGAAGGTGTCAGTATTTTAGAGGGGGCCTAAAGAAAAAATTGATTACAGTTCTAGGTAATTACAAACTTAATCCATATGATCTTTGTCATTATACAACATTTGCAAATATGTAAATATGATAAATTCAATAACAAGGAGAACAATTAGTTACATCTTTCCATTATGTGAAGTACAGCATTTTATTAAAAAATTGTTCATTCAGTGCTGTTTTATATGAATATCAGTTTCGACCGTATTATTTATTTACATGCACCTAATTATACATGTACCACGTATATTATTCTGTCAGTTAGTTGTTTGCATTAAACAATACAGCCATTTTACAGATTTCATTTTTTTTTCATTACAGATTTTTTACAATTCTTTTTTTTGTCTTGATCATTTGACCGGCTTGATGCACCTCTCCAAGATTCCCTATCTAGTGCCAGTCATTTCATTTCGGTGTACCCCCTACATGCTACATCCCAACAATTTGTTTTACATATTCCAAACGTTGCCTGCCTCCACAACTTTTCCCATCTACATGTCTCTCCAATATTAAAGCGACTATTCCAGGATACTTTAATACGTGGTGTATAAGTCTGTCTCTTCTTTTAATTTTATTTTTCCAAATGCCTCTTCATCAATTTGCCTCTTGAACGCATCTTTATTTGTCACTTTATCCACCCATCTGATTTTTAACGTTCTCCTATAGCATCGCATTTCAAAAGCTTCTAATCTTTTCTTCCCGGGTACTTCGATCCTCCAAGTTTCAATTCCATATAAAGCTACACTCCAACCATACACTTTCAAAAATGTTTTCTTGATGTTTCAATTAATTTTTGATGTAAGTAAATTATAATTCTGACTGAAAGCATGTTTTGCCTGCGCTATTCAGTATTTTATATCGCTCCTGCTTCGTCCATCTTCAGTAATTTTACATCCCAAATAACAAAATTCTTCTTCCTCCACAAACTTTTCTCTTCCTATTTTTATATCCAGCGGTCCATCTACATTATTTGTACTACATTTGATTGCTTTTGTTTTGTTATGCGAGATCAATCGGTCTCGCATCACGCAATACCGATTGATCCCTTTTAAATTTACAGAATACATTCGTGTTATCCCAGAGAAGTTTTTAACCCATAGATCGAGGCTCCAGCCTCCTCGGGGGTGAAGTTGCCAATTAAAGATATTCATTAAGGAAGAAAAAGATTAATAATTAAATTAATCTTTATCGCCATGGCAACAGAAATAAGTTGTGAAGTTTTCCTCGTCAAAGGTCTGTGTACTTTAAGTTATTTTCAGTTATCATAGTCACTACTACTACTTCTCTGACTTTTGTAATTTAGTTTCTTTTTCAGGTTTCTATTAAGTTTGAATACTTTAATTGTTATTTATCAGTGTTATTTTCACAACCACAAGGGTAATGAACGCTGCGGAGTCCCGTGGCTAGATGTTAATGGCGAGCAAAGCGAACTCTGCGGCCCTGGGATCGGTGCCGTGATCTCGGAAGCCCCGGGCCGGCCCTTGGGAGTCCTTGGGTCAGTCCTGGTGCTCGCTTGTGCCAACCTGGATCACGGGGGTCCAGGAGGCCTAGCCCCCTGAGTAGACTGTTCAGGGCAAGTTTTATATATATATATAGAGAGAGAGAGAAAGAGAGAGACAGATTTCTTTGTTTATAAATACAGCCTGAAGCTGTTACTGAAGTTGTGATTTAAGATTTCAAGTCTTGATAATGGATGTAGACGTAATCTAAAAGAAGTGATAAAAACGTTTTTAAATTTAATATTCATATAAAATACAAATCAGAATTTTCCTAAAAATTCTGTCTTTTTCGTTTTTTTCTTTTATGGAGCTGATTTGGCTGAGCTGTTAAAAAACAGAGATTTCTGTTTGAGTGCAGATTTTAGCTGGTGAGAGCTAGATGTAAAACTTCAACTATTTATTTGAAAAGACCTCACCTTTGAGCAATTATTGTTTCCTTCTTCTGTCCTATGTATTATGTGACAGCATGTCTTTTATTTATCGTTAAAAAGTAAAAGGCTCTTGGAAGGAAGGAAATTGAATTATAATTAGGTGCAGAGTTGCATCCACAAATCACGAAATGTTATTTAATCAAATATTGACCAGCTTTGCTTGGCTTTCTTAATTTCTGTTTGGTTGTACTAAATTTAGAAATAATCCAATGAATATAGTACTTTTTTAAGTTTCAAAATATTATAAATTATGCTATTCTAAGATTAATTTTGGTCAGGATAAATTTATATTCACTGTTTAAATGTATTTTTTTTTATACGAAATTTTCGGTCTGAATTTTAATGTTTATTAAAAACGTTGTAGAGTTTATATGCTATGAACTATTTATAACCATAGTCCATTGAACTTGAAAATGAGTAATTTAAAATTAAATGTTGCGTATTGCTGTTTTTGCATAGCAAGCTGATATTTTTAGAGTTAGGTGTTTGTTAATGATTAAATTTCATTTGATTTTGCATTAAATTTATCCTTTAAAAGTGTTTAGTACTACATCTAAATGGGTAGTTATATTCAATTGTCTATGCGATTTGGTGAATATTTATTTTCGTTAATGTACTTTACAAAAATAAAATTTTATTGTATCATTGGCGTTATGCTTTTCATTTTATTATTAAATAGGGTATGTAAAATATTTGAATCCCAACCGCAGTTGAATTATATTAATGAAAAGTGGGACAGTAAGATTTTTTTAGAATGTTGAAATTTTATGAACATCAGATATTAGGTATATTATTAACACAATTTTGGAGTAAGTATATCGAAGATTTGCTTTTAAATTGAATTGAACGCAAATTTTTTGCGTTTAAAAACCAGATAATAGATCGTAATTTGCAATCGGGAGATCCTTCGATAGTCGTAAAACATTTCAAACGCTCGGTACTACTCGTGAGGTTCAAACATACAGAGTTGCTTGCAGTAACGACTGCGGTGAGCTAATTATCGAGGAATAACAGCGCGCATGCGGGGAATGATCGCAGAGTTTTGACGGTCATGCATATAAATTGTACTTATTTTCCAAATATGCCTTGTATATTGATTATTTTTTATAAATGGAAAAAAATATTTACATAAAATTACGAAATGTTTTCTTTTAAGTATCTTGAAACTAATCTGACTGTAAATTATCATACATACACTCCGCTAATCTAATCTCGTTATTTTGTTGACAGTCTGGTGGTACAGATTGCAATAAATATAATTTCAAAGTTTTCTATAACAGAGTTTGTCCAATTTTTCTGGAGTAAAGTCCAGGGCTTAGAAAATCACCGTTTGAAATCATAAGAAATCAGTCCATCATACTTGCTAAACTGACTTTTATACTGAGAACACTATAAAAAAAGTGTTCTCAGTATGAAAAAAAAAATTAAACCGTTCGAATATTTGACTTTTAACATTTTGAGTGAAATATGTAACAAAATCTATCGTAATATATTCTGTAAGTCTAGGAAATGATTGAAGGTTAAATAATGCCATAGGCCTCAAAATGTTGAGCAAGAACTACATAAAAAAATTCTTTTTATTTTTTTATTCTTTTTTTTTTAATGCTGCACCAGGTCTAAAATATTTTGCTATGTCACGATAACGCACATGAACATGTTTTTTTTTTTAAATCCTTGATTTGTTACATAATAAATATCTGTATACAGTTTTTCAACCTGAATTGTTTTTTATTTCTTATACTTCCGTGTCTTGCACATATGTCACAAGCTAAAAGGTTTAATACATTACATTAAAAAAAAAACTGAATAATATGTATGTAGCTACTATTAAAAAACTTTTCTGACATATGTATTCACATAAATATCTTATATATAAAGCCGACTGTTTGCTTTTGTTCTGGCATCACGTGAGAACCAACCGACCTATTGTTTTCAAATTTTCAGAATACATTCGTGTTATCCCAGGAATGGCTGTAAGCCATAGACAGAGGGTGTATAGCCCCCTCGGGGGTGAAGTTGTGAATCAGAGATATTCATTAAACAAAAAAACAAAAACTAGATTGTGCAGGCAGGCAACGTTTGGAATATGTAAAACAAATTGTTAGGGATGTAGGATGTAGTAGTGGGTATACCGACATGAAACGACTGGCACTAGATAGGGAATCTTAGAGAGTTGCATGAAACCAATCAAATGACGGGCGACAAAAAAAAATTCTGAATACTTTGTTATTTATCAGTATTATTGTCACAACCATGAGGGTAACGAACACTGCGGGGATCCTGGGGCGAACACCTTGGGGGGGGGGGGAGGGTTAGTCGGGAATGGCGAGCGAAGCGAGCTCTGTGGCTCTGGTGTTGGCCCCGGGATCGGCCTTCTGGGTTGACCTGGGTCCAAGGTGCGGAGCCCCTGGCTAGATGGTTGGGTGAGGGAAGCGAGTCCCGACTGGGTAGTTTAATTATAAAAAGATCTTAAGAGTTTTCTATATTTTATTTTTGCTTATATTGGCATCTTTAGCTGCCAAGTTTACAACCTTATTAGTTGTGAAGATTATATCAGAAGAGAAATGGGATTGTTTTGGATGTTACAATAAAATAACATTTGTTATATTATTGTGAAACTTGTTGATCATTCAATCCTTTAGTCCATATTAAGTCAACTGTAATCGTTAGTTAAAAAGTCATCGGCAATTAATTTTCTCTTTTATAGGGTTTTTGATAAGTAGGAATTACTGTTTTGTAATGATTAATCGTGTTAATTGGAAGATCCAATATAGATATTAAAAAAAAAAAAATTATGTTATGCCTTAAATTACACTAAGTATATTAACTTGGCGGCTTGAGCTTAAGGATTTGTGTGAGAAATTTTAAATGAGTAGCTTAATAAAACCATATGTTGTGGACGCTTCTTACAAATAGGAAATTTGTTTATATGTCAAATGTCTTACCATGATCCCCGGTCTGCACTTTAGTTTTAATTCATTTAAAGTATTACAAACAAGTTTATTTGCATGGTTTTGCGTATTCTTATCGTTTTGTAATTACCACCACTCGAATTTCACTTTGATTATCGCTTTTCGAACTTCATTGTTACGTTAACGTGTTGAGGTTACTGATTTTGTGTTTAAAACGATGAAATAAAATGCGATTTAAAAATTCTGGTTTCAGGACAGGGTCCAGTTGCGTACGAATATGTCTGTGCTGTGTTGTTTAGTAGCAATGGTTAGCTAAAAATTCAGTTTGTTCATGTAGCGTTTCCATTTTATTTTTACTCTGATTTTTACAAACAAAGCATATAAACCACGTTATGTTTAACTCTTACGATGTTGAAAAAGCCCATCTTAAAAGGCAGATACTTAAAACGTTACTACTTGAAAAGGTTCGTGTACTTAAATGAACTCCTGATTAAAAAACAGAGACATATTTTACCTTTAAAATATTTAACATTTTAAGTGGTTGTAATTTCAATTATACCGTGTGTTTCAAAATGAATATGGGGGTTTTAAAGCTATGTAATATTCCTCAAGTTTCACGTATGTAGATTAATTATACATGAAATGAAAGACCAACTCAAACAGTTTTAGCTATAAGCAAGCTTTAAAGTACACAGATTGTGGTTTGCGCGCGCTAGCTTCGCAAATGAATTGATGCACTGTAATGATGACTTTTTTATCGTATCGTATTCAGTGATGAATCAACATTTCACGTTAAAGGAAAGTTAACACTCATAATGTGCGTATCTGGGGATCAGAAAATCCTCATAGAATGTTGCACTGTGAATGAGACTCCCCAAAACTGAATGTTTTTTGTGCCATATCTCGACGGCAAGTTTACAGGTCGTACTTTTTGCGGAAGCAAGTGTGTCTGAAATGAACTATCTTGATATGCTAAAACTATGGCACTTCCGTAGACTGCAATACGACGAACCGCAGAACATTATTTGGCAACAAGATAGTGCGGCTCCTTATTGGCATAACATTGTACGCGATTGGTTGAATGACATTCTCTCTGACCGCTTGGTCGGTCGCTGGGGATCAGATGACAGGGCTTGTTTGCCATGGCCTCCACGTTCGCTCGATCTAACCCCGTGCAATTTTTTTCTTTGGGAGTTTATAAAGGATCGAGTGTATGTGCCACCGTTACCGGTTGACCTACACAACTTGAGACACAGGATTGAAGCAGCAATTACTCTAGACTTAAATTAAAGTACGGGATGAACTCTCCTATCGGCTGGATGTGTGTCGTGTGACGAATGGTGCTTACATCGAACACTTATGGGAAAAACTGTTTTGAGTTGCTCTTTCATTTCATATTAATTTATCAATGTAAGTAAAACTTAAAAATAAATATTACATAACTTTAAAATCTCGATATTCATTTTGAAACACACGGTACCTATGTATTGTGTACATGTATAGGTGTCGCCAAAATGGATTCTCTTTCAGCGGCTGCTTTCTGTTCATTAAGTGTATTTAGTTATTTTTTATACATATTTTTTTCCTTTGATGAGTTCCCGTAAAAAAATCGATTGTGGAAAGCGTGAGAATATTCGGTGCTACCTTTATATCAAACCCAATTATCAGTTAGATTTCCATCAAGATAAGCACTCGCATTACGTTGGTAGCGGGGAAGTACCCAGCTTGCCTGAAAAATAAACGCCCTATTTATCTCTGAACTCGTAAACAATTTCTGGTAAATTAAAACGGTTCCTTCACAACATGGATTCTTAGTAGTTGGAATCAAGGCGATTGGTTAATTAGTCCGTTTAATTTAACTTGGGGGTTCATCGCTGCAAACAATCTTGTAAAAAACACTTTGTCCTCTGCAGATTTTGCTTAGCATTGTTCACAAAACTTCCCTATACCGTCAGGAGAATTTTCATCAAGAATGTGGACTAATGTTGAAAAGCAACTTATTTTATATATCCGCATCAAGATAATATGGCGTTCAATTTTGAGTTTTTTTTCTCGAGCCGCTTGCCAAACAAATTTCCGTAGTGTTTTGGGTAGCTTATCAGGTGTTCCTTCTTTTTGGTTGTAGTTTTTCCAGAACGCTGTTTTTGGATATATTCAGTAGTTGTACCTGCTTTAAACATTTAAAGGCGTGTAATGTTGGGCAGCGTAGGCGGGTCTGTTTGGAAACGCCTACTAAAATCTCACACTTCCAGTAGCAGTTTGATAAATTATTTGTATTTTAAGTTTAGTTTAAAGCAATCCATTATTTTAAATCAAATTCAGTTGAAAAGTACGAAAATTAAGAGGGTTATGGATTATAGATCGTATATTTATTTTTTTGCTACCCACTTTATGCACATGTACTATATTAATGTTTAATATCTGTTGAACGTTACTCAGAGGAATTCGTTTATTTTTACTTAATTATATGCCGTGTTGGTTTCAACAATTTACCGTTCACACGGCCTACAACGCTGGTTGAAAGAAGGCTGAAATTACAATTATAGTATCCCCCTCCCCCCCGTAAAGCGGTCGATACGTTCCAAGACCTACCGCTAATCCTACATAGCCATTTATAGGATATTTACTCCGTTCGAAGACCTACCGCGTTTACCCTACTTAACAGTCGTATAGTAAATCGTGTTTGTTTATGTATTAAAACATTTGTTAAAGTTCTGATTGTAAATAAAACAAGCACGATAAGCCGTTAACATGACTAAAATCTACTATTATAATAAAATGCACTCCATTCTAGATAAATCCATGTGGTAACTTATCGAAAATAACTGAAGTTCGCGAGTATCCGCCAAATAAATGTTTAAATTAGTTTGAAATGCAATTAATTTTTTTTTAGGTTAATAATTATAAATCGCAATAATAATTACAATACTTTTTAATTCTATAAAGAAAAAACTTTGTGTTAAGAAATTTTAAATATTTTTTAAACAATAGCTAGTTAGGTAAAAAATAATATTTTTTATTTAATGAATAAGCCAATATTTTTTGAAAGTGTCTTTATCTCTAAAGATAATAATAGTAACGAAGGTTATTATTTCAGCAGTTATAAGTTTAAAAGCTACATTTTTTACCGCAAGTTGAATGAAGTATTTTTCTTTCTTAAGATTAAATTTGATGTACTGTACAGACGTAGGTTTTCACTGTTATACAATACTGATGGGAAAAGAACAATGTTATTTTTGTCTACTTTTTGCGATGACGCCGTAAGTTCCGCACATTTTCTTCTCAGCTTGCAATACAGTACCAATTTCTCTGTAAGTATTCTTTTGAGTTTCAATATCCAGTAATTGTACGCCACTTATTTAATTTAGTGCTGAAATTAATTTTGATTGTATTTTAAAGAACCTTTTTTAAATTAATTTTGTGACTAATGATAATCATACTTGTTAATTTTTTTATTTTTTGGCATTTCTAGCATTTGTTAATTTTTTTTTTTAAATTTGGTTTATTTAAAACAGTCTCATATATATATAGATAATTTTGTTATGTATATATATATATATATATATATCACCTGATATCTAAAACGTAATTGTAGCAAACATGTTTTAACTGCGTACTTCGATTAGGAATGATTGGATTGAGGAGGGCGAGAGACGCAAGTGTGATGCAAATGTATTTTTAGTAGCATCAGTAGTACTTCTGAAATATAATGGGCTCACCTTCAATTTTAATGACACTCAAAACTCACATTATTTTTAGTCAGAATAGATTAAAGTGAAATTAGTCGTCGTAAAAGCATTACTCGTAATAACGTTCTCGGGAAGTTGTGTAATAATGGTCGCTTTGGTTTATACTAACATCTCGATTTCGAAATCATGATTTTTTCCCGATTTTTTACGAAATTTAAATTATTTGTTATTTAAGGTCAAAGTAGAACAATAAGTGAAAATAATCGTTAAAAAACATGGTCTAAGTTACGTACTTCAGGATAGAGTATAATGGTATTTCTGGATTATATTGACCTCACCTCAGATTTTGATTTAATATTAATTACACGTTAATTTAAATCAAAGCAGAATAAAAAAAAAAAATTGTAATTAGAAGTTGCAAAAGAATTGCACGCCCTCAGATTTTGTGTTATAATGGTAACATTAGTGGAACAGGGATGTTGTAGTGTAGTATATTCCCAGTTCCTTTCTTTTAATATCGAAGGAAAAGGGTGTTAAAGAACATAACATTTTCTTCAACAGGATAACTTTTTCTTTAAGCAGCAAATACATCATATTTAAACACACCCTCTTACAAGTATTCGCACCAAAGTTATTGATATAACACAATTTATGAAGAGTGTAAGTAGTGCATTTGTAATAATCTTTTACGCGTTTATTTTCATTTTTTAGTAACAAATATTTCAAGCTTAATTGAAATCATAGGTTAGACCAGCATAATCCAAAGTTACCTTTATTCTGTTACATTTCCTTCTAATATTCCAGTTTTGTTATGTGTTTATTGAAATTGGCTTGCTTAAAACATAGTTGTTTATTATTATGCTGCTGTTTATTATTTATCAAATGATTTTCTGATATCACTTTTTCTATCAATTTCAATTAGAATTCTGTTAGATTTGTATTTAATTCTGGTACAATTGTCGAAATTTATTTCATGCAGGTATAAATGTAGAATGTATTTCATCTTATATAAAGCTTATTAAAAGGCAATTTAAGTACCGATTAATGATTGTAAGTCTGTTTTTAAAAAAATAAAATATTAATTTAAATAATCTCAATTGATAGAAAAAATATTGGGCAGAAATATTTTTTAAAATTACTGTAGAATTTACTGTATTTAAAAAAAATTAAAATAGAGATAATTTTGTACGATACATTTTTATGTGGTTTGCAAAAAATTTCATTAAAAAATAAATTTTTCTTTTAGTCATTGGCTGTCAGTTTATTGAATAATTCCCATACGATATTTCATCATTACTTTCAGTGTGTAAGTTATAAAAGTTGATGGCATTGTCAGCTTAATTAGTTTCATAGTCACACTTACATTTGTTGTGTGAAGGCTCATAATTTTTATGAAAACCCTGAAATTTGTCATTATAACAAATATTTCCTTTAGGATTAATCACCATGTGTTTCTACAATGTAGTAGGAAAATATTTACAACTAAATGCAATATAGTTGATCTCCAGTTTACAGCCAAATATAGTCATCATAATAACATTCTATTGTTGTGATGGATGTGATTACTAGTATGTCTAGCTTGTTAGAGAGAGTGAGAGTGTGAGAGAAAGGTGTGGGTGGAAGCCACTGAATAGATTCAAATTTCTTCTGTTGTAATGATATAATATGCTTAAACTCACAATGATGCTAAGCATTTATAAGTTAAAAATTTATTGTGGGTATATGCCTCTAGCACTATTGTTAAACAGTTATTACAACGGTTATTACTGTTGGCCTGACTCAGCCCATAAATTTCAGTGGTTATATTATTGTCCTTTAGTGTATTTAAAAATTTGCTTTAAACAATATTGCACATATTTAGGAGTGCTATTGACTAGTTTTTAAAAAAAATAGCTTTTCAGCAAAAGTAGTTGCCTAACTACTTAACAGTTTTGGCTCTGTGCTTCAGCCATTAGATAATGTCAACTTTAAATGATTATTTTACTTGACAAGCAGTTGATGAAACTATCTTCTGTTCATATCCAACTATCAGTATGATATCTTCCCTATTGAATATCAAGACATCTGAAACCAAGAATATTTTGAGAGATTCTTTACTATAAATATATTCTCTCATAAATAAAAATATTTGCTTTTAAGAATTTTGAAAAAAGTTATACAATTTTTTTTTAAGAAGGTTTGGAAATAAAAATTGATCATTTAATAAAGTACACAGGAATTTTATGTATTTTAAATGAAATTTAATAAACTGTAATATTTCATTATTATTATTATTTTTTTCTGTATTAAATTAAGAGTGAGTACTTTAATCAGTCTTTACATGATATTGATAATTGATAGTGTCCTATTAGTCTTGTAATGTAGATTTTGACAACACATGTTAGAGTTATATTCCACATTGATGATTTGTTTATATTTTAATATTTTATACACAGTACAGTATTTTATCTTTTCTTTTTTTACTCATTGCATACAGCAGATTTTGATTGGTTATATAATTTATAATTAGATAAAAAGGGCTTAAATGCATGCAGATCCTAAATAGTTGATTTAATTATACAGTATGCTGGTTGTGTTTGTAGTTAAACAATTTTTTGGTGAAAACCTTTCATTAACGGACAATTTAATAAATTACATTGCTGTTCGTTATTGGGAAGTTTCAGTACGTAAACTTTTTTAATTGATTATTTGCTACAGTAATTCTCAGCATTTGTTAGAATTTTCTTGCAGTAGGCTTTATTATGTTTATTTAAGTTCATTATTGTCCATTACCTAGTCATTGAGATGCAGAAGCAATGCTTTTAATTTTTCTTTGTGAGAAATTTATGTTAGAACTTTACTGTAGTTAGGTTACTGGGTTATGAACTTTGACCGTAATTGGTCCTAACTCAGATTAGTGATGATCATTCGCATTCTATTAAACATTCAGAGTAAATTAATAAGATCTTATATTTATGTATAATATAATTATTTATATATAAAAATACTTTACTTTTTTTTTAGGTAATTAGTTGTAATTAATCTACCCACAATAAGAACTTTTATTAATGCGTCTGTAATACACAACTGTATATTTTGCACGATTTGAGCTCTTATTGTTTTTTAAATTGTGAACCATATTTCTGAAATAAAAGTTGTTTTGATTTTGATTTATGATTAATATGGTGACTTAACTTTCATTCATATTATTGTTTGATTTGGTTTGGCTTGATTTTATATGCCGATGCATTAGGTGTTGAGCAGTATAGACATGTGTATTTATTTATTCTTTTGATAACAACTGGCATATGCCTGATAGAAACAGTTGTGTTCTGTTCTTTATGATATAAGGATGATGGTAATCATTATAGAAGATGAAAAAATCTCTGATAGGATATTAGTAGTGTATCATTATTATTGTCTCTGTGTGTTTTGTTTTAAATCCATTAATAAGAAATTAGCTGGAAAAATTAAGTACTTGGGTCAGGGTTATTATTGTTTTGCTGTGTGTGCGGAGCATTAAGTGAACTAATTTTAGAATATTCTAAAGATTATCATATTTGAAAAAAAATATTCATTTGATTGGAGTGTGTCAGAAGATGTAATGGTCAAGGGAATCCGATTATCATCATAGAATAACTAAATTAATTTTTGTTAAGAAAAAATCTGTTAGATAACCTTAAGACTAATATGACGGTTAAAGGTATTTTGTAAATGAATTTGGATTGTCACTGAAGCTGTGCTTGCAACAGATCATTGAACAGGTGTCGATTTCTTAAAGAATATATGAAAAATTGCCTAGAGACTGATCGGTAAAGAATCTGGGGACAGTTGCATTATTAAAATGGCAGTTGACCGATTCATCCTGGAATTTGATGATCGATACATTAAAATTTATGTTGATTTGATGAAACATTGTAGTGGAATTAGTGTTGAAATTCAGAGATTCCAAAGGCTGAAGGTAAAGAAAATCATGGAAAACGATCAATAATTATGGAAAATCTCTTTGAATATATACTCTGATTTCATTTACTCTTTGTTGACTTTAATGAAAGTTAATGTTTGATAAATGTATACGTTTTATTTTTTGTAATTATATGTGTCATTGAATTTTTGTTTAAAGATACATTCTGTTTACCCAATGTAGCGTTGTATAGTTGTGCATTGTAGTTTATTTACTGCTCGGGTACTGATTTTTGGTGAGTGTATTCTGATTTTGTGAAAATAGTCTAAAAACTGTCTGTATTTTTAGTAAATAGTTTTTATTGTTTTTGAGTTTACTAGATGTTTTATATTTGTAAAATTAAAATTCGTAAAATAATTATTTTAAAACCAGATCACATTTAAGATTAAATGTTTGGAGCTAAAAGAATGGCTAGCTTTAATCTTTGATCAGAACTTGTTCTTGCACAATAGTTTTTACCAGTAATATTTTTTTTCAAAATTAAGAATAGGTGTATTATGGTGTGTTAAAAAATTTCATTAAATTTTAACTTATCTATCCTTGTAGTATATCATTGTAATATTTATTTTAATGTATGATTTTATTATCGTGGTTCTTTTACACGGCTATATAGAATAATTAGGTTAATTGACATAACTATATTTCTTCAAAATGGTTAGTGAATCCGCACTCAGATATATCGAATATATGAATTTTTGTTTAAAGGTACATTCTATTTGCCCAGTGTAGAGTGTTGTATAGTTGTGCATTATTGTAGTTTATTTACTACTGCTCGGGTACTGATTTTTGGTGAGTTTGTTCTGATTTTCTGAAAATAGTCTAAAAGCTGCCTTTGTATTTTTAGTAAATAGCTTTTATTGTTTTTGAGTTTACTAGATGTTTTATAGTGGTCTATTCTGCGATATGCTAACATAGATTTGATTAGTCATGTATTAATCACGATTGTGAAAGCTGAGAGTGTGTGAGGTCAAGCGAGTTGAAGTGTAAATTATTGTGTATTTTTCTATGATTTTATTTTTACATTTTTAGATAGTTAGGTCAAGGGAATTTATGCATCTCTTCATATTCTTGTTTAGCAATAAAGTTTAAGTTGTTTTTTTTTTTTTTTTATGAACTGTTGTTTATTATTGGCTTAATATAGTGTGATGGTGTCATTTGTGATAATATATTATTTTGTGGGTGTGTTTGTTGTTTTTATTCTGTGTTTAGTGAGATGTAGAAAGATTGCTTTTAAGAATATTGGAAATACAATTGCTGATAAGAAGGCATCAAGTTTTGTTATATAACGTTTAATGTGTTTTATTATTTTATTTAAAATTTCTTTTGAATTTATTTTTTGTTTAAGTGTCTTTTCAAAATTGTTTTGGATGTTTATAATGCAAGAGACTTTTATGTAAGTTTAAATATTTCAAGGGATGGGGTATTTTAAGTGATTATATCTGTCTTATTTATAATATCTGAACTGGTTCTGATATGTATGTAAAACTGGATAACTAGGAGAAATTGATAAGTTAAAGATATTATCCTATCATACAATTCAATGTTAATATTTTTAACATACCTGTGTCAATGTGAAACTCAGTCTCTTGTAATGCACTCATCATTCTTAAAAACTGATTATATGCAATTTTTGCTATTGATATTAATTTAACTTTTTGTGATAGTTGCATTGAACTAAGCTAATATTGGTTAAATCATTTTAATTGTAAATACTAATATCAGTGATAAATATTTTTATGTAAATCTTGAATTATAATGAATTTGCAAGAAAACTTAAGAAATTATTTATTTTAAGAACATCATTATATATATTAGTTTAATTTTATATAGTTTATGTATTATCCAGAAATACTAAGTTTTAAAGTTAATTTTAAAATAAAAGAAATCACATGATGTTCTGTTTATCAGTCCACAAAATTAGTTATTTTACATTTCATTTATTATTTTACATAACTTCTGATGTAAAGCAGTATACAAGGTGTGCTCAGAAAGTAATGAGCATTTTTTCTTTTTGGTAAGAATTTTATTTATTCGTCTATATTAATGTTATTCCCTTAATAATAGTCCCCATTAGATATTATACACTTATGCCAGAGCTTTTTCCAATTCCCGAGACACTTCTGGAACTCGATCTTTGGAGTAGTTTTTAGCTCTTTCAGTTATTCACTTTTAATCTCATATATGCTTGTAAAACGACGGCCCTTTAGGGTTCTCTTCATTTTTGGGAATAGAAAAAAGTCACACGGGGGCTTATCTGGCAAATATGGCGGCTGAGGTATCATTACAGTATTGTTTTTGGCTAAAAATTGATGAACAAGCAATAAAGTGTGAGTAGGCGCATTGGCGCATTATCATGGTGCAAAAGCCATGAATTGTTTCGCCACAAATCTGGGTTTTTTTTTCGGATTGCTTCACGCAAACGGCGTTGAACTTGTAGGTAATACTCCTTATTGAAAGTTTGATGTTGTGGCAAGAACTAATGATGCATTACGCCGTGAAAATCGAAGAACACGGTTAGCATAACCTTCACATTCGACCGTACTTGTCGAGTTTTTTTTCGATCTTAGTGATCCAAAATGTCTCCACTGGGGCGATTGAGCCTTAGTTTCGACATCATATCTGTAAACCTATGTTTCATCATCTTTATGACACGTTTCGGTAGTTCTACATCATTGTTGACTTCATTTAGCGACTCCTGAGCAACTTCCATTCGCCGCTGTTTTTGTTCGAAGTTCAACAATTTTGGAACAAATTTTGCTGTCACACGTTTCATACCCAAAATATCCGAAACAAATTTCTTGGTCGGCCAATTGATATCCAAACTTCATCAGCGACTTCTCGGATTGTGATTCGACGATCATTCATAATCATTTCTTTCACTTTTTCCTCGTTTTCATCGGTTGTTGATTTGCTGGGGCGTCTCGGGGCGCTTGTCATCTTCAACGTCTTCTCGACCTTCTTGGAAACGCTTATACCACTCATAAAACCTTGCTTTACTCATAGCAGACTCACCAAAAGCAATATTTAACATTTTAAAAGTACTGCTACCCTTTATTCCAATCTTATAGCAAAATTTAATACAAATTGTCTGATATATATTTTTTTTTTATACAAATAAAAATTCGTCGATCGTACTAAATCATGTGTTATCCTTTTGACAGCTGACAACAGACTAAACATCTAATATGACAAAAAATGTACAGATACTTTTCAGAGATGTTTACCAACACAACAACGAAAAAATTCCAAGAATCGGACTAATACAACATGTGAAATTTTAAAATTCTCTATACTTTTTGAACACACCTCGTATGTATGCATTATTTCACAAATGTGAAGGGGAAATTAATTTGTTACTTTATACCATTCATTCCAGTCTTTCTTTGGTTGTGATGCATGCAAAGCATCTGAATTATGAGAGGGACGTATAAATGATGCTTTCTCTGAGAGTAAAGATGTTCACTAAACATTCAATCATAACAGTAAGTGGAGTGAAGGTATCACTTATGATGGTGTCCTCATTGCTTACATTTCAATGGTTTTGACATGTTTATATGGAATTGTATATTTGACTATGTGAAGAAGGCAACAGTAGGTAACTAGTTCGTACCTTGCTTTCCCTATTAAGCCTAATGTGGAATGTTTGTTTTTTTTGAGAATGGCTGTGCCATTTTTGGAAGTGATTTGTGACATGTCAGTACATTTCACCATTATTGTTATGGCATTTAACCTAATAATGATTAATTAATTTAATTAAATACTTTATTTAATTTATAAATTTATTTATTGAACTGCAAAAATGAAAATGCCCTAATAGAAACACAGGATTTATATTTTATTTAAGATAAGTTCTTTATGTAACTACAGTTAATTTGGCGATTAAAATGCAATCATCTTGCTCTGAGTTTGATTATTGATTGATTTGATGGTTCTATGACGTGTATAAAAAAAATTATGTTACAGCAGTCAAATGTGAACATTTTCTGTTAACTGATATTGAAACAAAATTTTGAAAAGAATTGATTACCTAATTTTGAAAAGAATGAAATTCATTGATGCAACATCCATCCGTTGTTCTTGAGTAGTTTTGTACTTTTAGTTTATTAAAAAGATGTACAAAGATTCCTCCAAATTATTCAGTAAAATGTCTATTTTAAAATAGTATCTATAGTTATTAAAAATGGATTAATAATTTAAAAAAAACTCAGTGTGTTTACTTTTCTCCATAAAGGCATTTATGTTAAATTATTTTCTATTTAGTACTACAAACAAAAAGAGTTGTGAAGTTTAATTTTCTTACACAGCTGGGTATCTTATTTTTCAATTCTTCTTAAGCTGTTTTGTTTTACAAGTTAAATTCTTTTCTATTTTTGATAAAAATAAGAAAGTATATTGTTTAACATCTTATATCAATATCATGTAATCGATATCAGTGGCATAAACATAAATGATGAATTATCAACCTTCTGAAAAAATCTATCATTTCTTTGCAAAATCAAACTACTGTTTTCAAGAATGAAAACAACTTGTTATTTTGCATGGTGTTGTTTAAATTCAAACCTCGTTTTGTTTTGAGAATATTATATTTTCATTGTCATGGCCATGAGTAGATTCAGCAGATGAGCAGCATATAAGGTTGTACAAAGTTATAAGGAGGAGGTTGCATGTCCCTCTCAGAAGAATTTTTATGCTTTCATTTTACTGTAAAATTTAAATAATTGTGGATTTTTACCACCAGATTCAATTTTCTGTTAAATTAAGTTTATTTAAGTGTTTAATATTGATAGTGAAATCTTAAGAGTAATTACGTTTAAATCATTACCATTGAGGTTACGTAATGACAGTGAAATCTTAACGAGTTGAATTGAAAAAATTCACTATTTCAAACTACTCTTATCTTGTGAGATTTGTTATGTGATTATTGTGACTTGAGTCTATTACATAGATTGAAATATTCAAATTACTTTTACTTTGCTTGTGAGAATGTAGGCATGAAAATACGTCTAATAATGTTGATAATATTTCTGAAATTTAATAGGCATTACCTTTTAATGTAATCTGCCTCTATTAGAACTAATAATGATTGAACAATATTGATTAGAACAATAATGATTGAAAGCAGGTCAGTAAGTGGAGAACACTTATAAAAATTTTATTAATTTCATATTAATCAAAGTAGAAGGCAAAAATCAATTGAATGGTTTATTTAATCATTGTTTGCTTATAGTATATTGTGCTTGATTGTACTCAATAAATAGAGGGATGGAAAATATAAAAAATTATAATTTTGATATTTATCTACAGTACAAGTGCCACCTCTTATTTTAAATGTGCAGTGATTTATGATCTATCGCATAATACACAACCTTGGATGCATTCTCGATGAGCTTAATAATATTCTTTAATAACTTTAAAAATTCATTGGTGGATTTGTACTATTCCCTAAAACCTTTCTGTGCCTTTTTTTATTTCATTTATAACATATTTTTTTCGAAGCATTGAACTGAAACTAAAGAAAATCACTTTTGGATTAGTCGTAAAACTAACTTCTAAGCTTGTGTAAATCAGCAAAAAATTTAATAATATTCCCTATTAACTGGCCTGTAGATAATCTTTTCTCATTGCCTCATCTGATTTGGGTGTTTTTAGATCAGTGTTTTATGTTAATTGGTAATTTTTTCAGGTTATAACTATTTCAGTCACGAATGGTTATTTAAAAAAATTAAAAATACCATTATGCTTGTTTTTAAAAGTTAAAAAATTTCTACTAGTAGTGATAAAAATCTATATTACATACCATGTGAATTGATATTTGAAGATAGAAGTACAACAAAATAATTTATCTCAGTTCAGGTGATGTACTGAATGAGATCAGTCAACAAAAGGCAGTTGAATGTATAGACTGATCCTGGACTTTCATAGTTGGCTGTGCCAAAAACATGGGGAACTGGGGTACAAGTTGACCCAATTCCTTACCAATCGCAGGTGTTATAAGGCATACTTTTACAGACAGTCACTGAGACCCTTTGTGGAATGTGAGGAGGATCATGCAGAACATGCAGTTCATGTGCAATCAGTTCCTTGAGCATAGGGGGAAGCATGCAGGAAAGAATTTGTTGGCTTATCCCAGAGAACATAATTGGGATTATTCTGCAGACCAAATGATCATGGCATTTGGTATCTATGGTATTGGTCAAGATCATCTGAACAAAGTTGACGAAAGAAGTCCAGGGTTGAGTAGCTCCTTCTGTATCTCCCTTGGGGCAGATTCTCAGCTCCAAGGTCAAGGTTAAAAAAAAAGTAAAATAAACTGTAGGACCCTGATTGATTAGAGGTGCAGGGCCAGCAATGGATGTGTGGATGGAGACAAGACAGATTGAGAGCTGTGATAATACTGTAAGGTGAATCCACTCTCCCATGTTGTAGAGGGGGTGGGGTTTTAGTGGGTAGGCTCGCAAGGGAGAATCCACACTACTATGGGGTTTGAGACCAAATGGTGCCTATAAAAGGTTTCCTCCCCCCCTGACAATAAAAAAGATGAGTGATATGAAACTTTCATATTAAAATGACTTGGTTTCTTGTCTTCTGAGCAGTACTCCAGTTAACAGTGATTTATTATGTGGTCTTTAAGTACTTTTCTCTCTGTAGTGGTTAATGTAGCAGTTATTACAAATTTTTGTAACTTAAGCCTTTATTACTACCACCAATGCTACTCTTGCCAGTTTGTTAATGTAAAGAAAATTTTAAATAAGTTATTTATGAATAAAATAGTTAATACAGTATAGTAGGACATGTAATAATGAAATAAAATTTAGAAATAATATAGAGGAATGTATAAGATAATATTGAAAAATTAAATGTGGCACTGGTATTGTAAAAAAAAAAAAAATCCTAAGTTTCTTAATGCAGACTTTTTCGTTTAGGAAAATTTATCTTACTATGATATGTTTGTTTTGTTCTAAATCTCAATAATTTTTTAGTTGATCTGTAAAAATAAAATAGTATTAACTTTAAAATGGGTGACCCCATTGACAATAATGTAAAAATAACTTTGTAAACATATAAATTAAATGTAATTTATGATTCATGTGTAGTAAATGTCTGTTAGTCAAATTTATTGAGCTATCTTCGTACAGTTTGACTAGATATATAATTTATTATTTTCTAATTCTTATATTATTTTAAACCTTTTTTTTTTTATATTGTTATAAACGCCTTTAAATTTAATGCAGGCCTTTAACCATTTGTTATTTTATTTAATGTTTCTTTAAATTAAAACTGTAAAGCAGGTTAATGGTAGAATGCACTGTTTTAATCTGGATGGTTATTTCTCATTGATTTTACGCAACATCTGCAGGATTAATGTCTAAATCCATTTCTTGTTAAATGTTTGTAGATAAGTAATTTGTACCCTAATATAACATTATTATAAAACTACCATCTATTTAAATCCTGTTCATTACCTGTAACTTTCAGTTTCAGAATTATTGTTGTTGTTTAAAGAAAGCCTTATTGATAATTTTTTACTGTGTGTTAAACATCGTAATAATGTGTACTTTTATGTTTTGTGTGGGAAATATATGTTTGTTTAGCAAATGCAGTCACATAAAATGTTATACTAATGATATGAAACAATACAATACCATATATTGTGAAAATTTCAAACAGTACCATCCAGAAAATTGAACAGTGGGCAGTAAGGATTGTAAAAAATAAAATCTTTAACATTATTGATAAAGGTTTTTAAACCCTATTTTTGTTAAACCCGTATGACATTTAAAAAATAAAACATAAGTTATTCATAAATATATTTAAACCTATTTTTGTGTAACCCGAATGCCATCTTTGATGCCCACTTTTATGGAAATTTTATGTCATTTTCTGTTTGTTGTTGAATTCAGGTTCAATTTTTTTTGGAGATAATTATAAAAAAGTTTTATGTGTGTTTTTTTAAAATTGCATTTATGTGCAAGAAATTTTGTACCCTGAATGATCATAACGAGGGATATTTATGTCATGATTCTCATCTTCAGCATATTTTTTTGACTGTGAATTTCTCACTTATGATAGGATTTTTTTGTTTTTTTTTTAAATGACAACACTTAAAGATTTTACTGTATAAGTTTTTCATGTTATTTGATTCATGTTGTACATGATTTTCTGTGAGTAGAACCCAAAATCAAAATATAAAAAAAAATAAAAATTTTATTTTAGTTTTATATTTTTATTTAAGTTTCATTTTCTCATTTTTTTTAAACTTTAGCTTGTTAAAGGTTTGTTTTTTGTAATTTAGTGCAGTTTGAAGAAACAATTTGTCAAGTCATTTTGCTGGTTTCTCAACTTAAATTATTAAGCTTTCCCTTCATTTTTGGAATATTATATAGACTGGATCAGGGTTGTTGTTTAAAAATCGGTTTTGTTCATACGATTGAAGTGTTAATATCTAAGAATAAAAAGTATAACATTTTTAATGTGCTACACTTTTAGTTTGATATTAGAAAAATTAACTCTAAAGAATTTAAAGGAAAAGGAATTTGCAACAAAAAATATTTACACCTTCTGAAGACCTATTTCTGACCAATAAAATATATGTGATTTACTGTTCTCAGACCTGATAGAGTTGTGTAATAGATATAAAAATTTGTAGTTATGTGTAATGATATTATCTCTCATTATACGCACATAAGCCACTATTGTGCTATGTTTACACATAGCTGAACTCTTAGTTCTCCAGAACTATTAGTTCTGTTAGTTTTTCAGAAATTTATGTTGTTATTCTAAATGTTATTTTCATTCATTTTTTGGTGTTGCTATTAAAAAAATTCTTGATATCAAATTTTCCTAACATTTGTTCTTATAATGGTGTTAATATTAGAAATGGAATATGGAATTCATTTATTTCTTTGCAAATATAAGTTTATTTAAGTGTAAGGACAGTGTTTATTTTCTTTTACTTTTTATCTTTGTTTTGAAAATAATATTTCAAAGTATATTGAATATATTTGATGAGTTAGAATCAATAGGTATTCATCAAAGTGGGTTTTTTCAGTTTTAACCTGGACTCAATCATCTGGCCGTTTTGATTTGTAACATTGTTGTTCAGTCTCCCTATCTTTGTTTCATAAGTCAGTTAAAATGTAAAAAATAAACACAATCAATAATGGTTGCATGCTATTTAACAATTAAGGGTTGATATTTTCCTTAAAATATAAGAATACACACGGATTTATTAAGAATAATATAACTATTGTTTAGCCACTCCATTTTGGACTGTAAAACAGTCACTGTTGAAGAATGAAAAAAATGTTTTGGTAAAATACTTTCCCAGCATTAAGTTTTTACATTATTTCTTCATCGATTTTGTTCAGTTGCTTTTACATTTTTTTCCTTGAGTATACTCCTTTTTTGGAAATAAAAAAAATTATGATCACTCATATTTAGCTGTGTATTATTGAATTACAGTACAACCCCGTTTAACTGGACTAGATGGGACCGTATATTTTCCAGATGAACGAAAATCTGGATAATCCAGAAATGTATAATATACGTACACTACAGCTTAATGAAATCACTACAGTATTAATGTAAGATGTTGAAACATAAAATCAACTTGGTACCTATTAACAAATAACTTATACAGTAATTGAAATCCAAATTCAGACTTACTTAACGCTATATTAACGTTTATTTACTTTTAAAAAAATCCTTCATAGTTTTTTGCTTTAATGATGATGCTTGGTTTTTAGCTGCTTGATCTTGTAAACACTTCAGGGTAAGGAGTTGATGGGCTGACTTTTCATTTTGATTTTCAAAATACGAAATTAGCTTTCCAAGCATATCTACAGCTTCTCCGTGAGAGATCACTTGCGTTTCTTCCTTGAGGAATTTGTCATCTGAGCTGTCTTTTGTGTTTTCGATATCGGGATGTGGATTTGAAGAACACACCAATACGGTATCATCGCTATAGACGCTAGTGATCTACATCATTTTCGTAGTCCATCCATTCAGCTACGTCTTCATCTTCGACAGCACATGAAATGTGCTGTCTTCTGAAACTTTTAAATGATGAATAAGTTGTTTTAAGGAACTGTTGTTTATTTCAGCAGTTGTCTCAGTGTTGGATTCAGATTTCATTTTTTTCCAGATTTTGTTCCAACATTTTTTCAAAGTAGAAGCATTAATTTCGTTCCATGCTGAAGCACACTTGTAAGTTGCTGTTCAAATATTAATTTAAGTTAATCCAAAACATTTACTCTGGCGGCTTCCTCACTGATTCTTTCACTAATATTTATAAGTAATTTTTTTCGGTAATGTTGTTTGAAGGCTTCTATTACACCTTGGTCTAAAGGTTGGATGACTGCTGTCATTTGTGCGGGTAAAAATCTTACAAAGATGTCACCATCTGTTAAGTCATCTGCATCCGGATGACAAGGAGCATTGTCTATAAATAAAACAGATTTTTGTGGTACTCTTCTTCTTTTAGAAATCTTCTCACTTCAGGGACGAAGAATGAAGAAAACCATTCATTAAATATTTTGCAAGACATACATGCTGATTTTTGTAACCTGTATACGCATGGAATTGCATTCAAATTACTAATATTCTTCAGTACGTGAGGTTTAGCTGATATTCTTATCACAAGAAGTGGGAACTTCAACTTGTGTGACGCATTACTGCATAAAAGAATCGTCACAATTTGCTTACAAACTTTATGCCCCTTAGCAGCAGAGTCAAATTCTGAGGCAAGTTTTTTTAGGTAGCATTTTAAAAAAATAATCCCGTCTCGTCTGCATTGATACTCTGAGATGGTGATATGAATTCTCTTCTTTTATAAATTTTTGAAATGTAATTTTATCATTTTCGCTAGCGCATGATTCCCTGATACAGTGAGCTGTATTCTGTGGCGAGCCTTCCACCTATCATACCAACCTGAACTTGCTGTGAATGACGGATCACCACCTAGTTTATCATTTAAAATTAAAGCCTTAGTTTGTAAAATGGCACCTTATATAGGAATCCCATGCTCCCTCTCTTGGGTAAAACACATAAATAAACCTTCATCTACCTGACTATTTGTTTGCCATTCTGATAGTCTCCCTGTTGCCTAAACTATGTTTAGCCACCATTTTTGAACAGAAATCTTCATTCTCTTTTCTGTATTTTTTCCAGTCTGAAACAGTTTGGTTTCCTACACTTAATTCATCACATTCTTTTTTTTTTTTACCTTTATCTATACGAAGTAGCGCATTAAGTTTTTCTTCCATGTAAGTGACTACCCTCTTTCATTTAGTTGCCATTCCACTAAATTACACCGCACAGAACACAAAATTTCAATCACGATCACTAGTGTAGCAAACTACACCTTACAATTGCAACGTTCAATGAATACTGGCACTGTACTGCTTTTCTGAATAAAAGTTTACTAAAATAGAGCACGACAGAGTGTATAGGCCTATACATCCAGTCATTAACCGTACGTCACCCTCATTATAATTACTGTGCAAAAATATTGCACGACAACTTTATTCTCAGAAAAAGTAAATGTTTACGGTAAGCAGTATATGAGTTATCAAAAAAAATATGTACATACTTTTAGTATGTTTGAGTACTACAGAACGTAAAAACTGTGATACAAAGTAACTGCCAATAAAATGGATACAGTAGGCCCGCTAATGTATTTATTTAATATATTTAACAATTTTAATTTACTACATAATACTGTATTACTGTACATGTTTTATTTAAAAAAATTAAAAATGCCTTTCCTGATATCGGTTCGGATAATCCAGAAGTCCGGTTGAATGGGGTTGTACTGTAATTTAAAAAAAAAAAACATGTTTATTAACCGCTGAATACCAATGGAATGCAGGGAATGTCTAATTATGATGATATACCAGTTTATTAGCTTGGCTTCAGTTAATATCATATCTTCATTACTTCATATATTATTTAGCATATTGCTCTCTAAGATATTTTAGATGTTGGAAAAGTTTTTAAGGAATGTATTATATAGGACCCAGAAAAAATGTTGTAATGAATAAAAATGATTTAATGCACACATGATTACTGACACTGTAGTGAGCACAGGTAATTCACATTTGTAGCTTTTCTGATCATACATTGTTAAGATGTTGCTACTGTTCAACATAATTGAAAGATTATTCAGTTATAACCCCTTCAGGGGTTATCAGCTCCTTCACTCTCTCTCTCACTCTCTTGTTTTGTCTGTAGTTAAATTAACACACTGAAGAGTGGATTTATGTTCCATAGAACATGTAATTGATTGTTTTGTTAGTTATAAAAAGACTTTCTTAGCAAACTTATTGTATCATTTCATACTGTTGTTTTTGTATGTCCTCTGTTTATCAAAGGTATGTTGAGGAAAAGGATTTGGTTTTGCTAAGCTCTAAATTCTGTTACCAGAAGCTCTTTACATAGTAATTTAATATGTTCATTGGAAATTTTTTGCATTCTTTATGGTCTGCAAGCTACCTTCTTTTGTTGTTTATTCATACTGCTAGGTTAAGGTTAGATTACTTTACTTCATTTATACTGCTCATATTTATCTTTGGTTTATTATGAATGTTATAGCATAATATATTACTCACATCAACTTGCTTAGCCTCATTATAACCCTGGAAAAGTATTACTATCTGTGGTGGCTTCAACTGTATGAATCAGTCTGCAGTGTTGAATGTATTTATGTTAATTCTCTAAAAGTCTGTTGTGGTGTCATAGATACTAAAGTACCTGTATGCTTTAACTATGTTTACTCATTTTCAAAATTTCTCTGCAGAATACTATCATCATATCAATGCAATCAAAACAGTCTTGCACTGTCATGTGCTATAATCTGGTAGCTTTAAAATGAACCATTTCAATCTGATATAATCGAACTAACATAAAAAGATGTAATGAAAATCAGTCATATCCTTACCTAGGATGAATGAGCAAAACTGTGAAAAGACATGTTTTATTTGTGTTCCATTTTTATTTTTGTGTATTACGCAGACGGTTTGGTTAGTTGGAATTAATTTTTATTTAATGTGGAATCAGATAACGGTTACATAAATGATTATTTGTCAGAAAGTCATGATGAACACAACAGGAATAGTGAAGTAGTTTTTCATGAAGATAGGACTTATAAACTTCTGAATTCCAGAAGAAACAGAAATTTTATCTCCATTTTCAGTTCTCAAGCAGGCTATTGAAAAAAAAAAACAAATTAATTGACTCCTTAAATAAGAAAAGTAGTCCATGTACCTATAACATTGTATGCACTTCATTAAAAAAAAAAAAAAAAAAAACAGTACTGAAAAGGTTAAAGTATGTTCAGAAGGTGTATTTGAAACATCAAAATTATTATTAGTTTGAATATATAAATACTTACATGAATTATTGCAACATGTAAAAAATATATAATTGCATGTTTATTTTTTCCCTTTAATTCTTAAATGTCAGTTGTAAAAAATTACAAGAAAAAATTTATATTGCTATAAATATTTTATGAATGTAGATTTTTATTAACCCATTAACACTTTTTTTTATAACTTTTACAATGTTGCTAAGAAGTCGGTCCACTAATTGTAAAGGTCAGCATAGAGATTTCTTATTCAACTGATTCTAAGTTAGATTCCCAGTAAAAATCTGGAATTTTTTCATTTATATCCTCATCATCATAAAAAGCTAATTAATGATAATGATTCAATAATTGTATGTCGGTGTAGAGTGAAAAAGTAATTAAATATAATTCACTATGTTATATCAGAATTGTGTTTGTATTAACTATGTGATTTTTCCGTGTTAATTTATCTGGAAAACCTTCTTGATTATTATTAGATAATTGATAGTTATTTATAATATTAATGTTACATTTGCACTATGAGAGGTAACAGACTAACAAATTGGTTATTTGATATATGATCACAGTCCGCAGAGATTGGAACTTACTTCATGTGCTGTTTTAGTTTTAGTAATGCTGCATATTTTTAAATGATTTGATGTCATTTTAAGTCGCTATAAACTAACATTATGCAATTGTTTGTTTTTTTAGGAATTTTTCGGAGTATGTTGACCTGAAGCAATCTTATGTGGTTTTAGGACAGTGAACTGTGGTGTTAAAAGTGTACTTTATTGTAAATATTGTTCTTTTATGATAATGCCTGTGTCTATTAACCATCAAACATCCACCTATTTACCAGTTACCTCACCTAGTAAGACGAGTTACCGACATTATAGTAGTTCTAACTACAAAAGCAGCAGCTACAGTGGTCTAGCTGATAAATACAGTTATCCTAGGTAAATAAAACTTTAAATTATGGTTAATTGTGTTTGTTGTTGCTAATTTGCATCTAAAACTACTAATATAACATGATTGTTTCCTTATTTACTTAATATTTTTGTACAGTATTCATTACCATAAAAATCTTTAAATATAAATTCTTTAAACGAACATGAAAATAGTCAAATCCTAGCGCTTTTGAATGAAAAAATTCATAAACAAAGTATTTTATACTGTGAAAAAAACACATGTACTCATTATATATTACGTTTTACCACTTTTCATTATTATTTTTATAGGGTTTCTACCTCATCAGCAGAATATAATTAAAGTAGTAGATTTTCCATGTAAAATGTTTTGAATTTAGTAAAAGTCATGATAGAGGGAAGTTTAAATAAATAGATTTGACAAGGATCAGTTGAAAAGAAAATAAATAAATACCCAGCAGAAAATAGGAAAAGTTATAAGAAGTATTGCTGTATATTAAGTGCCAGTTTATTGAATGCGCCTGGTGGTATTTTTATTTCAGTAAATACTTGATTTTACAGACTCTAGTCGGGAAGACCATTCTGCAAATTTGAATACTTTGTAAAAATAGTGGTAAAAAATATTTATACTATTTTATTAACTCTGTTAAAATTTAATCGGAAAAGCTGTTTAAGTAATTTAACTTAGTAGTCTAAGACTGATAATTGTTAACTATTTATGTTTGTACATTTTCAAGGTTAGTCATAAATGTTTTATTCCACCACACTTTTCTTTTTCCAAATTTTTATTCACCTTGTTAAAAATGATTCTTTAGCAACAGGTGCAGTACCTGAATCATTTGTGCTGCTAAAGAATCTTTTTTAACAAGGTGACTGAACAAGTGGAAAAAGAAATATGCTATGGAATAAAACATTCATGATTCTAACCTTAAAAATGTACCAACAAAATAGTTAACAATTATCAGTCATATACTACTGAGATAAATTACCTAAATAGTCTTTCTGATTAAATTATATGTTAACAAAGGCAATAAAATAGTATAAATATTTTTTACCGCCATTTTTGCAAAGTGTTCAAATTTACAGACTGATCTGTCTTCCCAACTACAGTTCATAAAATCAAGCATTTACTGAAATAAATTAATATTCAATTTATTAAATATTAATTATTATTTGACATTATCTTTAATTTGAATTTAATGGAATAAATAAATAAATTGGAGGTATTACTGAATTTTTTTTCCATGAAAATCAGTGACATTATTGATGAAACATTAGCAACTTGTTTTATATTTAAATAAGTTCTTAATAAAATGATAATAGAAAATTAATTAAGCTTTAATTTACCATTCAATATATTTTTTTAAACAGCATATTTCAGTTATAACAGCTCAGTCTTTTGAGTGTTTAGCTCCCTACTATCATCTACTTGCCAAAACATCGCATCATAAGTAATTGGTTGTGGAATAATGTACAGTATAGCTCATTTAACCGTGAAAATATAAAAATTAAGGTAAAATACTGATTGTATTCTTTACTATTTTTTTACATTTTTAATTAAGACTATACTTTACTTAAAATTTATGATTTTACTCTAAATTTATGATTTTATATTACTCAAAACTATGTTCCATATTTTAAGAAGAATGTAATCAATATTTTAAATATGGAAGCTTAAAATAAAGTTAAGTGCGCAAAAAAAATGTTTTAAATATTTTTGATCAAGAAATTAAACATTTTTCCTATTTAAAATTTGTGAAGTAGGTAAAATTTAAATTAACCCAAGATGTTTCTATACTTTATGTAATTCAGTCATTACTTAAAGAAAAAAAAATTGTTATTTTTGGGCATGCATTTTTTCATATAAAAAAATATTTCTTATATCATAAAAATGAAAAAGTATACATTAAAAGTAGGAGTTTTTTTAAGTACATTGTTTTTATTTTTGCTGTATATTGTGTATTTAAAGTTAAATCTTGATGTTAAATTTAAATTTTGTCATTTATTAAGAATTCTGAAATATTACCTTGCACAATAATCATACTTTCCAAGCTCTATAATAAATCTGTGCTCAATGTCCTTGAAAAAAGTTGGGAGTTTAGAAAAAGATGGTTCTGTGTGATCTAAAATAGATTGTATAGAAATCATATGTAAAGTTAACAATATGCTTGCTGCCAGACACCTGCTGTAGTATTTGTCAGCCCCAATTTGCTTATAAGGATTTACCTTAAAGCTGGGAGTATAACATTTCCCATGTATAATATAGCATTTATAAACTTGCTAACATATTACTTTAGATGAAAAAAACATTTGTTTTGATTTTTTGAATTCTAAATAATATGTTACAACAAAATTTGATTAGTGGATTTAAAATTTTTGTAACCTAACACTAGGAAACAGTGGGTGATAATTAAACAACACTTCAGGCTTCAGAAAGCGTTTTTGATGTTTTGTAAAGTCCATGATTTTATTTCTCATATCACATGAAGAAAAATATTTTATCGTATGCTTTTGTAATAATCCCTTTTGTAATAATGGTGATGTCATGTTTTGATAAATCACTAGTTATTATATATTTAGCATGTATATTTAATAGTCAGTACATCCTTCTGGTTAAAATTCTTTTCCTTCTAACCTATATGGATTAGATAGTTATTATTATATAACCTATATGATATACCACATCATGAAAAGTTTAACATGTAAAATGAAAGATTGTTTAAATATAAAATACAGTTTTGAAAAATAGTTACTGAAATAAATAGGAATAGGCTCAAAAAGTGTTTGAAAAAAATTTATTTATAATCTAAAACTAGATGGCTATTTTGATTGCCTAACAATTATCATTTATTACTGATAGAAAAAAGTGAAGAAATAAGAAATGTTAAGAAATATGCAATACCTACAAAACATTATAAAATGACTATTTCAAACAGTGCTTATAGAATAAAGTAAGACAGAAGGAGTTATTTTAAGTAAAATGAACATGTGAAGTAACCTTAAAAATTTTTTAATTTTCTGAAACACCTGACCCACATTGCCTAATACAACCTAATGCACTTGCTTTATGTACAGTGAATATAAAATTTTATCTAAAGAAGGTAGAAATAGTATAAATCAGTTAAACAGGTTTTTCCTTTTGTGAACAAAAATTCAAGGGACGGGATAACTGTTTTAGTGTTCTTACGATAGAAAACTTTCACTAAAAAACTTTTAATAAATCTAGTATTCTAAAAGACTTAAAGGATGTTAGGTCCCTATCATTATTCAACAATGAAGTTAATGACTCTTTATTGATGAAAAGTCTTGATTATTAAATTCTAGTTTATTAAATATATTTTTTAAAGTTGCTTCTGATTAACTAATTTTGTAACTAGTTATCAGGCAAAGAGTTGTCTACCTCAGATCTCTCTGCTCTTTAATATTTTAATAAGCCAAATTTTCCTCTACTCTAGTTTCAATCTTTCTTTAGTTTTCCCTATATACCCTAAATTGGAATTATTTACACAATATTGTAGAACAATTTATAAATCCCACCCAGTCTTTTAACGGCTTTTGTTTATTTCTTTAGTTTTTTAAGGTCAAAGGACTATTTCCTAGCCAGACAGACTTTAAATTTTTTTTTGTTTAGCTATTAGTACAATTATATAAAAATTTTTCTATAGTCAAAGAGACAAATTTATTTGTTTTTATCATAAATATTGTCGATATTACTTTATCTATTTGTGTATATTTTGCAATGTTTTTATTGCCTGTGTGTATTATATATGTTAAGTGCAATATGGTTATAAGAGACTTGTCATGAGACACCAGTCACTCCTGAATACTACAGTTATTTACAGGAATAACAACCAGCGCTAGCCAGGATTACTAGTGAAAGTTTCCTTTGAGAAAAATAGTTTCTCATTGCATTTTTCATCACGTCAAATATAATGGATATATACATATCAGCATGCTAAGCCACCAAAATTCAGGTAATCTCAGTGTTACAAGTGACACTTTCACTTGGTTCACTGGAGGTGCTGGTAGTTTAGTGAATTTTATTACTCTCAAAGAAAATGACACCAACCAGTGTTTTTTGTACCTCAGATGATTTAAATACATCACAGTCATTGCAAAGACAAGGTAAGATAGTGAAGTGACAAGTTGATGTTTTATTTTATGTAGGAAGGAGTGCTAGTAAGCAGGTGATTTTTTTATTATGTATACTTTTCTTAATGTTGTATTATGTTTTTCTTAATTAAATTCTTAGTTTAATTTTTCTCTATTGCAATTATATACAGTATCTACTACAATTAATTTCTTTTATTGTTTTCCTTTACAACTTTTATAATAACAGATAAACATTAAATTATAGGGAATTAGATATTGTTTTACATTAGTAGCTTTATTGATTAAAGCATATTAGACCATTTGTGAAGTTTTTACCAGAAAGGACAGTACGGTATAAACCAAAGAAATATCTACTGCTTTAAAAAACTGTAATTGTTGTTCCAAAGAGAGCAGGGGCAAACACATTTTAAAGCTACTGCACTCTGCCTCATATATTATTCATTGAAAATACAATATGATAGTTACAGATGAACAGAATGTGTGGTGAAAGGTGCAGTTCACATTTTATTTAAAAAAAGTACGGATATGAAGGAAGCCATTCTAACCCTCAGATTAACCTAAGGAGGCTTAAAAAAGAATAGTTACCTAGTATTTGTAGATTCTAAGAAAGAATTGAATTTGATAATGTAGAATATAAAATAAAATGTTTAAAATTAAAAAATGACTGAATTGTAAGGAAAGAAGTGTAATTTACTGCCTGCACAAGAATTTGGTAGTGATGAAGAGACAAGTACTGGTTCTGTAAAAGTGAGAGAAGGGTGTAGTCTTCAGTTTGTAAGAAGTAATACATGAATTGAATGACAAATTTGAGAGTTAAATAACTATCTTAGGAAAGGAAATATGAATATTAAAATTTACTGATGATTATGTTTTGGCAAAAACTAATAATACCTTAAAAGAAATATTGATTGTCATGGATTTATTGGTGGTAGAGAAATTCAGCACTCTCTTAACAGATAAAATAATGAAAAATAAATAGTAGTAATAAACAAGGAGTAATAGAATGGGATAAAAAAGAGGATAATGACGATTTAAATATTAAGTTAAGGTAACATATGTCAGTGAGTTACTATATATATGAGTTATATATATATATATAATATAACTCATATGTATATGAGTTACTATATGAGTTAATTTTACTATTAAAATGACTTTTGTCATTTTAATAGTAAAATTATGAAGGATGAGCAAAGTAAGGTAAACATCAAAAGCACGACTGACCCAGGCAAGGAGAGCTTTCGTATAGAAAAGTTGTCTGCTTGTATCAAGTTAAGCTTTAAGAACTGAACGATATCATTTAAAATATTTCTGTGCCATGTATTTTATTGTTGCAAATTTTGAAGGCCTTGAAAATGTGATGTAGCAGGAGGATGTTGAAAATTAGGTGATTTATTAAAGTTCAAAATTGAAGCAAATAGGAGACCAGAGAAATTTTTTTAGAATCATATAAAAATGGGCTAGATTGGTAGGCCATATATTAATTTGGTTGTAAATAAATGCAAAAACTGTAGCAGAAATGATTTAAATATGTAAAGTTTAAAAGGTAGCTCTGTACATAAAAGAGTGGAGAATAACATCATATCAATCAAATGACTGATGTCCTAAAACAAAAAATAGTTTGAATGTATGTATTTACTGAATTATTCTTGAGATAAACCTTTTTATGATGTACTTAGAGTCTATATGAAGAGTTTAAATGAAGTATTTTTTTTTACATGAAATTGTGTTTTTATAACTAATAAAAATGATCTCCTTTAGAGATTAATCATGTGAACTTGTAATAAGTTCAGATATCTTTGTTTTAACATTAATACTAATGATTTGGAATTATAATATTGAAGAGTAATTCTGGTATTTGAATAAAGAAATATGAGACTTAAGAAGTTTTTTTATAATTATAAAAATGGCAGTCTTCATTATTTATCATACACTAATGAACTGAAAACTTATTGATATATTGTAAAAGAAATTTAGTCATAGATAGAACACAAGAAATAGAAAAAAAAAATTGTTTACAAGTCAATTTAACACCATTATTTGAATGTGAGCCATCCAACCAAGAGCAAAGTTATCCGCAAAGACATTATCATACGTTGTTAATACCTGTGATAAAAAAAAATTTAAAAGGGTTAAATTTATTAATAATCAAAAAATGTTTTTAACATTTAAGAATTCCTTACTATCCAATGTACAGTGGTATATTTTAAGTTGTTATATAGGTGTAAGGATTAGGTTTAGGTTTTACTTATTGCTTGCCCTGTACAGTCATCTAAAAATAGCATAAAAAATTGTTATTAACAAGATTATTTTGATAACTGTTTAAATATTAAAAGTATTAACAGTTTTGAATACATGAACTGATGGTAGAGTAAGTATATTATTTTTGATATTGCATTATTCTTAATATTATTTTTTTGCAAATCTTTTAAAAGACTTGCAAGAAAATAGTATGTTTATTTGTAAGATGTCCGTTTAGGGAGAAAAATTCTATTTACATTTTCTCAACACGAATTCAGATTTTTCTTCAGAACAAAATTGAATAAGAGTGCAAGAAGAGAATAGATGTTTCACCTTAGGTAGGAATTAGTGCCACAAAATTAGTTTCCTTGTGTTGGAAAGGGAATAACATTTGTTGTGCATTGTAGCAAACTATTTTGTTACAGAACACTCTTTTATTACGCACTGTGGCTGATTAACAATGATATTGGCCAGGTTTGCAGTCATCTGTACATTATTTATATGTAGCAAAAGTCCTGATCTTTTCAACCCACATGTTGTTTTTTTATTTCACAAATTTACAGTCGTATTAAAGTTAGAATGACATTGAAATATGGATAGATTAATAATAACATAATTGCCACACTTTATGAAACCCAATAACAAACTTTTAAAGTTGAAAGCAGCATCTTCCTGAACTAATGGGCATTGTTGCCAAGGTGATTATGCTATTATGAAAAATTTAGCATGGCCATACCAGAAAGTAGATGCCAAAACAGTAACACATATTTATTTGTTAGAATTCTATGTCATGGGTTTCACTTGTGATTATACTTGAAGATTTTTATTCTGTTCAAGTAGATTATAGATTATTTTTGTGCGAGTATTGCATTGATGCTTATAACATTTTGCAGGGGGCCACTTAGTGAAAGGTAAAAGACAATACCATTCCTATTTCATTAGAATCATCAATTTAATAAGTACTTCAGTTTATTGTATTATATATTTTTATTTTCATAGAGAGATAATTTTATCTAAATGTTCCAGAAGTATTCAATATTCGTATCCTGTCAACTGGACAAAATTCATTTTGTTTACATTATTAAATATAATTAATAATCTGTTACAATCAGAGATTTAATGATGATAACATTTAGCGTTAAAAGGAATTAAAGATAGATAAAAAAACTGCTAGAATTTCAGAATGAATGGAGTACTTTGCATCTCAGTGCTCAAATAATTTGCTTTCTGTTCTGACAGTTGGCTTAAATCAGTTTTAAAAATTAATAAAAAAAATAAAATAAAAGTTTATAAAAGTAATATACAGAATTAAAAGGAAAAATTACTTTATCAGTGTTGTGAGAAGTATTTTATGTTTTACATCAGTGGTTTCAAAACTTTTCCGAGTTGCGGCGCCTTTTTTCAATTAAAGTTTTTCCATGGTGCCCTACTCTAAGTAAAAGTACGATTACTCGTAAGTAAGAGATAGAAATAAATAAAACTCTGTACTTTCATTATTTTTTTACTTTATTAACATTAAATAAAATAATTATAAATGTCTTGGTTCAATTAATTATGAAGATTTTACAATATTTTATGGCACCCCTGTGAAGAGACCGTGGCTCCCTGGGGCACTGTGGCGCACAATTTGGGAACCAATGTCTTCTTAGTCATGAGTCATTTAAAGGAATGAGCTTTCTGTTAGGAACAGGAATGTTTTGATAAGCAGTATAAGAAGATATAAGAAGTAATAAAATGTGTTAGAACGGGTTTAAAATGGTATATTATCAAGAATAATGACAATTCTGCATTCTATACTTTGAATTTCTTCTTTTTTGTTTATAACCATGGTCTAATGCAGTTACTTTCAAAATATTTGACAAACATGGCTGATATAAATCACTATAAATTTTAACTTATAAAATAATTACAAACTGCTTCAAAAACTCCTCTTACCTAAACTATAATTATTATACTATTGAAAAAGCATAGTTGAGAAAGAAAGAAATTATAATAATTTATTTGTGAACAGAAATTTATGCATAACTCATTTATATCCTCAAAATATGTGTAAATAAATATATACATCTCATAACTAAACAAAAAAGAAGAAATTCAAAGTATAGAATGCAGAATTGTCATTATTCTTGATAATATACCATTTTAAACCCGTTCTAACACCTTTTATTACTTCTTATATCTTCTTATACTGCTTATCAAAACATTCCTGTTCCTAACAGAAAGCTCATTCTTTTAAATGACTGACGACTAAGAAGACATTGGTCTAAAAATATTCAAATTAAATGAGAAAAATAAAAAAAATTAATTATTAGATAGTTCATAGGGCATTTTTTTTTTTTAAGTTTCACATGAGCATTAAATCTAACTATGTTAAAAAAGGGAACTGTTATTCAGGTAAAGAAAACTCTTCTGTAGTTTTTCTTCAATTTTTGGAAGAAACATTTCATAGTTAAATAAAATTATACAAGTAGAAAAGTAATTACGGAGTAAATTAAGACTAGCCTCAACATTTTACCATCATTATGGAACAATCTAGTAATATTCAATCATATCAGCAAATACACAGTAAGCCAAGTAAAGAAAAGTTTGTTTTGAATGATTGTATATGTTCTAATTGAGATGCTGTCAGATTTAAAAATAAATGATCATTGTTTAAATTCATAATGTTGCCATGGTGAAGCCGAAAGCCGAAAAAGGTGTTAACAAAATTGGCATAAAGTGAAAAATTGAATAGTGATAGTACTTGTCCTGTAAAACAGTATAGTATCTGCAGTTTTATGTGTACATTGGTATGTCGTAGTAGAAAATTAAGTTGTGAGAGAAAAGAGTGGTAGTAGAGTTTATGAAGGAGAAAACTATTGTACATGAATAAAGTAAAGGATCACTTACTATATTTGATTTTGTACATGCATATCTGCATTCATGTTTTATGTAACCTTTGGCTGAGTTGTACATATGTAAGACAACTCAACCAAGAATATGTAAATGTCTGCTCTATATGATTGACAACTGCAGCTGAAGCTTACATAAAATATCTGGGTGTTTCAATATCTGGGTATTTCTATTTGTATTTAAATTCTAACAGAGTAATACATTACTGATGAATAGATGCTTGGCAATTTTTCCAGCAGAGAGCAGAGTTTATAAAACTTTAGTCACTGTAGTTCTTGAATGTTCCCATTAAGAACACTACTGTATTTTGAATAACCGTGTATATGGGACATTTTTTCTTTTCCTAATCGTAGTAAGATGCATATGAATAAAAGACAAAATTAAAAATAACTTGATGGAAAATTGCGCTTATCTCTAATTACCCAGCTATTCTATTCAAAATTTTTATAACTCAATTTCAGGCATATCAATCAGTCTGATGGTGATCAGAAACAATTGTGTCAAGTGCAAAGAGAGTTTTTAAATATAAAATCCTATTGATATGATGCACATATAATAAAGAAAAGATAAATCCAATAACTATGAGTTTATCAGTAAGTGCTGGTTTTATGCAGGTGTAGATCTTATGTATAAGAATTTTAGCTTGTTAAACCAATTTCAGTAAACTTCTACCTCATGTTATTCATTAACCAAGGCAGAGAAATCCCAAATATTTAACTTTTCCAATTAAAAATAAACTTCTAGCTGAAGTGTTTTAAAAACTTTATGTAACTCTAGCATAAAGCAGCTACTTTCTTTCAAGAATCCAAAAAATCATTAATTTAGTTTCTTAGCCTTAAAAAATAAATATTACTTTTTATTTTTCAAAAATTGTTTAGAAAAATTGCAATTGCAATTGGGGAGTCAACCTGCAATTCTGTAATCATTAACTTCATTTTTACCTTTTTAAACAGTGAAAATACTTTTGACAGTTTTTGTAGAATGTAGCAACAGAAGACTGCAAAAGAACTGTTAACTAAGTAAAATTAAGGATTTTTAAATAATCCTTGCTCTCTATTATAATAAAGAGTTATATCATAATGACCACATTTAAAAAAAAATAATCTGCAGCATCAAACTGGCTTAAGTTGTTTAGAAATATTAGTCCAGTTCTCTTCTATGAGTTGCCATTTCAATTGAAGTTTAACCCTTTTATTTAGTGTTGATCAATTTCCTGTAAATTTTTCCTTGAAAATTCCTCTATTGCTTTAGTACAATTTACTTATATTGCTTTAGTATAATTTAGTTAATATAGGTAAAATACATTCTTTACTCACTCACTTTATAATCACAGCTTGCTTTTCTTCATTTTCTACTTTTATAACAGCCACCTGATGATTTTACAGATTGAAGTAACCTCTTTTCTCCATATCTGATTTCCTTCATAGTCACAACCTCTGGCAGATAATCATCCATGTTGGTTATAACATTATCAGTAGAAATAAAAAAGTGGTTGGTAATTCTAATAAGCATATTAATTTTTACTTACTATGAGAAAAAACTGTTTATGAAATTTTTAAAACATTCTGTCAAGGAATTTTAATGGAAAATGGCATTATTGAAATAATTAGCTATTGCAACATGTGGAAGTTTAACTTTCTCAGGAACTTTAAATTCACAACTTTACAATTACTTTTTCTCTCTTTCTCTGATTCTTCCTCCCATTTGAAAGAGAGAGAGAGAGTGAGAGAGAGATTTTTCAGGATAACCGTTGAACTGAGTGAAATAAATCTAAACTAGAATCTTTTATATTGTTCATTTGAGATAAAAGGTAGGCTAGTAAATATTATCTTCTGTAGAAGGTATTAACATATTTTGCCCGATAGAAAAATTACTCAAAACTTCCAAAAGAACCTGGTTGAATGAACTGTTGTTGCTTCTGCACATGATCGTAGAATTTCTTCTAATTTCAGAGATATTCTGCATTTGTAACTTGGCATAAGAGTGTATAATTGTTAGATTTTATAGTGTTTTTAGCAATTACTTTTATGAGGCAATTAACTAGTATTATGAAATATCATGCTTTGTATGGGCATTTTTGATATGAGATCTCTTTTTAACTCAGCTTCATTATTTATCATTATGTTTTAATAAATTCGCTAAATTTTAGATGTCAAACCATCATATATGGCTATAAGAAAGTATGGCATCCAGATCAACAAGACTGCTTCTGAACAGATTGTTGGTGTTACTGGCTGACAATTCCTTAATTAAAGCATTTCTTTGATTGAAAAAGTTGTTAATACATTTTGTAAATTTCAGTTTTAAAATTTAAAGTGGTATTAACTTGCCATTAAACAAATTAACTGAAAATTTCTAAATATTAGAAGAGTTCTGTTAATTTGCGACATGCCTTCAGTAGTTTTGCATAAAATTGAATCGACTTATTTTGCTTTCTGAGTTGTAAATAAAAATTGATATCTTACAATTATTTGTAAAATTATTCTTGGTACTTTACCTGTTACAAATTAATATTAGTGCCATCTGTTTTTAACATTGAAATTAGTCTGTAGTTGAAACTTTTTGACTGTGCATTACTTGAGTCAATAAGCAGTAGCAGGATCATTCACTTCTGTACAGGACATGAAGTATCAAGTTGTATTAGCAGTAGAGATTATTATCGTTTAAAATATTACAATTCTAGTTTAAGGCTGTTAAAGAAAAATAAAATTAATCTATGAAGTAGACTGCTAAATTTATGTAAGATTACCAAAATTGTTGAATAGAAAAATTCAAACTGTTTTGCTTAAACTGCAGATAATTTGGGTTGTTAATAAAACAGTTCCTGGGTTTCAAATGAAATTTTAGTATAAATTTTGCTTAAATGAATGGATACCTAGAAAGGTCATATCTTAAGAGTTTCTTTTCTTGACGTTGGTAAAACTTGATGCCTGCCCTATTCATACTCTTGCAGACCTCCATATAATATTAGATTCCACATATATAATATTAGATCTTTCCACATCTTCACCCATATACTCAGATTAATATTTGCTGTAGCTGTGATTATCCTCTCCTGCAGATAGTTATGGTCGAGAATCTTCTCTCACTACAAGATGTTCTTCATATAACTGCTAGGAAAATCAAGAGGTTACGTCCAGACTGAAGTCAGACATTACAAATGTCTGGACATACAATCAGTTCTAGTGTGGTCTTTGTCAAAAACCTTGTGAAATCTGTTTCTTTTATTATATAATGAAAGCTTCTTACATACTATTTTTTAAACAGTTAGTAGGAATTCCCAGCTTTAGACTATGTTGTGATAATAACTTGAGTCTATCAGTAGAGAAAGGTTTCTTTCCTTTTATTTTCTCCTCTGATATTGCATAACTTGGTGGCTTCCTTCCAATTTTGGTGTTTTAGTGAATCAAATTTTGTGTTCTGCTGTGGTATTGTCGCTAGTTCCATGAATAATTTTCATTCAAGGTATTGTAGATTGCCTACTGTTGACAAATAAATTTAAAATCGTATATTATAAAGAATCTAAAGTTTACTGATAAAATTTGAACTAACAGAATGCTTGTGCCTCAGTTAGTGAATCCAGTATGAATGTTTAAAATTATAAGGTTCTTTTATAAACATTAGGTATAATTAATTAATTATAAGAAATAAGTTTACATAATTATGAAATTGATTATAAAATAAAGAGCCTATTTCTTAGTTCAAAATTCAAACTAATAACTGAGTACATATCAACATTTTTACAATTTAATTATTACTTATGATATAACAAAAATGTTATAACTTGAAAAAGAAAAAATGCACTGTAAAAATTTTATTCTATACATTTGCAAAGAATATATACATATTTCTGTATTTTAAAGTTATTAAAAACAAATTTCGTGGATAGTTCACAGTTTTGCTAATTCTTGTTAATTTCATTCAGAAAATTTGGGTCACCTGTAATTTAGTATTGCTTGTTTTTTCTCCCTAAATAATTAAATCTTGGTATTGATAGTGCCTGATGCTTTCAGGTGTCTTAGTTGCTGATTGTTAAACCATAGATATTGTCATGAAAGATGAATTTTGTGGAGAGTACTTAGTTGCATTTTATATCGCAGTGTTATATTGCTTCTAGTAAAAGGTATATTATTTGTTGCTTCATACTATCTATCCTTTTTTATGGTGGTAACAAATATGCAGTACCTGACATATGAAAGGCATCAGTCAGAATTATTTTCTTGAGAGTAATGATGTTACCATACTATAGTAAACACAATGAAGGTGTTACAGGGCAGAATTCCACTTGCACTCTGATGGGTTTTTTAAATGATTCTTTCAGGGCAGAATTTCACCTGTATTTTATTAGAGGGCTTGGCATGATAATCTGCAACAGAATTTTTAGCTCTGTGAATAAGGCAGTAAGAAACCTTTACCTCAGTTGTGGGATGCTTTTTATTTTTGAGAATGGTTGTATGTTATACCATTTTCAGGAGCTACTTATGTGCCTCATGTCAGGTTGCATACAATTGTTTAGACATCATAACAAAATTCTTTTGAGAGATGTGTTGAATGTGTTTGATTGAGATTTGTGGAATATTACAGAAATCCCCTGATATCTTATATCAACTTTGTTGAATCATGAATGTAGGGAACTGTGTCTCTTGTTAGTATGTCTGTAGCTTGTTATATTTTCAGATTGCCAGGTTAGCATATCTTATTAACTGAATTTAATAACTGAAAATGACTGTATTGAGGAATCAATATTGTTAACATTTAACTGGTCTGATTAGTTCTTGTACCTTCAACCTTCCCATGACTGTAGTAATAACATTGTGTATCATTGTGATACCCATTGAATAATTACATTAAAGGATTCCAGCTATTGAATATCTCTGTTTTTATTCTCTCATTTGAAATATACTTAATTTAAATGTAATTATTAATATTGTGTTAAACTTGGTTTAATATTATTATCTAATCGTTAATTATTACTGTATTCCTTTACCGTAAAAATTAATTGTGGTTAATATGTGGTTAACATCATCCTGTGAAAGTATAATGACTATTTCAGCTAAAAATTTCTTAATGTTTAATATTAGATGTGTTCTCACAGTTGTTGACTGCTGTGGTTTATTCAGTTCCTCTAGAATTGTAGATTTTAAATTCAAAATCTCATGTATGAGCTCTCAGGTTCCTGATGAATTGATGTTGCGTAAGTAATATCTACGATTATATGCTGTCTTAGATTGAAATTTAGAAAAATAGCCAGACTTTATTTTCATTCTGGGTTCAACAATATCAGACTTGTTATTAGGAAAATGAAGAAATAATTTTTTTTTTTGCATCTGAATGAAATATTTTTTTGGGGGGAAATAATTATACTCAAAGGTTATAATTTGAATGACAAAAAAAATTTATCATGAATAGAATTAATTAAATTTATCATTGATATGAATAGTTTAATTTTGACAAAAATATTGTCAAACTTCAAAATAATATTTCAGTTTTTTTTTTTTTTTTTTTTTTTTTTTAAGAGGTATGTTGGGTTTAGTTACAAGAGAACTGTAAACTACGTGGACTAAAAAAACAATTATAATATGAAAAACTTTTTAAAAATGAGCTATTATTTATCTGATTCACTTAGATGAAAGCATTGAACATTTTTAAATAAAATGGATGAAAAAACAATTATAATTTCATTGATTCATCTAGAAACATTATTGATTGTGTGGTAACTTACAGTTATTGGACAGTTTACAAAGATTAATGGGTTTTCATGTTATGCTCATGTCTGGGCATACATAGCTGATGTAAGGCATATGCAGTATAGAAATGAAGTATTCAGCATAGGTAATTAATCTAATATAGGTTATGTGGGGACTTTGTGGTATAAGGCCAGACATTCTTAAAGGGTGATTTGTAAGCAAGCCAGGAGTTATTAATGTAATTTGTTCTTTAAAGGAAAGTATAACCTGAATCTCAAAGCGAAGGTGTTCCTCAGTTTCCAATCAAAATTTAAAATTGAAAATGAAGAAAGAAAGAAATGTCTGCTGTACTTTTATGGCTGCCTTATAAGTTTTTTTTTTTTTTGTAATTATCCAATTCAAGTATATAATGTGATTAACACACACAGACTGTATACATCTGTTGCATAAATCTAATGTGATGTTCACTTAGATCTGTACTATTCCCCGAAAGAAAGGTGGAGAAATATGGTGAACTGTAATTGTACATTTGTGTGTAATAAAAATTACGAAGTTATAAAAATAATTTTATATATAAAGGTAAAAAATTATTTTATATAATCTTTTTTGTAATTGTTTTATGTCTGATAATTGTGTAATTAACATGTGTTTTCTTGTTTGCCTGTAATTTGAGTGCATTTAATAAATATTTTTAATCACTTGCTACTATTTCAGTATCTGTATTTCTTTTGTTGTTATTGCTTTCATATTATTTTACTTCATTAGAAAAAAATGTTCATTGCATTTTTAAAATTAAGAATTTATTTTAAAAGGGTAGATAGAAGTAATACAGTCTTTTAATCATGTCTGATTAAAACAATTGGTTATTTGTTTATTCTCAATTGTAGTTTAATAAGTAAATTTGAGTAAATGTTGAATATTAGATTAACTGTATATTTTTTTTAGGTGATTCCATTCTTCACATTTTAATTATTCATGATTACTTTTCCAAGATTTACTGCGTGATACATCCTCCAGAAATTCACCCCATTTCAGGCATTCTGATTGAAGTACAGCTATTCAAATACTCAACAGGAAGTTGTATTTTTGTGGGAGTAACTTTTGGATAGTTGTTACATCTTCACTTGTAATATTCATTGTAACAAGAGTATTATATAATGATAGTAACTATATTTGACTCTTTTATTGAGTATAATTTATAATTAATAAAAGGGGGCACTTAATGGAGCCTGTTATCAAGAACAATTAATTAGATTCCTTGTTATGGAAATAATTGTTTGTATGATATACGTAAGTTATAGTTACTGAGTAGATGGTTGGGAGCATTACTGTGGGAATGAAAGAAAAGTAACAAAAAACATATTGTTAGGTTTTTTGTTTTATACCCTTGACATTAACAACTTTTTCCTTTGTGATAGGTACCCTACATATTCACGTGCCAGTTCATTGTCCGATGATACAACACTCTCAGTTACTGGAACATCTTGTTCCAGAGATCGTAGCGACAGCCAGGATACATCACTGTCTAGGTAATATTTGTTGTTATACTATTTAACTACTCTTATATGATAAAGGGATTGAGAACTGATTTCCTTACTGTTGTTGGTTTAGAATGTGTGAAAGTTTGAATTTGTCCTTTATAAAAAAGTTATCTTGATTGAAGTGTTTTTAAGTTGCGATTGTCAACTCATTTTGGTGTAAAAACGATCGTATTGATTATTTCATTATTAAATAATACAGTTTTTAAATGTCAGTATACCGGTTAATTCAAAAAGGACTTCATAACTTTAAAAGCATATAAAAATTTATTTAGATAACAAACAGATTCGGTTCAGGTCTCATTTCGTAGAAAAACATATCAAGTTTTGACTCTTACAGTTCATTAGTACTGAATTCGGCCATCAACACTGACACCAGTGTTATTAAAAATGGTTAAATTTACTGGTGTGGAATGTGTTCCATATGTGTTTTGCTTTCACAATTTTCAGGCAGCAACTGCAGTTCAGTGTAATTTTCATAGAGTGTGGTAGGGAGCCTCCTAGTAGACATGCATTTTTCTCTTGATACCAAACCTTTGTTAAGAAAGGTTGTTCTGTTAAACATACAAAATCACCAGGATGCCCATATGTCCCTGAAGATGCTGTGGAAGAACTCAGAGAAAACTTTGCACATAGACTGAAGAAATCAACTCCAATGTGCATCACGGGAGACTGGCATTCCATAAACGACTGTTTGGTATGTTTTATATAAATGATTGCACTTGAAGCCATACAAACTAACCATGGTTCAACACATTACAGATGACGATAAAGTTACTTGGCTGCAGTTTTGTGTGAAAATGAAGGGTAGAATTGCTGACAATACATTTTTAGACAAAGTAATTTTTAGTGGTGAGTCAATGTTTCACATCAGTGGCAAGATTTATATTGATTATTATTGTGAATAGTATTAGTTTTATTGTTATTTCTATATTATCTTTAATATTGAAGTATGGATGAAATTTGATTAATATTGTTTTTTTCCTACTGGGTTTGACATAACTATTTTTCATTAACACCTTTGGGTGTTAATAAAAAATATATGCTATATACACTTTTATTTTTATTACTCTTATTTATTTGTAACTGCTATTGTAAGTTTGTTTAGGTAAGTGTATGTTGGGTAACTGCCAAATGTGGACTAGCGTAAACCCTTATAAAACTTTCCAGCCCATTCGCGATAGCCCTATGGTCAATGTTTTTTGTGCCCTAAGCAAACAAAGACTGGCCTGCTCTTCTTCCAAGAGGCAATGTTAAATGGTATCGTTTATCTGGACATGCTTCAAAATTGTTTAATTCCTTAGTTAAACGATGATGACCAAGATGAATGCCATTACTATCAGCAAGATAGGATACCACCTCACTACCGCCTAGAAGTCTGAAGTTTTCTTGATAATTAATTTCCAGGTTGGTGGATTGGTCGTGAAGGTCCAATTGTATGGCCACCTTGCTCCCCAGATTCAACCCTGGTAGATTTTTTGTTGTGGGGTTTCATTTATGACTGGGTTTATGTATCACCTTTGACTACTGATCTTGTTGAGCTAAGACTTCAAATTAATGTCCAGCTGCAGCTGCAGAGCTAACCCCTGACTTACTGGCTACAGTCTGAAATGAAATCGACTTCAGGTGGGATGTATGTTGCATTATAAATGGAAGCCATATTAAACCAAAGTGAAGATTGGGTGACAAACTTGATGTGTTTTTCTATGAATTGAGACCTCTACTGAATCTGTAACTTATCTCAATAAATTTTTGTATGTTTTTAAAGTTGTGAAGTCCTTTTTTAATCACCCAGTATTCATGCGATGGAAAAAGTAAAATAATCAAAATTATAGAAGAAATGCACATCAAGAACTGTTGAGGTAGATAGTTAAGCGAACTCAATATTGAAAATAGTGGTTATTGTAAAAATGTAATTGTTTCTTTCAGCAATGTTATGGTTTTGGCTCCAATCTGTGGTCAAGGCATTTGAATATGAGCTCAAACTTGGAAATATTTGGACACACTTATAAATTTAAATAATTTTTTAAATGAGTATAATTGCAAAGTTGTCTATAAAAGGAAGTGATTGATTTTTTCAAGAAAAATTTAACCTTGTATCTAAATTTGTTATGAAGAATAACTGATTAGGTTACAAAAAAAATCTAATTATTCTGTTGATCAGCTTCATATATATTTTTCAGACACTGACGAGATGGGCAATTGTTTTCTAATTTGCAACTGCTATAGACTTCAAATCCCATCTCCTGCACTCATCAATCAGCCGTTACATTTTATGCTACACATACTCAAACTCTTGATATCAAAATCTGATAATTTGTAAAATTCGTAGCTCTCATCCACTTATAGTTTCATGACACATACTTCTGCACATACTCTCTCAGTGCTTCTTTCAATTAAATATCAAAAACTATTGGGGACAGATAACATCCTTCATGCAGTTCTTTACTGACTTTCTCCTAACATGTTTCTTTCTAATTTTTACAGAAAATGTGGTACTGTTATAAGACCATTTAATGCTGTATTTTACCTTTTTCTTGAGTCTCTCCACAACTCAATGAGAGGAACATTGTCATATGTCTTCAGTATATCCTTAATGAGATAAGGTAATGGAACTATTAAAAAGTTAAAGAGAGTTGATTGAAGTAATAGAATGATTGATTCCAAAATTAATGAGCAAGATGCTGCTTTCTCAATCATTCCCTATCCTAGTATTGTCAGTTACTGAGAATTCAGCAAATTCTTGCTTATACAGTTGAGTGTAACTGCGTATCATGCAGTAGGAGAGAATAGACATAGAGTAAATAAGTGAATAGATTGATTTATATAACGATGTTAACAGTATTCTGTTTGAGATGGCCGACTGGTGGGGATAAATGAATAGAGTAGTTGGGTCAGGTTTGGGATTGGTTCTTTAATATTATATGTCTACTGTTAAAAAATTCACATTCACACTAAACAGATAGAAAATATAATGACAGTTTTAACTGCTAAACTCCACTAAGCAGATCAGAAAAATTTAATTAAAATTCCCTGATATTTATTTAGTAAAAAATATATACTATCAGTTGAAAATGAATTCTAATGATAGTGACAAAGCAGAGTATGTAAGGGTTCTAACTGCAGAAAATGAAATTGATCCTTCAATATTGAGGGTGTTATTACAATAACATCCTGAATAGTAAAAAGAAATTGTAATAGTTCAAACCAAATTTTGAAACATTTCCAAAACCCAAAGTTTAGAAATAGTTGACATGTAATTTTGTTAAAAATTTGATGAAAATCCCATTCAGTTTAAATATTTGTGTTTGTTACCATTCTGCTTTATTGCTTATTCAATTTATTGTTATAGATTCCTCAAATCTTGTTTAAATTAAATGATTGGCATTTTGCTGTTGGTAGTGTAACTGTTATACAGTCTCTTTTTATGTTTAGTACCTGTATTTTTTATTTAAAATAAAATAACAATATTATAATATTAGTTTTTAATTAAAACTAATGGTAAATAATGCTTTTTCTATGCTTAGGTTTTCTTCAAAAGTTCGGAGCAGTTCAAGCAGTGATTCAACTTCACTAAAGTCATACTCTTCATCATCGACGTTGTCGAGGAAAACACCATCCAGTCGATTCTTGACTGATTTAAGTGATGTTCCGGTTTCTGAAATTCGAAGTCGTTTGACTTCATTACCAAAAGGGGATACCAGCCGCCTGTCAAAGTTGAGTGAATCTCGTTCTTACACCAGATCGGAATCTCTTCAGCCATTAGCGTTGTCATCTCATAGGAAGTCTGCATTATCGACTATAGAACAGTCATCAGGTTCTTGTGAAGAGGTAATCGATGAAAATCATAATAGTGTATCATCTGAAGATAATAATGCAAATTTGTCTGACCGAGTTGAATCAGACGTGAGATCAAATGATTGCAACCAGTACAATCAGTGCACTAAGACTCATGAAGTAGATTTTTTAGGTTCACTAGTCGATCGACCAGAAGGAATTGGTAAGTGTGTTGACAGTATTTTTCAAGAACAAACAGTTCAATTGAAAGAGAAGAAATGCGAAGAGGATGCTGAACCAGTGGTGACCACTGGAGAACAGTGCAGTGATTCAGATGAACCTTTCTACGCTAATGAAGTAAGTAAAATGTTGTTTTTTTGTTTTGTTTTGTTTTTTTTATTTATATTTATCTGTACCTTTCACTTTCTGTTTTGTAATTATGTTAATGTGATTTTGCTTTTAGCATTATTTTATTTTATTTTTTTTTTTTGAAGTTTGATAAAATAGCATTTAATTAAACCTTATAATATTTGAAGTTATTTTTTTATTTCTATTTAGTTTGTCCACCACTTGAGGTTAATGAAAGTTTAGTTTGAAAAAATTTTGTCTTGTGTCTAAATTACTTTTTTTTTGTTTTTTTCTGTATATCTACTTTAGGTTCAATGTTTCATTCTTATATAAACTCTCTGGATTTAATTAAATGATTCGTTAAATTAACATTTTTTTTTATTCATTTTTCATTGAAATTTTAATTTGAGTAGAAACAATTTACATTATTTATTAATATTTGATAAAAAGTTAATTTAATTAATCTTATAATTCTAAAGGTATTTTACGTCTTAATTTGTTGTGAAAATAAGTGTGAAAGTGTCCACACTACCTTATGTATTGCAGTATAAATGGTTGTATTAAGTACCACCCACCGTTCATAATCCGATTACAGATTACACTATGCTGCTTGGTTCTTTGTAGCAATTTCTCTTTTTTATCTGTACGATAGAAATCAAGCTTTTAGTTAGCTACATTTGTAAAAGTAAGATTCAACCTTCAAATAATGGTTATTCACTGAGTGACCCAGATTTCTTAGTAGTCAATAAAAAAGGTAGATGACCTCTGGCTGTAGGATAATACATTTGCTGTTGTGGCTCACAAAATAAAACTTACATGTTGTATACTTTGTTTCACAAATGAATGTGGTTAGATAGACCAATTGCCATTTATTATTTTTTAATGTTTTTTACTTCATTGCTAGTTTGTTTTCTTAAGTTTGTCATATTAAAACCCTAATTTTGGTTTTGCCTGATGTTTAGTTTCACTTTGTAGCCTTGCAAATTATGATTTGAAAAGTTGTTTTAATTTTTATTCCTTTCATGTTTATATAGCCTACAGGGGGAGTAATTTGTTTATATTTGTCATTCTTTTCTTAGTATGAGGAATAAACTATTAGGATATTATTTTTAATAATAGTAATAAAAAACTTTAGATAAAATATGCCTAAATTTGGGAAGTTCAGGGGAAGAAATGATGCAGGAAAATAAACATACATAAAACTGTTGTCATTTATTAATGAGATCAGTATTGAAAAAAAATGTTTTTTCTAAAATTTCTGCACAAAGTATTAAAGCATATTACAGGTTTTGTTTTCTTGATTTTTTAGTTTTACTGGAGTACCACATTAATGATTTCTTTTTTTATTAAGTGATTAATGTGCTGGTATTGTTATTCTTTGCTTAGTTATATTTTCTGTTTATGCTTTTGATTTCCTACTTACTTAGTGTGGTCATAACAGGATTCAGGGCGTATGAACTTTACCACAAGTCTCCTTTAGTTAGATTGAACCTCTGCTCTCTGTCCAGTTATTAACAGTCATTTAGATTTCTTCTATCTTTACCTAGGTCTCCCTTCCATCTCCTTTTGCCATAGACCATATTCATTATACTTAAATGTGTCACTTCATTCATTCATTCATACTCTTGCCACATCTCAAACCTGATTCATCTTTCTTCTACTATCGACATTCTACATAAAACTCTTCTAATTTGTTGTTTTTTCTTTACCTCTATAAGTTGGTGATATAATCCCTTACTGGTATGTATTTTTTATGTTGGACTTTAATGTGATTAAAGTCCAGCATACTCCTATACATAGGACCCAAAACACATGACATTAGTTTTTATACTGTATTTTTTATTTATTCTTTAAGCAATAACAGAGTGACACTTAAATTCAGTTCCTTTATTTAAAATGAAAATTAAACTTTTGGCTTTTAAAAAATCTTTTGACTGGGATGTTTTTTTAATTTCATAGTAAGTATTTCATTATTGATTTTGATTTCATGTCAAGAGAACTGTTAACCCCTAGTTATCAATGAAATTTTACCTATTTACCTGTGTTTGATGCTACAAAGTATTTTTAAAATTAACATTTTTATTATATCTTTATGTGTAATTGCATAAGTATTGTAATGTTGAATTCAAAATTGTGGAATGTTGTATAAGTGTCAGAAATAGTTCATTACACCAGTCTTGGGCCTAGGATTCATAAGGAAATACAAGTTTTCCCCGAAATATCACCAATAATGCTTCAGTTTTAATTCAGCTTTAGATTTTTATAGTTTAAAATACAAATTTCTGATATAAGGAAATTTTGCAGTCTCTGAAGAAATTTCTTAAGGTTAGTTTATGATATCAGTGAAAAAATTTTTAATAAAAATCAAATAATTTTATGATTGTTTTTTATTTAACAGAATGAATTTTCTGTTTTTAAGTTTTGGAGACTTAATTTTTTTTTTTTACTTCTTGGCATATTTTTATAAAAATCTGTGATTTTTGCAATAATACTGTTCAGTTTTACTTTAAAAATAAAAAATAAAGATTAAATAATACAAACTATTATAGTATAGATCATATTACTTTTGAGGGAAAAGATAACAAAATTCTCATTTTGTTATCTTTTCCCAGTAACTATTCTGTTTTACTTCTGAGGAAAAAATAATATTGTTAAAAAGGAAATAGTTTTACAGACAGAAAACAAATGTTTTTTATGAAATCTGCATGAAAAATAAGTGTTAGACTAAATATAAAGAGTTAGTTCCTTGATGTTGATTAGTCGGCTAGAATCATTGTCATTTATTATGTAAACTCCATTAATAATATTTCCTCAAAATCTTAGGATCTTTTTCATTATTCCTGTTTCAGCCTAAAAAATCATATGTAGATTTCTTTCAATTCCGATTAGTAATGTTATAAATGATAACTTCTGAATATATTGAAGGTGGATTTTCTATTTTATGATGGATTTTGCAATGTTAGATACACTAAAATAATAAGTATGTTGTATTATATTAATCCAAAGTAATGTTAAACAAAGTAATCCACACTAAATATTCATCTGTTTTTCTTCCCATCTTCATTACTGATTACATGGTGAATCAGAACTTTTCCTAAACCTACCAATTGAAAAGAAAGGTTAAGATATGGTTAAGATTCTGATACGGTTAAGGTTATAAAGGTTAAGGTACTTCATTGGAGTTAAGATATGTTTTAACTGAAAAACTGCTTTTTAGCTTTTTTATTAAAAAAAATTCTGTCATTTTAAATACCAGTATCATTTGATACATTTTTGAATGAACTTTGTCCTTAAATTAAAAGGCTTACATTAAAAAACTCTAGCTACATTGATTATTGAAAAATGTTTCTTCCATTTTTATATTATAATTATAAGTGTCAAATTCTTTTCAAATTTCTCTGCAATTTGTTTTTGCTTTATGTATAAATAAGCATTAATTATATATATAAAAGATTGCATATTTTGTCATTCTTACTGTGTATCTATTTGCTTTCTTCTATCGATTAAAAAATAAATTTTGCATAGTTTGTGATTATTGAGTGCTGTATATGAGTTGTTATCAATCCATAATATTCTTATCAAGAATAGATATTAATTAATCTTGGAGAAAAAAATTTGAGGTTTTTCTTTTATTTTTAAATGTAACTTTTTCTTCCAAGATAGATTACAATCAATCGTTACACCTAAGAAATTCACAAGTGATGATTATTCTGTAGTATAATTACATAATGTAATTACGTTGACATTACTTTCTAATTTGCTGTATTTATTCATGTAGTGTGTAAAGTCTAATTTGTTTTCATTTATTACTGATTGACATAGCTACATGTGTATTATTAAGCTGCTCTTAATATTAAGAGCAGCATAATATAATATAAGCTGCTCTTTATATTAGTGTCTATGGATTTATATTAGCACTGGAATGTAAGAATTGCATTGTGTGCATAGGATATTACTTGTCAGTGATTAAAAAATCATTGATGGTGGCTCTTTGATATAATGTTGTTAAGCTAGACCTAATATTGAATGCAGGGTATTCTACCCAGTACATCAACAAATTGATAATTTGTTACCACTCCTATCTCATTTTTTGTCTACAATTTTTTTCTTATCTAAGGTAAACCTGTTGTTTACCCTTATGGGTAAACCTGTTATTAATCCATGTAGAGTTCAGATTTATAGGTTTAAATCTAAAAAGATTGCTTTAATGCATGAAATGAAAGGTGAAGCCATATATCTGATTAACAGAAAGATAAAACTGTAGATTGTAGCTCTTTTTAGCTTTGTCCTTTTCTCAACTAATAAAATTAATGCACTCTAGTATAAAAAAAAACTTTTCAATTGTTAATTAAGGATAGAAGTAGTTTATATGTACTACATTTTCAGATAGGTAGATTTTGAAACCGTGTAGCTCATGATGGGATTTATGACAAAAAGATTTCTTCTGGAACAGATGCTTTTGTATCTATTTTTGTATGTTAGCAAAGTTTTAGCCTTAATACAAGGGGATGAGGGGTTAAAGAGGTTTTTTAAAAACTTGTTATTTCCATTTCCACTGTTTAGCAGAACGGTTCAAATACTGGTATCCAAGTATTAATGAAGTGAAGTAAAGCTTGACTACGTTTATGCAATTAGAGGTTTCCCAATAAATATGTGTGAAATATTGAGCAAAGCTGCACTAAGATTTTAGAAGAAACATGGAGCTACAGAATATATAGAATAGTTTTAGTGCTAATCGCAGTGACTATTTTTTTCATTCTGATTTTATATATGGTAAATTAAATTAAGTATTTACATACTGGAAAAAAAAATTTTTCAGTGAAGTCTTAATGGAGTGGGTAAAATATGATTATTACCTTGTAATGTCAGTTGCACAATTTATTTTAAAATGGTTTATAGTACTTAATGATGTTATGGATGATTATAAATTGCCATTTTATTAAAGTTTTTGTTAGTTTTTTTATTTTGTTATTTGTTATGTGTAAAAGTAAACATTTACATTTATCATGTAATAAAAAAGATTATCATCTGTCTTTAAGATATACAATTTTTTAAAGTTTCTTTCAGTTTAAATATATTAAGACCGCATAACAAAGCAAAAAATAAGTAAATAAAAATACACTGTAATTCTTTATGAACATGGGCAAATGTTATTCAGTGTATTATTTAGGCTACATATGATGAACCTGTGACTGTATTGTGCGGTTTTACCCTCTACTTAGTTAAATATTTTAAGGTATAAAACTTATTTTTTGCACTTCAACTTTTTTCACTCATTTATGAAAAAACCTTTGAATGCAGTCAAATTTTGTCCAACCTCCTTTTTCTTTTTGTCCAATCAAATTTTTTTTACCTCCTTAATTAATATAAGGATGTGATTAATATGATGTGCGAATCATTTTACTAATTGCCACTAAATAGTAATAACAATTATCTTTTAACTTTTTAATCAATCTCCTTAACCCTTATTACAAGGCTGAAACTGCTACCATAATAACAAATATTAAAAGTTATTTTGTTGTTAAATCACTAGAACTATGTGGTTTCAAAAGTTGGTTTAGGTGAAAAATATAGAAAAAATTGGATTTTTTTCTTCATTAACGACTGGAAAATGGCCTGATAATTCTTGTTATTGCTATTGCATGTTAATTAAAAAAGAAAACAAACTTTATGATGAGCTGTGAATCCAGTTTAAGACTTCTCATGGATGTGGATTGGAAAGTCAGAATTCTGCCCTTTGTTTTATGCATTATATAGCTGCTTTACTGAATCAGTTATATCTTATCAACTTATGTTACATTACAAGTTATTGTTACACAATTACTTCTTATACACTATCAGTGTTATTTTTTGATATTTTAATACCTGTATTAAAATAATACTCATACTTGAATACTGCTATAGGAATCAACATTTTTAGGTAGCTGATCGATTCTGGTCAGTTTTGCATCTTTCCTACTTCATTGTTATACGGTCAAAAGATATACCTTAATAATTAACTGGTTGATCTTTTTTTTGTCAGTTTCATTTTTTTTCTAGCAATTGCATGTAATGTTAATTTTAACAAATTTTGCTATAAAGTAATAAGAGAAATTCGGTCATCCGGGGGTCCTACCTCAAAGGAATATTTATTTCATGCGAGAAGTATTTCAAAAAAATTTTTAATATTACATTGTATTCTATCCTGGGTCCTTTTATAACATATTAGTTATTTATTTTAATTTTTCAGAATAAGGTAGAAGAGTCAGAATCATAGTCATTATATATGATCATTTTTGATCATATAAAATCTTTTGTCACATATTATTGTAAACTGATCAGTTAGATTGAAGAAAAAACAAAATGATTTTGGTTGACTGGATTTTATTAGATTTAGACAATTTATATATATATATATTTTTTAAATTGTATTAATATAAACCACATATTGCAGAATATTGAGATAGGACTTATCTACCTTAATTTTATCATTAAAGTACTTTTGTGGGATCTCGCTTCCTCAGTCATGATTGAATTCAGTTAATACTCACTTAAATTAAATGAATTCATGATGAGGATGTGGGTTCCTGTGAAAGTACTTTATGATAAAATTAAGGTAAAATATGTCATCTCAATATTCTATACTTGGTTTATATTAATAAAATTAAAAATATAATTTAACAATAGAGAAGTATAATATGAATCTTAAAAATATTAATTTTAGTAAATACACGCATGCACGCACACACATGCAATTGAACACTATATGTTACATTAAATAAATACAATTTATTTCAAATAAATAAAATTATTGCATAAATACAATAGATATTTTCCATTTGCTGTGATTGTTTTAATCTCACCAAATTTCTTTGATAAAAAATGACTAATATTTAGTTTTTTTATGTATTTTTATAAATTCAATGTCTATTAAATTAATAATGAAGTCTCTCATGAAACTATTAATTGTATATATACATTATATACGCATCTTATATAACATATTAAGAGTTATATATATTTGATGAACACTTTTTTCTTAAATTGTATAACTGGGTAAAATATAAATAACTATAGAATCTGTAAAAATAATTAATCCCTTTTGTATTTCATAATTAAATACTAATAAATTTCCCTTATGAGTGGTTTGTGTGTGTATGTGTAAGATACATTTTAATTATATGTGTAAATGCTTCATTATGAGTTGGATGTGTTTTATTTTACTTTGTTTTTTAATTTGGAAAGCAAGGGACAATTACATAGTATATATATCTTGTTTTCTGGCCAGACTGTAAATGCTATTTATACTTTCTATTTTGAACATTCACATTTCATCATACAGTAGTATTTGTAAAACACATTGCTATAAAATTTTAAGTAAAAATTGTGCTGTTTTATATATTAAGGTAAATTATATTTTTGATATCTAATTTTATCACGTTTTTTTTTTCTTTTTAGTTAATGACATTTTTTTGTTGAATTTCAACTGTCAGTGTTAAATGTAAATAAGATTATATTAAACACACTTTTCATGTAAGAAAGTGTTGTTATTTTCTTTTTATTTTATTGTTATGTTTTATCTTTGTTATCACTTACTGTTATGATTTAGATTATTTTTATAATTTTTCCTTATTCTTTGAAGAAAAGGAAAACTTAATTAAATTTTGTAATTTAATAGAGAGAGATACGTAGTTGCTATTTATGTATTAATTTTACATTCAGTCCTTAATTTTTTTTCATAATAACTTATTATAAGACTCATTTTTTATATCTGTAATTGATTTAATTTTTTATTATTATATTTTTAATAATTCTTAAGCCTTTAATTACCTTTTTGCTGAATGTTAATTACGCTTGAGCATTGTGTAAGTTTAAACCATTTTTTAAATTCTCTGACGAAGGGACCAATGAATCTTAAATACATGTAATAAGAGATAAAGTAGGTTTTTAGAAGAAATGTTAATTAATTAATTAAATGTTTTTGTGTTGTATAACTATTTTTATTTTATTATAGTAGGTTCTGATGATAGGCATTTTCTCTATTAGAAATGAAATAAATTAATGAATGAATTTAACTTCCGCATTCGTTGTTTTCTCTCTATGTATACGAGAAAGTTATTTAATGATTAATACAATTTTAAATAAACAAACAGTATCAATCAGCATACTTAGCTATACTTGATGTTTATTATCAGTGAAAGAAAGAGATGGTTCTTAAGAAATGATTTATAAAGAAATGTTAAACCCAAAGTAAATGGATTCTGTTCAGTTTTAATTTTAATTTTGATAGATAAATTTGTTTAAAGAAAGAAGGGCATATGTTCACGTGGTTTTTACCTTATTAGAGAGGTTTGACTGCATTTTTAAAACTATCTTCATATATTTTTTTCAAAAATTATTTAAGTTATATCTAAATATAAACTGCTCTGACAGTTAATAGCACATGGCTTAGAAATCAGTAAATATTGACTGCTCACCAATTACAACTGGTTATTTTGTTAACATTCCTTTATATCATATTGCTATTCAGTAAGATTATATCTGCGTTTGTAGTAAACCCGTGCACATATCCTCTGCTGTTAATACGATTTTAATTTCAGATTCTTTCTTGTTATCATAAGTAAATCATCAACATAGCATTTTTAATTATTAATTGTAATTCTGAATCTTGTCATGGAAGGTTTATAACAACTGGTAGAAAAGTTATTCAAATTTGTTAACTATGACATACGATATTCTCTCTTGTGAGACTAATAAGCCTCTGATGATAGTGAAGTTGTTTCATCTATTCTGAAGTACACAAAGCGGCAAATGTGCTTACATATCTATATCAGAGTTGTTCTGTAATATTCTCATTTTTAATTTTATTATAAAACACAATAGAACATGCAGCATTTTATTAAACAAGTTTAGCTTTTCCATATACCATAAGTTTGTTCAACTTTCACATACCACCATTTATTAATGCTTAAGGTCAATGAATAAATGGATATTTTTTCATAGGGTAATTTAATTAACTACCCAGATAACTATAAAATAATTATATAATACAGTTATTCTGTTAAAGCATTTTCATATAGTTCATCAACAAAGATTGATGATGTGATATTTATTTTAATTCATATATATTTTTTTTTAATATGAATAAAAGTTGTAATATTTATATGTATTATGATACATACAAATAACACTAATTTAACAAAATAAACTTATCTCTTTACATGTTTTATTTATTGAATTCTTTCTCTCAGGTAGTTTTCTTTTTTGTAATTGGTAAATTTCAATATACGGCTTCTTATGGCTCGGCTAATACCCATTGTTGTTCAGTTTATTATACCTATGGTCTGGCAGTTGAAGTTCTTTCCTTATACTCTTATATAATGATTTTAGTCACATACGCTCTCTATTTTGAACTGTATGTAAGGAATTTGGAACTGGGTAGCGTGTCATAATTCATGCTGATTAAGTTTGTTGGGTCCTAGAATACATTATGTTTTTTCTTGAGTAGAAAAACTATTTATCATAAGAATAGATGTATGATTACAATAAGCACTGTAACTATGCCTGGAGGGGGGGGGGGGTGAAATCATATTTAAATATATTGTCCACATGGGGGTTTTATTCAGTGGAGCCAATGTAATTTTTTTTAAGTGACCCTTTTGAAAGTCATTATTGTATTAAACAATATTTTTTATTGAAGCTTAATATTATTATACTTTGTGTTTAATATTATAGTTTATGATAAGTATATTTTTTAAGTGTAGTCCATCGTGTAAGTTAGACTATCACATAACAATGCTGACTGTAAAAAAATAATCTGCACTTTTTTTGTGTGGTTAATTAATTTTCAAGTATCAAAGAAGAAATATAATTCAAGAAGATCGTTTTAACTATATTTAAGCATAAGATGATTGATGTGTATTGCAGTAATGTCAGCTCTTAATTATAAATTACCAGAATGGAACTACTTGAAAATTGCAGATTGTTTCTACATTCTTCCAAAACAAGTTTGAAAATTGTTCATGTTCACGTTGGAAACAAGAAACTGTTATTACCTCTTATTTATGAGAGTGTGCTTCAGAGAATAATATAGTACAAAATGTGTTCATGGAAATATATACAAGTAGCTCTTCAGATGACAGCTCTTTTTTTAAGAAGCTTCTTTAAACAAAGTTCTGCTGCTTTTTTATGTATGGAAAAGCAGAGAGTAGGTAAACTATTTTTTCAAAAAAACAATGGCCAGAAGGGCAAATTTCATACTGGGAAGAAAAATATCTAAGTCTCTTAAGGATTCAAAAAAGAATACTATTATGATATCAAGATTTCCTTTACCTTAAAAGAAAGTTTTTAAAGTTTAATAATGGAAAAATCAAAAAAGGGATATTTATTTGACCAATTATTTGAAGTTAATAGAAGAGCTTGATGAAAACGTCTTGAAAAATCTAAAAGTCATGAAAAATTTCCTGGGAAGAGGAAGGCTGAAAATTATAAAATAGTACATGGTGAATGTTTTCACAAAGACACATCAACAAATGGGCACTTCTAGCAGAGAATATGAAACCTGTACATGCATGCTTTCTGGTTATTACTGGATACATAAAAGGAACATAAAATAGCCTGTATTTACTAGAATATGAATGAAAAACTCACTTTAGATAAGACAAACTGTTCTTGTAATATGCTAACTAATTTTTAGAGAAAATACAATTATTAAACTTTATTAAAATCATGTTACTTAAAAAACCTTGCCATTCAGAAAAATATGGCTAATAAATTTGATGTCAGTGCAAAAAATTATGAAAGAAATTACCTGTCAGATCAGTGAAACACAAAAAAGTAAAATTTTGTTTACCATTGCTTATTTAAAGTATATGTATATATAAATAGTATTCTTGTGTGATATCATTTATCTTTACTTTATGCATTCAGCTTTGTGGAATGTTTGTTTCTTTTTTTGTCACCAGCCACTATAGTACCACGTGTAATAGTTAATTTCTGGCCGATTTCCTTTTCTCCCAACTCTTCCTCATTTTCAAACTATGTTCCTTTCCTCCAACCAATTTTTAGTGCTACAATTTCTGGTTCCTTTCTGAAAACCTTCACAAACTTGGATCTTCTTCCTAAGTGTATCTCTTTCCCTTATATCTGTTGGTTTTATATCTGCAATCTTGAGATCTTCTTTCACCTGTGTGAACCACTTAATGTTTGTTTCGCCTTTGTCGGTCTTCTTGAAAATTGTTTTTGTCAATCTGTTTTCATCCAGTCCAGCTAAGTGCGCGTAGAATGCCAGTCTTCTTTTTCGAATGGCATTTGTAAGTCTGTCTATACTGAGGTAGAGTTCTTTGTTCTTCCATAACGTCCAACCCTTATCGGTTTTCCATGGTTCGAGTATTTTTCTTAGTATTTTTTCCTTTCAGCCAATTCCAATTTATCAATCTCTCCTTAGTTTAGATTTATACACTGTGCAGCGTACAGCACTGCAGACCTAACTACTGTGGTATAATGTTGAATTTTTCCCATCCTTGTTATCCTTTTTTTATTATAGATTTTTTGTAAAGCCACAGGTCTTCTGCAATTTATTTATTTTTGCCTTATTTACATCTAACCAATTTGGTTGTATTGCTTCGTCAATATATTTGAATTTCCCTGTCTCCCTAATAGTTCCAAGGTTTATTATGAAATTATTTGTTGAATACCTAATGTTGGTCTTGTCAGCACAATTTTATTGATTGATTTTCTTAGGCCTGTTTTTTCAGCCATGTCAATATGATGTTCAATAGTTCCAAATAGTTCCTCTGTTAGGATTGCAAGGTCAACTGCAAAAGTGATACAATCTCTGTTGAGATTTTTTTTTAGCGTATCGTAATCTAACTTTTGTAATTTTCTTTTTTAGTAGAATTTTCTTCAATCCCTAATTATCTTTTCCAAGAACACGTTGAAAAGAAGTGAGGATAGGCCATCTCCTTGCCTTACATCTGTCTGAATGCTGAATAGTTGTGAGATTTCTCCTTTGAACTTAATTTTTTATATTGTTCCTATTAGGGTGAACCTTACAAGGTTCAATTTTTTCTAATCTGCAACATATTTTCTGAGTATGTTGAATCATCATGACATTCTGTCAACGGATTCATATGCCTTCATAATATCCACAAAGACTATCACTATATTTTTGTTTGCAACAGTATATTCTCTAATTAACAATTTCAGGTTAAAAATCTGTTCTGCATATCTATGTTTCCTAAACCCCCTTGATTTTATCCTATGTACGGGTCCATTTGTTTTTCTAGTCTGGTGAGCAGGGCTTTTAACAGGATTTTGTATGTAACAGGTAACAGTGAAATTCCATGATAGTTACTGATATCCTTGTCCCCTATTTTATGAAGTGGATAAATTTAACCTTCATTCCTCTGCCATTTCCTCCTTTTCCCATATTCTCATGATAATCTTGTTAAGTGTTAGAACAGTATTTTCATCTGCATTCTTCCACACTTCAGCCAATATGGAATCTTCTCTGCAAGCTTTAATATTTTCAGATTAATAATTTGCATAATTTATCCCAAATCCAATGACACAGAGTCCGGGTGTTGCCATTTTGGTAATGTCTCTGGGAATCTCTCCTTTGGTTCCTCTCAATTGAGTGATGCCTCAACATATTTTGCCAAAATTTCACAATTTTCCCTATTGTAAGTTTGCTTTCGCAGGGAGAATGGTGTCCTTAGAAAGCAAAGTTTTGGGGGTCTGTGTTTGTCAACTTTAGCTTAAGTAATTTGTTGGAATATTGTTTATAGTCATTTATTTTTACACGCTGTGATAGTGTGATAAAATAGAGTACTGTTTCTATTGAATCTAGGTGCCCTAGTACTATAAATTTATCCATACATATTTTTTTCTTTTAGTTTTCAATTCATGATAGCGTTTATAGTTTTTCTTTATTTTATGTTGGTTGAAATTTTATAGCAATGTGGCCGTTCTGGCGGTTCTTACAGCATGGTCATTGTTACTTGTTGGTGCTTTCTTGTCGTTTGGTTTGGGAATATTTCATTCAACCGATACATATACATATGTGAAAACACAGCATCACAGTGTTTACCTGTTATCATCTAGTAATAATTTTAATCATGATTTAAAACCATCCAACACAAGATACTTTCAGGTATTTAGAATATCCATGTTACATTTTACATACATCTGCTAATTTTTTTTTTATCAGTTTTTGTGATGTGTGTAATTAATATAACACTAATTCAATTTTTTTAATTTTGAATGATAAATATAACATTGTTACTTTACTTAATCTCATTAAATCTTTGTTTATATAGTTGGTATGGATTGTAATGTTAATAATTGCATAATTTTAGGTCAGCTTTTTATTAAATTAGTTCTGTTAAAATTTTTTTGTTAGTTTTGAATTTTGTGATTTATTTGCACATTTTCTTTATTTTGTACATTGCTTCTTTTAGGACTATTAATTTGATGAAAGATTTTGATTTCATTCAATACTGGACGTAGTAATATTAGAATGATGTGCTTCATTTGTATATTTTTATATTAATTCTAATTTTTTTTTTTTTCTATTAAAGTAGTTTTGAATACATTTTTTTTTGTAATTCATTTTTTTGAGTTTTTTCATAATTTTTCCATGTTTAATGACTTTTTTTTAAAATGATAGTTAAGCATATGATAGTTTGATTGTGTCTTGTTTATTTTTCTTCCGGATTAAAATTACACACTTATCTTCCAGCATTTAAACAAATTTAATTCCTTAAATGTAGCATGTTAAAAAAATGTTTCATTCATTGTTTACTTCATTACTGTAGGTGACCTGTTTATTTTTGCTTATTGATGTCAGTTCTTGTTTCTGTTTAAATTATTGATGTGTTCTCTGCAATTTTTAGTGTTGTATGTTTTATTTAATTTACCTACACTTTTGCAATTTTATTTTGTTTTGTTTTATCTTAATAATGGCTTCATGATGTTTGTGAATTAACTTTGTTTGTTTATCTTAGTGTCTACCAAATGCTTATCATGTTTAGATAAAAATGTTATGCTTATCATGTTCAGATGAAACTTGATGTAAAGATTTTGGGTCAGAAGTAAAGTACTGCTTGCTGGAGGAAGTACTTGGCTAATGATTTAATAAATATCTTATATTAATTTTTTATCCATTACTACAGATGAATTAACATTGTTTTTTTAAAATGTTAGGCAAACGCTGACACTTGAAAATCTGCCCTGCTGCCTTAAAAAGGCACACACAAATAACTGTCAGATGCAAACACTTTCACAATGAAAGTATACTCCATGCCTCAGTCAATCGTAATGAAACTTGATGTAAAGATTTTGGGTCAGAAATAAAGAAAGTACTGATTGGCTGAGGAAATGATAATTTAATAGATGACATCACATTCATTTTATTATCCATTATGTAGAGATGAATTAACATTATTTCTCTAAATGCCAAACACTAAAATGAAATGAGTATGTAATCTGATAATAAAATTACAATGATCATAACAGAAAACCATCAATAAGAATGTTGGTTTTAGTAAACATTTTCCAATGTCAGCAGATTGACATTGCATTTGAGATTTGACTATTCGTTATTGTATATTTTAAGATTTCTAATAATAATCTTAAGCTGTCACTTTTTAAAAAATGAAATTGATTACTGTAGTCACTACAGAATAAATGTCAATAGTATTTTCTAGTTATCCATCTTAAAGAAATTGTGTTGAAACATTATTTCTTAACTTACGTGATGTGTAGTATAACTTCTGCAACCACTGATATATTAAACTTAACCAAAACGTTGTTTATTTTCAAGATATTGTTTGCTATGCTGTTATAGGTATTTTGTTACTCAGATCATAACAGATGAAATTTATAGTTTTACAAAAAAACTATTGTACTGTCATAAAATACCTAAAAACTAAAAATCCTGTGCAATATTGCCTTTTAAACAAATTTGTGTTGATGTGAAATCAAGCAGTTGATGTTTATCCTGTCTTCTATTTCAGTCCACTCGTCCACTTAATTTTTTTATCTCGGATGATTATCACCAGTATTCGGACATACTGGCTTACTTACCATTTTAATATATATATTAAGATATTTATTGATTTTCAATAGTTTTATTTCACTTATTATCTCTCCTTACAAGTAAATTACATCTAAGATTGATGTGAATTGCCATACTTTATCGTTCAATTAAATTTCAAAGATTAAAATTTAATGTTAGTTTTAACATATAGAAACCATAGTAGTGAAGTTGTTTGAAGAAATGTAATTTTGAAGAACTGTTTATTTTATTTGAAGTATTCTATATATGTAATATCTAAAATGCACACACACACACACACACACGCACACACACACACACACACACACACACACACACACACACACACACACACACACACACACACACACACACACACACACACACACACATATATATATATATATATATATTAAAGTCAATTTTAAGACTTGTATTCTTCTGTACTATGAAACAAATATAAATAAATAACTTGATCCACCAAGTACAGAATAAAATTAAATTAGGTAGGATGACACTTACCTTATATCATTATATATACACAAGAGTACTTTCACGATTTTCTTGCATCTTCAGTTGATACAATCTCTTTATTGTTCACGTAAAATTTATATTATAAATACACACCATTAACAAAATAAATTCTTGATAAATATAATAAAACACAATTTGCTAAAACTTTAGATATAAACATTAAAATTAAAGTTAAAAATTCCATATATAAAAATATGTTATCAAGTAATAGAAATATAAATTAAAAATTAAAATGATAAATATGTTAAAAAGAATGAATTTGTGTGTGTGATTTGGCTAGACAATATTATGTTACTGGGTAGGATTTTAAATAGATTAAACTAAAAATTAACAATATTTCATAAAGTGCTGCTATCTGTTGCAGCCTTTATAATCAATTAATTTCATCCTCACACTCTGTTGGTTGGTTGATCAAGCTGAATTCCATTTTTATATTTATATATATATAAAATTTCTCTAAAATATCTAAACCCCTATTATTATAATTCATATTAAATTTTTTAATTTCTAATACTTCCAAATTAGTGTAAATATCAATTTTTGAATGTTTATTATCAATAATAAAGTTTTCTAATGTCAGAGACATTAGAAAAACGCAATTTTCCATTTTTATGGAAAATTATAAACTTTTATTTATAGATAATAAACATTCAATAACTGATATAATATATATATATATATATATATAGTATTCAGCTTAAAAGAGCCTCATCATTTAGTTTAATCTATAAATAATAGTTTATTGGCAAACCCTTAATAATAATTTACAAAAGGTGTTGAAAATGATGACCATCCACTTCTATGCACTTGTCAACACGTTTGATCATGTTCCTGGGTACTCTTGTTAGCTGTACCATATCTATTTCCGGGATGGCACTGGTAATGCTTGTCTTCAATTCCTACTGTGTGTGCAGATAGCTCTTATAAAGAATTTCTTTTAAGTAACCCCACAGAAAGAAGTGTCAACTAGTCAGATCTGGGGATCGTGGGGAACACAATCCTTAAGAAATAATTCTTCTACTAAAAAACTCCTGTGGCAGCTCTACAGTAGAGTGAGCTGTATGGAATGTGGTGCTGTTTTGTTGCAACCAGCAGTCACGCTCATCCTCTTGCAGTAAGGCTGTGAACTGTTGCATAATTTACATAATTTCTTGGTAGTCAGCAGCATCCAGTTTTAAAAAAAAAAAATCAAAGGGTCCTATTATTCGTCACCTTGAAACCGCACACACCATATGCCTATTTTTTTGGGTGTAAGAGAGATTTAAAGAAAGTGTTTTCAGAATCCCAAATCTGGTAGTTCTGATTATTAACATACCCACTGAGGTGAGACTATGCTTCATCTGTGAAAAACACGTAATCTAAAGTGTCAATATTACCTCTAATGAGGTTCTTGAACCATTGACAGTAGTGAATCCTTTTAGCATAATCAACACTCGTTAGCTCATGGAAAACCTGCATTCGATACAAACATTTCGGCATTCTTCTCGCTGCAGAGTGGGCTGAACCTAATGAAATGTTCTTTTCCTGGCTTAGTCTTCATAAAGATTTATGAGGAGATCTTGTAACTGCCGTTTTACTGTCCTGTACGACCTATGTTGAGCACATTTCTGGCCTAACACCAAACCTGTTTCATAAAAGTTTTTAAATAACTTCTGAATAACACTTTTCACTGATACTTTTTTTTTCAAATTTCTTACTGAACTTTTAGCAACACACATTGAAAGATTTCATCTTTAAATAAGTTTCCATCAAGAATACATGTTCTTCAACAGTTTAACAACATTTTAAAAAACAACAAACAATTATGCAACCTTGTTCAAATGCCAGTGCTTGACACAGACTGGCTGTACTCAAATTTGCAGGCAATAAACAGTCCTCCTCACCCCAGTTCCTGTTGTACCAACTATTCCACAATACTTTATACATCTCACACCAATATATACATTTTAATAAAAATTTACATTTATTATAAACTATTAAGTGGCGGGGCCTCCTTTAAGTTGAACTCTATATATATTTATAAATGTATTCTAAATAGGGTTTTCTCCTATTTACGTTACGCTGTATTATGTTACACTTGCTGTGCCAGTAAATGAAATCTGTTTTAATCAAAGAAACAACTGTTCTCTTAATGTCTTTTATGCATTTCTTTAAAAAAAATTGACGTGAGTAAAATTTATTGTTACTTTATTATAACCTCTCATAAATACAAAATAGACGAACATTAACTATAGCTATTCTCTTGTAAGTCTAGTGGTCTCAAATTTCTTGCATGAACATGAAAGCATAAATGAGATGTTTAATATACTGCATGTTCCTCTCATGACATTTGTCTTTATTTAGTGCACTTTTTATGTTCATTGATGTAATTTATTTATTAACTATTTAACTGGCATGATTTATGATGCAGCATATAACATTTATAAAGTCAGGATACAGGTATGTTGAACTAAATATTATGTTACTTTTTTGTACGAGTCAGAAAGAGTATTATTCATTTTTACAAGGTATTTCGATCTATTTGTCTGGTTTTGAGAATGAATTCACCTGTCTTCATTCTAGGTACAGTTATGTTGTATGTTATTATATAGGTATTTTATGTTTTATTTATAAAAAAAGTTGTTTTTCTTAAATTAGAATAATTTTATTAAAGAAAAAAATTGTAAACTAATTACGATCAAGTACTAGAAATTACCACATTATTTTACTTTATTATTTAAATTATTTGTTACGATGTGTATAATTAGTTTATTGTTATATTTTTGTTTATATTTTTCCAACTTTTTTTATATGTACCCATGTGTTATAGCATTGCTAAATTCTGGTACTGTTTGTCAAAGGATATTTATTTTCTATGTAAATGAATTCATTTCAGTGCTTTAATTATAAGTCTCATTTCTCATTTGTAAAATATTCACTAATAATGGTTACTATTACCAGACAGTCTGTATTAAGTATCCAAAACATTAACATTCCTGTACCTTATCAGTTTCGTCAGTAACTGAAGAAAATTAATTTAATTAAAATTAAAAATTGTTATACAAAACCAATAGTTTATACTCTAATAATTAGTCATTTAGAAACAATAATATAAATGCAGTAGCGTTATTAAAATATGACTCAGTTACAAGTAAGCTTTATCAACGTTTACAACTGTGCTCTAACATTTAACTGGACTCAATGGTATGTAAATCAAGCATTAATTATTAATTAATATTAGATATTATGTTATTAGAAAAATTAGCATTTGTAGAATTATTAATAACATTACTGTAAAGACAATAAGTGGGTGCAAAATGCTGATGAATTTCTTTTAGATTTTGTGCACTAAATAAATGTAGCTTACATATTTATAAAGTTTGTAATGTATGGTATTTCTTACTGTCATCTTCTCTGCAGGAACTGTTGCCATACCCTAAAAGCAAAACCAAAACCTTCCTTACGTGATGAGATTTTGCATTATGTCCAAAAAAATTGTTCCATAATTTTTTGCGAAGCATGTCAACCTTTATTATTCTGATAAACCTCTGTTATTGATTCTGGTATCAAAATTTTATTGTTAAATGTCTTAATTTACTGTTAGACTAAGAAATTATATGAAGATAATATAATGTGAAGGAAAGATCTTTTTTTATGTTTAAAAATTTTTTTTTAATGAGCTAAATTTTGGGCATGATTTACTGTAAACATTTACTGGGCAAAGTAATTTTTTAATAAAACTAAAGATAATATTTAAGAAATGTAACATTTTTTTAGAATGAAATTCCATTACTACTTTATTGATAATCTGTAATTCAATCCATAAGAAAATGTATTACCATATGGCAGCATTTTATTGTACGCGTTGAAAATATATGTTTTTACGTTTAGTGTGAAGCCTGAGAAGATAGTGGTTTTTTTTTTAGTAAGCATATAGCTATAAGAAAACTACTCTGCCTAAGTTCAGTATTGTTAATCTTTATTGTACACTTTGTATTACTTTTCTTAATAGTTTAAGCATATTTTGTCAACCAGCCATATTACTACATGATTGCATTCTCTTAGTCTCTATGCTGAACAAGAGTGAAGGTATCCCTTATAAGGTTAATCCCCGCTACATTTTAATGAGTTTGGAATGTTGACAGCTACAGTATATTCGGTTCAGTAAAGAAAATAATAAGAAATCATTTCATTCCTGACAGATTAGTGTGCTTAGTATTTAAGTTGTTTATTACTAGGAAAGCTGTACTAACTTCAAGAGCAGGTTTAGTCTTCTGACAGGTCTTGTTCAACTGTAGCTTTTATGGCATCTAACAGATTGTATACAGGAATATATTTATATCCTTTTAAATTCTTTAAGTACTAGAGAGATTTCTAGAGTAGTTAAAATGCAAGATATAAAAAAATATTTCATTTGATAACGAGGTCCTTCATTTCATATTTCCTGAAGTTTCTTAATCGAACCTTATAATAAAAGTTTCATGAGTCAATAATTGTTTTTTATCAATATTGTTTATGTAAAAAGTTACTGTAGAATAATCATTAAGCTTTTCAAATTATTTTGTGTACTTCATTTGCAGTTGACTGGAATAAATCTTCCCTTTAAAGCTTCTATACCTACACAGAACGTAATATTAAACTTTATTGAAACTTTCTGCTTTGTTTTCTGCAGTGGCAATTCATTCATCAGTTTTTGTAATCATAACAACTTTCACCTACTGACATCGAGAGTATATCTATAAACTATTGTGTATATATAAATATCAGTTTCAGCATTGTTTAGTAGGTACTATATTTTAGGCAGGAAAAAATTTCTAATATTTTACTAACAAACATCTTATAATCCACTTTGATCAGCCATGTTTAATATTTTTTATATAAACAAAAAGCTTAAAAAAGAATCATCAACTTTATCAGAATCATTTGGTGTTCCAGGATGCACAGTTAATTGAAACTTTCTAATGTTTATAATATGTATAAAGATGTTAGTGCTTTTAGTCTAGTCGCTCTATAAAGTTGAGTGATGTTCTATTTCAGTATCTAAAATTAAGTTTAAAGTAAATGTTTACATTAAAAATGAAATGATTAATTTTTGGCTCAGTTACATTTATACAACCGCAAATAGTTAATTTAAAATCGGCTACAATTATTAACATAAGTTGAAACCATTGTGTGTAGAATGTTTCAAGAATAATGGAAAAATAAAAGTAATCGTTTCTGAAGTTATCTGTTAAATGCAGGATTTCCTCTCTAAATTGGACGCTTGTGATTCCATCAGATTTTGACTGATTTAAAGGAATGCCTGAGTTAAATGGGAAGGTTAGTGTTTAAAACAATTATTTTGTAGTATTTAATGTGATTTTTATCAGATACAACAAAAGTATAAAAAATGTTGTAAGGCATTTTGCTAATATGTCTTAAAACTGTTTACTTTCCAGAAACATGAAAGTAATAGAGCTTTAAGATAAGCTATAAAATTACCCTTAAAGTTAATTAAAAATTACATTAGTTCCTGCATTTCAAATATAGAAAAAATATATTGTCTCCATTCATTACTGATCAATTCTCAAAAATCACTGTTTAATAGCATTGTTTTTTAAAAAATCTTATTTAGTTAATAAAAAGAGAAAAAAAGAATTTTTTCTGATGTCTTTTTGAAGTGGAAAATTTGTGCAATTCTTTCAGTTTCAGCCTCAGTGTATATAATTTTTTTTTCAATCTGTTTCCAAGATTTGTTTTAACTCAGGTCAGACATTTACTGGGATCTACTACCCTACATAGTTTGGTCAAGTCTGTTTCATATTTTTAACAGTAGACATATTTTTATTTTCACAAATAATGTTTTGTATAAGAGTGTAACATTTCTCTTGTTTGAAGCTTGTCAGTTTTTATTATTCTTACTAAACAAGTATTAGATGTATGTACTGAATTTTTTTTTTTTTAGCCCTTATGAAGTAAATTTATTACTTTCATTCACAAGTATATTCCTAGTCACAGTCTTGTTTTTTATAATGAAAAAACTTTTGAAATAGATTTTACTTGGTACTAAATACTATAATATAGGCTTGAAATATTCTTAGATGTTTCTAATGTTATAAAGTGGCAAAGTTGAGTAATTTTACTTTTAATATAGTACAGATAAAGAAAGATAATACTTTAAATTATTTGTTATATGGTTTCTTGTGATTATATTTAGTTTACTTCAGTTCCTTTTATTGCAAAGTCATATTCCAGTAATGTCTATGCTCCAGTTACATGTATCAGTAGCTTGTCAGTTTTTTGCACCTTCATTTAAATCTGTTTCTTTATTTGTTCATAAAATTGTAAAAATTCTTTTATATAGAGAAAAGATAGATTTAATTTTGTAATTATGAAATTAGTAAGTCAGTTAATTATTGTTTGTATTTGGATAAGTGTGTCAGCTTCTTATTAATGCTAAAACATACATCATATGCACAAAGATATGTTATTTATTTATAAATTTACAAGAAGGTTGTATTAAACACACAGTGAAAGTTGAAATTAGTTATTAGTAATCTAGAATCTACAGTTACATTAGATTAAAAGTGATTTATTTTGGAGATTTAGACACTGATAGAAACCTATTTGTGTTTTGTATCTTCGTATTCATTCATGACAGTTGTCTAAAAGTAAGTATTGAATTTAAATTTAATTATATCTGTGATACAATAACCACAGACATTCTGAAGTATTCAAATATGAATTAAAAGGTCGGTAATGTCTGTAAGGGTTTAAAACCTTCAGGTATTCGAAATTTAAATACTATTCTGTATTTTTATCTTTCGTCAGTGTTTTAGTGGAGTTTTAAACAATTAATGAGTTGTGAATTTTTTCATAATTTATTTGATTAGAGGCTGTTTTATGCATTGAAATACTTCATTCAGCAGATTAACAGTGAAGTGGTACAAAATTGTAGTCTGCATAAATAGTTTGGTGTTCTGCATAAACAAGTTTCTGTTTCATATATTCAGATTTTGTTTCATTTTTGTGAATGTCAAGGTATTGCATTAATATTTCACATACTACCATTTTTAAATAATGTGATTTTTGTCATCATAATAATAATAGTTCATGCGCAACAATTAATACATTTATTTACATGCATGTATACTGCATCAATAGATCAATTGATCTGTATTAAGCATGTACTATAGTTTTGTTTTTTTTTTTTAATTACTTATTTTATTCAGGTTGAATTACATAATTTCTTGCTTTAAATTGAATCATTAAGAATTTACTATTATTTTATTTGCTCTATCATGTAATGCTACCATTTTTTATTCAAAGATAGTGAATATAGATTTAGTAATCAATGTTTGTTGTTTTTCTGGTAATGGAAAACATTGATGTTCTCAAATTTAAGTGGTTTAGTTACCCCTAGATTGGTCAGAGGTGCCTTAGTAATGTTATTTGTTGTCTATCCGTGTTCAGGCTACGATGTTTGCAGACTGTCGTGTTTAATTTTGTGAGTGATGTTGTATTTTAACAATATTCTCACAGTAAAGAAAATACATAATTATAACAATGTTGCTTGATATTAGTTTATAAGTACCGATTTGATTGAAGTGCCCTCGTTGAATTACATATGAATCTGTATACAGAAGTACGTACATTCATGTATTCGAATAAGCTTGAATTATGATCAGAAGTGTTAGGTTGTTGCTTAATGAGATAACAAGTGTGTTATCTTATAAAATGTACTGATCTAATAGGCACATTGTAATAGGTTTAACTCTGTAAATCTTTGGAAAGGAAACTGTATCCCTTAGGCAAAGTGATTAACCCATATCCTTAATAAAGAAGCTACTTCCCTAATAAATTGAACTAGGGCAGTGATTCCCATGGTTCTTATCCAAGAAGAAAGGATGAAGGATATGGAAATGGAGCAGTGAACCCTGAGTGAGGGATTGCCTCTCATTGAGGTAGTTTGGGGCTAAATCTATTCAAAAGATTGTGTTGATTATTTCTGTCAGGAATTTTTCCATGTTTAATGTAGAATACAGTAATCTATATAGAGATGAACATTCATGATATAGCCAGCATCCTATGAAAATAAGTAAATAGGAAGTGCGTTAGTATCTGTTAGAGAAAAATATAGGATAAATCAGGTCTTCAAAAAAAAAAGAATAATGCTGCCGATTGTTCGTTCACTACCCATGCTTATTCATTTTCTAAAAAGAGGTATTTTCATAAAATATAAAGGTTGATAATAAAGCAAATAAAAGTTGATAATTTTGTTAATCTTCTGACTTGTGTAGCTTAGTTTTTGTCATTAAACTAGAACTGTTGTTACATAAAATGATTGTACCATATTCTTTATAGAAAGAAAGTTATGAATTACGGACATCTCTTTATCAGTTTCAGATTACATTGCAATATCCTAAAGGAATGATGTACTTTGTTACAGTTTTAATCTTCACCTCATCTCTACTACTTCTGTCTCTAAGGGCTTTGTTATCTGTTGCTTTAATGGCATCATGTGTACTCTCACAGCTTGTATTTCGCAGATCAGGTTGTGATGTTCCATGACCAGAAATTGGCTATAGATTTCTCAGCTTATTTATTGTCTGATTACTCTGCTGATTTAACACAATCCAACATGCTATTCATCTAAACTGCTTTTTTCTAAACTCGTTTTACTACTTTTACTTTGTTACAACACATTGCATCAAGCTCTGCAGTTCATATAAAGTTTTATTATGTTTCTTAATTTTTATATCTGTACCTAGAGATTGCTGCTAAAGCATAATGAAATAATACAGAAATAATTGCAGTTTATCTTATTATCCAGGCTAATTCCATGTTGGGATATTTTAAATACAATTTATTTCTTTTTTTATGGAAATTCAGAACCCTACGTGGTTTTTTCAAATGGTGCATTGTTATGAAATACCCACAGTAAAATAATTAATTTTTTCAAATTGAAAAATTAGATTTTTCTTATTTACTCATAAGTAAATTAAAGACTACTGATTTAAACCGTTCAGGTAAATGCATGAGACTTATAAAAGTTTGAATTTTAAATACAATACCATATTAAGTTGTCTTTGATAGTAGTTAACAATTACATTATCTTTCTGTAATTTACAGTTTATTGTAATACACTAAAGAGCAATTTTTATTTAACTTTCACTTTGTTCACCACTGAATTACAGTGATGAATCTTAAAAATAACTAATCATTAATTAATCCTGACCTATACATACACTATTTTAAAATCAGTCACAAAAACCTGTGATAATTTTCTCAGCTTTCACCATTAAACATTCTTTCTTTTCTTAGTTAGGAAAATCCCTCATTTAAATAAATCTATCCTCTTTGTTTTTGTTCTATTTTTATTCTGAGCTCTCATACACTTCCTATTTAATTTTACCATAACAATAATATTTTCTGCCTTCTTACCCACATATTTGTTTCATTAATTATTTAATAATTGTTAAATCAGTAGGTTTTGTCCTAGATAACTCATTTACTATAACTTTTCACTGTGTTTTATTCCCTAGTTATCATCAGTCCATGTAACCCTCTCCTGTGGTATTAAAATCTTACAAACTTTAACCTGTAATTTGTGTGTCTTAGCTGACAATGTAGCATAGTTAGCTCATAAATCACTATAATAATTTTTTTGATTTTGGCATTTAATCCGGATTTGCTATTCTTTGTATGTTGTAATATTCATATGTTATTTTTTTAGTATATCGTAATTGTTAATTAGTCTTTTTTTAATTCAATGCCTATTTTATTTTTGAACCGTTATAAATTGTATATTCCTCACATTTTATCTATAAACCTTTTAATTTAAGCAAACATTCTTTAACTACAACAGTAACATCATCATAGTTTCTCCATGCAAAATACTAATATATATATATGATTTACCTTCTTGATATTTTACTTAGTTGGATCTAAAATTTGATTCTTCACTCAAAATTTTCTTAACATTATAACTGTCAATATATAACAATTTTCTGTCCTTATAGCTAATTTTGAAGTAATGAATCATTCTGTTACCTACATCATTGCTCGAAATATGTTACTGTGTGATCTTTTTTAGTTAGTTGTTACCTTCTCGTATTTTCTTTCATCTAACAATGAATACCTTTCATTAAAATTACTCATTATATTAGATTCTTCTCTAAAGTAATTTCTCTTCAATTGATTTGGAGCTGATGGACAATACAAATTATATAATGATGTGAAATTTTCAATTATAGTTCCATTATATATTAGTAAAAATTACCACATACAGTATCCATCATTTGCACTATTAAATTTTTATTCCCTTCTCTGGTCTAAACCCATATTATTTTATTTATGTTTTTTTTTTTTTGTAAATTTTTACTGATGTAACTTTCCTTATGCATCTTCCAGCTTACTGGGAATGCTTGTTCACTTTTCCCTTAAATAACTTTGTTAATTTACTTCATTAACTTAGCTAACCCCATTCTAAAATTTCTGGAGTCAACCCATCAGTTATGATTGATAAATGGTTTGTCATATAATAATGTAATCGCTTAATTTCTACTTATCCATTTTGCTATGTGGTTCTCTAATTTATATCACTACCCTGAGCCTGATGTAGAGAGAAATTAAAATATTTTTTTTTATAATTGCTTCATTTTTCCAACAATCATGAACCAGAGTTCATTATCACTTCTGCAGTAGTAAAGTACAGTTGCTGTACTTCACTGTTGTTTTTATTATTTGGTAAATCTTTGAAAGTTTATTTTATTATTTTTTGTTTGTATTTATTAATTCTGTATTTTGGCAAAATTTTCATATCACCTAGTTGATTCGCTTCACTATTACTTTTTTATCATGTACATTGAGTTCAATCATTTAAAAATATTTGTGCATTAGTTATAAGTTACAAGATCTTCAAGGGATACATGAATCTATCAATAGACTGTTTGGTTTTAAGAACCAAACAGTATAAAAGGTACAGTATGTATAAAAGGTACCTTAAAATGTCTCTGGAATCAGAACCTCCTGTTTGAAATAGTAATCTTGAGAGGGGAATTGTTGTTTTCATAAGTTTGTACAATAATAATAATAATAATAATAATTGTTTATAAAAGTTAGTAGTGTTCATGGCATCACATTATGGCCAGTGTCATATTGATTTTTCTTCTCCACAACAATAACAATGGCTGTTTTATAACATTTGTTTCACAATGTTGCAATACTAATTGCCTATCAATAGTCAGAATAAAAATTTCACATTTTGCTTCAGAAATCATTATTGAGATATTCCTTAAAACGCTACTATCATTATCACTGGGAGAAATAGGATTTAGTTGTGATTTATTTGCTGGTGATTTGGTGATCTAGTCTATGCAAGGCTGTACCCAAAATATTCTGGACTGAGAACAGGACTTGCAAAAAAATGATTACGTTAGCATAATTCACTGGTATAGTAGTATCACCATATTATGTGAAGTAACTACTTCTAGATTAATATTGAGGGTTATGATGTTCACTGGTTTGTTTAATGCATCTGGTAATTTGCTATTGATATCAAAAGATTTATTCCTAACTGACCGAGCTGTCAATTCCAACTTCCTCTGTGATGTTTTGACTATGCAAAGTGTGAAAATGTGTTGCCTTGATCTTCAGTTCAGTTTTTGTGTCACAACTGACTGCTTCACTGTGATATTTGTCATGTTCAGAATCTGCAGAAAATTCAATAGTTTTTGCCCAAAAACAACCTGATTGTCATCTTCACATCACAGGATTTGACCATCAGGCTGAATTTTTGTTGTTTTCTTACTGAATTTGACCCACTGTGATATTGTTTGTGTTCTCAGTAATGTAGATTAAGTCAAAAGGGTTGTGTTTTTACATTATTGCAGATAGTGAGAAGGAGTATTGAGTAATACGCGACACTCTTGTCATAGAGTGGGCAACCAGGAATATTTTATCAACAGTGAACAACTGGTAGCTGTATCATCAGTCTGGAATATTTTGTTCAGTCTTGTTTTATCATGCATAGTTTAATCATGATTAGTCTCTATTATCTTGATCTTTAATAGGAAACACTAGACATTGATTTTTTCTCAGATTTGTACTTGAGTTGGTGTGACAGTGGTTTTCTGAAAAATTAAACTTTTTCTGGAAAGAAATTTTCAAGACAGCTTGTGTACAAATTGTTAAATAGTGGATCACATTATTTTAAAATCAAATGAATTATTAATTATATGTATGAACAAAACAAAATTAAGCTACAGGAAATTAAAACTAACTTTTCTTTTATTGAACTTTATCTTGTTTAAACAAGATTGCAAAGTAGATTTTTACTTATAAAGTTCAAGTACTTACTAGTTAGCATTTATCTGCTTGAAATTTCAAATTCTGTAAAACATTAACAGAATGTTTTGTAAACTGTGCTTGCTTTTTCCAAGAATTATTTGAACCCATGAATAATGAGCTGGCCTATGATGAGAACTTGGTTGTAACGAGCAAAATTCCCGAATTTGTTTAGTTTTCTATCTCATTAATGATAAATTAACTTGCTTTTAACGAGATATCGACGCATCATAAACTTTGTTATTATGAGCATTTTCATTTTTTAAGATACTGCAATTGAAAAAATTAAATAACAACCAAATAATCTCAACACAAGGGAAATTCCATTTCTTCATTTACGATTTATATGTGAAGATTGTGACATTTTATCTTAGGCTTTTTCAGGTCTGGTCTGAAGGGTGAATAAAAGGTTTGTAACAGGACTTTGTACAGTACAAGTTCCATTGCAGGATTATAAAGGCTGATAGTTATTTTAATTATCCAGGTTTTCCTGTTTGCAAAATTCCAGGAAAGACTGGGGCCAAACAGTTATCCATCAAAACTGTCCAAAGAGGTTCATCTAAATCTATAGCACATTGTAAAAGATTTAAGTGAAAGTCTGAAGAGGGGCGTGGTTAAATTTTACCTGTCCTACCACCACTGGTAAATTCATTAGTCATAATTTTCAGTTTAAAAATACAGTACTGTACAATAGAATCAGTTAAACAAAGAGTATTACAATAAAGTGATCAACTGGATACCCAGTAGCAAATACAGTACAATAATACTGTAGTTGTGTTAGTGAATGTGTTTTCATTATAACGTTTCTTGCTAAAAAAAAAAAAAAAACTATACAGTATACAACATTTAAAAAATAGTCTATCTATTAACTCCGGTTCATTTGTAATGGTCAGGCGTCAAAAGGAAACAACTGTCCGTGAGTGATAAAATCCAAATTATCCAAGAACTGGAATAAGGCCTATCAGATTCATATATTTGCAAAAAACAAGGACTTTCTTCATCATAGTTACAACAGTATGTAAGAGTCGCAAGAAACTTACAAGTGCTAGTGAGACTAATAATGTAAGTGAAGAATTTGTGGAGTACTTGAATAAACTATAAAACTGTTCTGATGATTACAGGTATAACATTATTAAACAAACAAAAATAAATGATTATTTTAAGGCTAATTAGTTTGTACGCGCAATTAAGTTTTGATGTATTCTCTTAGAATAAAGAAAAAATAATTAGAATGATTTTTTACATTAAATTAATACAGTTTGTATGTAAAAACATGTGACAGAAATTTTTGTGTGGTATTCATTTGTTACTTTCCTCAATGATTTTGGTAAGTTTATTGCACACTTATTACCATTTTGTTTTTTGCTAATTCATTGAACACTAACAGTTTTGGTTAAAAGTAAAAATAAAACGTATTGGCATCTAAAAATTGTATTACGTCTAAATGTTATTTGTTAGTCTATAATACAAAACACATCGATATTTTATTTTAAAACAGCTTCGTCTTAGGTATACTGTATATTTTTTGTATTATAATAGATAATGACCACAATTAACTGTTACGAGGTGGCAACTCAGAAGTACTGATCACTCAGCTGTAACGAGCATATTTGACTGGCCCCTTGAATCTCGTTATAACCAAGTTTTACTATATTCTAATTTGTGTTTACAAAATGAGATCCAATTAACAGTGGTAATTGAGTAAACTGACTAAGAATATGTTTAAGAACTGTCTACACTAAATCACAGTAAAGAACTAATGTAGATGTTGTTATTAAATAATAATCAGTAGTTAGTACAGAATTAGTGGAAAAAAATTAATAAACAGTTATAAAACAATAACAAATGTTAAAATTTACTTTATAAATAAAATTTTTAAAACTGGACAGTTGCTATAAAAATTCTGCCTTATCATAGTTGGGTTTTCTTTTATAAACTACAGATGGTGATTTTCTAACAATTAAAATTCACATTTAGTTCTTTAGTTTTATATTTTATAGATTGCGCTTGAGCATATTCTTAAATTTATTAGGTTTATCTTTGTAAATAGACTACACATCAGTAATAAGATTTATAATTATGTGGTTAACAATCAACTGGAATGTTAAAATTATTTGTAATCTTATCTCACTTTTCTTCATGTAAATCCTGAAAATGCTACTAGATGGTTTCTATCTCCCCTATTTCAAGTTGCATTGATGTTTAATTCAGATTTCTACAAATTATTGTTTTATTGATCATAATCAAATAAAATTAATTGAATATGTATTCAATTAAAAATTGAATTCATTATTTGTTGAATAACAAATTCGTTTTTTATAGCATATAACACATTTGTTATTTATAGCATAATTGTGTGTACATGTATTTCATGAAAAGATTTATGACCATAAGGAATCATTTTCCTAATGTAAAAAAGTATTATGCTAGAAATGATTATTTGTGCTTTGTAATATGTTAAGAATCATCATGTCATAGATATCCAACTTAAATTACTTACAAAATTATGATATTATTAAACAGTGCGTGATTATTATTTTTATTTTAGGATGCAAGCTACCTCAAAGATTCTGTAACAAAAACCAGTTCTCCACTGAGCACAACAGCTGTTTCGCTTAGTGGAGGGTTGAATGGTCTTCGAAATATTGGCAATACTGTAAGTATAAGCTATTTGTGCTAATCTTTTTATTAGTAATAAGATCTGAAAAAAGCAAAGATGTAAAACATGGATTATCTATCAGTCAACAAGAAATTTTTGAGTTGTATAAAATACTCTAAAATGAAAGCAGATTAAAAAACTTATAACTGCTGGTTGTAGCAGTAAGTGATATTACTGTATTAGTGAAGTTCTCACTAATGTATAAACTTTACTTGCTAAATGAAAGCAAAGGCTTGTACAGAAAGTTCTCGTTCAATGTTGCCTCATTATAAATTTGTGCATAAATTATAATCACTTCTGTTAATGTTTTGTACAATATTATTAATGCCAACATGAACTCTCTCAAACATATTATTCCTAAATTTTAGAAATCCCCTCAGAAAGCTTTTAGATTTAATTACCAGAGGTAATGAAATGTTGTAACATTTTATGTATAATTATGTATGCTGGTGAGAATGTATAAAAAGTTGTGCAAACTCCTATGGAAGAAGATGAAACAAATGACTTGCTTAAAAAAGGTGTTTGTATAGATTTTTTTTTTTCATTGATGCTGCATTGTATATTCTAACAGAAGAACTCAGTTGAGAACAGATCTCTGTAGGTATAGGCTTTAAAGGGCTTAAGGCCCTTTAAACCATAAGGCTCCTTTTAAGTGACCATAAAGCTAATATACTTAAAAAAGAAATAATAAGAAAAATTCCTAACATACACGGCAGTTACTTTTAAAAAAATCCCTTTTGGCACGCTGGAAGGCAGAGGTAGATTTCACTGGTGCTAAGTAGGGGATAAAAAAGATTTCCACCTTAAAGTTAAGAAAAACTTCAAATTTACTCAATATGACAATGGTTGCATGTGAAAAAAGTTTCACGTGTTTAGCATACAACAAGCCCCATCTTATAATTCCAGCACATTTTGGTCATCCCTTGCCGAAATGGTTGGTCTTATCAAAAATTGTTTCAGACAAAAGTTTTAGGTAATGTTTAGAGGACTAACAACTGCTTTAAATCGATTCGATACTGTGCTTATTAAGGAAGGTATGATTTTTTTTTTGTCTTTGAAATCCGATTTTTTCCAACCCCTGGGCCATTGGTTGGTGATCTCAAAAGACCTTACTTATATAAGTTTTAGGCCCTTATTCAAAGAATAGTAGGAACTTTAAATGAATTCAATAGTTAACTTAGTAAGAAAGTTATAGCGATATTTTGTTTTTTTAAAAAAGCCCCCCCCCCCCCATTTCCACCTCCATGGTCTGATTTTGCCCATTAATGAATTCAACCAAGATTTTGGGTCATTGTATTTTATGTATCAATTTGAAAGTGAAGTACAGAATAAATAAAGTAAGATGACTTACCTTATTCCACCATATATACAGGAACTCTTTCACAATTTACTTGCATCATCAGCTGCATTATATATTCATATATTCATCTCAAATTACATTACAAAGTTCGTAAAACATAATAATATATCATGCAGTTATTTATTTTATTTAAAATTTAATACCTTTAGTCCTTTTGTTTTTTATTTTAAACTTTTATTCATTTAAATTAAAACCAACATTAAAAATTAAATTGTAAAAGTTTTATTTACATATGTAAAAATATGACATCAAAGCATAAATCAAATTAAAATTAAAAATCAAAAATTAAAAAACTTAAAAATTAGTGATAAAACTAGAATGGTTAGCTATGATATTTGTAATAAGTATCCTAGTATACCCATAGAAAAAACTATCAACATAATAAAAAATAAATTAATACAAAATCATGAAGATCCCTTATTTATTGAAAATATTATTGTTATAAGAAATATATGCAAACAGAATTATTTTCAATTTGATAAAAAATATTACTCCCAGGAAAACACTCTACCGATGGGTTTATCTTTGCCATCCATTTTATCTGAGATTTATTTACAGGAGTTTGAAAGTAAACTTGTTTTCGGGATAACTCATATACATGATATTTTATTATGAACTAGATAGGTTAACAATATTTTTGTGGTCTATAATCCAGTTATATGTAACGAGCACTTAATCATTTTTAACAAATTAAATTCCTACTATAGTGGATTGAAATTTGTCTTTGAAATTGATAATAATAAAAAAATAAATTATTTAGATGTTAATATTGAAATTAATAATGAAAATAATCAATGTATAGCTTCAGTATATAGGAAACCCACATCTAACAAAACCACTGTACGTAGATCTTCAAATCAGCTGTGGTCACACAAAATTAGTACTTACACAAACATCGTAAACAGAGAAATTAATTATACAAACTATAACGAAAGTAAAAGTAAATTAAAGAAAAAAATAGGTATTATAAAACAAATTGCCTTATATAATGGTTTTGATAATTCTTTAGTAGATAATATATATAATAAACAAACGTCAAAAATTAAAAATAATTCACATTTAATAACATAGACAGCACACAAAAAGTTGACAATATATATTTAAAATATGTACATACTGATAAAATAGTTGAACATATTACAAAGGTTTATGATGATAATAAACATAATGATTCATCTAATTTACATAATTTGAGTGGTATTTATAAAATTGAATGTAATGATTGTGACCATTTTAATTAATTTTTCATATTTTAAAATTTTGTTTAATTTTTAATTTAACTGAATAAAAGTTTAAAATAAAAAGATTAAAGGTCTTAAATTTTAAATAAAATAAATAACTAAATATATGATATGTTATTATATTTTACGAAGTTTGTAATGAATTTGAGATAAATATATGAATATATAATGGAGCTAATGATGCGAGTAAATCGCGAAAGTGCTCCTGCATATATAGTGGAATAAGGTAAGTCATCCTACTTTATTTATTCTTTACTTTGGTTGATATAATAAAATAAATATATCTGTATATAGTATAGAGGAGTATGATTCTTAAAATAATTGATTTAAAAAAAAAATAGTACGTAAATGTATATATAAACCTTTGAACTTACAGTGGTTTTGGGGGATGTGAAACACAAAGATGTGTCAAAATTTTCTGGAAGTCAAATCATGAAACCCATTACAGTAGGTAGCTTTCTTATGAAATCTACCTAAAAGAAATCAACTGAATAATTTTTTTTAATTAACTTTTTTCATATCCTTTTTTTAATTTATATTATGTAATTAATAGATTTAATTAGTTAATAAAGATTCACATGGTAAAAACAGTGAGCATATCAGTGAATTTAATTATTTTTTCATCTTATATATAGTAATTTGCATTGTAATAAGGTTTCAATGGAAACTAATAGACTAAAATGATGTATTTCCCTTTTTATTTTATCTTGTGTATATTTTTTATGAGAATCTGGTTAATTAATTACATAGTGATTTTTTTTTTAAATGTGACTATGAATTTACAAGGAATGACTGTATAACACAATATATTAACATTAGTCAAGGCTGTGAATTGGCTATTGAAGAATGTGTTTTAGTTTCACTTTATTCGCTTAGATTATATCCTTTTTTCAGTGTTGATACCTTTTTATGTATATTTGTAATTTCCATCGTTTTACAATTTCATCTTTTCAGTCTGTTTTTATTTTTTTTATTACCATTAGTAAATTTACATAAGCGTTTGTGCTATATAAAACTTGAGTAGTTACAGAGTTTATAGCATTAATAAATTAATTTGGTGACTTTGTATTGCAGTGCTTTTTAAATTCAGTCGTTCAGTGCCTATCTAACACACCTCAGTTAAAAGAGTATCTGACCAGCGGAGCTTATCTTAGTGAAATTAATCCTGAATCTAGAGGGGCTCTCATTAAGTGTAAGTACAGTTTTTCATTTATACTAAAGCTGGTGTAAATATTTATTGTTTCAGTAAAGTAGAATTGTAAACTAAAAAAAAATTTCAGATAAAGATATTATGTAATTTACCAGTAGTGTTATTACTAGTATTAAGAATAAATTTAAATTATTAATTAGACTATGAAAAAGCCAAATTTTGATGTCAAAACCAGTAAATACAACAAGAAAATTGTTTATGTTTAATGAATACAATTGTAGCTGAATTAAACACATTGTATACTGTATGTTTAAAAGATCTTGATTTTATTGTGTGTTCACTTTGGTGAATTTCTTGTAGAAGTAAAGGTTCAGATCCTTGTTAAAAAATTCCATAGTATTATAATTATTTTTTATGTAATTTATCTTTTTACACACTTAATATAAACAATAGAAGGTAGGATATAGGACATCATTATTACCTCATATCACAGGAACCAATTTTTTGTGTTACATGTGTATTTTATTTCTGAGTGATATATAGTGTAATTTCTTTTGTTATCTTAATGGTCTTATTTATCACATTGTCATACTTTTTGTTAGTATTGCCCCGATTAATGATTTCTACCTTGTTGAAATTAAAATATTTTATCAATTTATTTTGGCAAAAAAATTAGTATATAATAAAAAGTTTAAAATTAATTTCTGGTTTTGATTGATAGAAATTTTTGTATTTTTGTGTATCACCTTCTCTTCATAATATTACACTTTACATAGTTTATGCATACACTATGTACACTTAAATTTGATTTTTTCATTGTTTTTTTTTTCTTTATTATGTAGCTTGAAACAGTTTTCATGATTCTAATATTTTATCTGAAGTTAAGTGGATGTATCTTCTGAAATTGAAAGCGTGCCTATAATTCCATAATGTTGGGGGATTTGGACACTTTCTGTGATTTATCTGCTATATTTACCTAAATTCTGGATTTTTTCCCCCATCTTTCAGTTGCTGAATAATAGTCCAACTGAATAAAGTTATGACCATGAAATAGAAAACCATTTTTTTTTCTACTGTTTCCTATTACATCTTGACAATGAAAAACTGATCAGCTTCTTATCTTCATCAGCAGATTGACTTATTATAGTCACAAACAACTTGTGCTTTAAGAATTTTTTCCCTTTCAGCATTGTAACTTCAGTATAATCAAAAGAATGAACAATGGAAGCCCTGAAAATACCCTTTTGATCATATTATTTCAAGTTGTTCATGATTTAAATTCTTATTGTTACATATCATGAAAGTAACTTCTTCCTTTCTTGTTGAATAGTAACTAACTGTTTAAGAAAATGTTTTGTATTTTACCTCATACCCACTGCATATTTCTCTAATGATGTTTATGTTTCAAAGTATTGAATTCAGTTGTTTATGGAAGAAAAATGAAAATATCTGGTTATGATTTTGAATTTGTTCCTTTGGATAGTTTCACTAAAAGTAGGAGATGAAATTACATCCTTCTGGTCCAATAACCATTTACATTAGCATTATTGGGCTGAGACATAATAATATGTGAACAAAAATTAAGTTTTAACCCTTTTCACTAGACTGTTGCAGCAGCCCCGACAGCCTGAATATTGAGTTGCACTCATTGTGTGCTATCACCACACAATATTGGGACTATCACCATAATATTTCTTATATTGTCAACTTCTGTAATCTATCAGGAATTCGAGGAAAACTAAGTACTGCTGATTTTTGTTTATGCAGTTTCTCCCCCTTTTTTTCCCTTAGTACAGTTCTCCATCTCATATGACAACAACGGAGTTGGAGAACATCAGAGACAATCCACTTGCTATACTAGAAATTTTTAGACAGAAGTGAGAGTGAGGTTTTATAATGAAAATATTTTCAGTGGCAATAGTAATAATAATGAACCTCAGGAAAATGAAGATAGTGATGAAAGAGTGGAACTGATGGTGAACAATCAGTAAGTGATGAAGATACAGACAACGAGCCCCCTTCTACTGATTGGTGCAGTAAGTACAGAATGCACAGCCTAACTTCTTAAAGCACAACTTTAATGCTGCAAGTGGATCCAAGCCACCTTATCCTCCATCAAATGAGGTAAAATATTTTTTATGTTATTTTTCTCCCCTTGAATTCATGAAAAATATGAATGAATGTGGCAAGGAAGAAATAAGAAAAAAATACTCCACCAAAAAGAAAGATCTATTTGGAGGCATTGAGTAGATGTGGCAAAAAAGAGATTATGTCATTTTTTAGTGTCATACTAAATGTGGATGGGTATGAATCCAAAACTTGAAATTCAGGACTATTTCACTGAGGAATGGATTAAAAAAGCCCCTTTTATAAAGATGTATTCAGTAGAGCAAGATTTTCCTAATTTTTTGTGTGTTCATGTTGGACCATTAGTCAGGAGGGGTGCAACAATGAAAAATATGGTGGATGATCTTGACAGGAAATTTAGAAAATACTACATTCTTGGGAGGACATGTGTATTGATGGTAGTACAGTTGGTTTCAAAGGGAGAGTGATCCAAATTTTTCAAGCCTAAAAAACCAACTAAATGTGGCTGAGAGTGTATGTGTAAACAGATGTGTAACTTTCTATACTACATATATTGAACCCTATTATGGCTCACAAACAATACAGTCATTACCTAGACTAAAAACACCATTCAGAAGAATAGTGTTGCATTTATATGAAATTGGTAAATGCTTCTGCAAATGCTGTAGGTTACCACCTGTATATTGACAGGATTTTTTACAGAGTGTGATCTCGCTGCAGAGTTGTGTAATGTAGGGTACCATGTGACTGGTACCATCCATAAGAATAGAAAAGGCCTGCCCGACACACTTAAAAAGAAGAAATTGAAAATAAAAAACCATGAAGTTTCAACATATAGAAAGCATGACAAAACTCTGGCACTAGCACAGAAGAACAAGTGAAATGTAATAATGTTAAGCACTTTGAAAACAATAGCATGCAAAATATGAGAAGGAAGGTGAAAAACAACGTAGGCAAAAAGTTCTGGAAGCCAGTAGTCATCTGTGATTACAGCAAACATATGGCATGGTCAGTGTGTCAAATCAATACATTTTATCATACGGCTTCATCAGGAAGTTGAAAAAATGATGGGGTAAATTTTTTCCTTGTTGCTAGAGGTTTCAGTGGTAAACATATTCATTCTGTATAACCTGAGTGCTGTGACAAACCAGAAACCTAAGTTGTCCTAAAATAAATACAGATTGGAGCTTATGAAAGCCTTGGTAGGGGATGTCCACATCAGGAAGGGAAAGAAGAAAGATAAACCATCTACATCTGACCAAAAAGAATGGGTAAATAACAAAAATCATACTTCACTTAAAGTTTCACATTTATCAAATGTGTTTCTCGTTCAGTGATTTTACAAAATTTTAACAGAAACATTCAATTACTCAAAGTGAAGTACCAAGTGGGTGCCAAAAATGTTGTTAGATGGACTCAAAGAAAAAGTTACTGCAGCTTAAAGATTTTTGTAGTGCTAACAAAGTGAAGGGAATGAAGTACTTAACCCACATTCTAACTGAAGATGAGACTTGGTCATCATACACCAATGTTAAACAAGGTAGTGTGATGTTGGCATTCATTATCTCCAAGCCTCTATAAATGAAAGCAACAATGCCTCAAAGCTATGACCACTGTTATTTTTTTTCTGTTAAAGGAATATTATTTATTGATTCCTTAATTGTAGAAATACTGTAAATGCTGATACATATTGTAATACTTAAAAAACCTTCGATGTCATATTCAAAACAAAAGTTGTGGGGACCTGTTCATGGGATTTTGTTTCCGGATGACAAAAATCATCCATTGGCGCAACCACAATCTGCGACAAAAATGGTTCAAGAATTGAAGCGACTTCAGTGGGAAATCTTTGAACAACTACAGTAAAGTGTCATGATTATTACTTTTTCGTTATTTAAAACAATGAATTACATCACAGAGGTTTAAAAATGACGAGAAATTGAAATATGAAGTAATTAATTCAAATCACCAGCAGGAAAATTATTTGAAGATTGAATAAAACTAGTAGAAAGATATAAAATTGTGTTTACGGTGAATGGCGACTATGTGGAAAAGTAATGCATGTTTATAAACATGCATAGGTTTATAATATTATAAAAGTAAGAGTATATGTAATGTAAGAAAGTATTTAATGAAATAAAATGATTTCTTTATGTCACTCATTTAACCAAGAACATTAATTAAAAATAGAAACATATAGTACATGTAATTTGATGTAGGTGTGTCAACAAAAAACTGTTAATGTTCAGCTGAAATAAAAATTAAGACCAAAAAGAGATTTAGTCTCACTAATACTTACATATTTTATAAATAACAACCATAACAGTGTGAATAAATGAAACACTTTTTAATATTTGCTTGCCCCAAACATTTTGACATAACAATTCTAATAGATTTAAATAAAATTTAATAATAAATAATAGAAAAAAAATTTCTTTATATCTATTAACTTTGTGTATTACACACACTTTGTGTGTATTGCGCAGTTTCAAAAATGTCCCACAGTTATTAAAAATTTGGACATAGTTGTTTTGCTCAAAGATAAGATGTGTGGCTAAAAAACATGATTAATGCTATAAACATCTTTACTTTTTATTCTTCACAATTTTAACATTATCCCCTTCATTATACTCTCCTCCATGATCCCTGCACAACTTGGTGCTAATTTTCCATTGGTCAAAGCAGTGTTGCGAGTCATTTTCAGAAAGCATGTTCACGGTTTCCGTGAACGTGCTCTTTCTCTTTCACAGCTTCACCTGTCTCAAATCTCCTTCCTTTCGGTGCTGATTTCACCTTGAGGAACAGAAAAAAAGTCACACAAGCCAAGATCTTGTAAATAAGGTGTATGTTGCAACGCAGGGATCCCATGCTTAAATCCACCGGGTTGGTCTAGTGGTGAACGCATCTTCCCAAATCAGCTGATTGGAACTCAAGAGTTCCAACATTCAAGTCCTAGTAAAGTCAGTTATTTTTACATGGATTTGAATACTAGGTCATGGATACCGGTGTTCTTTGGTGGTTGGGTTTCAATTAACCACCCATCTCAGAATGGTCGAACTGAGACTGTACAAGACTACACTTCATTTACACTCATACATATCATCCTCATTCATCCTCTGAAGTATTATCTGAAAGGTAATTACCGGAGGCTAACCAGGAAAAAGAAAGAAAGGGATCCCATGCTTGGTCAAAAATATCTTGACAGAAAATGCAGTATGTGCCAGGGCGTTGTACTGATAAAGATCCATGACTTGTTTTTCCACAGTTTAGGTCTCTTTCTTCTTGTTCATTCATCACAGAGAGTAGTTAGGATCTCGTTAGTATTGCTGATTCACAGTTTGACCTTCAGGTACCCAATTTAAGCACACAACCCCATGGATATCAAAAGACACAATCATCTTTGTTTTGAATTTTGATTTGGTCATTCAAACTTTCTTCTGGGTTGGTGAACTCTTCCAATGCATTGATTGGTGTTTAGTTTCCAGATCATAAGTAAAAAAACCAAGATTCATCACATTATCACTCTTTCTGAGAATTTAGGGTCCTTTCCAATGGTGTTCAAAGTGTCAGCACAAATGTTCATTCAAGATACTTATTGTTCATATGTGTGATTCTGTGGCACCATTTTTAAACACACTTTCCTCATGTTAAAATTTTGTGTAAAATCTGCCAAACAGATTCTTTGTCAATTTCTATGGTTTTATGGTTTTAGCAGCTGCGTGAATACTCAACCGAAGATCCTCTTTTCAAATCAAAACACCAATTTTTACAATATTTTCAACCATCGTTGACATGGTAGGTCGTTCTGGACATGGGTCATCTTCCGTTTCTTCTTGTTCCTCTTTGAACCGTTTAAGCCACTCAAAAATCTGAGTGGGTGAAAAACAATCGTCACCGTATACTTCTTTTAACAAAGAATGACTTTTTGTGGCAGATTTTCCAAGTTTTACAAGAAATTGTACATTAATGTGTTACTGTTTTAAAACACTTAACATTTTTCCAATGAGCTGCAGATGCAAAGTCTGATTTGAAGGAAGGCCATGGCCCGACTAAGAGGTCTGCAGTTGACTCTGTGGCAGGAATGGAGAGAGGAAATGTTATGTGACACGGCCGTGTGCCATTTCACCTTCACACGCGCATTTGTAGATTGATCACTTCAGTTTTTTTTTAGCCATACCTTATATGTTTTGTGGTGTAATGTCAAATGATAAGTCTGAAAAACGTTTAAATTATTGGAATTTAACATATTTTAAATCATTGCTATGTTGTGTTTTTATTTATTAATATATTAAATTTATTTTTTTCAGCATTTGCTGATCTTATTCGTGATCTCTGGCAAGGAGAAAACAAGATTATAAATACTACATCATTCAAGAGCCAGATACAACGTTTTGCTCCTCGTTTTATGGGTTATAGTCAGCAGGATGCTCAGGAATTTCTTCGGTATCTTCTTGAAGGTTTACATGAAGATGTAAACCGAGTTACAGTCAAGCCAAGGGACTACACGCAAATTGATGACCACCTGAGGTAAAAACAGAAATTTAATTTTTTACAAAACAGTATAAATCACAGAATAATTTTATGGTATATTTTGTTGTTTATAGGATGATTGTATGTGATTTATTATTGGAAATGTACTTAGAAAAAAAATCTCAAAATATATCCTTTTCACTCAAAATAAGTTCTTTCTTTTGGTCTTCCCAAAAGGCTATCTTGTAGTTTTCCTTCCACTTTAATTGGTGTTGTTTGAACTGTATTTTCCACTTACAGTTTTGAAATTTTGTCTAACTAGATATCTGTGAAATTATAACTGCTAATTATAATCAAAAATTGTGTAGGCAGGCCACGTTTGGAATATGTAAAACAAATTGTTAGGGATGTAGGATGTAGAGGGTATACTGAAATGAAACGACTAGCACTAGATAGGGAATCTTGGAGAGCTGCATCAAACCAGTCAAATGACTGGTTTGATGACAAAAAAAAAAAATTATAATCTGTTCCCAATGTGCATGGTGGGCTGGGTGTTCTTCAAAACTTGTCCCCTCTATATGTATCTTCTGGAGTTTTTCCTGTAAGGACTAGCTTATTGTCATGTATTAATAATGTAAGGTATTTATTATCAGGAGATATTTTTTCATTTCAGCAGTGTTTTAAAAAATATGTTTTCACCACTGTCTCTTTATACCCAAAAATTCATGTGTGGTCATTAACTAATCAGATTTTCTCGATCTTACCAAGTGTTTTTTTTCTTAATTGTTCTTCTATAAACATAATATTTATGAACTGCTCTGGTCATTATTTTCATTTAATTAAATAGGTACCTAAAACATATGTACCATATTTTACAATATAAAATATTTATTATTGTATATATTGTATGATAAAAAACCAAGACACCACGGAAATGGTTTTTTTAATTTGTTCCTTTCAGTTCTTAAACAGTGATAGTCATTACTACTCTGATGAGATATGTAATTTTGTGTCTGCTTCTCTATTTCTTCCTTAGAGACTTTGTTACTGTACCAGTGATATGTATTAAACAAATTCTTGAAATTACTAGAAAACTGTGCACTATACTGTGATTAGCTTTTGTGTTAAAATGAGAATTCTTTATTGTTGAAGAAAAATTTCCATTAAAAATTAAGGTATTTTTCCATTTATTACCCACCACGAAAGTAAGGTATTTTTTATTCACCCACCATGAAAACTTCCAACTATATAAGCTAGCTTAAAAATAAATTCTTTCATTTATATTTATTGCTGTTATCATAAAAGCTTTCAATTGTTTGTTGTATATTATAATATTCAGTAAAATAAGGTACAAACCATTTCAGATAATGAGTGTTGTTTATCTAAAATAACAGTATTATTTACTTAATTGGAAATAAACTTTAAAGACCTACTTTATTCAGTAATATAAGTAAATTATGCAGTATGTACCAGTTGTAATTTTGTAATTATTGTTAGAATATAGTAATGGATTTACCATTAACTACTTTCAAACTTGATTTATACTGTACATTTTTTTAACTATTCGATTTCTTTCTGTGAACAAAGAAATACAATGAAGGTCATAAAATGAACTTAGCTGTTGAGAAAGAGAGAGAAGATTGTAGATATCCTAACATGCATGTCGTGCTGATGTGTGATTGCATTCAAATTTGTGATTACAAGAGGTTGACTGTCCTATTGAATAATTTTAAAATTGATATACGCATGGTCATTCAAAGTCCCAACCATTAAATTCTGTGAAAGAGAACTTTATCACAATCCAAAAATGATAGACTGGTTAGTGGGTCTAAATTTTTAGCTTGTTCTGCAACTGTTTGAAGTCCAGTTGAAGTTGTTAATAGAGAGCCACTATTTACAAAAAGAGAATATAATATCAGAAGGTTACCAGTTCAGCAGTGGGGTTGTTGGGCCAAATAAGGAGGCAAATCAAAAATGTTTTCCTATTTATGGTTCCAGATTATAGTCATGATACCTTAATGACATTTGTTTTGCAATTATATAGCTACAGGAACAACAATACTGTTTTACAAGTAGCACATCTATAACTTCAAATATGACCACAACCATTACCAACATTTTACAGTTAATCATGCTGCAAATCTTGCAGGTGCAATGTCCTTTCAATGCCACAAACTGTTTAAAGATGTACAAGTCTGTCAAATCTCTACACAAATGTAATAGCACAGCAAATGTTGGGCAGTTACTTATGTGAATTTCTATGGTGCCATCACCTTCCTTCCAGTGTCAACCAGTTTGAACAAATTTTACATGATATTAACAGTTGTTGGCCCTCCATAATATATAACTGTATATTTTTCAATATTAATAAATGTTATAACTCAGAAGAGAAAATAATTTCACTGTGGGGAACAGTTAGCATAAAAGTACCAAAATTATTAGTTTAAAAAATAAACTAGGGTACATATATTTCTTTCAGAAAAAAGACTTTTTTATTTTTAAATAAATTTTTTATCCCTGTATTCAGTATTGCCATTGCATCTAAGAATTACCATTATATAATCTCACTGAATCATATTAATTAGTGATCATTTTTCTATATTTGATTGTTTAAATTGTTATGGGATTTCATATAGTGTGTTTAAAAAAAAATCATCCGCAATGAAGCTATTGTAAGCATCATTTTACTATAAAAAAGAAGGAAAGTTTATCTTTGAATACTTTAATTATCTTAATGAATCAATCAATTCTATTAAAAGCAACCACCAGTAAAATGTTTTAAACACTTAAATTACATAAAAATGTTCTTACATGTATTTGAACATTAATGTCTTACATAATCTCATAAAGATATGGATTTTTGAAATTGCACTGCTAGGGAAACAGATGAAAAACAGAATACTCTATTCAAATTTCTGTAATTCCTGCAGGTTTTCTTCAAATGAATTTCAGTTTATGACATTTGCACAGTACACAGTCTTTAGTATGGTTAAAAGTTAATTTTATCCTTTTGGTAGTTCATGTGTTACTAGATTTTAAAGAGAAGATTTCTATTGTCTCATGCTGTTATTATGACCTAATAAGAAATAATAATATTAAAATAAAATTTTCAGAAGATATTCACAATCTGAATACTTTTTCATTACAAAAACTTTGTCACTCGCCCATCATTTTAAACAGGTGATACAAGATAAAATTTGCTGTTAAATAGTAATCTGTATATTATTATAAGTTAAATTAATTAAAGTGATGCTCATAAAAAACTGTAACTCCCCATTGTGTAACTTTAACTATGCAATACCTTCAGAAGTAAAAGTACTCTTACAGTTACTTAATGTATTTTCCAATAAACTTGGAAATGCTACTATAATTTAAAATTAATTTATATTAAATTAAAAATAACATCAATTCTGCAAAAAAAATTGTTAAAAAATGTGTGATGGCTGCAAGTGTTTATTAATTTTTTGTCATCACAGTTAGTTGTAAAACCTACATAAGATTAGTGTTAAGATGCCAACAAAAAGTAATTCCTTATTATAGAAGATTAAATTCATTGTCAACTTAGAGAGGTTCCGTTGTCATATATGGCGTATTGCATACCATGATGAGAAATTTTTTCTTTGTGTCTTAATGTTTATGTGTTTTAAAATTAAATTTATAAATAAAAAAATTAAATTAACAAATATGATTTGATCTATTGATAATGTTTGTTATCCATACGTTTAAACTGATTTAATCTTAATTGCTTTCTATAAGTTATAAGTTGTCTTGTTGGCTTTATTGCAATTTGATAGTTTTTGAATTATGATATTTTTAAGGCTTTTTGACTGATAATTTATTTTAAAAACTTGAAATTTTTTTACAGTGAAAATCAGAAAGCTTTAGAGAGCTGGAAGCGATATCTACGCTGTGATAATAGCAAAATAGTTGACCTTTTCGTCGGGCAGCTTAAGTCTACATTAAAATGCACTGTTTGCGGTCATTGTTCCACAACTTACGAGGTCTTTTGGGACCTATCATTACCTCTACCGTCTAGAACTGGTTCCTTGCGTCTTTCCCAGTGCCTTGAGCATTTCACCAAAGAAGAAATTTTGGATGGAGATGAAATGCCTGTAAGTATGTCTGTCTACATTACTTATTTTCTTTGAGCAGTGATGGCTTCTTCATATGGCCTGTTTACTTTAGTAAACTACTTTAAAAGATATTTTGTGTAGGGGAATTGAACTCTGCATTATTAATCATTAATAAATGCCAATAATGTACAAAGATCTGCAGTTGACAATGGTTAACATCCGTGATATATGGGATATGATTAAATGTGCCTTTCGGTTTGGCTTTTTATCTTTACTTCACACTCTTCAGTATTCAGGACAGTTCTTGAAATGTTTCAGGTGCTGCGGAACCATTAACTTTTAAAAGAACTTTTTCTCTTTAAACTTTAAAGTTTAAACTTTCTCTTAAACTTTAACTTATTCTCTTTAAAAAATGTTGCCCTTTTGTGATAAATATTGAATCATTTAAGTTATTTTTTTTATTCTTTTATTATAATAGCTCCCTCTAGCAATTATGAGACATTTTAATTACTGAAGAAATTTGCCGCTCAAAATGCGTACAGCTATGACTTTAGCAGAGGATATTTGTGAAGAGGCTAAATTTAAAATGAATTCTGAAAGGGATAATAGTCCTCATTTCTGTAGATTTTAATGGCAACAGCTGGTACTGGTTGATACAGCCTGATCAACAAAGCCGAAAGCATTGTAAACAATTCAGTTATATTTTTCAAGAGCATGAGTTCCACAGCAATGAATATTATTGTAATTTATTTATTCAATATAATATTGCTGTCTTAGATAAATTGTCTTCCATTTAATTTTATAGTGAATACTACTACAAGAAGGTTATCAGGCAACATAAGAATTGTACAGTTTGTAATATAAAAAGTTAGAAATCAGTACTAGTTGAAAATTAATTTGTTAAAAGCAAAATACAGGAGTCAGTATGGCAAGAAGAATGGATTATGATTTCCTCCCAGAACATTTTTGATCATATTTTACAAGTTCTAGTTTTAGTTTCCATTCCTGCTGATGATGATTTTGATGTTTTAAGTCAAACATATTTAGTGTATCTTAAATCATCAGTTATCTCTGAAGTCTTAATTTTATGTTTTCCTGTGGAATTTAGCCTCTTTTACTAGAATAGCTTAATCTGGCCATTTTAATATAGTCAATCAGCCTATTTCTATTTCCAAAATTATCTTATAACCCACCACAAATTTTTTTCTCCTATTAATCATGAGACCTTTTCAGGTCAAACTTTATCAATCCACCTCTTTCTCTTCGACATTGCAATTCAAAACCTCTATACTTTTCTTGCTATATCTTTCTTTTTATGTGTTATAGTCATTTCTACCCCTTAATTTTAAAGTATTTCCTCTATTTTTTTTTTTATATATACTTGATACTAGCTGGGAACTAGAGTAGGAGAACCTGTAGTCCTGTTCTCCTTTATTGTGTTAATGAGCTTTTAATACCTTTCTAACTTAGCCTATGCTTTGTGATTTTTCTAGATAAAAACAAAATTCTTCTACTTGTATAGTTTTACTAATGAAAGGAACATTTGAGTTGGTGCTTTCATGTTTTATAAATCCAAAATATATTGTCTATAATTGTGCTTTATATCAAATTAAATTTGTTCTGTTCCATGTTATTTTATTGAAAACTCATTTAAAAAATAAGAAATATGATAATCACAAAGTAAGGGCAGTGCTAAGTGATTAACAATTCCAAAAAATAATAATATATACATTTTAATTACTGGCAAACCATTAACACTGTTATTGTTAATGTTTTAACTAAGTACAAGAACTATCTAGTTACTATTACTTGGTTTTGTGTGCGTGTGTGTGGGGGGGTGTGGGCATGCGCATGCTTGCATATTTTATTTATATATGACTTGTTAATATATTGACAGGTGCTTAAAAACAAAATTATAAGCAGTATTTAGTAACAATTGAAATATATTAAAAAATATTCATCTGAACATTAATTAAGTATGCTGGAAAATATGTTAAAAAATGCATTAAGATAAGATAATGTCTTAATAACCGAGACACACGTTATAAAAAAAAACTCAGAAAGTCTAAAACCATAAAAATATTGATTATTTTTAAAAAAAATTATTTTTACATGTTATAGTCAGCTATAAACAGATATTCAATAAATACGAGGGTTATTTTTTTTTCAAGGTCCGATCGGTCACGAAATTAAAGCCACAGTGAAAATAAAAAATTTTTTAATTGTAACACGTAATTACATAGTTACGCTATTTCTCTACATAGTCGCCACTCCGAATTAGACATTTGTCGTAGCGTGGTATCAACTTTCCAATACCCTTGTCATAGAACGGAGCCGCCTATGTTTTCAGCCATGTTTCTACGCTGGTCTGCAGCTTGATGTCTGTGCCAAAATGTTGTCCTCCTGGCCAGCATTTCATGTGAGCAAAGAGATGAAAATCGGGTGGAGCCAAGTCCGGGCTGCATGGTGGGTGATTAAACACTTCCCAACGAAAACACTGCAGGAGCTTCTTTGTTACAGCTGCAGTGTGCGGCCAAGTATTGTCATGGAGAAAGACAATGCCTGATGACAACATTCCTCTCCGCTTATTCTGAATTGCCCTTCGTAAACGTTGAAGAGTCACACAGTATGAGGCTGCGGTGATGGTCGTGCCACGATCCATGAATTCCACCAAGAGAACTTCATTCCGGTCCCAGAACACAGTAGCCGTACACTTTCTGTTGGAGGAGGTTCGCTTGAACTTCTTTGGTTTACTGGGAGATTGAAAATGCATCCACTGTTTGGATTGTTATTTTGTTTCTTCAGTTTCGAAATGGACCCATGTCTCATCCCCTATGACAGTTTTGTTTAAAAAATCTTCTCCTTCATTGTGGTAGTGCTGGAGAAACGTTAGGGAGGCGTCCATTCTCATTGTTTTGTGATGGTCGGACAGCATCTTGGGAACCCATCTCGCACACAGTTTGCGGTACTGAAGTCTCTCACTCATAATGGTGTAGAGAGCTGACCTTGAAATTTCAGGAAACGAATCGCTCAATACAGAAATTTTGAACCGACGATTTTCTCGAATTGCCTCATCCACTCGCTCAACGAGATCATCGGTTGACTCTCGCTTCCTTCCCTGACCACCTCCATCATGAACATCTGCACATCCTGCTTTAAAGTTCCTGCACTTTGCTGTCACTCATTGAAGTTTCACCATACACATTACTTATTCATCTATGAATTTCAGCTGCACTACACCCCTCAGCCTGAAGAAATTGAATTACCGCACGCACTTCACACTTGGCAGGAGATGCTATTGTTGTAGACATGTTTACGTGCTAGCTGCGCGTTCAGAACTAAATGAGGTGACATCGCATGATTGAAGGCCATACTAGAGACACTGCGCAATACATATGCGCAAAGGTTCATCCAATTTTTGCGCCAGTTTTTATTTCGCGACCTATTGGACCTTGAAAAAAAAATAACTCGTATATTTTCTAAATTTTTTAATCTACCCTTATTTGTTAATTTGAGAAGATATTAAAACCTTGCTGTCTGGAGCGTTTTTAATTAGTGTCATTCCATAAGATTCTAGAAACGTCTTTTCTGGTATTTTATTTGTATGTTCGATTACTAGTTTCCTTCTAGCATTCTCTTTAATATACAAAAACAAACTTAAATGCAAAGTTGATGTATAATTTAAAACATGCTCTACAGGAGCTCTAAGTAATTAATGGAATTCAGATTTATTGTTAATTTGAAGAAATATTTTTACAATTTGATTATTTAGAGTCAATATCACTGATCAAAAGTAATATTTTATTTTGGTATATTACTGAGAATACATGAAGTTCAATATACTTACGAATCCATATGTTACAGATTATGTAATTCATTCATGTAATTCTATTTTTTTTGTGGGTTTTTATCTATTTTAAAATTTTTTGATTTACTATAATCCCTTATTTGTTAAAAGTTATGAAAAAAATGAGCATTTAAGTTAAGTAAATCAAACAAATGGAAAAATCGTTGTAATTTTTACAAGGTAAAAATATATTAATTTTTTTGCAAGGTAACTTTTGAATTTTATCATCCATTCACCTAAAGCCATAAAGTTATAAATCTGCTTAAAAGATCTAAAGAGTAGATCAACCACGTCAAGTGAAGGTCATTTTTTTATTGCTAATTGCCAACTAATTTATTCTCCCTAGTAGTTCAGTTTATATTATTTTAAAAATTATTTGCAGTAATTATTACACTTCACTGAAGATATTCAGACTTCAATTAACTGGAACTGTATAATCTGTTTGTGAAAATATGTCAAAGCCACAACAGTATATTACAGTATTTTTGACGGTCTGATGTCAATTCAATTTAAATAAGAGTAATACTTCTTATTCAGTACAGGTAGTAAGAATGAAAAGCATTTATTAAAATTCTTGTTTTCTGTCCCATTTTCAGTTAAAAATTTATATATTCTATAATAATTTTACAAAACTCTATACTGTTATTTACTTGACTGCACAAATGTACGAATGTAGCTGGCTAAATATCCAATCTAAAATTTTATTTAAAAAGTATTACTTTTTTTAGCAAGTAATAATCTATTTTTCTTTGAAGAAATGATGATAAGATGTTTATAAAAGCTTTTACAAAACAAATCTTCTTTGTTCTTTAAGAAAAAACAGGAGTAATGAATTGAAAAACTGTGATGCCTAAAAACAACTCAGACAAACTTAAACCAAAATTTCTGGTCATATTTACAAGAAAATTTGAGTAGCTAATAGTTCAGGCTGTAACCAAGATAGTCATGGATAAAGACTGAAATTACCATTTATTTTCGAACAATAAAAGACTGAAATTACCTTTTTTCCATAAATCTAATATTTCTTTTTTATGATATTTTGTATATTTGAAGTACATAAAAAAAGTTTTCCTTTCTTGTGTTGACATATTTAACAGGAACACATGCTTTTAATTTTTAAACAATTAAAATAGTTTATCAATAAAATGTTATTAGTATTTTCTTATAAGTTATGTACACACAGGTGATCATAAATTATTTAGTACATTTTAGATATTAATAAAAAAAAATAAAGCAATATACTTGTTGAACAGGACATTTCAGACAGTTTTGCTTACAACACTTATTAACTTCAAACAACTTCTACATGAACATCTTCTGTGGCGCATAAAATGTCTAGATGATATTCATTTTCATGCCACACATTATAGAGAATATCTGGAATTATTCTGTTCATTATACGTTTCATTCTTCTCTTTAGTTTATTGATGTCGATAACCTTTGTTGCATACACCCTGTCTTTAACAAACCCCCAAAGAAAGGAATCTAGTGTAGTGGCATAATGTTGGGGGATTGAGGGGACCAGGGAATTGGTCCATCACGACCAATTCAACATTGAGGAAATTGTTCATGTAGGTAGTCCCTAACATGTAAACTCCATTGTAGTAGTATATGAGGTGCTACCCAAAAGTTTGGGGAATTTGAATTTCACGCTTGAACCATTGCTGGTACGACCTGCTGCCGCTAGATGTGACTAACAGTATTTTTTGTGAATCAGTGTTTCAACAGCTGCGATGGTGAGAGGCTACATTGTTGACTTTCGTGCGTTTGTGTAACGTTGTGTTTTACTGCTTCAGCAAAGTTCTAAATGGCAGATTTTAAAGAGCAAAGAACCTGCATCAAATTTTGTTCATGCTTAAAAAACTGGTGCAGAAACCCATCGCATGCTTGTGGAAGCATTTGGTGGCAATGCTATGAGTAAAAGTAAAACTTTTAAGTGGTTCAAATGATTCAAAGATGGACAAACGACAGTCGATGACAATGAGCGTTCAGGAAGACCATCAACAAGTGCAACACCGGAAAACATTGTGAAACATCGCGAGAGGCTATTGTTGCAGATCATAGACAAACAATCCTTGATGTTTGTGCAATTGCACAAATGTCATATGGGTCCATGCAACACATCTTGTCGGACAACTTGAATATAGACGCATTGCTGCAAAATTCGTACCGAGCCTGTTGAACAACGACCAGAAACAAAATCACATAGCTGTCTGTAGTGAATTGAAAAGTTCAGCAAGAGATGACCCTAACTTCACCTCTATCATAACCGGTGATGAGACATAGGTGTACGGCATGACCCTGAAACTAAGCAGCAGTTGTCCCAGTGGAAGTCACCAAGTTCACCGCGGCCAAAAAAAGCACGCCAAGTTCGCAGCAACGTGAAGTCCATGATGATTGTTTTTTTCGACATCAAAGGCATTTTCCATAAGGAATTTGTTCCTCTTGGTCAAACTGTCAATGGGATGTTCTATTGTGAAGTTTTGAAGAGATTACGTGAAAGCATTAGGCGCAAACGTTCAGATCTGTGGGGTAACAGCTGGGTTTTGCACCATGACAATGCGCCCACATACATATCGCTAGCTGTTCAGAATTTCTTGGCTTCCAAAAAGACGGTAGTGATTCCCCACCCACCCTGTTCGCCTGACCTTGCCCCGTGCAACTTTTTTCTCTTTCCGAAAATAAAATTTCAATTGAAAGGCCGTCATTTTAACACAATTGAGGAAAATTCAAGAAGAAACGCAGAACGTGCTTTGAACACTTACACCTGCAGACTTCCAGGGATGCATGGAATCATGGGGAAAATGCTGGGATCACTGTATCAATGCCCAAGGGAATTACTTTGAAGGAGACAGTGGAAATTATAAGTTATGGTAAGCTATTTTATTTTTATGGTAAAATTCCTCGAACTTTTGGGTAGCACCTCATATACCATCTTGGGGTAGCACCTCATATACCATCTTGGGGTAGCACCTCATATACCATCTTGTTGTAAATAAATGTTGGGTTGCTGATGTTCAATTTGTGGTACTGCATACTCCTGTAACATATCTAGAAAACTAGCGCTAGTAACTATTGGCTTAGTGAAGAAAATGAACTTAGTGAAGAAAATCACTTGGTAGTCAATGCACACCAAATGTTAATTTTCTGGCTATCAATTTTTGTTTGTCAAACGACATGAAGGTTCTCGCTATCCCAAATCCACCACTTATAATGGTTAATGTGACCAGAAACATGATAGGTAACTTCATCAGAGAAGATTACTCTTTCTAAAAATGCATTATTTCTGTTCACTCTATCAAAATGTTCATGGCAAAATTGTAATGGCCTGATCATAATCAGTTACATGCACCAACTAAATTTAGTCTGCATGAAGTTTTAGCTGCTTGTATAAACCTTCACAGTTGTCGATTGCTGTATTCCCAATACTTGCACAACAAGTCAATTTACACAGGCTTCTCTGAAAAGTTTCTCTTACTTGATCCATAATTTCCTCAGAGACAGGAGGTCTGTCAGTTCCATTTTTTTGTACTGCACTTCCTGTATCCTTAAACAGTGGATACTAACACTTAATAATCTTTATTAGTAGGCTCACAACAATTCTCTAAACAAAAACATTGTAAACAGTAGTAAGATTTGCTTTCATGAAACCATACCATGCACATTGCTTTCTCCTGCATGGTAACTATAGTTTGCATTTGACAATTCGTCCTATTGTTACATCATGCTAACGTGTTCAGTCAAGGTCATCAGTAATGTTAGTACCTACAGTAAAAAAAATCAATGCAAGCTACATTGCTTTGTTCGTTTTTATTAACCTTTAAAATGCACAGAAAAATTTATGTTCATCCTGTATATTAATCTTTTAACATAGTTTTAAAAATTGTTAATGTTGTTACAATCAAAAACTAATTATTTTTAATTTATTCTTTTTTTTAAATTAAACTTGTGTATTATAAAAATGCCCTCCAAAAAAAACTAAAAATGTTATTGTCAGTTTTATAACAAATTCATTTAATTGCTTTAAAATGGCTGTTTAAATATGTAATGCAAACTACAACAATAATTTATTTAAAACAGCCATTATCAATAACTATACTTGATAAACAATACATATTACTACATCTTATAGGGCATATTAATAATCTTTTTGTTATTCATATGAATGAACATCAAAGGCTAACATTGATATTCATTTTGTGTGTGTGTGTGTGTGTGTGTGTGTGTGTATATATATATATATATATGTGTGTGTGTGTGTGTGGGTGTGGGTGGGTGGGTGTTATAAAAGTATAAGTTGTTATCACCATAATAGTGCGTTGAACTCTTGCCCCTCATTAAAAAAAAAATGTTATTGACATAGCAACTTGTATTATACAGGGACTTCTCTATTTTATAGCATCTTTTCTTTAAAATTGATGTTATTGTAATTAAAGTATGAATTTACTATTAAAAATGGATGTGTTAAAACAAATTTCAAGCATATTCCTTTATTTTATACCTTGCTTATTCTGACTTCAATCCTCCCAGGCTGTATGATATGCTTCCTAATTATCAGTCCTGTCTAATCTAAATATTGAAAATGTCTTGTGTGATGATGCAGGAAATAATGTCTAACAAAAATAAATAAACATATATAACTAAACACTTTCCTTTTATATGTAGAACAAAATACCATACTTTTGTATACATTATTAATAAATTGGTTTTACTCTATAAATAACATACTTACATAAGAAATGAAAAGTATATACAAGAATTAAAATTGATATCTACAACTTTTAACCTCATATTACACTGGGAAAAAAAATTAATTGTACCTAATATAATTATAATATGAAGTAAAAAAAATATAATACATTAGTTTGATTTGTTATACTGATTATAATTGTTGTAAAGAAGTTGTTTCCATGTGTGCATTTTATTTAATTATGTATGGCAGACTTAAAAACCTTTATGTTACTGTGGCCTGAAAGCAAGTGCTACCCTGCTTACAGTAGATTCATAGAAGCAGTTCAGTAAATTTATGTATGACCGAGTATACATGCATATCTCTTGTATTTCTTATCCTAAAACATTTGAAGAATTTATTATGAAGATCTGATTATAATTTGTGGAGAAAAAATCTTAATGAATGATTTTTCTTTATCTGCTGAAACAGGTTAATGAAACTTACTAAACTTTTTTTTTTATTAAAAATTGTGCGGTTTGAAAGTAACGGTTTTTCTAACAAAATAAGAACAGTTGAAAAAATGAAAAATTTATTAATGGTTTCAGATATTTACATATTTACTTTATTTTTCTACATAAACACAATTTCGTTCCTAACACTTTTGACATTGTGAAATAGATTCTTTAAACCCACTGTATAAATTCTGCCACCTGGGATTGTAGCCACTTTTACACCAAGATTTGCAACTCTTCGCTTTTCTGTAATCGTTGACGTAAGCCAGTTTGAGGTGTAGGAGGAGATGGTAGTCACTGAGCGCAAGATCAGGCCTGTTAGCGGATGATAAAAGATCTCCCATTCAAATTTTTAAATTGTTTCTGTTGTGCATGCAGCCATGTGTGAATGTGTGTTATCATGAAGAAAAACAATTCGTAATCTCAGTGTTCCCCATCATCGGTTCTGAATGGCACAGTGCAGTTTAGAAAGTGTTTCACAATAAACTTGTGATGTGATGGATGTTCCAGATTCCATGAGATCAATCAAAAGCACACACCCTTTGGTCAGTACAGTTGCCATGTTCTTCCTTTGAGACTGGATTTGTTTGAATTTTTTCAGTTTAGGTGAAGCAGTATGGCACCCCTCCTTCGTCTCAGCATTAACATATGAAATCCACATTTTGTCACCATTCATGATGCGGGGAAAAATTCATCTCCCTCATGGTTAAAGCAGTCATTCTGTGATCTTTGTGAGCACTCATCAACATTTTCGGCAACCATTGCGCACACAGTTTACTATAGTCTAGAGCGTCAGTCATAATTCTCAACAATATTGTCTTTAAAACTTCTGGAAATCCTAGAGAAAGATTGCTAATTTTAAAGCAATGATTTTCTTGTTCTTTTTAGTAGGCTCACTACCATATTCTAAACAAAACCATCTGCAAACAGTAATAATAGATTTGCTTTCATGAAACCATAGTATGCACATTGCTTTCTCAAGCATGGTAACCATAGTTTGCCATTGACGATTCGTCCTATTGTTACATCATGCTAGTGTGTTCATTCAAGGTCATCAGTAACATTAGTATCTGCACTAAAAAAATCAACACACGCTACATTGCTCTGTTCATTTTTAATACACAAAATGTTGCTGAATGTTGTGGATTTGGTTATCACTAAAGAACCCCACACTATACATTGGTTAAAGTTAAACCAATATTTATTTCAGTTCCGTCTGGCAGCTGATGAGCTGTGTGTCTGCAGGGAGGTCCAGTCGAACAAACACATGATGTTCAACTTCCCAGCTCTTGGGGGGGCCAGATCTCTGGCCACCCTGGAACATAGAGGTCAAGGGAAAAATTGGTCACTCACAAGCGGCGAGTCAATGTGGCGAGAGCCACATTGTCGGACTGTATGGGAGTTTCTTGATGCTGTTGCTTTGTTCAACCGACATCAGTAGTTTGCGTAAGGAAAAAGACTCCTACCACGCTGCTGTAGGAAGCTAACCAAGAGATATGGCTGGCTACCAGCCAGATTAAGTCTCCTCAAGTGCTTTAATGGTGGACAGGTACTTGCTGGCATTCAGCGTGGCCTATGCGTGGCTACGAATTGCTGTCTTTGACGAGTTAAATTTAATTATTGATAGTCATATATGTTTTAGTAGTTGACGGGGTGCACCTACCCATTTTAGTGATATACGACAAGTGGGCACTGGGACACTTAAGCGAGTGGTGTATGATACCATGCTTATTCCGCTCACGCTTTTAGGTTAGCTCTAGGAGCTATTTAGGAAACTGGTCGTTAAACTGTTTCAAGGCTCAGTAGCCATTTGTGGCATAGACATTCGGTCTTATGCTTTAGGGCGACCGAATGGGGTGGTGGCGGGAGAAATGCCAAGCAAATCAATTGGTTGAAGTTAGGGAATAGGTGGAAAGTAAGTATGTAATCTACCTTGAGGGTAGGTAAAAAGAACTCTATAAAGGTAGCTGTAGTTTTTGTGGACAGTTCTTGAATCCTTCTTCTGTTAAAGGCCATACAAGATAGATTTCACTGATATACAAGATATATTTCACTTTTGTATTCACACATTCAATAAGATTATCAGTCTGGACACTAGGCCTGCCACTTCTTTATTCGTCGTAAACATTTGAACAGCCTTCCTTAAACTCACAGCACCATTGCCTCACCTTTCCTTCACTCATTTCAGTAGGCCCTTATGTTTCAAACAATTGACAGTGAATTTCAACAGCCATTATGTCCTCTTGCATTTAGAAATATAATCACTGATCAAACTTCACAACTGATGGGAATTGTTATAACTGCACTCATTGTAACACACTGTCTCACAAAGGCAAACAACAATGAACTGAGGGCAGTGTGGCAGTTACATACCCAACAAACCGCTTGAAGCTACTGCACTGCATGAACTAATCAGTGTTGCCATTCTCTATTTATTATTCATTGGCCCTTACTTTTGAACCACACCCCATATGTAATTGAAAAGTTATTACATTTTTACCTTATAGTATAAACATTTTACTGTATATTATATAAATACACATATGTTTTATCCCCTAGAAGAAAATAATATATTTAATACTGTAAATCATATCTGTCAATTTAGACAATTCATTCCTTTGCTTATAATGTGACGTATGGGTAAGGCTTGCTGTATAAGTCTTGGCCAGTTCAACTGGTCAGTTGTTTTTACAATTAAAAACTTAAAAAAAACCTAAAAATACTTTTTTAAATTCTTAAATATAAAAACAACTATTTAGTAAAACTGCAACTTGTACAACCTATCCAATTCTTAGAGCAAATTAGATAGTAGCAACCTGGAAATTGAAGGGTATGAAGTAAAGATAGAATGACATTTGGCTGAAAACATATTTATATTAAACTGTTTTCTGTAATCACGTAGTTAAACAATGCTGAGTCCTGGTTTATTGCATGCTTTTGCCATTTGTTATTTGCTAATGATTTTAAATATAATCGAGGTTAATTAAAATTTATTTTTAAAAAAAGGTTTTAGATGAAATATTGAGCATTAATATTAGAGTTGAGTTTGCTGAAATTTAATATAAAGGTATTTAGAATGTAGTTGATATTTTTTTTATGTATGAAGCCATTCATTTAAAGTATTGCTTCAAAATATGCTGATTTTATTTAGACTGTTGTGTCTGGTATTTAGATGCAAATTAGCCTGCCTAATTTCATGGCTGCAGTGAATATTTGTATGTGTAAGATGTTTTCATACAGGAATCAAATATTGTTTACAGCACTATATTTTATAAATTGTATATAATTCTGGCTTTTCTTCTTTAAAGTACTGTTCTGCTCTAATAATAGTGCACTGTTCCCAGCAGCATGTTAGTAGTGAAATTATTCCCACTATTAATGTACTACTAAGATACTTTTTAGAGTTCTCTTTGTGAAATGTAACAAAATTCCACTGCAAATATTTCTGTAATTCTTTTAACATTAGGAAACAGCCATCATTCAAGGCTGATTTTAGTTGAATGAGAAAAGGCTACATGAACTAGAATTCAGGAGAGTAGAATTATCTTACATTTTGTTAGCATGCATGCAATAGCATCATCATGGTACAGCATTCATGAATTGCTGGTTCATATCTCCAGCCACTTCTTGATGATGAATGAATCTTTTATTGTTATCTTACTTGTTGTAATGATTGCTCATGGTTTCAGTATCACATATAGTAGCTTGTAAATCCACTTTGCATCACCTTTTATTACATTTTACATATTAAGTTTTTATCATCATTTGACTTACTTAAAAGCTGGGAACAGTGCATTTTATTTTTACTACTTGTTCAACAGTCGTAGCACAAATTTTTTCACAAATATGATGGATGTTTAATGTTTTTGTCAAAATCAAATACAATGAACTTATATATTTCTCCACTTTCAACACTTCATGGATTGTCAGCTGAGAGTTTTCACTGATAATTTCATTTACTTTTTCATCATGATCCTAGTCAGTTTGATACTGAGGGCTGTCCAGATTTTTCATTGTTGAGATCTCTCATTTGCTGTTTTGCTCTATTTAAAAGTGTTAAATGAATGTAATATTGTATGGTGTGCATTTTCTGTTGTAATATTTTAAGTCTTTGTAAACTTTTCTCGATTTAAAAAATTTTTTGTAACAAAATTTTTTTTAACATTATCATCTGTTTAGTCAAGTTGATCACCAAACACATCCTCATTTAAGTCACCATAACATTTGAATTGAGAATGTAGATTGTGGGTTGTGTGGAAATCACTAAAGAACCCTACAATGGTTGAAGTTAGGGGATAGCTGGAAAGTAGGTATGTAATCTACCTTGAGGGTAGGTAAAGAGGTAAACTATATAAAGGTAACTGTAGTTTTTGTGGACAGATCTTGAATCTTTCTTCTGATAAAGGCCATACAAGACAGATTTCACTGATAAACAAAATAATTTTTTTTTAATGTTTCTCTAAGTGTGATGCCTTTCTCCACATTGTTTTTTTTTTTGCCTAGATTACAGATCTGTAAATAGGATCTTTATCAACCTCAGTTTAACAAAAATGGCCCATTAAAGTCTATAACAGTTAATATAACTGATGTCATATACATACATTAAAACTTCATAGCAGATGCTCTCCTTTTGTAGGTAGCCTCAGCTAGCATATTAATAAACCCCACTTGACTTTAATAAAGGTTTTCCAGCAAAGAAATATCTTTCTGAAATCAGTTTTTCACTTACTTCCCAAAGGTTTGGCAGGAAGATGTGAATGCAGGAAATGGACTTTTAGTGTCATATCACACGTGTGTGTGTGTCATATCACACGTGTGTGTGTATCCAAGTATGTATATATATATATATATATATATATATATATAAATTGTTTGTTGAAAATTCAAATAATTCATTAACACATTGTCCACTGTGTTAATAAAATTTAATATTATATGAAATATAAACCACCAAAACACAATAATTAGATAAGTTAAACTTACCGTATTAATTTCCAAGAATCAATTTTTGTGGCATCCCGCACCTTCAGTTGGTAATGAATTCTATAATTACATTATAGTATAATTCTTTTAAAAAATTTTAATTTTTTTAGATTGTTCTTTGTTTTGAAATTTGAAGCTTTATGAATGCATATGCAGATTTTGCTGTCCAGTACTTGAATGATGTAATCTTTAAAATGTAGTACTTTCCTTTGTCATTATTGCCAACTATTAGATTGTATATTATGTTTTTTTAATTAAATCATTATCTTCTAATGTAATCAGTTGGTTCATCATTTTATATTTATAAATTAATATTTTTTGAGTTTATTCATTGTTTATCATTATTACATACTTCTAAAATCTAAACTATTTTTCCAATCAGTAATATTGTTTGTATTCTAATAAATGTCAGCTACATTAGATATACCTCTTTTTGTTTTTGTATGCTGTGTAATGTTCTGTAAATCTTTTTTTGAATGATATATTCAATAAATATACCATTGGTTGTTATACCAATATAAATATTACATTCGTTGCACTTAATTTTGTTTATTGCTCTTAATTCCTTCTCTAATATTATGTTAATTATTGTAATTTTTAAATATTTTATAATATGATTGTTTTTGGTTTATATTATTGGTTTAACTTTTCTAATTACTGTGTTTTGATGGTTTATATTTCATATATATATGTATTTACTGTATTTATTTAATTACTATAAAACTATTTCATCTCTGTTGTTTTGTTTTCAGACATGCTCAAAATGCAAAGTGAGGCGAAAATGTTCAAAGGGCTTCACAATTCAAAAGTTGCCTAATATTCTTGTTCTTCGTATCCTTTTAATTAATATTTTAGTTGCTTAGCTAAAAATCAGTTTTATATCATAGAGGTTATGTGGATTGTTCTAATATTAATTATGATACTTTTAATACTTGTATATGATGTTATTGAAAAATGTTAATCCCTGGCAAATTGTATTAGAAACTAATGAATACAAGCCAGGTTTGCTGAAACTGCAGTGGTTGGTTCAAACATCATGTGCTGTTGAAGTAAATAAACACCATGCATACTTTATATAGCTATTGATGAGCCAGTATTTCTTTAAACAAAATTGTGAATGAAAAATCAGAAGAATTTTTTTTAATAAATTTATTTTTTGTTGTTTGTAATATATTTTTGGCATTTTTGTGAATCAGACTTTTTGGTAAATTTTAAGGTATAAAGTTTAGTAATAGTTTAGTTTATTAGTAGCTTTTTTTGTTACTGATACCTAAATACCTATTATCATCATAAATTAATAAACTTAAATTAGATGCCATACATTTTTGAACCGTAATTTTAAAAAAGAATTGATTTGTTGGCAAAATCACCATCAGTTCTGAATACATCACATTTTTCTGTAATTAATTAATGACTTTTCATAAGTAATTATAACATATCCAACACATTTATAAAAATATTTATTTAGAATGAAAAGTGTGTGAAAATGTAAAATTACACTACAATTAAAGTTCACTGTGAATGCAAGAAAAATTATTTGATAATTTTGAAACTGTAAATCATCTTTTTTTTCAGTTTCAGTTTTTTTTTGTTAATTTTTTCTACAATTGTTTACAATCATAGACAGGCAATTGATGCATTTTTTGTTCTGAATATTGATCCTGTTTCTTGAAACAACACCTATTTTTGAGGTTTACCTTCATACAAAATACTTAGTCAATAAACACTGCAAATCTTTTTATGGAATTCAGCAGGATATTTGTGTTTAGCCATTAAATAAATGAATTACTGTTTGAACCTTGCACTTCACGGGACTATTTATTTCAATTAGATTATGCTCGGCACCAACATGATTATAACTGGACTATTGTTTCCAGCAAATTACTATTGATACACATATAAGCCAGTAGTTTAAAGAGTCGGCTTGCTCCTCTTCTCTGTCAATTCAGTATAAATATTTTTTCGATGATTGTAGGTTTAAATAATTGTTTACAGTTGCAGTAAATGTAAAAGGTCTTTACTTATTCCTCTAATCAGTTTTATTACTATTATTTAAATGGCTTTGTTGCAGTTATGGTCATTAGCTAATAAAAAATACAGTGCAGCAATGTTTTTAATTTTGGCAATTTGTGGGAACCAGTTCATTAAATATGTCTTAACTATTGGCATATTACTTTGCTTCATACTTTTAAATTTCTAAGATGTTCTCTGATTTATTCAAGTTGTTGCAGAATTACCATGTTGTAAGGAATGTAGTTTGTTTTAACCAGAATTCTTTTATTTACTACTTACTTTTTAAAGTTTATTTTGTTTACATTGAACAACTTAAGGAAAATAATCTTTGACTACATTTTATTTTTTGATTTATTCATAACTTCTTTTATTGTCATAGTAAAATTTTCATAACTTATCCAAAAAATAAAAAATAAACCTCGCATTTTTTTAAGGTTTCAGTAAGTAATAACTAATGAATTTTACTTTCATCTTCGTAGATAAAATTTTCTTAACTTCTTTCTGTACTTGTGGACAAAAGTATAACTTGTTCTATTATTTAATAGAAAAAGAATATATTATGTGGTGTGATTTTAGATGTTTTTCACTCTATGTATATAAACTAAAGTATATGAGAATGTGGATAATAATGTGTCATGATTGTCAGATTTTGCTTTTGATTGCATTACTTGGCACATTTGAATGTAGCTGCTATTTTGAAAGTATTATTCTTAGCAATTTGTTAATATAAAGTAGCACATTATAAATACGTACATTTTTTTATTCAGCGTATGAGGATAAATTAAGAACTTCTTCATTTCAGTGCCAGTCATTCCTGACTGAAACAACAATTATTTGGAAGTTTTTGTTTTGTTCTAAAAATTTAGCTTGGTACTACTAGTAAATCGTTAACTGAAAACATTTGAAAAATGTTGGAGGGGGTATTTTACAGCCGTAAAGTTAGGTATGTTAAAAAGTAGTTGAAAAAAGTGGAAAATTAATAGATGTTTTTCTTTCATTTTCATTGTGGGAATTTAGTAAAGAAATTAAATTGAAAATCTTAGCACAAAATTGATTTACAAGTAAATTGAGAAGATGTCTTTATGTGATATGGTTAACATGGAATGGTCATAAATATTCTCAGTTGGGAAAATCCAAAAAAGTGGTTATGAATTTAAATTGTTATTTGTAGTTTTAATGAATTGGAATATTAAAATGTATTAAATATACTATATATGTGGGTAGAAAATTATTAGGGAAGAGTGGCCAACAGCTGTTTTAATAACATGGATTAATTGAGATAAATAAAAAAATTAAACTTGAAGGTCAGTTAGCCTGATAGATATTATAAGTAAAAAAATAAAAAAACTGGTTATATTTGCATACATATAGATATTTCATGAGGAAAGGAATATACTTCAGGAACTAACTACAAAGTTTAAAAATAATAAAATTTTGAGTTATGGTTAACAAAATTTTCACTCTTATTTCTGTTTCAAAATAAAAAAGCCATGTGATACTGAAATTTTTGGGACCAAATTATGAGAAAAATCATTAAGTATGACTAGAAAAATTCTGTTTGAATGGGCCAGAGAACTATATAGTAGTAATTAAAAAAAAAAGGTAAAAATTGATAGGAATTAACTTTATTAAATTAGAAACAGACAAATAAAACTTTGTAATAAAATTTATCCAGAATGAGTACTGAGAAAACTTTTCTTTTTTTGGTTTCTCCAACTTGGAGTGAGACATGCTTTGATATCAATACAGCACCAAGGAAAATTCAGGAGGAATTCCTCACACCTGCACTTCTTCCGCCATCTTTATCTGTATAATGTTAACCAACATTGTGGACACTGCATGTCATGATAGCTCGCTCTGCAGCATAGTCCAATGATATTCTCTGACATACTTCCTTATACTGCAGGAACTGACTGCTTAAGAACACTTGTGTTCTACAGTATTTTCTTCCCTGCAGTAATCACAATCTGCAGAGGGTCTTAGCATCTGCACACTCAAGCATGCCTTAAACATCTGTGACCAGTAACGAACTGAGTCAATTCCCCGTGTTTATAGGCCAACCATCTGGAGGTCAGATATCAGTCTTTGGGTCCATTTCTTCTGTCAGCTGTGGAAAAGCGTTACCTCCACCTTCCCTACTCATTTGTACATCTCCTTTCCCTTCTAAATGAGAAGAACAAGTCTGGTCTCTATGTTGGCAGCATTACCCAAGATGGTCCTGTAGCCTCTAGTATTGAGAAAACTGAAATAAATAGAGTAAGTGAAAACAGATACAAGCTGAAGAAATTTACTTTTTATTTAAAACAAAAGTTGTAGATGGTATGATTTTAAACCAAATCAAAAATCAACATTTAACCTACAAAAAGCTTCAATTGTATCTCCTTACAGAAAATATTTAAAATGATTTCATTGTTTATTTACATAAAAGCCTAGTGTTATTTTTAATACAGATATATTATGTATTTATTAGAAACATTGTTCTTAACAAATTCAATTGTGTCAGATTTGGTTGATTAATTCTGTCTTTTGTTTGTACTTTACTAATATTTAATATTACTATTAGAAAATAATATTTAAAAAAATGTATACATACACAAATAAAATTAAAAGAATCTTTTCAATTAAAAAAAATTTCATTCATTATTTGTAAATCAATATCTGTAAAATGCTTCTTTGATATCACTGAGTGATATTAACTCTGATATATATTAATTCAAGTTTTTACAGCTGCATTTTATTCAGCTGCACTAAAAGTCACAATAAGTTTTTTACAGTACTTTTCTTACAGTAATTTAACACTTTTACTCTTAGTAATGTTAGCAATATTAAACATAATTAAAAAGGAACAAGCAAAACATTGTACTACAGTCAAATTTGACAATTTGATCTTGAGAATAATTGCACTAGATATGTACTTTTAACTACCTTTCTATGTATTCTGATGAATATTGCACTAGGCTTTTATAAATAAGAAAAATTATTTAAAATATTATCTATAAGGTAAACAAACTGAAATTTTTAATAATCGAATGTCGATTTTGGGTTTGATTTAGAATCGTACTATTTTCTGCCATGTTTTGGTTTGTTTAGTTTTGTAAAAATTGAATTTCTTGAGATGTATTTGTTTTCTACTTATTTTATCAAGTTTCTCAAAATTAAATTTTGTTGTACAGTTTTTATCTGTTTATTGCCAGTTAAAGAAATTTAATTCAGCGGGCATTGTCTAGGAGCTATTAGCATTAAATGTCACTGGCCCAACATTGCTTCAAAACTATTTATCTATTACACAGGGAAGTTTAACACTAGCCCTACACCCCACTCTGACTTACCCTCCTAGCAGAAATAGATTTAAGAACTAATAATGTCCAGCTATATTTCTCTTTTATTACTTTTATCATATGGTGAAAAGTGTAAATTTTAAAAATTCTATTAAATATATATCTTTATGTCTAAATTCATTGCTTTTTGTTACATCAGCATGCCTAAGAGTACACAATTTTTGTTTTTAGATTATTCTTTTTATTTAAAAAAAATCCCTGTTTTTGAACACTTTCTACAAAACTTCTATCTTGTATTTTTTTTTAATTTTAGTACTCGTTTTTTTTAAATCAACTGAATAGTTGACAATTATTTTATCATTAATGTAGTACTCAGAGTAATGATAATTCTTCAAATTCTAATTAATGTCCTTCAAATCCTTTGGCATTAAAGAAGGTAAAAGTGGCTAACGATTATTAATTTTTTAAATAATCTGTAGAACTGATTAACTTGTACTATTTCAACTGTTCTCCTTAACAAACTATACAGATTTGAAGCGTTTTTCTCCTACAGAGCGTTTTCGAAAACTGTCTGCTACTGTAGATTTTCCGTTAACGAACTTAGATATGTCTTCATATATGGATTCATCAGCAAATTTAGAAACACCACTTTATAACTTGTATGCAGTTTCAAATCATAGCGGTAACACACACTCTGGTCACTACACTGCATACTGCCGTCAGCCACATACTGACAATTGGTATCACTTTAATGATTCAAGGTACATGAATTACTGTATTTTATTTATTCTTTAGGTTAGTATTAGAAATAAACATTAAATTGTATAAACTTTTTATGATAATCTGCTCATTTTCTTTCAGATTTATTCTTAATATATTATTATTTTATTAGATTAAGTGATACTGCATCAGATTAATATCATTAATTTAATTTTATGAACATGCTTTTGTAATGCTTAAAGGTTATTTATTTTAAATATTCATAATTTAAGTAAAATGTCTTAAATTATAGCTTTTAGTAAAACATGAAATCACACTCTGGCTTTAATGGTGTGTGTATGTATAAATTTAAAATTATTTATCAAATATTTCACTGACTGACTTGTTGGAGAAGTTTTCTTTTTCATTAGCACGTTTGTGTTGTATACTGCTTAATCAGTTGAATAAATCCATTTTTAACTAAAGTCTGTTTAACACTATCGAAAAACAAACATGCTTTTTTCATTTTGAAATAAACATTTTAATTTAAAAATTTAATGATACTGACATCAATAATCACTAATCAATAATCAGCATAGAGATAAATTATAAAGTAGTCTACTTTTATATTGAAAGTTTTAACTTTCAGTAAAAATTATAGCCTGCTGAAGAAGATGTGGTTTGTAAAACACCAGTCACTTTGATAATTTTATTCTTACGTGTGTCACTATTATAGGCATTGAACAAGAAACGCCAAAAATGAAATCTGTTTATTGCAATAGTAATTAATGATAAACTGTAGGCAGCCATTCTTGGAATTATGGATTTTTATTTAAATGGATCTGAAGTTCCTCATTAGCCTATTTCATTCCTTATTTTGAATAAACGTAGTTAAAATAAATTGAAATAATATATCCTATAACTTTAGATTGTAAAAAACTACTGAGTGTTGATGTGATATAAATCTAGATTTGTGTGTTGCAACTTTCATTTCTTTATTCACATTTTTACCAGTATGGGCCATTCCGTACTTCTAAGAATTTACATGATACTTCTAATAATCTACATTAATTGTAAAATCACATTGAAAGATATCCTAAAAATGACAGGACTGATATATAGTGAAATCTTTTTTTGTTAGACTTAAATTTCCAAAAATTTAACTGAACCACATTTGCATGAAATATGTACTACAATATATGTGTACAGCCTGTCTGAAACAGATGGAGAACTTTGAACGTATGAATAAAAATAAAATTAATTCTTATTTTGATGTGAGCCAGTCTACTTCCATAGTTTCTGTGCCTCTTTCAGAGATATTCTGTATTCCTATTTGTACAGAATATAGGATCGTAGTTCCTATTTAGTACAATTGTGGTTTAGTTTAATTTTTGAAAAATCTAAGTTTAACAAAAAAGACCCAGTATGTATATATTCATACATTCTTATGTACATTCTTAGTCTCTTTTTAGTCAATGAAAAATTCTTAAAACTGTACTGTTTCAAAGTTTAGTATAAGTTACGGCTTATTTATAATAAAATTGCTAACAATATACATATAGTTTTATTTACCATGTTTGATTATTAGCTTTTAACTTGTACTTAAGTTAATCTGTACGTTTAACATGTAAACTTACATTTATGCAATAGATCGCGTGAACTACAACTTAGAAAGCCTTAATCATAAAAGTTCTTTTATCAGAAGGAGATGAAAGAAAAATTGATTATAGTTGAATGATTCATAGAATGAGAATACTGAGAATGTTATTCATATGGCAGCTCAGAAGTCTGTCAGTACACAGGTGCATGACTTCAGATTGAAAATGACCTTGAGGTTGCAGGGAAAATACACTTGAAGAAAGAAGCATGTTTAAATAATAGAAATGATGAAAGTAATGAGAGATATATTGATATAAGCAGAGGTGAAGGAAGGGGTAATAAGAAAAAAAGAATAAAATAAAGCTTGGAAATCCAACTATCATTATATTGAGAGTAAGATAGAATTTACGAGAGTGCTGGGGCCCAGAAAACTGTAAAATCTTGATAACAGCAAATTCTGTACTTGAAATGCTGGCTAACCACTGTGATTGATTATTTAAAGAAACTTTTGCAGAAGATAAGTGAATTTTTTCATCTGTTCTGTGGGGGGCTCCTCCTGATCAGTGATATGTACAGTTAGATGGTACTATAGTGGATTGTGTTTTGAAAACATGAAATGGAAAGGTCCCATGTGATGATTTCATTTATCCACTGTCAATGTTTGGTCCTCCATAAGGAGTTGATGAAACATTATTTGAGAGATGTATTAGTGGTGAAATGATACTGAAAGAATAGAGAACTTGCTATATTATTATAAAGGTGCTCACAATTATAGAGGCCTAGTGTTTTACCTTTTCTGGGTTAACTGCACTCTAAGGTGCTTAAATATCTTCTTCTAAACAAGACAGCTCATAGATTGTCTGAAAAACTATTAGAAATTCTAGTGAACAGATCAACCATTGATAATATCTTGGCAATATTGTGACAATTAATATTAAAAACAGGAAGGCAATTGGAAATTTTTTAGTACAAACTAGAAACACAGCATATATCTTAGTTTAGTGTTCCCTGTTAGTATTAGTTCATGTTATATTACATTGATTACAAGTTTCATAATAGAATATCAAAAGTTTCATTATATCAAATATTTCACTGACTGTGTTTTGTTGGAGAATTTTTCTTTTTATTAGCACATTTGTACTGTATGTTTGTACTTTTTTATTTTTTATTTAGGGTGTAGGGGGTATACCGACCGAAATGAAACAACTAGCACTAGATAGGGAATCTTGGAGAGCTGCATCCAACCAGTCAAATGACTGAAGACAAAAAAAAATTTTTAATTAAACATCAAAAACAGAAACTAGCAGAAAGTGGTGGACACTTACTGTTGTAAATCAGAGCACTTGTTATAAATCCATATTCAGTGTCAGTTTTTTAGCCAATTGCATGTTAGCAAACACTTTTATTAGATTCATACCCTGTTATGGCTTTAAAAAAAAAAAAAGATTCTTCTCCAAAATGCAGTATTTGCAAATTTCTCTTTTTTAGTGTTTTCATTTTTTTTAATCAAGGGAATGAAAAGTGACTCATAATTCACAGTGGCTCACTCCAACAGTTTCTGTTATAATTTGTTATTTTATTACATTTAAACAAATCAGTTGTAATTTGTTGTTGATAATAAAATGCTTAAATATGTTTCTTATAAAATTCAAAAAAAAATAACCCACTTACTGAGGTAGGTATTAATGATATAAAAATTAATATGTTTGCCATTTAGAAATTTACCCATTAAAAACATTTTCATATATGTGTTTTTCATTGAGGTTGTTGCTTTAAACATGTGAATTCTATTAAACTATTTTAATCCTTTATTATTGAGATATGAATTATATCTAAAAAATACAAAACATTAAAGATTTGGAAAGTAGGCTTTTCCAAACATATATTTTTAGGAACTTTTTCATATTTTGTAGTTGGAGGTCTATTCCAACAGTTTCTTCACATATTTCTGTGAACTTTTTACATATAAGTACATAACCCTCCATGCTATACATTATAATATTATTAGTGATTTAAGTATGTATTCTTACTGTTCCAGGGTGTCACCAATACCTACTCGCCATGTTGTTTCCAGTGAAGCTTATATACTCTTTTACCAACAAAATGGACAACATTTGTAATTTAATCGCTTTTATTTTATTCTATGAATTTAACCTTTAAAGAATTTATTATTTTTAAGAAGAATTTTAATGTTCTTTTCTTAAAGTAAATATTAAACCAAAGTATATATTGCACTGTAATTTAAAGTTTTATTTTTATTGAACAAAGTGTTTACCACAATTGTGTATACGAGTGAAACTTTTGTTTGACAAAATGGCATGACTGTAAAGTTTTATTTAAAAGTATTAAAAGAAGGATTTATTTATTTATTTATTTAACAAAAAGTTTATTTTTACAGTAAATATTTCATCTTAATTTTTAATGTAATTTACCTTTAAATTATTGTATAATTGTTTTTGTTGATACTGAAATATAAGTTTTGTGAAATATTTATTATTTGGTGTTTTTAAATCTCATTTCACTTATGTTATCTATTCATTTCTAATTTTGGTTAAGTATATCTAAATAATTAATATGATATCCTAGATGTAATTTTTAGGTGACATGTACTGGCTTAGATCATGTGTCTTCTGGTGTTTTCAGCCAAAAAATTTGGGATATTATTAAGGGTAACAATAATGTGTACAAAATTTTAGAATTAAAACACTTTATTTCTTCAGCCAAAAATAAAGGAAAAAATTGATTGAATATTTTCTTTTGTACTTGCTGCAAATCATATTATAAAATTTCCCTATAGTTTTTTATTAAAAATTTACATATAAAGAAAACATTTCAATGAAACTTTTGATGTTGTTGAATAGATTTGATGTAATTGTATATGTTTCATATATTAGTGAAATCATAAAAAAAAATGTAAATTAAATCAATTATAGATATAAAAAATGAGTCTTCTTAATAAGTTACTATGAAAAAAATTTAGGACTCGGCGTAAAATTAATACAAAAATAGCAACTAAATATCTTTCTCTGTTAAATTACAAAATTTAATTAAGTTTTCCTTTTCTTCTAAGAATACGGAAAAATTATTAAAATAACAAATCAACTTTGTTATATAGTAATAAAAGAAATTCAGTCATTCGGGGGAAGGAATATTTATTTTATGCGAGACGTATTCCAGAAATGTATATTTCATTGTATTCTACTGTGGGTCATACTAGTTATTTATTTGAATTTTTTGGAATAAGGTAGAAGAGTCGGAATATATTCATATATATTATCATCATTTTTGATCATATAAAATCTTTTGTCACTATTATTGTAAACTGATCGGTTAGATTAAAGATAACAAAATGGTTTTGGTTGACTGGATTTTATCAGATTTAGACAATTTATATTTATATTTTTTAAATTGTATTAATATAAACCACCTATTGCAGAATATTGAGATAGGACTTATCTACCTTAATTTTATCATTAAAGTACTTTTGTGGGATCTGCATCCTCAGTCATGATTGAATTCATTTTATATGCACTTTAATTAAATGAATTCAATCATGATGAGGATGTGGGATCCCGTGAAAGTACTTTATGACAAAATTAAGGTAAGATATGTCTTAACTCATTATTTTCTACTCTGTTTATATTAATAAAATTTGAAATATAATTTAGCAATAGAGAGGTATAATATGAATCTTTAAAATATTTATTTCAGTAAAAATATATATAAATATATACATGGAGGCATATTCATAAAGTAAGAGCCATTTGGTCATTTTACTGTAAAAAAAATTGCTTACAGTTTACTACATACAGTAAAATCTCCTTATTCATGGCAGTTAGAGCCCGTAAAAATTCCACGAATATAGAATGGAACTAATACTCATTTAAGAAAGAATGGTTAGGTTCTATGTAAAATGAAAAAAATTCATGCATACTTAGAGCGATTTTTATTGATGAAATACAGATGGCAACTTTAATTATAAGCACTGGTTTAGTAAAAAACATAGGTACAGTACACAAAAAATATTTAACAAAATGCAGTATAATTCCTAATTTACTTGTAAGCACTTACCGAACTGTTTGATTTAAAAACTCTGGCTATTTAATTTTATCACCTTTTTTCTTTTTAGTTAATGAAATTTTTTTGTTGAATTTCAACTGTCAATGTTAAATGTAAATAAGATCATATTAAACATACTTTTCGTGTAAGAAAGTGTTATTTTTATTTTTTATTTTTATTGTTATATTTATCTTTGTTATCACTTACTGTTATGATTTAGATTATTTTTATAATTTTTCCTTATTCTCTGAAGAAAAGGAAAACTTAATTAAATTTTGTAATTTAATAGAGATATGTAAGTGCTATTTATGTATTAATTTTACATTCAGTCCTTAATTTTTTTTTCATAATAACTTATTATAAGACTCATTTTTTATATCTGTAATTGATTTAATTTTTTATTACATTTTTAATAGTTCTTAAGTTTGAATTACCTTGTTGCTGAATGTTAATTACACTTGAGCGTTGTGTAAGTTTAAACTATTTTTTAAATCCTCTTACAAAGGGACCAATGAATCTTAAACATGTGTAATTAGAGATAAAGTAGGTTTTTAGAAGAAATGCTTAAAAACTTTGTTCAGTTAATTAATTAATTAAATGTTTTTGTGTTGTATAACTATTTTTATTTTATTATAGTAGGTTCTGATGATAGGCATTTTCTCTATTAGAAATGAAATAAATTAATGAATGAATTTAACTTCCGCATTTGTTGTGTTTTCTGTATGTATACGAGAAAGTTATTTAATGATTAATACAATTTTAAAAAAACAAACAGTATCAATCAGCATACTTAGCTATACTTTATGTTTATTATCAGTGAAAGAAAGAGATGGTTCTTAAGAAATGATTTATAAAGAAATGTTAAACCCAAAGTAAATGGATTCTGTTCAGTTTTAATTTTAATTTTGATAGATGAATTTGTTGAAAGAAGGGCTTATGTTCACGTGGTTTTTACCTTAGAGAGGTTTGACTGTATTTTTAAAATTATCTTCGTATACTATTAGGTATATCTAAATATAAACTGCTCTGACAGTTAATGGCACATGGCTTAGTAATCAGTAAATATTGACTGCTTACGAATTACAGCTGGTTATTTTGTTAACATTTCTTTAGTAATATGACAATACTGCAGGACAATAAGATTATATCTGCGTTTATAGTAAACCGGTGCACACATCCTGTGCTGTTAATACGGTCTTAATTTCAGATTGTTTCTTGTTAAGTAAATCATTAACATAGCATTTTTAATTATTAATTGTAATTCTTAATCTTACGATGGATTGTTTATAACAACCGGTTGAAAAATTATTCAAATTTGTTAACTATGACTTATAGTATTCTCTCTTGTGAGACTAAATATGCCTCTGATAATAGTGAAGTTGTAATAATGTGTACTAATTATATTAATTAATTAATAATGAATTAATAATATAATGATAATAATAATAATTATTATTAATTATACTTATAATAATTAATTTATTATTAATTAATTAATAACATATAATGTTTAATATGTATGTCATATTTAATTACTGTAAACAAAGATTAGTACTGTTCTTGCTTTGTTAAGCATTATGTGCTTTTATTTGTTTTATAAGTGATCCCTTTCATCTATTCTGAAGTGCACAAAGCGACAAATGTGCTTACATATCTATATCAGAGTTATTCTGTAATATTCTCATTTATATTTTATTATAAAACACAATAGAACATGCAACATTTTATTAAACAAGTTTAGCTTTTCCATATACCATAAGTTTGTTCAACTTTCACATACCACCATTTATTAATGCTTAAGGTCAATGAATAAATGGATATTTTGTTTTATATATACATTTTTCATAGGGTAATTTAATTAACTACCCAGATAACTATAAAATAATTATATAATACAGTTATTCTGTTAAAACATTTTCATATAGTTCCTCAACAAAGATTGATGATGTGATATTTATTTTAATTCATATATATTTTTTTTAATATGAATAAAAGTTGTAATATTTGTATGTATTATGATACATACAAATTTGTATGTATTATGATACATACAAATAACACTAATTTAACAAAATAAACTTATCTCTTTAATGTTTTATTTATTGAATTCTTTCTCTCAGGTAGTTTTTTTTTTTAGTAATTGGTAAATTTCAATATGCAGCTTCTTATGGCTCGGCTAATACCCATTGTTGTTCAGTTTATTATACCTATGGTCTGGCAGTTGAAGTTCTTTCCTTATACTCTTATATAATGATTTTAGTCACATAAGCCCTCTGTTTTGAACTGTATCTAAGGAATTTGGAACTGGATGCTCCTTAGCGTGTCATAATTCATGCTGATTAAGTTTGTTGGGTTGTAGAGTACATTATGTTTTTTCTTGAGTAGAAAAACTATTTATCATAAGAATAGATTTATGACTACAACAGGCACTGTAACTGTTGGCAGGGGGTGAAATCATATTTAAATATATTGTCCACATGGGGGTTTTATTCAGTGGTGCCAATATAATTTTTTTTAACTGACCCATTTAAAAGTCATTATTGTTGTATTAAACATTATTTTTTATTGAAGCTTAATATTATTATACTTTTTGTTTAATATTATAGTTTATAAGTATATTTTTTAAGTGTAGTCCTTTGTGTAAGTTAGACTATCACATAACAATGCTGACTGTAAAAAAATAATCTGCACTTTTTTTGTGTGGTGAATTAATTTTCAAGTATCAAAGAAGAAATATAACTCAAGAAGAAGATCGTTTTGACTATATTTAAGCATAAGATGATTGAAGTGCATTGCAGTAATGTCAGCTCTTAATTATTAATTATTAGAATGGGACTACTTGAAAATTGCAGATTGTTTCTAAGATTATATTTTAAGATTTCTAATAATAATCTCTCCCTCTATGCAACATGAGACCTTGCCAATGGTGAGGGGGCTTGAGTGCTCAGTGATACAGAATGGCTGGACTGAAGTGCAACCATATCGGAGAGGTATCTGTTGAGAGCCAGACTAAGGAATGATTCCTGAAAGAGGGCAGCAGCTCTTTCAGTAGTTGTTAAGGGCGTAGGTCAGGAGGACTTAAACAGCCACATGAATATCACTCAATCTACTGTGCAGCTGAATGCAATGGAAAACTACAGCTGCGTTTTTCCAGGAAAATGTAACTCTGCATTTTCATGCAACAAAGATGGAGGAGGCGTCTTCCTTAGTAAAATATTCCGAAGGTAAACTAGTCCCCTGTTCGAATCGCTGGATGGGAACTACTAAGGAAGGGGTCACTGGAAAATTAAAAAATAATATTCTACGAATCGGAGGGTAGAATGTTAGAAGTCTGAAAAAGGTTGGTAGGGTAGAAAATTTAAAGAGGGAAATAGATAGATTAAATGTAGATGTAGCGGGGAATTACTTAGGTTAGGTGGGAAGAGGAAAACGACTTTTGGTCAGGTGATTTTGGAATAATTAACTCAGCTTCAAATAAAGGGCAGGCAGGAGTAGGTTTTGTAATGAACAAGAAGATAGGGAAGAGAGTAGAGTATTTCAAAATGCATAGGGACAGAATCAATGTAATAAGGATAAAATCAAAACCTAAGCTGACAACGATTGTTAATGTCTATATGCCTACAAGTCCACATGATAATGGTGAGGTAGAATGTGTATATAAAGAAATTGATGAAGCAGTTAAACACATAAAATGAGTTGAAAATTTAATAATAGTGGGAGATTGGAATGCAAGTATCGGTAATGATAAGGAAGGAAATATTGTGGGTGAATACGAGCTGAGCAAAAGAAATGAAAGACGAGACCAACTTATAGAGTTTTGCACAAAGTATAATTTAGTAATTGTCAACACGCAGTTTAAAAATTATAATAGAAGAATATAAACATGGAAAAAGCCAGGTGATGCTGCAAGGTATCAAATAGATTTTATAATGGTTAAGCAAAGATTTAGAAATCAACTTGTCAGCTGCGAAGCTTACCCTGGAGCAGACATTGATAGCAATCATAATTTACTGATAATGAAACATAGATTGGGGTTTAAATACCTGAAGAAAAGGTGTCAGATTAATCGGTGGAAATTAGAGAAGCTTGAGGAAAAGGAAGTAAAGATTTTTGAGGAGGACATCGCAAGAGGTCTGAATTAAAAAGATAAGGTAGAAAATGTAGAAGAAGAATGAAAGGAAAAAGGAAATTCTTAAATCAGTAAAAGTTATTGAACTTAGGCAGAACAAAGAGCAGAAAGTAGATGAAGATAAATGAGCATAAGAAAGCAGATAAATGTGAAGAATAAAGAACAATTAGATTAACTAGTCGTGCATCAAAAATCTTAACTAGAATTCTGTACAGAAGAACTGAGAGGAGAGTGGAAGAAGTATTAGGGGAAGACCAATTTTGTTTCAGGAAAAGTATAGATACAATGGAAGAAATTTTAGCGCTTAGATTAATAGTAGAAGGAAGATTAAAGAAAAACAAACCAACATACTTGGCATTTTTAGTTCTAGAAAAGGCATTCGATAATGTAGACTGGAATAAAATGTTCAGCATTTAAAAAAAAATTAGGGTTCAAGTACAAAGATAGAAGAACGCTTAGATTAATAGTAGAAGGAAGATTAAAGAAAAACAAACCAACATACTTGGCATTTTTAGTTCTAGAAAAGGCATTCGATAATGTAGACTGGAATAAAATGTTCAGCATTTAAAAAAAAATTAGGGTTCAAGTACAAAGATAGAAGAACAATTGATAACATTTACAGGAACCAAACGGCAACAGTAATAATTGAAAAACATAAGAAAGAAGCTGTAATAAAAAAGGGAGTCCGACAAGTATGTTCCCTACCCACGTTACTTTTTAATCTTTACACAGAACTGGCATTTAATGATGTTAAAGAACAATTTAGATCCGGAGTAACAGTACAAGGTGGAAAGATAAAGATGCTATGATTTGCTGATGATATAGTAATTCCAGCTGATAGTAAAAAAGATTTAGAAGAAAGAATGAACGGCACGGATGAAGGAAGTCCTACGCAAGAACTACCGCGTGAAAATAAACAAAACGAAAGTAATGAAATGTAGTAGAAATAACAAAGATGGACCACTGAATGTAAAAATAGGAAGAGAAAAGATTATGGAGGTAGAAGAATCCTCTTTTTTGGGAAGTAGAATTACTAAAGATAGACGAAGCAGGAGCGATATAAAATGCCGATTAGCGCAGGCGAAACGAGCTTTCAGTCAGAAATGAAGTTTGAGTCATTTTAGAATCTGTCGTTAGTAAAACGCTAAAGGTCAAGGTGCATCAGAAATGTACTAGGAGGCCTCGAGTCATTGTCTGTGATTAGGTATTGACCTCATTCCCAAATACGGATCAGAGTAAAGAGAGAAGGGTAAGTTTTTATTAGAGGCTACTTACTAACTTCGTAAATCTGTTTCGAGGACTTTGAGTAAATTGAATTGCAGGACAAAACTGAGGTTGTTTCAGTCAACACTTGTTTTGTTACTGTGAGGATAATATTTTTGGCGTTTAAAGGGGCACCATCAAAAATTATTTGAGTGCATCGTTTAATTGATGTTAGATATAGATATATTTTTGTGTGAAACATCGGTGTTAGCAAAGGCCGGACCTAATATATCCCATTTAATAAAAAATATTATGTCTGGAAATTAATTTATAACAAAATTCATTTTATATTTAGGTATTTTCACCGATATTAATTAACAAATTAATACCTTATTCTGTCTTAGAGAACATCATTTTATCTCATTTTTTTTGTTAACTGAAAAAAATAAATATCGGTGCAAAAAACAAAAGTTCAGTTCTGTAAATTAGTATTGAAAAAAAATTCTGTCAATTTTCGACTACATCGGGAATTCTGATGACGTAATTTGTTTTTATTAAATAATATTTTAATACAGGTAAAAGTAAAAAAATCGTTTTGAAATTGGTTCCTTCTTTTTATTTTAAATACCCCATGGCCGAAGAGCACACTTTGCTCGCCATTCCCTTCTACCCAGACGGCACCAACCCCTGAACCCCCGCACTGTACGTTACTCTCATAGTTGTGAAAATAATATATTGAACAAATTTTCTGTTTTATTTTTTTTTTAATTCTTTAGCAAAAAAAAACAACATATTTTTGTGAAATTTTATCAACCTGCATAATTCGTTTTTATTATTAAAAATGATTTAAATTTTTATTATTAACAAATGTTATTACATGATTTCGGTATAAAATTTTACAAGAAAAATAGTGTTGAACGCCGTTCTTCTGTTAACGCCTTCTTTATCGAGTTTTAAGCACTCAAATTTGGAATGATGGAAACATCGTGTTAATAATAAAACGCGATGCATGATCAATTTTATTGCATTTTCCATTCATAATGCAGACAATAGCAATGCTGTTATAATAGTAATAATTAACAATGAAACAATAAATTATATCGACTGATATCATTTTCTCATTAAATTTTTTCATTATTTAAATAATAAATAATTGCCATAATTACTGCATTTATTATTAAAATACTCAAAACATTACTGTGTTAATTAGGCAAGGTTAGCGAGCGAAACGAAGGTAGGTTTTTGATTAAATTATATTTATAAAATAAATAAATATAAATTGTTATATTGAGTGAGTTACTAAGATGTTCAAACTGGATTAGCGGGGGGAAATAATATTTTTTCATTTTAAAATTATTTTTATGTCCAAAATCAAGGAAATATAATGGTTGTTCAGGATTGTTTTGGGGGGGGCAGAGCCCCTCCAATTGTTACAGAGTACGGTCTAAATGTAAAATTATAATTTTACGTTCCGATAATTTAAAAATAATCTATAGAAAAAAAAATCGAAAAATTTGTTCCCATTTTTTCTCGACTTGAAATTGATTTTTAACATGATTATTTTTGAGTGATTTGGGCAAGAATTTTTGGGTGGCATTTAACGAAAGTTCCGAACATAATCGCCAGGTATAAATGCAATGTTCAGCATTTTAAAAAGTTTGCGGTTGAAGTATAGAGATAGAAGAACAACTGCTGACATTTACAGGAACTAAACTGCAACAGTAATAATTGAAGAACATAAGAAAGAAGCCATAATAAGAAAGGGAGTCCGACAAGGATGTTCCCTATCCCCGTTACTTTTTAATCTTTACACAGAACTAACACTTAATGATGTTAAAGAACAATTTAGATTCGGAGTAACAGTACAAGGTGAAAAGATAAAGTGCTACGATTTGCTGGTGATATAGTAATTCTAGCCGGGAGTAAAAAGGATTTAGGAAGAACAATGAACGGCATGGATGAAGTCCTACGCAAGAAATAAACAAGAGCAAAACGAAAGTAATGAAATGTAGTAGAAACAATCTAGGTAGACCACGGAATATAAAAGTAGGAAGATAAAAGATTATGGAGGTAGAAGAATTCTGTTATTTGGGAAGTACAATTACTATAGATGGACGAAGCAGGAGCGATATAAAATGCCGAATAGCGCAGGCGAAACGAGCTTTCAGTCAGAAATGACAGTCATTTCAGAATCTGTCGTTAGTAAAACGCCGAAGGTCAAGGTGCATCAGAAATGTACAAGGAAGCCTCGAGTCATTGTCTGTGATTAGGCATTGACCTCACTCCCAAATACGGATCAGAGCAAAGAGAGAAGGGTATGTTTTTATTAGATTACTAACTTTGTAAATATGTTTCGAGGACTTTGAGTAAATTGAATTGCAGGACAAAACTGAGGTTGTTGCAGTCAACACGTGTTTTGTTAGCAAGAGGAAAGTATTTTTGGCGTTTAAAGACACAATCAAAAATGATTTGAGTACATCGTCTAATTGAAGTTAGATATAGGGAGAATTTTTGTGTGAAACCTTCGGTGTCAGCAAAGGCCGGACATGATATATCCCATTTAATAAAAAATATTATGTCTGGAAATTAATTTACAGCAAAATTCATTTTATATTTAGCAATTTTCACTGATATTAATTAACAAATTAATACCTTATTCTGTCTTAGAGAACATAATATTACCAAATTTTTTTGTTAACTGAAAAAAATAAATATCGGTACAAAAAACAAAAGTTCAGTTCTGTAAATTATTATTGAAAAAAATTTCTGTTAATTTTCGGCTACATTGGCAATTCTGATGACGTAATTTGTTTTTATTAAATAATATTTTAATACAGGTAAAAGTAAAAAAAAAAAATTTGTTTTGAAATTGTTTCCTTCTTTTTATTTTAAATTCAAATATATATTTTAAAGCAATAAGATTACTAAGGTACGTCAGGAGGGATTCGTTAGAACGATTAAACAACTTGACCAATCAGAAACAGAAAAGTAATTAACTTGTTTTTCAATTGTTATAACAAAGTTGTTTTTCTATTTTAACGTTGGAAAGATTACGTTGATAGTACGTGACTAGTGAGTCGCTCAGGTCTGTAGCGAGTAAACACTCCCATATCATTGACCAATCAGAAACACAGAAACAGTAATTCACTTGTTTTTAATCTTGTAACGTCATACGAAGTAAAAGACGTACCTCAGTAGTGTCGCCGAATTCGTTCAAGTGTGCGCATCTCGTCCGTGTGGAAGCATGAACAATCTTCTAGGAAACAAAACCACACAATTTAGGACATTATTTTAAGTGAGGGACATTTATTTTATTGCATACAACATAATTTTATTTTTTTTTAATATATCGGTTTTAAATTAAACATTTCTTTCTTAATTTACAGGTTAATGAAAATGAAAATTTAACGTGGATTTTTAAAGCACGTGTTACAATTTTTTTGTTGAACGTTTTTTAATGATTTTTTTTAAAAATGAAATATCTATTATAGATGATAAATAATAATCTTCCATTTTACAAAATTTGTTTCATTAAAAAAAAAAACAGGGGTGATGTAATCTTTTTTTGAAATTGATACATAACATGGCAAAATTTTTATAAAATTAATTACCGATGAATTTTATGTAGGAACTAAAATGAATTTTATTCAAGAAAATGTATTAATATTTTCAATAATTTTATAGGAATTGCCTAAGTTTTATATTACATCTGGATACATTATTTGTATAAATAGTAATGTAATTTATGTGTACTGAATAGACATGTTTTTTCTTGCGCTTGGCTACCTTTAATGTCTACTGAAAATAAGTATAAATACCTTAGTACAATGAATATCTTGCAGGAACTATCAAATTTTATTGTTTGATGTATCGAACACTATAATTATTAGGAAATATTTTTTAGAAACTGTATTAAGGAACAGTTTGTATTTTGAATTAGGAAAAGAATAATGTGCAGTCCTATATCATAATATTTAAAATGCACTTATTCTTTTTAAGTTTTTTTCAGATCATAATTGTGTTATTTCCCCACTAGAACAATCTGAATCTTTTTTCATAGAAAATCATTGAACCAAATCTTATTGGACATCCACACATTTTCACATCTATGTTGTTCAATTTCTTTTTTCTGTAATTCTCTAGAAAATTCTAGAGTTCCATTATTGCAGAGGTATTCTTCATTTATTTCTCAAGAGTTTATAATAATAAATCATCTTTTCCCTTAATTAAAGATAAAATTTATTTTTGTTTCCTATAATTCTAATTTTTCCTGGACGTCAGTTGTAGTTAACTGCATTCATTTTTGGGCCTCTCGATTGTAACCTGATGAAGAAATCTTTTGTAAAGCTATTTCAATGTGTAATCAACCGATCCATTTTAATTTTTTGCCTAAATTTATTTTAATTCTTTCAGTTCACTATTAAATACAAACAGAATATTCTAATCCAGCTAAAACTTGTTCTAATCCATTTTCAATATTTTCATTTGATCCATTAATGTTTAGTGAATTGCCAACTGGCACACAAATTTCTGAATACTGTAATACAATCAAAAAAGTTTAATTTTCAAGCAGGTGCAATTTTTTTTATTTATTCTGATTATACAGGTGACTAGGTAGAAAGAAAAAATAAGGGCATATTTTTAATTACTCATTTTTCTTCTAAATGAATCTTAGTCTATGCTTTAATATATTTTTTATGCAATTCTTAACTTTGTTAAGGTACTGGTGTCATATACCTCCCTTGTCACTACATTCATATCAAAAAGTTAGCCAATTATTTCAAATAATTTCTTCATTGAAATCATTTACTCTGCTTTTTCTTTTCAGTTACAATTATTTTACTGAAATTATTTAATTATGTATAGCCGTTAGTAAAACTTCATACAGGAAGAAAAATACAATCCCAGTTTATATTCATGCCTTTAAGCAAGTAGTCAAATAACCATATACTGTAAAGGTTCTATTTATTTTCATAATAACAAGTAGTAAGCTGTAATTTTGTTCTTTACGTGAATTCTCTGTTTTTTAATGTAATGTAATACAATTTTTCAAAAATATTAATAAGCATTATTTTCCTAACCTTTTAATTAAATTTTGAATTTACTTCTTTGGAGAGATGAATGTTTTTAATATGTATATTTCATATACAAATTATGTTTACACGGTTTTGTTGGCTCATTATACAGTAATTTTAATAATATACATAAAATATTTAGGTAGCTTGTAATTGCATGTACTGGTTATGTAGCTAGTAATTTAATGCATTTTTATGTAGCTTGTAATTGCATGTTATTTTTATGTAGCTTAGAAATATGACTGTTTAATCATAAAAAATTTTTTTACTAACATTAACTAACCTACTAATGTTAATTATACTAATTTAAGTTTAGTTGATGGGTATTTTATGTATATCATTCATTCTGCTGTATTTGAGTTGAATATCTAAATTTAAATCTAATATAAAACAATTTTCAAGTATTAAATTAGAACTGTCTCTTCAAAGAGGTTAAATTATAATTATTTTTAAGGAAGAGTGTATATAAACCACTTAACAAGCTGTTTATACAATTTCATCACTTTTAAGTTTACTATTTTTACTGCAATTTTTTTTAAATAAGCAGAATTTTGTGATTTGCTAATTCATAGTATTGGCTTTTTTCAATCTTATTTGATCTGTGTATGTAAAACAGCCTCGCATCTTATTTTCTTTGTGGATTCGTTTTTATTTTATAATTACACTAAGTAATTTCTTAAATAAACAACCATATTTAACAACAAAATTAATTCTAAAATGTCCCTTTGATTATCTACATATAAACAAATTTATGAATATAACACCCTAAGATCTTTATCTCACCCTAACCATATAATGTTACATAAATCTATTTTTGACACCATCAAACAGTATTTGAAGTATACTGGTCTTCTGCAGAGAACCATCAAGGAGCTATTACTGTATATCAGTCAGGAATCATTTTAGTTCTATTTAAAAGGCCCATGACTATTACCATTGATAATTTTTATAGGAATGTTAAACCTAAAAATACACTACATTAAACCTTTCGTATGAGCAAACTATATATATAAACCCCCTGGTTTTAGTCTTCTACAGTATATGACATATCTTGCCTGGTGTTTATTCGCTGAAATTATTAGTTTATTTCTATAAATGTATATTTTTTGTAAACCATTTTCCAAAGCCATGTAAAACTGAAATCGAGCACATTCTCTTTTCTTATACGAGATTAGAATTTGTGATTTAATCAGTACCTGTCACCTGCTATTAATCATTTTGCACCTTCCACTGTTCACATATAGAATTTCATTGTAATTATATTTCATATTGTTGATGTAAAAAGACCTCCTTATGGATTACTGAACAATAAGATTTAATTTTTTTTCTATAATCCTACAGATAAAGGTAACTTCAATATTGCATTATTTAATACCCCCTTTTCACTTGGATTGTCATCAATCACAACTTGGATTTCATTTGCTATTCATTAGTAACTTTACCTTCTTTTCAATAATATATAAATTGTAGATTTTTGCTTTTTTTATTTCCAACTGGGATTGGCCATATTATGCTGCGAAAATGCATTCTTAAGAGAATCATAAAAGGGGTAATTAAGAGGTCTGGATGGTAATGCATACATCTGCACAAGTGCAAAAGGGAAAAAAAGAAATATGGAAAATACAAGTAAATTCATTATGATTAAAGGCTCTCTGAGTAATTCATTTCTTTGAAAAAACTTCTGGTTTTAATATTGAAAATAATAGAAAAATCCCTTAAGTTATATTTCTTCAAATCCATAACATTTTTCTGTTGAAATTATAAAACAAAATCTTCTGGTTAATATTTCCCTAGTTCAGTCTTCTAGTTCGGTTTCATTTTCAGAAATACAGTTTCAAATTATGTAACTGTAACAACACACAGATTGGAGTGTATATACAGACAGAAAATTTGATATTCTCTGATATAGTTCAGAGTATATTCTTTTAGATTTCTGATCAACACAGCAAATCTGATATGCTCTGACACAGTTTAGGTTGTATTGTTTTAAATTTTTGATCCACTTAGGAAATCTGATATGCTCTGATACAATCCAAGCTGCATTATTTTAGATCTTTGCTCAACAGATAGCAAATCTGATAACAGATTTCTGACACAGATGTTCTGACACAGTTCAGGGTGTGTTGTGTTAAATGTTTTATCAACTTAGCAAAACTGATGTGTTCTGATACAATTCAGGGTGTATTATTTTAGATCTTTGCTCAATTGATAGAAAATCTTATATGCTCTGACACAGTTCAGGGTATATTATTTTAGATCTTTGCTCAACAGATAGCAAATCAGACATGCTCTGACACAGTTCAGGGTGTATTATTTTAGATCTTTGCTCAACAGATAGCAAATCTGATATGCTCTGACACAGTTCAGGGTGTATTGTTTTAAATTCATTATCAACTTAGCAAATCTGATATGCTCTGATACAATCCAAGGTGTATTATTTTAGATCTTTGCTCAACAGTTAGCAAATCTGATATGCTCTGATACAATTCAGGGTGTATTATTTTAGATCTTTGCTCAATAGATAGAAAATCTTATATGCTCTGACACAGTTCAGGGTGTATTGTTTTAAATTCATTATCAACTTAGCAAATCTGATATGCTCTGATACAATCCAAGGTGTATTATTTTAGATCTTTGCTCAACAGTTAGCAAATCTGATATGCTCTGATACAATTCAGGGTGTATTATTTTAGATCTTTGCTCAACAGATAGCAAATCTGATATGCTCTGATACAATTCAGGGTGTATTATTTTAGATCTTTGCTCAACAGTTAGCAAATCTGATATGCTCTGACACAGTTCAGGGTGTATTATTTTACATCCTTGCTCAACAGATAGCAAATCTGATATGCTCTGACACAGTTCAGGGTGTATTATTTTAGATCTTTGCTCAACAGTTAGCAAATCTGATATGCTCTGACACAGTTCAGGGTGTATTATTTTAGATCTTTGCTCAATAGATAGCAAATCTGATATGCTCTGATACAATTCAGGGTGTATTATTTTAGATTTTTGCTCAACAGATATCAAATCTGATATGCTCTGACACAGTTCAGGGTGTATTATTTTAGATCTTTGCTAAACACATAGCAAATGTGATATGCTCTGACACAGTTCAGGGTGTATTAGTTTAGATTTTTGCTCAACAGATAGCAAATCTGATATGCTCTGATACAATTCAGGGTGTATTATTTTAGATCTTTGCTCAACAGATAGCAAATCTGATATGTTCTGACACAGTTCAGGGTGTGTTGTTTTAAATGTTTTATCAACTTAGCAAGACTGATGTGTTCTGACTCAGTTCAGGGTGTATTATTTTAGATTTTTGCTCAACAGATAGCAAATCTGATATGCTCTGATACAATTCAGGGTGTATTATTTTAGATCTTTGCTCAATAGATAGAAAATCTTATATGCTCTGACACAGTTCAGGGTGTATTATTTTACATCCTTGCTCAACAGATAGCAAATCTGATATGCTCTGACACAGTTCAGGGTGTATTAGTTTAGATTTTTGCTCAACAGATAGCAAATCTGATATGCTCTGATACAATTCAGGGTGTATTATTTTAGATCTTTGCTCAATAGATAGCAAATCTTATATGCTCTGATACAATTCAGGGTGTATTATTTTAGATTTTTGCTCAACAGATATCAAATCTGATATGCTCTGATACAATTCAGGGTGTATTATTTTAGATCTTTGCTCAACAGATAGCAAATCTGATATGCTCTGACACAGTTCAGGGTGTATTATTTTAGATATTTGCTAAACACATAGCAAATCTGATATGCTCTAACACAGTTCAGGGTGTATTATTTCAGATCTTTGCTCACACGATAGCAAATCTGATATGCTCTGACACAGTTCAGGTTATATTTATTGAACTTTTTCTTTAGCGGTAGGAAATTCTATGTGCTCTTGCACAGTTCAGGCTGTATTATTCATATCTTAGCTTAGCAGGTACCAACTATGATACACAATTATTTTTAAATATAATTCTTGATTACATAGTGACATTGTAAATATCTATGTTGTATGCAATGAATTGTTCTAGCGAGTGCCGGGTACATAAAGCATTCGTGCCGCGTCAACGCTTCGCGACCGTATTTCATCATCCCGATATCGTTCATCGGGTTTCGGTTGGGGGGTGATATATAAATATGATAATTTTAAAAATATTTTATTCTTAATATTTATAATTATTCTATGTTTATTATGTTTCTTTGTCTTTTCAGAACATCAGTTCGCTACCAGTGGCTGAAGTCCTCCTAATAAATCAATTTAAATTCATAAAAAAATAAATTTTATATTTTTAATTTAATCACATAAAAATTCCTTTTTTTAGTTTAAATTGCTTTATAAAATTTTATTTGAAATATTAATGAGTGGGTTTTTAAAATTACCTTTTTTGTAAATTATTACATTTTATTCATTTCATTGACAAAATTAATCATTTAAATAAGTTCAAGAAATTTAAAAAATAAGTAAATATATAGTGACAATTTCTTAATTAAATGCAGCTTTTAAATCTGGTTCATGTAGGATATAATATATGTTTATTATATATATATATATATTTTTTTTTTATTTTAATATATTATTTTACATAAGCTTTTTCTTAAATTTTTTTGGTAGGTGTTAATCAAATTGAAGGTTAGAGCATTTTTATACCTAATTACAGTTTTAAAAATTTGATTTTTTTTTAATTTTGAAATATTTTAAATCTTGAATATCCTTTTGCTTTCCCCAATCAGCATTCAGCCACCTACTTCAAAGAAGATGCATGCTTGCATGTTAGTTTAATTTTTTCAAACCAGGGTCAGCTGATTTTAGAGGTGCCATAATAAATTATTTCATTTTATTCGCTAATTTTTTTATTAAAAAAATGAACTTACTTGCAAAATTAACCATTTTTTTGTGGTAAAATCCTAAGTAGAATGATTATTTGAAATACTCCATCTAGCATAACAGTAATCCAAATTACTTGAAAATTTAATCATTTTTATATGTAATATATTTGCCTTGCATATTAAAAAGGCATGAACTGATCCTGGTTTTTAGTGTGTAATTAATTTATTTTTACATATTTATTTTGAAATTGTGGGGGAAATAAGTGATTGGTGTAAATAAAGTGTGAAATTGAAGTGCGATCAAGATCAAAGTGTGAAATTAACGTTATCTTCCTCACTACAAAAATTTACAAACTATAAATAAAAATGAGACTTGAAGTAATACAGATTACCAGATTACATTCCACATCTCATCAACTCTTCACTTCATGCTGCATCTATTTCTTCAGACTACCAGATCAACCGATTCTTTCAGCTGCTCGATGGATTTGATCTTTGGATTAGCCGTGGCGATAAATGTAAAGCTGTGTTGCCAAATGGTAAAATATTAAGGTACTACTAATTCTTTACTACACCATATAATTTCATGATAATACTAGTATTTATTAAGACTCCATCCGTTTTTGTAATGTTTAGCTTCAGTTAGAGCAACCAAGTAATGGAGCTACTCACTCTGTGAATTCAACCAGCCATTATCACTTGCCCTGTACCAGGGGCCAGGGGCCAAGGTCAGGGCATTAGCCCACTGTGGCTAGTCTAGTGGTTAACTCGTCATTGCAAGTCAAATGATTTCAAAGTCGAGAGTTCTAAGGTTCAAATCCTAGTAAAGACTTTTAAATGGATTTGAATACTATATTGTGGATATTAGTGTTGTTTCACAGTAGGGTTTCAATTAACCACACATTTCAGGAATAGTCGATGTGAGACTGAACAAAACTACACTTAATTTGCATTCATACATATCATCTTCTGAAGTAATACCTTGTGGTGGTTCCAAAGGCTAAACAGAAAAAGAGAGGGTCAGGCCATTAGTTTAGACTCCAGTTTACATCATTGATAGGTAACTTTCTCTTTTGATACTGCAGTTACTTTTATTTCTAAATGTTTTACAAATTTTAGGTAGATCTGGCATTAAATGTCATGCGAAACACAGAAATTTTGTGTGGCAAATTACAACATAAATGCAATAAAGGAAACAACAGTATAATAAAGAAAAGAAACTTAATAGCGTTACATATCAAGAAATGCCAGTATCAGGTCAATGCCTAATTTGTCTCCGATAAATATTTTATTTGAAATATAAACCACCAAAACACAGTAATTAGATAAGTTAAACTTGCCATATTAATTTCCACCGACTGTTTTTTGCAGTACCTTGCATCTCCAGTATGTATTAAATTCTATTTTTATTACAATAAAACTTATTTGTTTTAATGATATCTCTTTTTTATGATAAATTATATACAACGTACCCTATTGTACAGGTACAACATATACCAAAATGAAACGACTAGCACAAGATAGGGAATCTTGGAGAGCTGCATCAAAAACCAGTCAAATGGCCAAAGACAAAAAAAATGAACATAAATGTACTTGTGAAAATATTTATAATTTACACAAAAATAATACAAATAAATTAAAAAGAATAAGATAGAATTTAATAGCAAGTGAAGGTGTAAGATACTGTGTCTATATATATATATATATATATATATATATATATACAAATTTTTATGAATTTTGTTAGTTACAGCAATGAAACTTCACAAGCTTATTATGTACATTTCTTGGCTTACAATATTTCAAGAAGACTTATTCATATTTTTAACCTTTCTAATAGTATTTTGAGTATTTATCAGTTAACAGTACATCATTTGATTTTTTTTCATCATTGTTAATAAAATTGAAATGCAACATGTACTTATAATTTAACTCAATTATTCTTTTTGTAGACGACAATTATTCTTTTATAATGTAAAGAATAGCCATGAAAATCAACTGATTTTGTTTGATTTCATCGTGTAAAATAAATGAATAAGAATCAAATTATTGTCGTGACAGTCATCTTTTCACTTAGATATCCCCAAACCTTTAATTATAGTAAAAATGAATTTTATGTATGTTTACAGATAGAGAATGGGTTTTGATAGATGAAACAAAGCAATATCTTCATTTAACGTATTATTTTAATAGAAGATATACTGTGTAAAAATTTAGAAGTGGTTTCACAAGTTTTTTTCTTTTTAGACAATGGAAATTCTGTTTAGTCCTTTATTGTTTTGCTTACTTTGGCAATGAATCTCTTGCCTGACGGGGGTTTGAAAATTTAATTAAACCATGCTTGCATCTCTTTGTTGAATATACTTATAAAGTAGATGGCACATAAATATTTCATGAATTTTAAATACCAGAGCAATCAAAGCAAGTGGAAACCTATATAAAATTGTAAAAAATAATCTGAAAATAAATGATGCATTTCATTCTATAAAAATATTAAGTATGATTTTAAAAAAATAATATAAAAATTAGTAAAAGGATCAGGTGGTGGTATACAGATATCCTGTATCGATTTTTACCTTAAAAGGGGCTTAGAATATTTTTGAGCGAGTTGTCTTGTTTAGCAATCTTCTGTGGATTATTCCTTTCTAACCTTCTAACTTCCACTTTTTTCCTTTATTTTCTTCCACCTTGATTTATTAAAAGGGTGTTTTTCAATGATTTCTCAATGGATATCTAATGATGCGGGGTCTGTAAAAGTTTCAGTTTTCTTTGTATCTATCTAGTCTGGAGGAGGGTATAGCTTTTCTTGTGTACCTACCTAGCTAGCAATTCTATTTCTGTAAAAAATGTCTATATAAATACTTCTACCTCAGGTTAAATATTTAAGTAGTATAAAAATGGACCACCTAATCATTCCTAATAAATATTTTTGTTAGAAAAAGTTCAGTGCTATCATACATGAAATGAATTTAATAAATAAAACAAAACTAATTAATTTCACAACCGCTAATTGAATTTGTCTTATTTTCTTTTGTTTCAGGTAACTCAACGGTTCATTTAATATTCTAAGGGAGAGCTGCCATGTAAGTGGCCCTCCTTACATTGTGGTACTCCCTTTTATTGTAGGATAATTTTCTACTAAAGGTACTTACTTTTGTTGTTATTGTTTAATATTATAAATTTTCATGTTAAAAATAAGTTGTGTAGTTTTTAAGGTGATAGTATAATATTCTTATAAAATCGCGGTAGGTGCCTAGTCCCAGTAGGGTCCCCTGATAGGAACTTTACTTTAGGGAATTTTTTATGTCTATTTTTGTGTATGTTTCTGTTTCAGGTTCAACATAAATTTTACATTAAAATTACCTAGATAAGCAGTGTAAATTAAGTTTTATGAAAATAGATATAAATTTTGTATATGCTGTGTATGTTTTTTCAGGTACAACGTAGATATTATTTTATTATTAGTTAAGTCGCGTCCGCGATTCCAATGCCTAGTCCCAGTAGGGTCTCCTGATAGGAACTTTCCTGTAGGGAATTTTTTATGTATACTTTTGTGTATGTTTCTGTTTCAGGTTCAACATAAATTTTACATTAAAATTACCTAGATAAGCAGTGTAAATTAAGTTTTATGAAAATAGATATAAATTTTGTATATGCTGTGTATTTTTTTTTCAGGTACAATGTAGATATTATTTTATTATTAGTTAGTTAAGTCGCGTCCGCGATCCCAATCCCTAATAGGATCCTCCTCCCTAAGGGGGAGGTTTTTTAGTCGGTGAGAGCCCGACACTACCATCTGTTGCGGGCGCAGATGGTGGCTGGCAGAGCTTTTTCCTCCTCCTACGCAAAACAAAAAAAAAAAAAAAAAAATTAACAGTTCATATTAAGCGCATTACTAATCTTTTTGCTAAGTTATTTTGAGTTGTAGGTGCTGTACCGAGACTATTTTTAAATTCATGGAAGCTGTGACAAAAAAAATGGTTACTGATTCTCAAATGTAATATTGAAAGCGGAAAATGATTATGGAAGATAAAGAAAATTTTAGTTAAATTGACTATCAACCGCAGTTTCAAATATGGATTGAATAAAACGTAAGTACTGTAAATATCTAATAGAATTTTTAAAACTCAGCAAAATATTAAAAACACACATCTAGAATTGGGCATGGTGATTTTAACAAATATTGGGTGCTGAATTCAAAACTTATAAAATTTTGTGTAATAGATTGCATTTTTAGATACATACGATTTATTTACCAATAAATGCGTAATCAGTGTCATACCAATATTTCAAAAATGTTATTATTTTTGTGTATTCATTTATAATTTGTTTAAATCATCTAAGTTTTTGTTATTCAAATACAGATGAATTGAAATATATTCAATACAGTTTTTAAACGATTAAATCATTGGAACTAAATTTTTTAAATAAGTTGACAATTGTTTTCTTGCTTGTACAATGTTTTATCAGTTTCTCTAAATAAAAACTAACAACAGTCATCAATCATTATAGTATCCCATCTTCCTTGGTAGTGATGCTGACCGAAACGGTCTGCCTGCTCATCACTGACAGAGCACAAATTTTCAGGAAAAAAGTCTAGGTGAGACTGTAGAAAAATGAATTTTTAATGACATCCTACATACTAAATATTTGTAGTTTTTAAACAGTTTATTAACCATAAACATAGTTTTCATATTTTCTGTTGCCTAAAAACAACAACTATGTCTCTGAAGGACTTCCATGCAGCTAATGCATGATAAATAACAGGGCTTGTCATTTCCTGTTGAACCGTTCAGTTACTGAGCACAATATAAAAATAACATGAGGCACCCAGATTTTATCATGAAAGTAATGTTAATCATCGCTTGAAAAATGATTTAAATGAATTTTTATCTTACGAATAACTTCATATGATATTTTCAAACCGTCATTCAGTGATGTTCTATTAATCATATACACCGATTAGCTTTACTGCTATCAGATCGTATTTCACTCTACTGAACTCTTACATACTTGTATGCATTTGTTCAGTGAAACTGACCGAGAATAAATACATAAAGGATTTAACAAGTATGACAAAATCCAGCCAGAAGCTTGTATTTTGTACATAACGCGGTACATCTTGGAAATATGAATTGTAAAATTAAAGACCCGAGAGAAATATTTAATTCATTTGAAAACAAAAGTTAGTTGAAGGGTAAATTATGGATATCATTAAGTAATTCGATGTATGATGAGTAAATAACCTTATAATAAACTATTTTTATTCACGTAGTGTGATGATATTTGTGGGATAAAATGAACACAAGTATTGCCTTTTGCTTAGGTATATGAATTACACAGACTAGAGCAAAAACAATAATCTGTTAATAGTTAATATTCCATACTAATCTTTCTTAAGACACCAAAAGTGAAGTGTATTATACACAATGATTGACAGAAATGTTAATCACAAGCCAAAGATTTTATATAACAACCGGTAGACCACCGAAGATCCAGGCAATATGAGGTTGATAAATTAATTACGGTAAAAACAACTTTAAATAAAATTAATATTGACTTATACCTTTCTATTAAATTTGAAATTTAAACTTTCCAAATGGCTTTTATACACATCACATCTCCTTTCAGGAGATGTGATGTGTTTATCTCCTGAATTTTATCTCCTTTCAGGTTTGAGATATTTATATAAAAAAAGTACGAAATTTTTATTAATATTAAAGACTGAAGTGAAATCAGATTTTTTCAGAAAAACTGATATTTGTGTATGTAGATGAATGCATATTTTTAAAAATGTAACTTAGTTGCCTAATTTAGAGATCGGTGGCTTGCACTTGCTAGAAAAATATACACTGTTGAAATACTAAATAAAATGCCACAAATGATTTTAAATTTTTTTAAAAATAAATGTTGCTAATTTTTTGGGTCTGAATAGAGAAAGAATATTAATGAGATTGAATCCTTTTCACAGTAAGATATGAGTCATAATAATTATGGGTACTATAAGAACAATTAGGACGGTTAGAAGGGGAAATGCTGGAAAAGAAAAATTTTAATTTCGGCCTAGTGAAATTTATACAAATTTCAAAACCTGTAACTGAGTATATGAATGTTTAAACTTCTATTGCATAAAGTTCACCATTTAGACATATTTCTGTAATATCTATACTTTTACACTAATTATTCCATTTAGCATTGTATTGTCAGAACAAACAAAATTATTGTCAAAAATATGTCGTAATATTTATTTGTTCTCATCTTGTAAGAGAGTTCATCAAAAAATTACACAATATATTTTTAATGTTATTGAAATATTAAAAATAAAACGTTTACAGAAATATAATATCTCCGTTTTATAAATATAATTGCTTTTAAACATTTAGAAGAAATAATAGATTTATATGTGAGGAAAGTTTTATTGTTTTGACTAAGGAATTTTATTTGTGTTAATATAAAGACTATAACTGAAACTAAACTAAAAATAGATTTTGATTTTGCAATAATAATTACTTAATTAATTCTCCATATACAGTACTAATATTCTCCACTAATAGTTCTCAGAAGCTATGTTGACCTCGTCAGTTCATACTGGCAGACACATCCCCCACAACCACATCTATCACTATCTGCATATCCCCGCCACATCATATTCTTTCAAATTCTTGCCGCACTAGTCCTTAGTCCACTCAGCCCATACCAAGTACTGTATGGCAGCTGATATCTGCTAGTGAGCTCCTCTTAGATGTAACACCCTTTTCATCTGATAATGCTTTCTTTCACAAAAAAATACATTTATAAATATATATTATTATAAATATATAAATTGTAAAAACGCACCAAGCAAAGTTATTCTGTTTTCTTATTATTCTTTATTCTTGCATAGAAACATGTTAAATAAAAAATTCAAAGATGTTCAGAATTTCCCAAAATAAGAAAAACGTTTTATCACAATAATCGAATTAATTGAAAATAAATATTATATGTTTAATTACAATTTTTTTATTTTCTAATAATCTGTAAATACTTGGAATCATTTATAGAAATGCCTTGCTCTTGTCTAGCGGCTTTACATCATCAATCACACACCTTGCATTAGTCGAAATGGTTCGATATCCTCTGATTACTAATATCAGTCTTTGCACTCTTCAACGTGATCTTCTTGAAGTGTACCCAACTCGCCCTTTGTACCCATATTGATGCTTCACATGTCTCGGATACAGAAAGCGAAAAAAATTGCTTTCATAATGTATCTCATTTATAAAGTTACAAAGTTTTATGATACTGGTGTTATAAAATATAATAAAGCTGCTCACCTTGAATCATCTGTTAATTATGTGAAGATTAAAGAGATTATTTTACAAATGTTGCACTATATGTAGAGTAAATTCACTTCGATGAGAGATAGTTTTTTTTTTTCAAGTAACTTTATAAAAAGAGAGATTCATAATGCCATAACAAATTAATGATATATTTTTCCGACAATTATGATTATATTACCGACAATTATGCTTAAGAAAATATAAATTAAATTTACTTAGGTTTTGTTTAGAAGACTTATATTCAAGCTGCTCCTTTACATATATTAAATCGCTTTTATTAAAAAATATAAGTGATATCTTTCATTATCCATTATTTATAATAAATTTCCCTCATATTTTATTATTTATATATGAAAACTTATTCACAGTAATTTTATTTATGTGTTTCATTCTCTCACTAACTTTTAATTTACGTTTGGTAAATGTAATTGTAAAGCCCCATTTGTTGTATTTCTTATAGACTTTTTTGTATTCTTAATCTCTTATTACTTTTCCTTCATCTTCTGGAATACAATAAATGTTTTTCATTTCCTTAACATCTCCACTTCTACAAATTATTTTAAATTCTGTTACTCTAATGCACCTGTTAAAAGAAATCAACATTATTAACAGTTTCAGTTTTCCTAGTACTTATTTCTCAATGCATTCTTTATCCCTTGGTTGTATTTTTGGCACTATACCAGTTAAATTTATCTAAAATGTTCATATCCACAGCACAGACCCAGTTAGCAATCAGATATAATCCACTAGACACTCCAGGGGAGGAATGAATCCAGGATCAATGAAGAGACTGAATAATTAAAAATTCAGTCCATTTGTTAGTAGAGGACCACATAATAAGAAAAACAGTCCCATCAGAAGGAGTATTTCAAGCTTCCCTGTGGACACTGAGTTTCCACTTTCATTTCCTTGAACAATTATGGTACCTAGGATGGGGAAGTGCCTATTAATGATCAGCAACCTCATCTCAAATGTATGCCTCAATTAATCTCTATTCTTTACATATTAAACGGCTACCTGAAAAGAAATTTAACCTTTCTTTCTTAAGCAAAACAGTCTTTTATTCCTAAAATTGTACGCCCTGTGGAATTATCCGACTGCATTAATTAAGGTTAAGGTGGTAATTCTTAACTTGAGTGAGTAGATAATATTCCTGATATTAACTGATTTGTGATGCTGCTACATAAGATGCAAGCAGCTAGCTAAAAGTAGAACTTGTAATGGATTTGAACACCCTACATGTTACCGTTTGTACTTTTTTCATAAGGATAAAGAATACAGAACTTTCTCAGGAATTGTCAGACTGAAATTGAACTGATGTAAGTCCCTAACTGTAACTGTGCCTGTATCCCAAACGTAATGTAATTTTTAAGTAAATTGTATTTGAGTTTATAATAAGATGAATATTTTAAGACTTTTTTTATGTTTAATTATAGTTTTCTTTTTTTGTTCGGGTAGCTTAATTAAAAGCTTAACATTGAAATTGTTATTATGATTTATTTTTCTGGACATTTACAAAATTTATTTATTTATACATTGAAAGTGTTTTTTTTTTTTTTTTTAACTATATAAATAAGAATAAAGTGGTTTTACTTTAAAGGTAGTTGCAGCTCCTTTGCTTTTTATTCTTTTAACTGGATATTATCGTTTTTTTCATTAACAGTGAATAGCTTCTATTTTAGCTTCAGTTAATTTGAGTATGAGGATTATCCTTAACATTAAGTCAAAATTGTTTGTAATTTTACTTCTTTACTCTAAGAGGAATTGATTTTTCAATATTTTTTATTTGCAAAGTAAATGTTATATTTAACAATCCTCATTTTCTTCATTCAAGTATTCCTATCTTTCATTCGTGCATCAGTCCTAAAATTAGAATTGTAATTGTGATTGTTGATGAGATAAATCATTCGTCTATGTTTATTATTTTTGTTGAAAATATTGGTATAATTATTGAGATTTCGATGTCAAAGATTAAGAAGATAGTTGTGATTAAGAAGAAGTGTGTAGAGAAGGATTTTCATGTTGAAGATATTTTAGAGAATCCACACTCGAATGGTGAGTTTGTATCTCGTCTTATTATTATTTTTTTTTTTGAGATTGTTATTGTAATAATTATAATTATAATGATAATTGAGTTTAGTGATATTATTGTTAAAGTGATTTTAATTATCTTTTTAATTTTATTAATCTATTAGTTGGAGGCTAATTATACTTTTTGTACTAAAAAGATTTAAGTTTTATTTTCCTCATCAGTAAATTGATAGATAAAGGAATAGTCAGATTACGTCTACAAAATGTCAGTATCAGATTGCCGCTTCTAGTCCAAGGTGATGGCTAGCTGAGAAATGTATTTTTATGCATCATATTAATGAAATTATAAGAAATATTGTTCCGATAATTACATGTATACCATGAAATCCTGTTGTTAAGAAAAAAGATGATCCATATACTGAATCTGCTATTGTGAATGTTGATTGTTGGTAGTCTCTTTTTGTAAAATTGTGAAGTATAATCCTAGTATGATTGTTAAGATTAGTGATTTGTTTGATATGGATAATTTATTTGATATGATTCTGTGGTGTGCTCATGTTACTGTAATTCCTGATGAGATTAGGATGATTGTGTTTAAAAGTGGAACTTCTATTGGATTAAATGGTTTAATCGATTTTGGTGGTCAATTTATTCCAATTTCAATTGCCTTTTTTTATCTTTTTATTTTATGAAAATAAAAGATAAACTCTAAACTTGAGTGAAAAATGTTCAGAAGAATGATAAAAAGAATATTATTTCTGAAATAATGAATATAATTATTTCTATTTTTATTAATCATTTTACTTTAGTTGTGTGATTTCCTTGAAAGGTTGATTCTCGAGTAACATCTCGTCATCATATTATTATTGATAATGTTGATGTGGAGATTCCTATTATTATTAGGTTAAATTCTTTTGTTTGAGTTCATTTTACAGTTCCTGTTAGTGTTATTATGTTTATTGATAACATGGTCATGGTCTTTTGGAGACTATATGAAATGGATGATTTTTTTTCATAGGGTACTTCTCTAGAATAAAGTGTAACAAGTGTTGCAAAGACATATGCTTGAATTATTGAAATTGCTGTTTCAAATGCTGTTAGTATTATTTGGATTGGTAGTGTAATTATTAATATATTAGTCGATGAGGTATTTCCTAATAGTGTTATTAGTAGATGTACTGCAATTATATTTGCGGTTAGTCGCACAGCTAATGAGATTGGTCGGATAATATTTCCTGTGGTTTTGATTATGATTATTATTGGTGAAATAGATGATGGTGTTCCTTTTGTTAGTATATGTTTAAATATTTCATTTGTAAAGTTTTTTCATCTATATGTTGTAATTATAATTCATCTTGGTAAGGCAATTGATATTGATACTACTAAATATCTTGTTGATGTAAATACATATGGAATTAGTTCTATTACATTTCTCGTTAAAATAAATGTGAAAATTGATATTACTATAATTAGGATTTCCTTTTGGTGAGTTATTGATTTAAATTCATTTATTAATTTTTTCTGTTAGTTTTATGAATATATTTGTTCGAGATTTTTTGGTTCAGTATCATTTTGGTAGGATTATTGTTGTTATAAAAATAATTATTCAGTTTCTTTGGAAGAGTTTAGTTGTTGGGTCAAATGTTGAAAAAAGGCTGGTTATCATTTTCAGTTTATATTTTTTTTTTTTTTTTTTGGTTTTTGATTTTTTTTTATATTTGTTATGAAGAACATTTTTTTTATGTTTATTATAATTGTAATTGTTGTTATTAATAATATTAGGTTTCATATTATTGGTGACATTTGTGGAATCAAGATGCACATTTTATGTATTTTTTATTTGACAATTAAATGTTTTTTTTAAACTAGCGTCTTTCATTAAGAGTATTCGATGTTACTATATTTTGGTTTAGAGACCATTACTTTCTTTCAGTCACTTAATGTTTAATTTTTTTAATGTTTTTATTCATTTAATAAATGATTTTATGTCAATTCTTTCTATTGTGATTGGTATAAATCTGTGATTTATTCCACAAATTTTGAGCATTGACCAAAAAAAACTCCGGGGGTTTTTGTCATTAATCTAATTTGGTTTAGATGTCCTGGGATTGCATCTATTTTTACTCCTATTGATGGAATAGTTTAAGAGTGGATTACATCTGATGATGATACAATTACTCGAATTTGTGTTAGGAATAGAATAGTTATTAGATTGTCAACTTCAATTAGTCGAAATGAGGTTGAATCTTTTTGTGATTTTATGTACGATTCAAATTTTATATTTTTTGAATCTGTGTATTCGTATGATCAATATCATTGATGGTCAATTGTTTTAATAGTGATTGATGGTTTGATTATTTCTTCTATTAGATATAAAATTTTAATTGATGGAATGGCAATAAATACTAGAATAATTGCTGGTATTGTTAGATTGTTTCTATTGCTTGATTTTCTGTTAGTAGGTTATTTGATATTTTATTTTTTGTTATTGTTATTATTATGATTGTTACTGTTGTAATAGATAGCAGAATTATTATAGTGTGGTCGTGGAAATTTAGTAGTTGTTCTATGACTGGTCTTGCTCTATTTATTATATTAAATTTTAATCATGGTGCGATTTCTAAGGAAATTATTTTTTAATTTATTAATGAATTTTAAGTTCATGGCAATTTTCTGCCACTCTTAGAACGGTTTTGATACTGATGGCAGTTCATTAAATGAGTGTTCAGGGGCGGTGTAATTGAGAATCATTCGATTGATGGTGACTTATTATTTTTGAAAATTGTGATTCGTTTAAATATTATTGACTCTCATATGATGAATATAAATATTATGATTCTGATTATTGAGTTAAGGGATCCTATTGGTGAAACATATTTCATGTTATGTAATTGTCTGGATAATCTGAGTATAGTCGTGGTATACCTGCTAGACCCAATAAGTGTTGTGGGAAAAAGGTTAAGTTTACTCCAAGAAATATAGTGGAGAATTGAATTTTTAATCATTTTTTATTTATTCTTATACCTCTATTATTTAACTAGCCAGTCAGGTCTCGCTTCACTTGCACAACCATTTGTATCCTCATGTTTGTGAGAATATTAAGTATTTTACAGATATTCATTAAAGAAAAAAAATATTAGTAATTTTACTTAATTATATTTTTGTTGCCATGGTGACAGAAATATAATGAAGTAAAAGGATTAATACATTTACATATTATACATTGTTCGTATCAAGAAGCATGGTGGTTCTATACTTATTAATTTTTATAAAATTTCAAAAAACTTGTCTACAATGGTTTTTTTTTTTAAATGTAAAAAAATAATAAGTATAATAAATGTTAATGTAAACAACATACAATACAATTTATTAACAGTTGTTTAATTTTTTCTGCTATATGGTAGCGCTTCATTCAAAATAAAAATGTAAGCACACAAAGCAAACAAATCGATGCACCATGCTTTTTTATTGGAGAGATTTAGATATAATTAATTGTATATTTTGTTACTATTTTGATACTATGTTTTACCATGTTTTTTTTTATCCATCCACGCAAATGCTGGAGTAGTTCCTAATTTTTTCTGCAAAGTAGCATACCTTCCCAATTCTGACATGATTTATATATTGTATAATGAAGTACTGATCAGAAAAAAGATTTATTTATTTTTATTAGTTACAGCATTAACATATTTTGCAAATAAAATTTACAGTCATTCTAAGGGAGGTTATGTTCAATCATTTCAAAAAGTTCAAATCAGTTCAAAAAGTTTATAAGTGATGACTTTTCTTTAGTACTATAATTTATCACAACATTCCAAATATCTTGTTTGATATATTTATTTTTAATGCTTATAAAATTAGATTTGTGATAATTTATTACTTAATTACACTGAATTAAATACTAAATAGACTAGTGTATATATCTAGAAAAGTATCTCCATTGTACAAGTATTTCTATTAGCAATGGATTGTATCAGTATTGTACTATTTGTATTGCAGTTTATGGTTATATTGTAGTTTATTTTCTCCAAGTTAAAAAATGTAGTTACGTTGATACTTATAAGCATTGTTTAAAACTGTTAAAACTGTAATCCAAATCAATTTCTCTGTTGATTCATAACCATTGATGAAACATGATTCATCACAACACCCAATAAAGTACAGATGAAGCTATTGGTGGAAGTCCTTCAAAGAAGACAAGTATTGTTACATCAACTGCAAAGGTTACAGCCACTGTTTTTTGGATACACAAGAAATAATAAGAATCGGTTATCTGTAAAAAAAGAAAACTTATTGCAGAAAAATATTATAAGGTGTTATTAGATTGATGAACGATGAAATTGAGAAAAAATGTTCACATTTGACCAAGAAAAAAGTACTTTTGCAACATGATAATGCACCGGCTCATGCAACAACTGCACAACAAAAACAACATAAATTATATAACAGGATGCTTTCACATTTATAATATTTTCCAAATTTAGTACCATGTAACCTTTTCTGTTTCCAAACACGAAAAAATGACTGGCTGGAAAGAGGTTTCCTTCTAAAAGTGAAATAGAGATGAAAAAATGTATATTTTGGCAATCTCAACAAATGTTATTTTTCTAATAATATCAAAACTTAAATTTTATTTTTAAAGATTTTTCGCATTGCTACATTGAAAATTATCAATTATCCCTTACATGTACTTATATTTTTCTATGGTCATGCTTCTGGCCAATTCATAATTATATGCTTATGTACATTTTTTTCTGAGAAGTATATCTGTAGTGCATGATTCTTGAGAGAAAGGAACTAGCAGTTATCTACTGGTGATGACACTGTACTTCTCAGTAGTGCTGTGTTTATTTAACTGCACATTAAAATAAATGAGATTCGCTCATTTATAGGTCACAGCCTACCAACATACCTACTAATACTGTTACTGGCCCTTCAGAAAATCTTCTGAAGGGGTTAATTCATAGTTAAATGAATGAAACATATGCACCATAAAATTATTACTTCCAATTTTCAGTTACTGAAAAATTAATTGTCAAACAAAATCATGCTTATGAACAAAATATATTGCATTACTCTTATTTATCAATATTGAAACCTAATGATTTCAAGATTGTTTTCATGCCTAAACATATTCACAAATCTGTAACTAAAATGAAGAGAATCAATAATAAAATTAATAACTTATTTGTAAAATTATTGAGATTATGTTCTGAAATAGGGCATTTATTTCCAAACTGTAGTCAGTGGTTAAGCTGAAGTCTGATAGCTGTAATATATTGTTTGTTACCATGTTTACTAATAATAGACTACTTTCAGTTTAACAGTTTAATGTTTATCCTATGACTGCTATATACTTTAAACTTTGTCCTACGCCAAAACTAGTTCTGTGGATGTACATTTTTATGTTATCGTTTACACCATTCTCCATTGTACTTTGCTGTATAGGACTTCTGATAAGATTTGCTCTGTGTGGAGTTATTTATGTGTTGTTAGTCATTTATAATTATGAATCATATGATAATCTAGAAACCTCTTGTATATCTGTTTCAGTCTAATTAGTTTTAATTAATTACATAATTAGCAAGGTTGAGTTTTAATGATCCATGCAAGGAAGCTTTTAAAAAACTATCATCACTCTTAATTGTTGGATTGCTTTATATTTATTGAGTAATACTCTATAATCTGTTACAGAGTCTATCGCTATAGATATATCGAGAATGATCAATGAAGCTCTGAGTGTACCCTTTGCAGTACACCAGACCGTTACATGATTGCATGTTTGTGCATATATTTTACTTAAAATTTAGCTTTTGAATCTAGTAACCTGGGACTATCCAATTAGACATAGATTTATAGTCGGCTCTAATTATTATATAAATATTACATTAAGTAGTATACTAGCAATAATAATAATAATACTGGGAACTGCTGTGAAATAATTAATGTATGCAGTTAGCAATACAACTGATCATCACATGGTGCATGAGTTGTTAGCAATATACCACAGTTTTTTGGATATAAAAAGCAAGAATGCTTTTAACTTTCTTATTGAAATACTGAATTAAAAACATTATTTTCCTATGATAGTAAAATTTCCCAAATATCTTTACAGCAAGAATGTCATATTTTCATCAACATTAATTGTTTTAAGATTAACTTGTATCTTCATAGCCATAATCAATGAGGCAGGAATAACCTTTCAATTTAGAATAATAGACTTCAGTTGTTTGAGAAGAATCTGGCTACATCAATTGAAAAGCACATTGTATAGATGAATTCATATATCTGATAACCACATGATCCTTAAGAAATAATACTATAAACGTTTTTGTATTATTTATTTTTTTAAATATTTATTTACCTTAGCTTGCCATTTTATTTTCAAGAATTCTTGTGTTTTAAACATACATGGCTGATTACTTGGTTATTTTTAAATAGTATTAAGTTGTTACCTTATATACATTATTTATAATATAAAATTGAATCGATTTTTAACATAGGTATATTTGATTATTTTAATTTTACCTGTTTACATATTCGAGATATATATTTAATATTAAAAAGATGACATATTATCTTTTCTTTTTGTTTCTTAATTTTTTTTTTACTTTGCCTACATTTTACTTCTGGTACAGATTTATTTACTTTTTTTGAGTTACATTCAAAAGTACAGTAGTTATTTGTGTGTAAATAACAGTAGTTATTTACAGTGTGTGTGTGTGTGTGTGTGTGTGTGTGTGTGTGTGTGTGTGTGTGTGTGTGTGTGTGTGTGTGTGTGTGTGTGTGTGTGTGTGTGTGTGTGTGTGTGTGTGTGTGTGTGTGTGTGTGTGTGTGTGTGTGTGTGTGTGTGTGTGTGTGTGTGTGTGTGTGTGTGTGTGTGTGTGTGTGTGTGTGTGTGTGTGTGTGTGTGTGTGTGTGTGTGTGTGTGTGTGTGTGTGTGTGTGTGTGTGTGTGTGTGTGTGTGTGTGTGTGTGTGTGTGTGTGTGTGTGTGTGTGTGTGTGTGTGTGTGTGTGTGTGTGTGTGTGTGTGTGTGTGTGTAAACCTTTGTTTCATCTCCTTCACTGATAAATATTTTAGTAATATTTTTAATATGCAAGTCAAATTATACAGCTTAATAGTGCTAGGGAAGGGACTCGTGCCCATTGCACAGGAGAGTGAGTTACAGCTCTGATATTACCTGTATTACAAGTACTTTAGTTGTGTGAATGTGTAATTAATTGGAATTTCATTTTTTTGCATTTTAAAATAATAAATTAGAATTGCTTTGTATTTAAAATATTTCATATTCAGCTCCATCTAAATGATTTTATAATATTTTATGTATTTATTAGCACTATTATTTATCCCCAAAAATATTTTTCTTCTCTTCATTGTATTTTAATTCCATTCTGACCTTTGTCTTAACATATCTGTTGCATCCTACATCTTCAGGTATTTACTTTATGTTATCTTCCCTTATAGTTTTATTTTCTTTATTATTTACTTTTTTATCAATCCCATGTTAAGTGAGTGATCAAGTTTCAGTGAATGTTAAGATGCTTGATCATTTGCTTATTATAAAGTTAAGCAACCCTGGATAAGAAATGCTAGATATCTTTAAACTAGCTTAGGATCAAACTCATCAACTTGCACATTTCTTTTGTAGTAGTACATAGTTATAACATTTTTTATCTGTGATTAAATAAAGAGACAATAATATCTTATTGTCTCTTTATAAAATCCTAATCAATTTAGTTTATGTTAGTTATCACAACTGTATAAGTGACCTTACATACATCATTCCTTATAATAACAGTAAAATAAAATTTTCAAGAATAACAAGTTTCATGCCAGCCTTACTAGGGAAAGTGAGGGGTAAAGTGGTTTCCCATTGCCTCCTTGATTGAACCAAATATAATGTACACATTAACACACTACAATGTAGATGATATTCAGTCCTACAATCTGTACCTTAATTCTATTCAGCATAGGGACTGGCTTTTGTAGTGAACATTAATGTTCTCATAGGAACCAAATCTGATTGGATGTCTCTTGAACTCAGGAGCTTTATATTCTATACAATCATAAGAAAGACATATAAATTGTGTAAAGCAACAAATTAATGCATGCCTTTCATTTTTACATGACTGCCCAAAATGGAGTGTAATGTACACATTTAGGGTGTATGTATGTATGTTCCACCATAGCAGTTCAACGACCAAACCGATATAGGTGTATGACCCTGTGTTGGAATCCTTACGTTTCCAGGAGTGTCATTGGCTATATAAATAAATATATGTATATGTAATAGTGGAGATTTGCTGGTTGAAGCACAAACTTTAATGAATTGAGTTCATAATGAACTGTGAGCCTCTATCACTATGTTTGGTGGGTTTAAACTGAATGATTCAAATCAATTGAATGAATAATATTACGTAAATAATGAAATTAGATTTACGTTAAATAAAATAAAATAATATTAGATAAATTAAAAAAAATTATTTTTAATAATAATGGGCTTCCTGTGAGGACTGTGTAAGAGACTCAAGTGATGAGGTGATGCGAGCACCTCATGTAAGGCTAGACTGATCATAACCATCAACTGGCAACAAACAGGGTGCCCCTGGGACCCTGTTTTGGGAGGTTAAAGGGGGTGCTTTTATGATATCTCTGTGAACAATCGTCCGATTTTCAAAATTCAAACGGAGTATTTGCTAGTAGGTTGAAGTCTAATTTTTGCACGCATCAGGTACATTCTGGCTCTAACAGATCACGGTTATTCGGAAATGTTATATCCTTGCAAACAATCTTCCAATTTTCAAAATTCAAACAGGGTATTTGTTAGTATAATACAAAATCACGATGGAACCAAACGAGAACAAAAATTACTGATATACTCAGAAAAATCGAATGGCCTGCACTATGGGAGACCAGCTTGAACCCGGCGAGCTCCCACCAACGGTCTTTGTAGAGTTTTATGACAGTGCGAAATAGTAATATTTATGATTGCAATATGGTATTCATTTTTTCCTCACCTAATTTTTTAATATCTGGCATTAAAAATGTGTTATTACTACCAACATATCTTCTCAGAGCTGACCGTACCATTTCAATCAAAATTAAATCGGAATGTTAAGGTGGAAGTCGCGGATCATGATGCCCGTGTTTTTTTAATAGTTCATTAAAATGGAACCTTATTTTTAAATTATTATAAATTATTGATATTAAACAAAATTAAAATAATTATTTATTGCTACAGTGCGTTCGGAAAGTTGCTTTGCATTCTGCATTTTTTTGGCGTTAGGTTCGTTCCCCTGTGAGTTGAGCGTTGCTCAGTAATAAACCAAGACGACACTTGTTGAGTTGTGATTGAACGTGCGTTGTTTCGTGTCGTTTCGTTTATCGGAATCAATGCGGGGAGAAACAGTAACTGTTTCTCCCCGAACACATGCGGTTAGAACCCTTATCGAAAGCTTTTGGGCAATAGGATCTGTTAAAGACGCTGATCGTAGGGGAAGACCACTAAACCAACGGAAGCCACTTGATATTTCGGATGCTATGGCCGAAAGTCCATCAAAGTAAGTTACTGCAGAAGTGAGACATAGGACTTGTTACCGCACATAAATCTGTACGAAAAGAACAAACTTTTTCCCTAAAAAGTAACGTGTATTCAAGAACTGAAACCTACAGATCATACCAAAAGATTAAATTATTGTCAATGGTTAAAACGTTTATTGACCAAATTCCGTAGGTATCCTCGACATTCCGTTTTTACTGATGAAGCGTGGTTTCATCTGTGAGAGTGTATTAATTCACAAAATACACGACTGTGGTCGATAACTAACCTCCATGAATTACACGAAGCGAAAATTGGAAACTGGGTCCAATCTGTGCTGTTTTACCAAAGTTCATTAATCAGTTTAAAAAGATGGAAATTAATCACGGTCGGTTCCAACAAGATGGCCCACAACGCACACAACTAACAGGTCAATGACGTTTTTACAAAATGTCTTTGGTGATCGAATCATTTCGAGAGGTTTGTTGCCTGCACGATCGCCCGATCTGACACCCTCAGATTACTTTCTATGGGGAGCAGCAAATTAAGCAATGTATCGCAACAGATCACTCACGATTGACGAACTAAAAACCGCAATTACGGCATAGGTACGAGACATTCCAGTATATCAGCTGGTTAAAGTGTTTTGAAAACATAATGAAACGTGTGCAGTGTTGTATTGATGTTGGAAGAGGTCATTCTCTTTTTATAAACTATTCCAGTTATTTTAATATCAGTTTCGTAAAACTAATGAAATAAAAATACAAAGTTGTTATTAATAGAATTCTTACAAATATAAAACTCATAATCTTAAATCTCTGACTTATTGTTTACAAGACTTTCCAAAAAGGAGTGTAATGTACTTACGGTATATGTATATTCCACCGTAGAATCTCAACGGCTACCGGTTTAGATATTTGATTCCGCGTAGGAATCCGTACCTTACTGGCAGTGTCATATGTATACTTTTAAATAAATTCTTAAAATTGGAAAAAATTATACTATACTATATACAAAATTATCATCATCCGCACGCTCTTTAATTATCCTGTAGTAAACAGCAATGTTTTTTTTCTACAGTCGTGTTTTGTAAAATTTATCTTTTGTTGTGCATTGTTAACCTAGAATTTAGTGTAATTTAAAAAGTTACTATTTTGATAATTTTACGGAAAAATATACTACTTACTGATAATTTTTTACATCCTATCTTTATTTATTATAATATTTTTTCTGTAACACATACAGTGTTTTTGTTATAGGTGTTGGGGATATGTCTAAAACCAGAGGACGACATATTTTTGCAGTGTAATGTATATTGAACAAAAAATATATATACATCTAAAACATGTTAAATCTAATTAAAGACTTGTTATTAACGACCATATGCAATAAAAGATATAAAATGTTACATAAAGGTACCATACAGCGAAAAGATTTCACTTTTTTCTCTTGTATTCAGTAACATCTCTTTTAAAAACTTGCAGTAGTCGCTCATCGTAGATGGGTCCCAGCGTCTTTGGTATTGTGTTTTATTGTCCTAATTTCCTGGTAAAATATCTCTCCTTGTTCGTCACTTACTGCAACCAAACTTTCTGGAAAAAATCCAAATCCCAGGGTGCAAAGTAATAATTAAAAAAGTTTCTTCAACACACTTATATAATTTCAGTGCACAGCAACTTTCCAAACGCCTATATAATGGATTCAGCTGAGACATTTGAAATTATTTTTGGCAAACATAACTTAGTGTTGTATTTTGTTTTGTTTTTTTTATCACTGAGGCTTTGCAGATAAATTATATTCTATAACTTATTTATAGAAAGTACAGTCTTTAATATAGAATTTATTTTAAATAAAAATATTAATTTTTTAATGTATTTAAAAACCCACCATTAAAATTTTAAAGAAATCTAAAATCAATATTAAATCCAATGTCATTTTTAAGAACATGTGACATCCTAGTAATTCATAGGCCTTTAAGAGTTCATCTATGAGGGTTTTATAGTTCTCATCTTTCTTATTACCCAGAAGTCCCGCTACAGTTACAAAACAGTCCCAAGCTGTCAATCCTTTGTCATTTAATTTTTCTCTAAAAAGGGGATCACTTAAGTTTCCTTATTTGAGGTTCATTAAAAATATCTTCTTTTAGCTTTGGTTCACTTAACTGAGAAAGTAGTTCTTTCAGGTACTTGAAACAATTACCTTCTTTGTACATTAACAAAAGTTTTCATTAGTCCAAGCTTAATATGGAAAGGTGGGAAAAGCACCTTTTTTGGATAAATGAGGGGAGCATACTATATATATTATATATATATTTCAAATACCTGGTTCAAAAAAAATTCTATAAGGCAAATTTTTCGTAATGAAATGATCATGTGTTACCTGACTGTCCCATAGGCATTAAAAACAGTAGTACTTGGTAAAACCCCCTTGAAGCCTAGTAATACACCTATCACTTTTAAATTTCCACAAACATCCCAATGATACTGTTCATAGTTGACTTCATTTAGTATGGTAGTCAATTTATCATAATTTTCCTTCATTGTCACTGAATGAGCTAAAGGAATAGATATGTTTTTTTATGGATATAGATGGTTTTTCATTTCCATTATGAAGCCAGACTGCTTTTAGGCTGTATTTAGATGAAATTATGAAAATATGCCACTTGGAAGGTACATTCATATTAAGTTCATTCATTAAACCATCAATATCATAACAGTTGTATAGTAATTCTTCCATTTTATAGAAACTTGAAAATGTTATGTTGTGTTTTCAGTAAAGTGAAACACTTGTGTTTTTATCTAACAGGTACCACTGTTGAAGTCCGGAACCAGGAAGTTCAATTTTTTGATTTGAGAAAACCAGGTTATGTACCAAATCATTTAATTCGTTTTGAGTTATTAAATGAGGCTCACGGTGGTTGGTAAAAATGTAAGGTCACTACTAGTGATCTCAGGAAGTTATGAATCAGATCCTGATGAAGAATAAGAATCATCGGGAAACATAACATTGTCCAAGTTTACAGGTGCAATCAGCACTGGTAATTCTGGCTGTGAGGAATGGGCTTTAGTACTGAAAGCAAAGTTGGGTATTTGCTCCTTGGTCAGAAGATTCTCTCCACATCATAGGAACAGCAAATGGCATAGAATTTTTCTTACCATGCATCCATTGCACTAGATTTACGTGGCAACTGACATAGCAAACATGAGGGGTCCAGTGTTTATCTTGATCTCCAATTTGGCATTTAAAATATAAAAAGTAGGTTTTTAGACTTCCTGAAATATAGATCTAGTCTGTGACTTTAAAGTAAATCTTTCCTATATTACTTGTATAACAAAATTTATCTGCTGGATTTTTGCAACATCAACGACTAGAACTTGCCATTTTATGTAAAACATAACAAAATTACTAAAAGACACTACTGTAAGCAAGAAAAAATCAAACTAAACTTTAAATAAACATAACAAAGTCTCTAAAGGCTCATACAATGTGGTGGGAATAGCAAGGTGCAAACAATTACAGGTAATTCAAAGCAGATTAACAGGAAGAAAAGTTAACACAGGTACTTGAAAATGGGGCATGGTAGGACATTTCTATGAATAGATATTTTAACAAGTAGTAAACAGAAACAGAAAAAGAGCATTATCATTAATGTTAACAAAAATCATGTCAACCAGTGCAATTATTAATTATTTTGAAAAATGTAAAGAAGTTTTGATTGCTGAAAAAATTTCAGTTTGTTTTTTTTATATTTCCTAAGTTTAATTTATAAAAAATTCATTGATGTTTGTTATTAAAAACTAAATTTGTAACAAGAAACAATGTTTGAATATCTTGATCAGCAGATACATAGTGTAGTTTATAATAAATTTTGATTTCTAATAATAAAATGAGCTTATTATTAAAAACATTCTTTAATTAACAAGTAGAAATAAATATTCTTTTAGAAACTTTATTCTTTTAGAAATAAATATTTAAATTTTGATTGAAGTCTCTATGTTTTTTTTATTGGGGCTCTCACATGCCATCTGTACCATCATTTATTTCAATCTGCCAGCATTTGCAGTCAGGTTGTCCTACGAAACATATTCCAAGAGCAAAATAAAAGCTGGAAACATTGTTTTATTAATTGAGAAAAACTTTATAATGAATTGTTAGGAAATAATGACATAATTCAATTAGGAATTTTTATTTATTAACTATTTAGTGATACTTCTTTATGGTGTAAACTTTTATCATAAAGTGTTGGCTATTTCATAATTAATTACTGCTTAATAATTTAATAAATTAAAAAAGCTTATATATATATATATTATAATAATATTTATATTATAATCATCTGATGCAGTCAGAAAAAAAGGAAAGAACACTTATCTAACCATAGTGCTTTCAAAGTGTTACTCCATCTTCACAAGTCAATAATATAAATCGCACATTAATTAAAAATTTCATCATTATGTACGAGGTGCGACAATAAAGTAATGAGACTGATTTTTCTTTGCAAGATGTGGCAACCCTGCAGCTTGCGTAGGCACACCATCTTTGACGTTGGTCTATAAGTTACTTCTAGTCCAAGCGGCACATTGATGCAACTGCTCAGTCGTGAATTGTGCTGTAATAAGTGAACACGTGTTTGTGTCTCTTTTTGCGTTAAATCGGGTGAAAACGCGACGACAACTTATGGTAAGCTTCAGAAGGCTTTTAGAGAAGAGGTTATGTCAAGAGCTCAAGTTTTTCGGTGGCATAAAATTTTTAGTGAAGGCAGAACGAATGTTGAAGATGAAGACCGCAGTGGACGACCATCAACCTCACGCACAGATGTCAACTTGACCAGGGTGCGTGAAATCGTACGATCTGATCGAAGATTATCCGTGAAAATGATTGCAGAAGAACTCAACATCAATCGAGAAACGGTTCGTCTAATATTAACTGAAGATCTTGGTATGAGAAAGATTTGTGCAAAAATGGTCCCCAAAAATCTCACACAACAACAGCGAGAAACACGGAAAAATGTGGCAGCCGATCTGTTAGAGCAAACGGAAATAAATCCGGATTTGTTGAGCCGTGTTATCACTGGTGATGAAGGTTGGTATTTTCAATACGATCCAGAGACAAAACGTCAAAGTTCGCAATGGTGCTCAAAGGGATCATCCAGGCCAAAAAAAGTTCGCATGTCAAAGTCAAAAGTGAAATGCATGCTTGTGTTCTTCGAGTCCAAGGGAATTGTTCATAAAGAGTGGGTGCCTCCTGGATAAACAGTTAATCAATATTTCTACAAAGAAATTTTAGAAAGACTTCGTAAACGAGTTCTTCGTGTCCGTGCCAACATTGCTGATAATTGGATTCTGCATCACGATATGCGCCATCCCATACTGCTCTGTCAGTACAGCAATTTTTAACCTCAAAACAAATTTCAGTACTACCACAGCCACCTTATTCACCAGATATCGCTCCGTGCGACTTTTTTCTATTTCCAAAGGTCAAAACGGCGGTCAAGGGACATCATTTTCAAGCAACACAATATGTCGAAAAAGCTGTGACGAGGGTCTTGGAGGATATTACAGAAAATGATTTCCAGAAATGTTACCATCAATGGCAGAAGCGCTGGAATAAGTGTGTGCAATCAGAGGGGAACTACTTTGAAGGAGACAACACTAAACATGACTAAAACGGTAAGCAACATTTTTTTTCACATCAGTCTCATTACTTTATTGTCGCACCTCGTATGTACTGTGTCAATAAATTAAAACCTCTGTTATCTACCAATGCATAATAATAAGTGATATTTTCTATTAAATTATTAACCGGTCGGGACTTGCTTCATTCACCCAACTGTCTATCGAGGTCCTTTGCAGTGTTCATTATCCTCATGGTTGTGAGAATAATACTGATAAACGATAATTAAAGTATTCAGGCTTTAGAGAAACCTGAAAAAAAAACTATATTACAAAAGACAGAATAATAGTAACTAAATTACACAGACATAATGAGGAAAACATCACAACTTATTTCTGTTGCCATGGTGACAGAAATTAATTTAATTTTTTTTCTTCTTTAATGAATATCTTTAGTTGACAATTTCAGCCCCAAAGGAGCCTCTTTCTATGGCTTAAATCTTCCTTGGGGGAGAATTTGATATAATCAAGAATTTCTTTTTGTTTTTTAATCTTGGGATTTCATTTTTGGAACACGAATGTATCCTGCAAATTAGAAAGCAATCAGTTCTTGTATGATGTGAGAACATACAAACTTTTTATTTATATTTAAGATTTGGTTGTTATATCAGGTCTACCAATTTAAACATGTTATCATTTTGTTCACTATTTTATTTAATTTATTTATTTATAACTCTATATTTATTTTTATTATTTTTACTGATATAATATTTTTCCAGCACATTAATTTCTTTATTATTATTTATTTCTAAATTATTATAAATATCAGTAATCTTATGTGTATTCTTTAAAAAATGTTCAGTAAAATTTGAAACTTTAATATTTCCATTTTTATAAGTGCTTTAAAAACCTTTTTTATGAAGGATTTGGTGGTTTTTCCTATGTGTATATGGTCACGATCATTATATTTGATTTTATAAATTCTACAAAGTTCAAATTGAACTTTAATCAATATCTTCATATCAATATCACTTGGGGGTCAACATTTTTGTTATTTTGTAGATGATATGTGAATGTCTTGTAATGATGAGTAAAAGATATGAAGTGAATGATTATGTAAATGATAGATTTTGAAGATATAAAAATGCTGTATCTATTTTGTTTAAATATATTAGCGATTTTTATAACAGTACTATTTTGATAATTAAAAGTAATAAATTCATTAGCTAAAGCACATTTATATTTATATTATCATTAGTATTGTTAATAATTATGTGTAGTTTATCCGACATATTTTTATTATTAAAATATTTTTTAAGTAATCTATCAATGAAACTATTCTTATATCTGTTTATATTGCGATATTCTTTGTGTACTCAATTTCTTTATTCGTTTTATTATCATTATTATATATATATATATATATGCTCTATGGATGGATTTTTATGTGTTTATTTTGTATATCCAAGGAGTATTTGAAGATTTGTGAATTGTATATAAATTAGAATTAGGTTTTCTATAGACACAGTTACAATTTTGTTATTTACTATTTCAGTATTTATATCTAGGTAATTGATACTGTGATTTATTTTGAGTTGGTTTGTAAACTTTAATTCTTAGTTATACATATTTATTTCATTTTTAATTATATTATCTGCAACATTTATATTTTTGTTGTATATTACTAATATGTCATCAATATATCTTACAAAACATCATTCATATGCATAATACCATTATATATTTTCTATACATAATACCATTATTATATTTTCTAATGGTTGAATATATAGTATATTTTTGATAACATATTGCTGTACAAAAAACTCAACCTGGAACTGAAATGCATATCAGATGAAGTCAGATAACCTAATTCCCTCTACTATAATACACTACAAAAACTAACCCCTTTCCTACAGCTATATATATTTTGTATTTTTTTTTTTTTTTGGAATCATTAATCAGATGACTGATTTGATGTTATTCTCTATTCCTTTCTTTTTTGTGGTAATCTTCTTTTATACTTTTATACTTTTCCTATTCTTCCTTCACTTGTCCTTGTCATTAAATCTTCTTTATTGTTTACTTCCATTACTTTTTCATTCCATACTCTTTATTTCTTACTTCAGGACTGTTAACAATCTTTGAATCATGTGTGTACCATCAGCTTGAATTACCATATCATCAGCAAAACTTATGCATCTATTTTTTTTTCTTTTCGTTCTTCTAATGTATTCCTTATCATATCATCAATGTAAATTTTGAACAGTGTAAGTGAGAGACAGCACCCTTGCTAACACCTCAACCTAGAGTCACCCAGTCATTCATATTATTATTTACTTTCATTGCTGCTGTCTTTCTCATATAAAATATTTTAATTAACCTTCTGTCTTTACATTCTACTTTTTCTCTTTAAGAATTTCTATCATTTTCTCACATTTGATTCCATCAAATGCCCTTTCTACATCTATGAAACACAGATTCTTCCTCTCTCTAAATATCTTTCTCCAACCATCATTAGTAGCCCAATGGCTACTAATGGCATCTCTGGTTCCTTTCCCTTTCCTAAAGCCAAATTGTACTAATTTTGCATTCTCTTCCATTATTCTTACCAATCTCTGATTTAGGACTCATAACAATATTTTACCACCATGGGCTATTCAGTTTTTTGTTATGTGTTCTGTACATTTTCCTGTACCAGCCTTTTGCAGAATAGGTATTATTACTGTTTTCACAAAATCTCCAGGCTATTCTCCCATATTTTATACCTTATTACATAGTTCAAATATTTCTTCCACTCCTTCCTTCTTTAAATATTTATGAAATTCTGTGGGAAGTTCATCTATTTCAGTTGATTTCTTTCTTCATTTCTTTAATTTTTTTCTGTACATCCTTTATCATCTTCTAATCGTTTAATTTGCGATACATCATTCTTTCATTTTTTTCTTGTCTTATTCTTATACCAACTTCTTTCTCCAACTTTTTTTTTAGCATTTCTGTTACCACCCACAGTTTCTTGGCTCTATTTCCTTTACAATAACATACTTCTTCCTCTGCTGTTTTTACTGTAGCATTTTTTATTCTAATCCAGGTCTCTTCACTGTTATCATTTTCCTTTTTTAATTTGTTTAATTGCCTTAACTAGTTTTTCTCCTATTGTTTCTTCATCCAATTTCTTTAACTTTTCTAAGACCCATTTCTTATCTACTTTTGCTTTCTCTACTTTCCTTAAGGCTATTCTCATTTCCATCATAAGAAGTGCATGATCAGTATTGATGACTACATCTTGCAATCCATTGACTTTCTTAACAGCATTCCTATACCATTTATTTACTAATATATGGTCTATCTGATAGCATGGTTTGTCCCACAAATAGCAGGAGATACCCATGACTATCTCCTCCTTTCATAGTTGTTTGAACAAACTATTGGTTATAAAACATTTTTTCTCTTGGCAAAATTCTTCTAATGTGTTCCTCCTTTCATTCATTACCACTAAGCTAAATTTTCCTTCCGCATTACCTTGTTCACCTTCTCCGACCATAGCATCCCAGTCTCCCATTACTACCTTATAGCAGCCCTTTTCTGATTTTATTACTTCTTCAATATTGTATACATCTCTTCAATATCTTTTTCTTCATAATTGATGTTGGCTTATATACTTGTATTATAACTAAATCTTTTGGTAACATCCCAGTCTTTAATGATATTAATTTATTATTAATATAACATACTTTCTTTACCTGTTCTGCTTCTTCATTCCTCATAATTATTACCACTCCATTTTCCCTTTCTTTCTTCCAGAATAGAATGCGGTAACTTCTCCATTCTTCAGTTCACCCTGTCCTCTCCAGCTTACTACACTCAGCCCTAATATATGCATTTTACCTATCTTCATTTCCCATTTGAGATTCTTTAACTTTCCATTCTGTAACAAAGTCTTGCCATATCAAGTTACTATATGCAATTGGCCCTTTTAACTTCTTTTGTTGCTTCTATTTTAACTTTAGAACATTTAACAGAAGGAGCCAACTAAACAGCATTATGCAAGGAATTATCACTAGGATCTTTAATACAGTGATTTTCTGTCGCCTTGTGTATTCTAATATCAATGACTTTCTGAAGAAATTCCTCCATTTTTGGGGGCAGTTTACTTCAAAGCAATAGAGTGCCCTGATCCACTTCTGATCATCCATCCTCTGAGGAGGATGGGTGATCACTTGCAATGGGAGGGAACTCCTTATACCAGAAGTAACTTGGACCCTTCATTCGTTAGCCACAGGTATATACTAGCAGTTGTAAATATTACAATCATTGCCCTCTCCTCATCATGGAGAAATGAATATCAGGATTCTCCCTTTACCAAATCTCAGAGCTGAAAAGCATTTCCTAAATTCTCTAGAACTTTCAGAGAAGTCCTTCCTTGTACCAGTCTACTCTTAATATTTGCAACTTTCTTTGTCCATCCTTTGCAAGTTTACCAGCTAAATAACAAAATTCTTCAATTTCTGGTATGTTGTATTCTCCTATGTTAATATTTAATTCCTTTTTATCCTCCTTGCTGTCAAATTTCAGTACTTATGGCAAAAAGGTACTGAAATATCTTATCTCTAAATACTTTGTTCTTGTTTATTTCAAGATCGAATTTCTCTCCTAGCAATAAACCCAGACATTTCTTCTGATACACTTTTGGATTCGGCCAAAAGAATACTGTCAGCAGCAAATCCTAACATCTTTATTTTCTGTTCTTGGATAATTATTATGCATCCAAAATTTTCTTTCAATTTTTTTATAGGTTATATTTAACATAAAAGAGAGTGAATTGCTAAAAAAAAATCTGTTTTAACAAAATATTTACGAATAAAGTACAGCTTCATACATACATACATACATATGTATTTTATTACATTAATATAATTTTACTTTAAGAATAATCATTTTTAGGTATTTTTTTAGGTTTGACCACCTAGTTGTGCTTGGTAAGATTGCGATTACTTAAAAATGGAATTTTTCTTGTATTAATTAATGTTTGAACAAACTATATAGTTCTCAGTGATCTGTAAACCTGCAACGGATATTCGATGAGTGCATATATCTGTCTGCATTAGGGAGTGTTTATCCATTCATATAATGATACTTTTTTACATTGTCAGCCTAGTGGCTAATAATAAGTGCTGCTGTAAAAAAGTGCTTATTTATACACACAGACTTTAGAATATATATATATATATATATGTGTGTGTGTGTGTGTGCGCGCGCGCGCGCAAGATAGTAATTATTTTGAAAAACTTGTCTACAGGTCCAAAAATTGCAAAAAATGCTACTGTTTATTATTTCTCAAAAAATAAATAAAATTTATTCAATATCTTGTAAACAGTATTTTATAATTTGGCGTTTTTAATTCATTCAAAAAAATTGTTTGTTTTCAATAAATTTTTGAAATTAATTTGTAGATGGTAAAAAAATTTGCAGACAAATTTTTTGTTCTGGATAATAATAAATACATACAAATTTTATTAAAACTGTAAGAACCGGTTTAGAAAGATTCTGCTTAATATTTTTTCCCAAATCATAATCATACATATACGGAAGTTCAATATAACAATCGTATCCGTCTTTAAACGCGGCTCGAAATATTAAATAAAACATTCCAAAAATAACCGGTTTCTTTGAAAAAAACCTTTAGCATGTTATTCAATTTGTACGCATAAACGGCAAAGAAATTTAAAGAAATTTCAGAATGAACTTACTTTAACAGAAGTAACAATTTTGTAGATTGGAATCTTAGCTAATTGTTATATCTTCATTTGAAATCATAAATATCAATTTGTCTCCTCTTGACGAAAAATGTATTGGCATTTATTAAATGAGTACTCTAAACGAAAAAGTTCATAAATTGATTTTAAAAGTAAGATAAAAAGTTAAACCTTCTCTGCTCATATATAGTGTATCACGAAGTTCTACTGGAACTTTCATAACCTACTCTACTAGTGAAAATAATGGAAAAAGTTCATGTAAACGTATATGTTCTAAAATGTTTCGTTGCGAGTTACGGCTAGTGAAAATTTTCGCTCGGATTTCACCTACCCAAGTGAAACGAGGTCGTACTGAAATTTTTAGGGCGATAATTAACGAGCAGAATTAGTCATTTCTTATGGTTTTTGACCTGAAAATCGAATAAAATAGGACTCAGAACCGTATCTGAAGTAGGTGTTGAGAAATCTGAGGTAAAAACCAATAAATTGGGGTAAAAAACTCCTGTTTCTTTTACGTTTGACGTAAAATTACTTTGTTATTAATAAACACATAAAACTTTTAAACAAAATTTGTGGAGAATTTAATTTTAAACGGAATGGAGTAAGATATGTTGAATAAAACAAAGAAAAGTTTGTTCTCTTATAATTTTATTTAGCAACAGTACATTTCTTTGTTTTATTCAACTTATGTTAACTATTTTGTTCAGAAATAAATTCTCTACAAGTTTTGTTGAAAAGTTTTATGTGTTTACTACCCATTTAACAAATTTATTGTACGTCAAACATAAAAAAAATAGGTGTTATTACCCCAATTTATTGGTTCACCCCAGATTTCTCAAAAACTACTGCAGATACGGTTTTGGAACCTATTTTATTCGATTTTTCAGATCAAAAACCGTAAGAAATCACTAATGCTTCTCCTTAATTAACATCCTAAAAATTTCAGTATGACCTCATTTCACCGGGGTAGCTGAAATTCGAGCGAAATTTTTCACTAGCCGTAACTCGCAAACGAAACATTTTAGGACATATGTTTTGATTAACTTTTTTCATAATTTTCACGAGTAAAATAGTTTGTGAAAGTCCCGAAAGAACTTCGTGATACACTCTGTGTATGTATACATATATATATGTATGTATCTCTCTCTGTCTGTCTATATATATCTATATATATATATATAGACAGACAGAGAGAGAGAGAGAGAGAGAGAGAGAGAGAGAGAGAGAGAGACATGATGTAGTTAATAAAAACTTTGATCAATATTTGAAACAACTTCCCTTGGAAATTCTCTTTTTTATTTTGAACGGAAGATGGGTATTCCACCTACACCCTCAATTTTTGACAAAAACGTTGTCTGAATTAGAGCGCATTTTGGCGAAAAATTACAAGTAATGAAAATTGAAACAAGTACAGTTTTAAACGTCTTTCCTAGAAACTTAATTAGATACTAAATAAGATGGGGCAGGTTCTCTCTCCCTATCTTGCGGAAACAATCCATTTCATTATTTACTTTTAGGAAATATATTATAGTAATATAATTCAAGGGAACAAGAATTTAGGCAAATAAAATTAAAAAATAACTTTCGTTTTAATTAAAGTAAAAATAATTTTGAATTTCCCCAGGTTCCGTTCTGAGTAGTAGATAACTGATTATTGTAAAAATTTTGGTAATCCAGCTGTTTTTAAATAAGGAATACTTATTTAACAAACTACTTGAAAATAATTTTTAATTTTTCAAGGGAAAAATTATTTTACTCTACTTTACGAGTAGGGTCAAAAAAGAAGTCTAACAGTATCTCAAGGCTACTTGAGAATTGGTTCAGCCGATAACACCGCTTCAGAAATATTGGCGTAATTAAAACTAATGAATGTTGCACTCGGCCTAGTTGATATTTCCGTAAACATGTTTATGATCGACCGTTGTATCTCGTATGGAATTTTCGCGTGCAGTCATTATTTATAATCATTTATTAAGAAAAATGCCTGATTATTTTTAAAACTGTCTTTAATCAAGAATTTTTTATAAAATTGTTGATTTAAATCCGTCTTTGAACTTAGATTTTGTTTATAACGATATATCACGCGAACACGTTCCCCTCATCAGATGTGATTATACTACTCCATCCGTGATGAATTAATTGAAACACATAATTGTACCGAGAGACGGCGTTTAGAAATGCAAATGTAATGTCAGATAGTTGCCGGTAGGTTCATTTGATTGCTGTACCATCATTTGTTTCAATGTAATCTGCAATAATGAACATGTAACCACACGTAATTGGATCTGAAGTTGTTTCCAAAACATATAGTTTGACAAGAAATAATCAGAAAAAAAAATAGCACTACGGATTTAAATCAAGGTATTTATAAACATTTTAAAATTATTTAAGCACTCTGGGCCTGTAAAATACTAAAAATACTTTTTTTTAATTTACTCAAGCTATTTTTCCTTAAAAAAAAAACAATTTTTTTCTTGCTTTTTTATAAAATAATTATTCAGTTCTTAACAATAAAATAATGCATTAGCACGTTATTGTGTAATTAATTTAATTTATTAAATCAGCAAAATACACCTAACAGTGCGACTGCATTTGTATCTGTATTTCGTGTTTGTATACGTTTCATGACAGCGATACGGGCCGTTTTATAGACCCGTAAAATCCCTGTTGATTTAGCTGTAATGATTTGGACCACATCATTATTAGCAGATGAACGTTTGCTGCATTTTAAACTTTTTAAATAGCAACATTTTAAAAATATTCGCAATGTTTTGGAACTTTATTTATGGAGGTTTTAGTACGAATTTTGGAGGACCTGTTTATAAGTATTTATATTAACAAAGTACTACATAAACGTATTTATTTATATTGATTTTTTTTTTAATCCCCGATAAGTCTTTGTTAATATCACCCGCAAACCACGTTATAAATTACTATAGATATTTATTCAGTCGGCATAAGTACAATATTTAATGCTAGGTTATGTAGAGAGTAGAGTTGTGGATGTCACTGCGATCAGACGTGCTTTCAGAGCTCCGTGTAATAGTGTTTTTTTGATTGGTTTTTTAGTAATTTCACTGGATTTGGACATAGTAATATATCGAGGTAAGGATTATGGACTGACGTACAAATTGTTATGAGTTTTGGACATGGACTACAAAAGTTATTAGAGTTTTTTATATTAGACATAATCTTGTATTAAGTGAAAAGTCTTACAGTTCTTTTGGACATTTTGGTGAGCTGTTGAGGACCTAACAATAGTGTAATACCTACTAGGAGTCATTCTGGGTTATTTCAACTCGGCAAAGTGTGTAAAAATATATTTTGGATTAGTTTTTAATAACTTTTAGGTTATACGTGGTACTAATATAGAAGGAAAATTTTCTAAGGGGTAAGAAGCTGTGTCTTGTCTGCTACGTCACAGACTAAACTAGTAAACAACGACTTGTAAAATTTTTTCATAGTTAGTATTCAGAGAGAAATTTTTCTAAGTGTTATAGGCATACTTCACACGGGCTTTTCCTTTTTCCTCCATATCTTCCATAGTTTTGACAATAGATCCAAAATTCCTTGACATCTTTACGAATCAAAGACTTCCCGACCTTTTGACCCCCCCAATTTTGACCCCCCCAAATTTTTTAACCTAATATTCGATCAGATACATTTTACCTCCCCCCCCAATTTTTTTTTGGGGCGCCCCCCCGTGTGGGGTATCGCTGAACGCGTAATTGTCCGCCGACCCCAAATCAAGGACATGAGACGTCGAGGCTCGTTACCTTTAGAAGATACAGTCTCTCAAGGGGCTGGAACCTCGAGTGGAAGTACAGGAAGGAGAGAGGTCCCGACAGAAGACGTAGAGGGAATGGATATTGGGGTTACAAGGCAGGACAAGACAAAATGGAAACAAATAGAAGGACGAGGGGCTAAAAGAGCAAGGGCCGGATCTTCAGAAGAAGAGGAGGCTCCCCTCACACTACAAGAGGTCACCTATAAATTAGGTAGTGCATTATTACAATTGAGACAATGGACCGGCAAAGCGAGCGTGACCGCTATCAAGGCACACGAAAGGGAACTGAGCGACATATACAGAGAATTACAGAGACTGAGTGAAGAGACTCCGAATACGACTACCCAAGGCACACAGACAGAAGGTCAGTACAGAAATGAGATGTCTGACATACTCGATGTCGATCTGTCTGATGAGCAGTTAATTGACAGACTGTCTTCACGATGGTCATCATGGGTGATGAACCGTCTAACCCAAGTAAATGCTCCAAAAATAGGGGAGGACAGTTGTCACTTTGTTGACTTAAATGGACTGAGGCCTAGCAGCCACTACGCTGGGGATACACCAGGTCCTATGGTTCTACAGGATTCAACAATTCTTGAGGACGGAAAAATAACAACGTGCGGTACCAAATACACGGTTATATTTGATTCCAGCAATGGGGAAAAGGCCATGGCAGCCCACGTAATAAAAGCTCTAAGAAGAGTAGTGGGAAAATCAGAGTCGGCAGTCTTTGTGGTGCCCAACGGCCCATCAGGTATTATAATTAAGAAAATTGTGATATACCTCATGAGAAAAGGGAAGACCCTACCGATAATGGTTCTCCCTAATTTAAGTGAGCATGGAAGAGCGAGATCTAGATCTGCCTCGAATAGAAGAGGAACTCCGCCGGTTACGGAGAGTAAGACTGTGGTAGTACAGGTGCCGGGAAAACATACGCCGATCTCTTAAAAACAGTGAAAGATAAAGTCAATGCTGAGGAAGCAGGGGATATCTTATCCATCAGGAAAGGCTGAGACCAACAACTAGAGGTCAGAATTAGCGGATCACAGAAAGCAGGTGAGTTTTCCTCTCTGCTCAAGAATATGGCTGAAGAACTTCAAGTTGACATTAGAACCAAAGGCGACCGTAGAACAGTGGTGCATGTCAAGGACCTGCTGTACGATACTACAGAAAGAGAAATCAAGGAGGCGATCGAAAAAGTACTTTGAGTTGGTGAAGGTTTTCAAATCACATCCATAAGAGAAGAGTATGGCAATACAAAAATGCCACTGTGGTCACTAACCAAAGAAACGCCACTAAGCTCATTGCATCAAGGCTGAGGGTTGGCTGGGTGTGATATAGAGCATACATACGCACAGAAGTCGAGAAATGCTATCGTTGCTGGAATACAGGGCATGGCAGGAGAGAATGTAGAGGTCCGGATCGTTCAGAATTATGTTTCAATTGCGGCAGACCGGGACACGTTATTAAAGATTGCAAAGAAGCAACGAGATGCCTTGACTGCGGATCTACGTCACATAGAACTGCTAATACAATTTGTAACAAAAATCACGTGTAAGATATTTCTAATCAATAATAATAGGAGCAGGCTATCGGTGGATCTCTTGGTAGTGATGGCCACAAGAGGCAATTTCAATTTTCTGATGGCCGCGGAACTCAACATGTACTCGGTGGCCAGGGGTCAATGGTTGCCCGACAGAAACGGGGACGTGGCCATCAGGAGAATCGTAGGCAACGTGGATCATAGTTTATACCATAGAGAAGATGGCATTGTAGCCATAGAACTAAATGATATAACAATTATCGGAATATATATCAGCCCGAATTGCGACATGGAGTTTTTTCAGCAGAAATTACGTAGCTTACAACAACTTATGACACGCTCCCGTAAAAGAACAGTCGTTTTGGGAGATTTTAACTGTAGGACTGCATTGGCTGGAGCCACCACCTCCAATGCTAGGGGAAGAGTTCTTGAGGAACTACTGGAGGCCATCGGGGCGTCCTGCATGAATGAAGGGACTGCCACGTACTGTGCAAGAGGACATAAATCGATCTTAGACTTAGTTTTAGTTGACGGCAGGTTGAATATTAATACAATTGATTTCGCAGTCCTCAATGAGGAAATCGGCAGAGATCATAAAGCCATTTCAGTCACTATTAGAGATCACCTTACAGGAACAAGACAAATACACATCAACCACCGATCGACCAACTTCCAGATCCATCGCGTAATCAGAAACGCGGCAAATAAAATCATGAACTGCGCACAAATAGACCCGGTGATATTTCAAGACATCATCAAGGAAGAAATGGCCAAGATACCGCAAAACAACAATAGACACCTTCCGGTATACTGGTGGTCACCGGAAATAGAAGACCAAAGGAAGATAATGCAACGGTGTAAAAGAATTGCACAACGTTTACGAGCTAGAAACGGCATGATAGAGGAAGGCAATCTAGCTGTAGAAAACTACAAACAAGCCAGAAAGAAATTGAACTTTCTTATAAAGCAAGCGAAAAGAAGTAAATGGCTGGAACTGTGCCATGAACTTAATGCTGATCCCTGGGGCAAGGCATTTAAAATCATCACTAAACGTCTGGGCAGGCATGTGCCGACGTTGAGTAATGAAACGTCGGCACAACTAGTAAGAACATTATTCCCCAGAGCGGGAAATCCTAACAGATCAGTGATTGGTTGCGAAGGCGGCAGGTTTACTCAGCAAGAGGTAATGGAGGCTATCGGCAAATTGAAGAATAAAAAAAGCCCAGGGCCTGATGGCACAACAGCTGCCATCATTAAAGGTCTTGCAAAAATAATACCCTGGGAAATGGTGGACATTGCCAGCTTTGGCCTACAAAACAGGTGTTTTCCTGACTGCTAGAAGGCAGCCAGGACGGTCTTTCTCCCCAAGGCAGGACCAGGCAATGAAACAGGAGGTTATAGACCAATTACGCTAATTAACAATATGGGGAAGGTCGTAGAAAGACTTATTGAAACCAGGCTTAGAAAAGAAATTGAGGAGAGGCAATGCTTACACCCAGAATAGTACGGGTTTAGGAGAGGATGCTCTACTATAAGTGCTATTGAAAGAGTTAAAAACTGGGCTTTAACAACTAGAAGTGGATCCTGGAGAGTCAGGAAAATTCCCCTCATGATTATGCTCGATATCAAAAACGCTTTCGGCACAGACCGTGGATAGCTATAATAGAGGCCCTACAAAATATGTACTATCTGTACATATTATAAGTACTATAAGTACTGTACATATTATAATATACTATAAGTGACTATCTGATTAATCATTACCTCCGTCTTAAGTTTATCGAAGTTAAAACGCTTCGAAGGTAAAGCTATATATCAGGTGTTTGGAGGCGTTCCTCAGGGACCCGTGCTTGGACCTACCCTGTGGAACGTCTTCTATGACGGGATTTTTAGATTAAATTACCCGGAAGGGGTATCAGTGGTCGGCTATGCGGACGACATAGCGGTTCTAGTGGAAGATAGAAATGTAGATATCGTAGAGGACAAACCCAATCGAGCGCTATGTCTAATTGACGAGTAGCTGGAAAGAAATCAGTTGCAGATTTCCCTTAGGAAATCTTGATGCATGGTTCTTGCTGGTAGAAGACCCATCAGAAACATAAATATAAACATCAGAGGAGAAAGAGTCATCGAAGTCAACGAAGCAAAATACCTTGGTGTTCTGCTAGAGAAAAGCTTAAAATTTAGTAAACATGTCGATATGATTTGCAACAGGGTTACCCCCACCATTAAGGCCTTGAGGGGGCTTTTTCAAAATCATGGCACAACTAAGATGGAAATCAGGAGGCTGATAACGGCGGCCACCACATCGGCGTTATTGTATGCGGCCCCGGTATGGGGAATTGCAATAAATACACAGAGAAATAAAACTAAACTAAAAAGTGTTCATAGACTCGCTCTGCTTAGGGTGGCTGCAGACTACAGAACAGTGTCGTATGATGCGTTGTGTATAATAACAGAAGTTCCCCCTATAGATTTGCAAATATGAGAGAGGACATTAAGAGCCACGGGACTTCCCAGAGGTGAGACCATAGAGCTAATACAGCAAGAGTGGCAGAATGCGTGGGCGCACTCAAGAGTTGGGGATTGGACGAGAAGGCTAATCCCCAACATAAATACATGGGTTGGCAAGAGACTGGGTGACGTGAACTTCTATAGCACGCAAATATTGACAGGCCATGGTTGTTTTGGTCAATATTTATTCAGAATTGGGAAGAGGGCCACCCCACTATGCGTTTATTGTCAGGAGATCGACAATGTAGAACACACCATCTTCGTATGTCCCAGATGGGCTGATAATAGAAGCGAAATTTTAATTAATAGACTGACCCCTGACAATTTAATTAATTGGATGGTGTATAGTCAGGAAAATTGGGACTGGTTCAAGAAGTTCGCGGGGGAAATTCTCCGTATTAAAGAAGACGAAGACAGAAGACGGGGGTCGTAGTTAAAGTAGGGAAGGGAGGACAGTCCCTCCGTGGAGGGCCCGCATGCTGAGGTGTGCGGGTTCCTGAGAAGGGAGGGAACTCCTGGGGAACTGTGGGGTAAAGTTAAGACCGAGTCCCGGCCGGCGGTGTCGGCCCTGCGGGTGCCTTGGTGCTTAGTGGGGTCGGTGCCGCCGGTTTGAGGCATGGCAAAAGATAAAGACCGAGACCGAGGGGCTGAGGGACGGCGTTGACGGACCTTGGCCATGAGGTGGGGGATTAGAGGCATGGCAAGTGGAAAATAAAATATCCGAGACCGGGGAGGCTAACCTGCCGTGCCGGACGTGCTGCCGGTGGGTGGGGGACGCCTCCTTTGAGTATATGGACACTCTCCCCGACTGCGTATACTTAAATGGATATCCGGTCGGGGGGGAAAAAAAAAAAAAAAAAAAGGTTATGTAGATCGATTGTTGAATTGCGTTTCGTCTCGTATTATATAATGCAGTAGGATCCTTTACATTCTAGTTAATGTAATCTAGATGTTAATTTTAATTTTTTACAATATAAAACCGTAAGGTATTGAGAGTTTGTAAAAAGATCTCTGCATGAGACTGCACGTTTACCACCATATATATCTTGTGGTGTTTTTTTTTTTTTACAGTTTAAATTTCTGTTTGTCCTCTGCTCTAAAGGATTTACTGAAAGTAGAGAATTAAATAGCACTCGCGCGCGTGCGTGTGTGTATACAGTCCAATTTCTTCTCAACGGAATACTTAAGACAGGAAAAAAAATTCCGTTAAACTTTGGATTCCGTTTAATAAAATGTGGAGCTTACCTTGAGAAGAATTCAATTTTTATTGAAATATGGGTCCAAAGTCTTATATTCCTATTTTGTTATCTTAGGTGTTTTATAAATACAGTATATATTTATAATATTGTAATGTATTTTAACAGAAAACACATTCAAATTTTGAAAAATTTGCATATTTATTTGGTATAACAGATCCTAAAATATTTTTTTTCTTAAGGGTGCTATGCATTGCTAATGTACTAAATTTGTAGTACTGTAAAAGTGTTTACTTAATTTATAAGGACAGATGTTTAAATCGAAAAAACGTTTACGGAAAATTGACCAAAAAAAAATTACATTTTATTAAATTAATAAATTTCTTTCACATTACAAGTCTCAGAAATAAATACAATAAATCAGATTTAACCAACTGGGTGTCCCATTTGAAACGCCCTATTTTTATTTAACTACATCTTCCAAAATATTACACATATCAACATGAAACAAAAATTAAATTATAGCCTGTCTTATCAAGTTATAAAAAAAATCATGCATGATTTCTTGCCACGTTCGTTGAAGTATTTCTGGTGTGATGGTTGAAATGACGTTCCGAACGCTCTCACCAGCTCCTGGATGTTTGCTACTTTTGTCATTTTCACCCAGTCTTTGAAATAACCCCGGAAGAAGAAGAAGTCCAAAGTGTCTGGCGATGGGTGGCCAGGAAATTGAACCACCTCTTCCACTTCAACTACCAGAAATCCAGCCTTTCCCTTACCTCAAAAAGCCGGTGCCGGTGAGTCCCTTTTTGCTGGAAGAGAATATTAGGATGCCTATGCTCAATTTGTTGGAACGCAAACCGCCAATGCAAACATGTCAAGATTCCTGGTGAGTGGATTGGAAGAGGTGATTCGATTCCCTGGCCACCCAGATCGCAAAACATAACCCCTTTGGACTTCTGAGGCTATGTCAAAGACAGGGTGTATACGACAAAAGTAGGAAACATCCAGGAGCTGCGTAAGAGCGTTCGGAATGCCATTTCAACCATCACATCAAAAATGCTTTGACGAACATGGCAAGAAATCACCTATCGGCTGGATATTCTACATGTGACTGGTGGAAGTGATGTGATGTAATGTGATTTTTTGTTATAACTTTATAAGACAGGCTTTAATTTAATTTTTGCTTCATGTCGATATGAGTAATATTTTGGCAGATATACTTAAATAAAAATATGGCACTTTAAATTGGACACTGTATTTTAAATTAGAAGCACGTTGTCTGCATAGTTAAGGTAATAAAATTCGAAGCTTCAAATTTTTACTTGCTCTTCGTTTACTTTTCTCTTTGTGTATTACTTTTCTTTTCGTTTCTGAGTCGGAACAATTCCTTTATTTTAAATAGATTAACGTATTTTTTCATAGCAAATTATTGGGACCGAAAGAAAATTCTGTTTAAACCACGGTCCGTTTAGGGTAGTATACTGTATATTTTTTTTTTACTGTACATTGATTTTTTAAAAATAATTTCACGTGTAGTACTGAAATAAGAACAACTGTTTAATTTTGTTATTGTAATGTTATAGTAATTTGTCTTTTTTTTACTAGCTTTATTTGAACTCACCAGGTTTTTATTTTCAGTTTTCAATTTTTTTTTCATGTTTGTCCTCAAATGTTGGATCCTTAATTTAACATACTTCCTAACATTGCCGACTGATGAAATTTTTCACAGTTACTAAGATCGGCTGACAATACAATATTCAAGCATTACTTTTACAAACATCCTTCCGCACGGAGATAAATTAAAGGTGGGAATTAAGAGTGCGGGTGTAAAAGATTGCAAAATCTGCAAAACTGCTATACAGGGTTTAAATCCAATTTTACCTACTAATTAAACTCGTGCAATGTATGATAATAATTTGATTAATGTATGACTAAAAGGTATAAAGCAAGTTTTTAAAAATCTTTAAAAACTTTTGTAATATTATCTTTTTTTTAACTTACTACGAAATGAAATATTATTTCTTATGTATATAACAAGGATTACAAATATTATACCGCAGAAAGAAGCAATAAATTAAAAAGCTACATTATTAATAAATTAATGATGATAAAATGTGTACCTACAGATCTATATTTTATATGTATTCTATGATTTAGTTATAATTTATGACACCTCGCTATCTTAATTACTTCCACTCGTTACGTTATATAAAGAAAAATCACCAGTTTTTTGATTACCGTCTGCGAAGCAACTTTCTATACGTTTCTCTAAAATTCTTACAGCTTTAATATTACCCGGCTATATCTTATCATTCTATTCTTATGACTTAAGGTAAGTTTAATTTTTATAAAATAAACGATATTTACACGACTTAACTGTATTTAATAGTGGAGTTCGTAAAAAAATTAATTATTCATTTCTCTGAATCTTTACTTTAAATATTTAACCGGTTTTTTCCACCTTTTTAAGGGATAATGAAATAGGAGTAAACGTTGTAACATTTTTTTTAAATTTGAAAATTTTCTAAATTTTATGTTTGTGTTCCTAAAATTGTAATAATGGATATCTGTATGAGCTACGTGTATTTACTTCTTAAATTTTATAAAACATTTCATTTCCAATTATATTTACAATCAGTATTTTTTAATCTTTTTATTAACTATTTTTTAGTACCGTAAACTCTAAAAATAAGGTACGGTATGTATTTATTTTAATGAACACGGAAAAGAGATCGTAAGAAACTTTCCAGCTAAGATAATTTGATAAATTCGAAAAGAAGAAAAGCTACAAAACTGTTTACAAAAAAAAAACAAAACAATATGTCCGTTTTGATAGTTAAACGATCATCAGTAGGCAGTGAGGAAATAATATAAAAAAAGTAAATAAATAAAAAGAGGAATAATAAGTATTAATAAATATAATGCTTACAAAACATTATAAGCGAATATTTTTAACAGATTTTAGAATATGGGTAAAAGGATACAAACAGCTGTTGTAGTTTTATGTGATCACAATATTTAGCGTAAAATTTGGTTAAATAATCTAAACCTCTATAAATCCGATTAAGATTGCCCACAACGATCTAATACATGTTCCTTACATGGAGTTGGATAAGACAAAAATGTATGACAAAAAGATAACATATTGTGGCTACGTGTAAAAAATTGGTCTCTGACCCCAGATTCGCTAAAGATAAACCTAAGCCCGTTGAAAGGGCAAGCATTTAAAAAATGATTTATTTAAATAATAACTGTAACTTAGGACGCGTAAGAAAAAGTAAAAGAAAAATTTAAATCAGACTAAAGGAGTATTCGGTTCATTATAAATATAGATAAAAAATCGGCTGTAGCCCACCTTTACTTGATTGAACTAATCACAAAATTAATTTAACAGAAACAAAAATTTTACAAAATATCTTTAATTTACAGCAATAGATAGTTAGGATTTTTATTTTATTAAAAGTCTTTTTTTGAAAGCTTACTATTCTAAAAAGATTAAACGGGGTTTTCCTTCCTTACAGGTGCATCATGAACTTTGTTCATGAAGGGAATATTTCTCCGACTGGTTTAAGTTTTATATATATCTATCTTTCTTATGTCAAATTTCTATCTTATCCAACCCGGTGTAAAGGGTTTATTCTGTTAATCTCTCTCTCTCTCTCTCTCTCTCTCTCTCTCTCTCTCTCTCTCTCTCTCTCTCTCTCTCTCTCTCTCTCTCTGTGTGTGTGTGTGTGTGTGTGTGTGTGTGTGTAAGGGGCTTTTCACTTTCAGCGCAAAAAGTAAAATTCAATAAAACAAAAAATATATGTTATGTCAATCATTTTTTTATTTTTAAGCTTATAACATTACATTACGTTCAAAAACAAAATCGTTCATATGACCTCGACCGTTTGGCTTAACGTAGCCAAATCTATCAAGAAAATTTTGCGTGACTCTTTCGCACTAATCAGCTTGAATTCCACTAACAACGCATCGAATATTTGCTTTTAGGTCATCAAATGTTAGTTGTTGCTATAGCCTGATGATTTAACATAACCTTAGAGGAAAACGTGTAAGGGAGTCAAATCAAACGATCTTGATAATTTTCACGATTCGTTAAATCATCGAATCGCCAAAATTTTGACGCGATAGCTGAATTGTTCAACAGCTGTGTGGCTTGTGGAGTTATCTTGCTGAAACCACATCTCATTCAAATTAAAATTTTCCAAATTTGAAGCAAAAAATCACGAATCGTAATTCTGTAGCCTCACAATTTACTGTAACAGCATCTCCTTGCTCATTTTTGAAGAAAAATCGCCCAATAATGCCACCAGCCCATAATTCATACCAAACAGAGATTTTTTCCGGATGTTATTGTGGCTGTTGAATCGATTGTGGATTGGAATCATCCCCAACAAGCAAGCCAGATAGTAAACGGTTTCTCATCAAGCCAAAAATGAGCCTCATCTGAAAAGATGATTTTCTGATGAAGATTTGGATTCACTTCTTCTTTCTTTTCCTGCTTAGCCTCCGGTAACTACCGTTCAGATAATACTTCAGAGGATGATATGTATGAGTGTAAATGAAGTGTAGTCTTGTACATTCTCAGTTCGACCATTTCTGAGATGTGTGGTTAATTGAAACCCAACCACCAAAGATCACCGGTATCCACGATCAAGTATTCAAATCCGTGTAAAAATAGCTGGCTTTACTAGGACTTGAACGCTGGAACTCTCGACTTCTAAATCAGCTGATTTGGGAAGATGGATTCACTTCTAGCTGCTCTTGGTCCAATCAACAAACCGTCACGCAAATAATAGTTCCGTGGTTTTAATTCTTGAGTTAGTTGAATCTTTTATGAGTGTTCATCAAGATCTTTATGCAAAATTCATCATGTTGTTGAAAAAAAGGCCCATTTCTTGTGCGTGATGTGATATTGATAAATTTCGATTTTCACGAACACTTATGCATACAGCAGCAATTATTCTTTTTTTTCCTTGCATTTCGTTTGTGAATTGGTGAGTCAACATCAAGTAGAAAGATTCTCTGAGTTTTTTAACCAAACGATGAATTGTGTGTCTGTTTAATGAATAGTTTGATGAATTGTGCAAATTATGCACTCCATAAATATCGCGAAGAGCACGATATGTAGTGTAACCGATTCCATATTTCAGTTATAAATTTGTATGATTTGTGCGATTTGCGAGCGTTTTTGAGGCGTGTAACGTTCCATAATGATTTGTCATAAACTACTAGAAACAAATTACGCTTGAAAAAAATCAACGTCGCTACCACAATCTGTCAATTTTTGCGCTCAGTTTGAAAGATCCGAAATTTCTAGAAGTGAAATTGAAGAAAAAGTTTCAACATGGCTCCGGAAAGCTTTGTTTTCGCAAATTATAGCTTACGAAAAATTTTGCCCTGATTTCTACTTCCAAGGTAAAGCAAGCCTAAGTTAAATTCTCGAAACTTATATTAAGGGGTAAATTTGATGATTTCTTATAGATTTATCTTGAAAATTTTAATAAAACAAGTCCCACAACTGTATCACGAGTAATTTTTAAGAAAATTATTTTAAAACCCGAAGTTTTTGCAGCAAAATGTTTAGGTTTGACCTACAATAACTTCGTCAAATTGCCGGGTAAGTAATGAAACTTTGCAACTAAATTTGTATAAAATTTAATTGTGAGAAAATCTATATAAGTATCGTCAACTGAAAATGAAGAGTTCAGGAGATCTGAGTTTTATTAAAAAGAAAATAGACCGAAATCTGCCAGAAAAAAAATTGATTATTGTTGTTAAATCAAAACGTGAATCATTTTCAATATCGGAAAATATAAAGAAACAAAATAGTATCATTAGAAATAAATAATAAACAAAAAAGACGATAGTTTAACAGAAATATTTAAATTTCACGTGTGATTTTAAAAATATTAAGAAACGAAAATTCATTACTTAGAACTAATTTTGAAAAAAATTAATGAGATTTTTTATTATATAAGTTGACAATATTAACAATTAACTTTTTTCTTTTTTTTTACTTTTAGAGAATATCCTGAAATTTGTTTCCATTTCTTTGCGAGATACTATATATATATATTCTTTAAATATCTAGTGATGATAATTATACAGCAGTCGAAACAGCCCCTTCTAGTTTTAGATTTTAAGTAATTTTTTTAACGTTTTCAAATGTTTTCTTAAGTTATTCAATTTATTTCTGTAACCGTTCAACGTAGCTGTTTTATATATATATATAATATATATACATTTTTTTTTTATTATTTATAAAGAATTTCATTAATTGAAGTAAATTTACCGACTGGCGTATCGCCAACTGGGAACAATAAAATATCAGTGAAAAGTAATCCATATAAATTTTATTTAAGAAAATACTATTATTTTAAGGTTATCGAAGAACCGACAATGTTGATTTTTTTTTCATTTGTGACCTTTTCTTATTTGTAAATTTACTTTCCAAAAAAAGTATGAATTCTCCCTTCGAAATATAAATCATACTTTAAAAACCATGAAATTCTATTCTTACTGTAAGATTAAAAAGGGATTCATAACGTAAAAAAAAAATTTACTTCCTTTTTTCCTAACTATTTACTTTTAATCGATTTCTAGTTAACTAATGCAATTTCAACATCTTCGTAAATCAGTTAAAGGAAAAAAGTATATTCATATTTTAAAATATCGTTAAATTTGTGTCTTAATTAAGTTTAAAAGAATGCCCAATTTTTGGTTTTAGTATGGTGGCCGTTTTAATAAAAGATAATATTTTTCCCCCTCAGAAAGTAGAAGTTTATTTTTAAACTGAACTCTTTCTTAAAAACACTATTACATTTCATACATGATTTCACTTAACAACAAAGTAGAGAAAAGAACGTGATCGAATACAAAACTTAACATAAACTTTTCAGATGATGTAGCTTTGGAACTGGTTATGTACTGCGTATGTTTTAAAACGCTGTTACAAAATCATTTTATATGGCATCTAAGTCGGTTATTTTTTTTTATATTCACAAAGGAATCAGTTTTACACAATTTGAACGACGTTTATACCGTGTAAAATGTTTTCTTTAGACTAGAAAGAATATGACCATTTTTTTCCAGAAATGTGTGTGTGTGTGTGTGTGTGTGTGTCTGACTTGTGTATGATAATTGCTATGAGGATTACGGATTTATTTATTATTTACAAAAATAGCTTATCTTACTAGCAACATATCGATGTATTGAAACACATAATAAATTATGATATACGGCACATACATAAAAAAGGAATTTGTGGTCATAAATACGTCACTTTTACTTGAGGTCTATAAATATCTTTTCAGACAAATGATATCGGTAAACATGTAACGCATATCGATTCGTAATGAATAACAGTATACAGTAAAAATGGTTTTTTTGTCAATCTGAATAGCCTTTTGAGTGGTGGGGATTTTTATAAAACGTAGTTTTCTGAATCTACTTTCACTTATACTAACATATGTTACTAATCTGTGATTTATGACACGGGGTTTTCATCATATTTTGCCCAATTTTCAACCGATTTGCTTGAAAGTATTATTTTTAAAATCAGCAAACTATGTTTCATAAACACAAAGCAAAAAAAAAATTTCGCTAATAAAAAACGCGGAGAAATGCGCAAAAAAAATTCTGCAATTAAATTATCGTAATTTTTGTACTGTTTCAATCTTTTTGTTGTTACAGGCATAAAAAATATCCAATCGTAACGGTCTTTTTTTGTTGTCAGAATCTGTTAAATCTCTTTAATATACTGTAATTTTATGAATTTTTTTTCTCAAGAGGGTAGCATAAGACTATGAAGGGAGGCAATCAGATATCAACATATTTTCGCGGAGCGCTAATCAACCGCGGATCATTGTGACAGGAAAAGGTTACCTGACAGGAATCTTGACCGTTCGTTAGAAAAGAGTACGTACGATTCCTTCATGCTACTTCAAGAAAAGCTTTAACCCATCGGGGTGGTCTAGTGGTGAAGGCGTCTTCGCAAATCAGCTGATTTCGAAGTCGAGAGCTCCAACGTTCAAATCCTAGTAAAGGCAGTTACTATTATACGGACTTGAATACTAGATCGTGGATACTGGTGTTCTTTGGTGGTTGCGATTTAATTAGCCACACATCTGAGAAACGGTCGATCTGAGACTGTACAAGACTACAATTCACTTACACTCATACATATCATTCTCTGGAGTAATACTTGACGGTGATTCCCGGAGGCTAAACAGGAAAAAATATCCAAGAAAAATCAGGTAATTGACATTGGAATTAGGTCTGTATTGTATTCTTCTGCAATATGAAGCGGTTGTTGTTTTTTTTTTTTTTTTTTTTGTAAAAGGAAACAGATTTGTTAGTATTATTTCAAATGTAAATTTTTCATTTATTCTTATCTATTTTCATAAACAAAAGAAATTAGTGTTAAATAAAATTATAAAGCTATGTGCGTACCTTAATTATGGTGTTGAAACGTATGTTTCAGTTCAAAACTTTCTTTTTTTAACAAAAAAAAACTTTTTTGTTAATTCTACAGCCACAATATTTAAATTAGTCATCGAAAAACGTATAAAATAGTTAAACGACAGAAAATCTCTTTTCCTAAAGAAATTTGAACTCTATTTTATATATATATATATATTTTTTTTTTTTTTTTGCTTTTTTACGTAATTTTGTAAAGAAGGTATGGAAATTTAAATTACAATAATTATATGTATGAAAACAGGCGAAAATCGGGTTCATTTAATGCGTAATTTTCCGTATTTTGCACAGATTTTGTTCAGATTAAGTGGAAGAAGTAAAAGTTTCAGAGGACATATAAGTTTCTTTTCTTCATCGACTGGTTCGTAAGATGTTAAAAATTTCAAATTGTGTTTTTTCTTTTTCTTTCGTGTCACCTACTATTGTCGTCGACCTTTTAGTTTCCTTTGCCACCAATAGCGCTTAGAACTATACGCTTCAACGGTGTTTTCGTTTGCTCGATTATAAAATGTTTTCCTGAGATAACATATGCGTAAATTAAAAGTAAAGGTTATTTGTCGAGCGTCGACTTTACATTATTGTAAATGGGAAATAAAATTGATCGTAAGATAGCGATAGAAGCCAGATAGTACTGTTTTTCCTACCGTGACAATCTGAGGTTAGTCGTGAACGTTGACCTCGACAACCATCTCGGTCCTCGGTTATCGACGGAATGACGTAGCTGAGGTGAACTTCTATGTAATCTGTAGACGGCCGAATGAAAGTGCAATTATGCAAAAAAAAAACACCTTATAATAATAGCAAAACACTAATCGCACCGCGTTGTTTTGTTTAGTTCTTGCGCGCACGCCGATAGACACGATACTTAATTACTCGATAGCGGTTCGGGGAAATTCATTCAATCTCTTCATTCATCGGTATATCGCGGTGCATATCAGCGTAATCCCCCCTCCCCACTTAGTCTTTCTTATTCCCTTTCATTCCATCTGTTATCTGATTCCCTCTCTTTCTCTGTACCTACACGCGTAAAACACAAGACACACTCGTAAACGTATTCACATATACACAAATATTCATGTTTAGTTCCTCAGTAGTTGAAGCTCAGCTTCGGCCTAAGTAAGATTATTTATGAAGAATGTCGGTACGATTACTGAACAGACGCATTTATTGCACACTTCATTGAACTTAGTAGCGTGTTCTACAGAATAAACATAAGTTAACTGCAATAATTACCTCCAGTTGCTTAAAATTTTTATACTTATAAAAGAAGACGGCTTGAAATCTTCGTGCCAGTAACATAAAAAAGCGATTAGGGTATGTGATTTTAATAAATGTTATATTTTTGTTGTTATTTATCTGCTGTTTCAAGAAAAAAAATGTATAATTTTTTTTTTTTAATGTGTGCGTATTACATTTTAAAACGTAAATATAAATATTGTAAAACTACTACCAGGAATTATGTTTGTAAATTTACAATTCTTACGGCTTTTTATTATAACTAAGTCGACCCTTCAATTTAAGTTTCAAATGCATTTTATATAATTTTAATATTTAAAATTAAAATAAACTATAAACTAAAAATTAAAATCAAAAATTATGATTAAAGCGGTCCTTTATTTTATATATATAGAATGAAAGGAATAATAAACTGTTTAAAATATTGCGATTTATTTTTCATGTAACCGAGGTATACAATATTTTATTAATATATAAATAATTTATTATTATGTTGATTTGTTTAGTTATAGCAAATTCTGTTAAAAAATATGATAATGGAATCAGTAAATTCATTTTTAACATTTAATTTAGTTCTAAAGCAGTTTTTGTGATATTAAATTAAAAAATTTTACTTTTTAGTACAATACAAAAATATGTTTGTTTCATGTACAGAAAAATGTAATATGCAATATAGATACAATTCCAAAAAGAAAACGCGAATTAAAATTGAAAATAAATTTACGTAGGCAAAATAAAATTATGTAGGCCATATTGTAATCAACACCTCTTCCGTTTTACACACGATTCATATTTTTTTGTTTAGTATACACTATCAAAAATAATAATTTTAAGTTAAAATAACTATGTTTTTTTAAGAATTATTTATTTTTTTTAAACAAGACAAAAACATAAAATCAAATTCCTCGACTTAAACGTTTAAATATAGTTTTAAATTTCTACGATATATTTTTGTTATAATGAAAATATTTTTATTATCTAATTACTTAGTTTTATTTTTGTTTGATATTACACTGGTATTTATTTGTATTAGCTAAATTAAATTTTTTTTACAAAATTTTTCTGTTATTTATATTTAAATATTTCATTATTTTCATTCCATAAGTTAGTTGGCAACGAATCAGCTGTTTTATATTGTATTATTATCTACGTGTGTGAAACTTGCTAGTATTGTAGCTGATATTTTATGTCTGTGGTTATAATAGATTAATTTTTAAAACGCGTTTTTCTCACTCTGGATTTTACCGAATTTGTGTATTTTTTTTATTATTATTTTTTTTTTTTTTGTAGTTATGTAGTCTAGTTTTAAGAATACATTTTTTTTAAACTTAAACATTTTTTTTTATAGTGAGAATAGCTTTTTTAATAAATTTTTCAAATTTCATTAAATAAAACTTAATGTCAAAAATGAATTTAAAACAGACTTATATAAAATTAGATTTCCACTAAATTAAAAATTGTTTAATTAAAATTTACGGGAGCTTAAATGCTAATTTAAATTGAAACGTATAGAAAATTAAACAAAACTTCTTAAAAATAACTTAATAATAATCTTTAAAAAAAAAAATACAAACCTTATAATTAGATTAGAGGGATTTACACATCTCAGAATTATTTCAGAACCTCGAATTTCGTTTTCGATGATGTTTTATATTGTTATCATTATGTGCTGTTGTCAACAGCGGCCCAAAAAATCAAACCTCCACATTAGCACCTAAGTACGTATTTGATTACAGTATAGATTATAATCCTCGTAAAAATTTTGAAACTTATATAATAAAACATTAATTAGGCATCTGTTAGTACGAGGAGTGACTTTTAATCACTAAAAATTAAAATTTCCTGAAAATCGTAAATTTTCGAAAACATAAGTAGTTTAAGTTAATCTGAAGACTCTCATCTTACTCTCTCTCTTTCTCTCTCCCTCACTCTCTCTCTCTCTCTCTGTGTGTGTGTATATATATATATATATATATATATATATATATATATATATATATATATATGTATGTGTGTGTGTGTGTGTGTGTGTTTCTAGGTGCCCGTACGCGTGAAATCAATATTTTTTTTTTAATTAATTGTAAAAATAGTATCTCAATATAAAGTATTTATAGGATTTAAAACTTTTAATTGAAAAAACGCTAATTTTTTTAATAATTTTTTGTTTTGTAAGTTATTTACAAATGCTAAAAGTAAGGTATAAATTTAGTTTATGAGTATTCCAAACAACAAAAATAGGTAAAATTTAATAAATAAACAATTTTTAAATTCAGAAAAATAAAGAATAATTATTTTTCATTAATATAATAAATATATATGTGTGTGTGTGGGGGGGGGGGAGTATGTGTGTGTTTTTTTTTAGAAATTGAACATTTTTAAAAACTTTACCAACTGATTAGCTTTCGAAAAAGGCAGCCGATTTTCCTATTTTTAGGCATTTCAGTTTTCAGTATTTTATTTATTCACTCTTGTGGTCAATTTAAAATAATAATAATAGTAAATAATATACGATAACTGGAATCTCGGCTGAGTACTTAATGGAGAAACTGAGTATGTGTGTACGTGTGTGTTTAAGTAATATTTTTGAATGAGTTTGCTCATTTTTTAATTTAATTAATTGTTTTAGTAAGATTTTAATACTGAATAATGTCTCTTCGGCCAAATTTTTTAAATTAGTAGTCAATTAATGTCAAATGCCTTAAATTAAAAAAAAATAAGTTTTTTCGGTAATTTTTCCAATATTGCCTTCAGATATTAATAATTTGTAAAAAATTAAATATTCTATGTAATAGTAAATAATTTACCGTTTTATCGGTATTGTAGAACTGTTTTGTTTTTTTTTTAATAATTTTTATTAAAAAGTTTTGAAAAATTGTTCCTTCCTATCGTGCGAAGTAGTAAGCTTAAATCAATAAACAATACCTGATCCTCAAATGCCGATTCTAAAAGTATTATCAGACAAAAAAAAAATGATTAAATTAGGTAGATAATTTTTCAAGTTATTTTTTCTCTTCAGTTACGTAATCAATTTTAACTAAACAACAAATTTATTTATTTTTTATTATTTTTTTTAATTTACATAACGATAATCGCTTTTTAGATATTATATAGAAACGTAGTTGTTCTCCACACACACACATATTAAAATTTATTTCAGAAATAGAGAAAAGTACTTTATAAGGTAACTCATAACGGTTGACACACTTTAGTTTTGGTGATTTCAAGTTTTCTTATCATAAATTATGGTTTTAGCATATTTTCGTATTAGGCTTAGGTGCTTAGTATAATTTACAATGAAATTTTTTTTTAATCTGGTAATTTAATTTTTATAAAGAAGATATTATTTATATTACTAGAATATAAGACTAACAAATAATATTTTAAAAGCAGGTTTTACGGAAAGTTAATTTATTGGTGGTAATTAAATTAAATTATCTCATAAAAGTATGACAGACTTTCTTCTTATACACAAAAAAAAAAATCGGTTGTAATAGGATAATATTACTAAGAATTTTAATGCTCAAACTCTACAAATATTTTTTGAAAACCGAAAATTGTAAATAGAAATGTTATAGAGATTTTAAAATATTTATTTTTTGGTAAATATTTGATATATGTTTATGCATATATTTTAATGAGAAAAATAAGATACATGCAGTTAATTGGAAAAAAAACTTGAATCATGCCAAAAATATAACTGGAGGATTATTTTATATTTGCAACAAAAGAAGGAGTGGATCCCAGAAGTGTGTTTCACTTCTGACCGTCATTCGTCATATATATGAATTGACGAATGACGGTCAGAAGTGGTAATTTTTCTATATAATTTTTATAATTATAATTTTAATTATAAATTATAACTATAATTTTTATATATATATATATATATATATAAAAAAGAATAATTTAATTATAAAGTAACAGACCCTTATATATATGTGTGTGTGTTATTTTTAAAAAACTAGAGTCCCTAAAACATTACGTTCGTAGAAATTGAAACATAAGATTTTCTAGACAACCTTGTACATACCTTTAAAAATTGTTTTTAAATAATGTATAAGTATATATTCGCGCACATGGGCGGCCCCCCACACACACACGCGCGCACGCACACACATACACACACACTATAACATTTGTTATATAAAATCTTAAGGGAATTTACTCCTCTTCATGGATTCTGTATGCAGCGTTCAAGTTTTCCATTAAAAAACGTTGAAAACAACTACAATATTTTTTTAATAAAAAATAATTTCACTAACAGCTGGATGAAGAACGCAATAGATTTTTCATATTCAGAGAAAATAAAGGCAAGAATAAACATATTGGATCGACGTGAAGTCGTCGAGTGTAAATACAAATACCGTTTTTGAAAACATTTGATTAAATATCTGTTGTTGCGAAATGAACAATTACTTTATTTGCTGTTTAAAACACATCATTACTTATGCTGTAATATTCTAATAATTTTTCAAAATAATGAAATAATTACCAAACGTATTTGCTATAATAATAAACACCAGATCTAGTCTCTATTTAATTTTATTGTGAAAAAAAATTCTACTCCAACATTTTCCACTTAAATTTATATCTGACAAATATTTCGGTACTGTTATAAATTTTTAACCGACTTCAAAACAAGTAGGGAGTTTTAAAATTCAACCTGTTTTATTTTTTCGATGATTTTTTTTTTATTGTTGTACAGGAAGTTCTTCGGTGAGCCCCTAATAAGTTTCTTGTAGGTTATTTTACATGGCAACATACCACATAAAAATTCAAATCTCGGACGATGATAGCGCCAGAGTTAAATTTTTTATAAAATGTTTAAATTTTCTCAATCTTTAATAACTGACGTTAATGTATTCATATTTTTGATTAACCAAATACTGATTAATCAAAAAATACGAGTAACATTTTAGTAACAAAATAAAAAAAAATATTACACTTTTTAGAACATTAAGAAAATAATAACAGAAATCTATCATTGAAAATTCTTTATAACGTGATTAAAAACTAATAAAACATTACAAATTATTTCACCAAGCCCACCGGGTTGGTGTAGTGGTGAACGCGTCTTCGCAAATCAGCTAATTTCGAAGTCGAGATTTCCAACGTTGAAATCCTAGTAAAGGCAGTTACTTTTATACGGATTTGAATACTAGATCGTGGATACCGGTGTTCTTTGGTGGTTGGGTTTCAATTAACCACACATCTCAGGAATGGTTGAACTGAGACTGTACAAGACTACACTTCACTTATATATATCATCCTCATTCATCTTCTGGAGGCTAAACAGGGAAAAAAATTATTTCACCAAAATAAAACAATGACGAAAAATGCCTTACATTATTTTTGGCGATAATGTTTGTCGTCTTGAAGATGAAAAAAGCTTTTTGAGACTGAAAATTACGTGGTTTATGTAAAAAATTACTCGGAACGATTTTTTTTTCTTCATACAGATAGAATCTTTTTTAACCTATTTTAAATAATATATTTGATTACAAATAAAAAATGATTTTTTAAAAAAGCTTTTATTTAACTAATATTAATATTAACATTAATAAAAAAAAGGAAACAAATTAGAAAAACCCTCTAAAAAGGTAAAAATAAGAATTAAATCAAATTGAGAATTTTAAACAAAAAAATATAATTTTATATAATTTTTACGTGTACCAAATTTCATTGATTTTCATACGATAGATCAAAAGATATAGCAGTTGCAAGGTTTGATTATTCCTAAAGCGAGTTAAATAAAAGCTTTTAAAAATAAAACTAAGGAAATTTATACGTAATAAGAAAATAAAAAATAAAATCAACTTTAAATAGATGCAATAAAAATTTAAAAAAAGTAATAGGTGTTCAAAATATTTTTAAAGTTTTGTTTTGTGAAAGTTACTTTGGCGTTGAGTTCAAAAGCTGAAATTAAAAAAAGGTTAAAAACTATATTTTTTAAGATATTCTATTATTTGAAATGATTTTACATTGATCTCCTTTTCTCAGTGAGTTCATAATTTTTTTCTTATTTTTTAATTATCATAATTCTGTATTAGAGACATTCTCTATTCGTTAGAAAATGTCTATTACTAAATCGTATGGAGTTAATAATTATATAATTATTCTGTATAAATTGTATAAAACGATCTGAAAACAAAAATGCAGTACATTAAAAAAAAATAATAAATATTATTTTTAAATAGCCTACCTTTAGTCTTGAATCAGCAGTTAAAAATATAGGTATTCTAAGAATAATTAAGGTTGCCTTTTAGATTATATTCCTTAGTTTTAGTAGACTTTCGCACAGATGTATGAGTTTCAGAGCTTCATGTTTCATCGTAAAATATCTATAAAAAGTAATTACTGCAAGTAACATCGACTGAACAGATTAGCAAGGTATGATTTAAATCATCTTGTTCACCCTGACGTTTATCGTTCTGTGTGTGTAAAAATCATGGCTGAAGTTTGTCGGACGTTTATAAAGGTCACAACCGGCCAACTTATATCATTTCTGCTATATATACCGTGGTGATTCAAAAAGGACTTCACAAATTTATAAGCATATAAAAATTTATTTAGATAACTTGCAGATTCGGTTGAGATCTCATTTCATAGAAAATTACATCAAGTTTGTCACTCAATAATCACTTTCATTCGATATGGCTTCCATTTTTAATGCGAATTCATCCATCTGAAGTCGATTTCATTTCAGATTGTAGCCAGCAAGTTGGACATTACCACTGCAACTGCGACGTTAATTCGAAGTCTTAGCTCAACAAAATCAGCAGACAAAGATGGTACATAAACCCGATCTTTAATGAAATCCCACAAGAAAGAATCTAGCGGGGTCAAATACGGGGAGCGAGGTGGCTGTGCAATTGACCTTCACGACCGATCCACCGATCTGGAAATCGAGTATCAAGAAAATCTCGGACTTCTAGGCAATAGTGCGGTGGCGCCCCATCTTGCTGATAGTAATGGCGTCCATTAACGTCTAACTGAGGAATTAGAAGATTTTAAAGCATGTCCAGATAAACGAAGTCATTTACAGTTTGCCTCCTGGAAGAAGAAAGGTCCGTACAGTCTTTGTTTGCTTATTGCACAAACTGATGACCCAATGACTTTGCTTAGAGAACTTTATAAGTGATGACCTGACTTGCACAGAAGAAATAAAAACAAGAATATCAAGAAGTAAGTAGGCATTTAACAAGAAGGGAAGGCTGTTGTGTGAAGTTAAACTTAGCGTTAAGGAAGAGATTAATGAAATATTTCATTTGGACTGTATAAATCCGTGTAGAGACAAAAAACTGTAAGCGCATTACACAGTTTTTATAATCGATTCATGGTTGAAAAATGCAGTAGGGTATAAATATATTTATATATATATATATATATCATGTAATTAATCGCTGAATCATTATTTAAAGTGTTTTAAAGAATCTAATATATTTTATCTTCATTCAGTGATGTAATGTATTCGTTATAATTAATAACGTTATTTTTTTCTCTAGTTTTTAACATCATGTACCAATTATACAACGTGCTAGATTTTGAAACTGTTTAAAATTATTTGCTTTTTTTTCGGAAGGAAAACTGACGATATCTATTACGTAAACATACAAAAACTGATATTTATTTGTAACCTTCATTAAAACTAGATAAGATTACGTTGATAAAACTTAATTCGTAGTGTTTATCGGTGACTAATAAATATGAATAATTTATATGAACATCAGTTCTGTCTCCCTAGAAGAAAAATATTAAATATACATGAAGATATCTGTAAAAAAAATTAAAGTTATCTTTTGTCAAAATTAATTTTTTTATTAATAATTGTTAAATTTTTACTTAAAATTTATACAACAATTTTTTTGTTCTTGTATGTCGATGTTGCTTTTGAGTACAGTGAGATCGGTTGATATAAAATACACGCGAACAGCAAAATTAGGTAATAGTTAACGGATACTCTACAGATTTCAAAACTTAGAGAAAGAAAAGAAAATTACCTATAATTTCTTTCTCACGTAAACTTAAACCGAACATATTTTATCGTGCTACTGTCACGACATCCCTTAATGAAATGGTGATGTAATGTTTTACTAAATCACTGAGTTTGTTATGATATCTGTATTTTGACATAATTTTTTAGCGGGCGTCTATCCTTTTCCTAGTAACTATTAAATCTTTTTTTTTCTTTTTTTTGGCATCTTCCAGAATACAAACTTCTTCATCTCTATTTGTCTTCATAACTTACCATTTGCTTCTTCGTGCCAAAGCAAGTCATCTCCCGAATCATCCCATTTAGTGAAAATAAATACGGTTTGAATACTTTAGAAGAAGAAAAACTCTAGATTAGTACTAATCTAGAGTTTTTATTTTTCTCATATTAAATTTAAAATAAAAAAACCGTTTATAAAAAACCTAAAACTGAACGACCACTTTGAATGTTAAGTAATCATTGTTAATAAACGCTGAAGAAGTAGTATACAAAAAAGAAGAAAGAGAAACTAGACGCTTAACGAAAAAAAAAAGAAAAATTGTAATAATAAAATAGAAATAAAAATAATCATTGAATAAATAAACAATATTTATAGTAGGTTATAATAATAATTGTATAGTTGCAATTTTTTTCTACTTTTTTTATTAGGTGTGTAGTTTTTCATTTTTTCTTTATACACTATTTCTTTAGTATCAATCGATGATTATTGTTTAACGGTCAAAATGGCCATCCAGTTTTAGATTTCAAATAAAATTTTTCTTAAATGGTTTTTAAGTGTTTTATAATTTCAAATTTATTTCAATCATAATTTATAGGATATCTCTTTCTTTATATTTTTTCGTAGTTAAAAAGTTATAATCTAGAGAACATTATTAATGTTTTTTTTTTTACTTCGTAAATAGTTGTTAAACGCATCGTGTAATATTGTTTTTAAAAAATACAATACTACTGTATAATTATTAAATCTATTTTTAATAGGTCGCGTCAGCCTAAAGATTTGGTCTACACTGCGTTTTACCAGTTAACGACCATAACGCTAATCTACCCTAAAATAACATTCTCTATAACCGCCCTCATTCTTTCGTCTATAATTCCTTGTGTTAATTTCACTTAAGGTATAGTCTTTCTTTTTAATATAACAAAAAGAATTTTCCGTTTACTTAAAATAAATATTAAATAAAATAGAGCAATTACGAGATATTTAATTAAATTTTGCAAGGATACTTCACGGATAAAAAAGGTTCTTCCCTATATTTGTCGAGAAGGTTCAAGGAAAACCGTGGGAAAATCTTGATATCAAAGCGGCATCACAATAAAAAAAGAACGTTAAATGTAAAAGAGAAATGGTTACAATTTATCAACAATTATTTACCTAAATTCTCCTTTCTTCTCTATTCATAGCCAAACTTTTGAGTATCAGTAGTTTCCATTTCCTTTTAGATCGCCTATAATATTTATTTCTTTTCGGGCTCCCTTTTTTGTTTCTTCTACTGACCCGTCTAGTAATGCTTTAATCGACCTTCTCTTCTCGTTAAATGTCATAGCCGCTTAGATTTTCTATTCTGGATTATTCTCGTTAAGTTACTATTTTCGTTAATTCTCCTCATTGCATCGTCATTTTTCAATCGGTCTCTGTTCATTTAATATTTTCGAATCTCCTTCAGGAATTACAAATGCCTTCATCTTTTCTTTTCCTTATTTATCATCTGGTTCACGTTATTGAAAAAGAAAGAAAATTTACATGAAATAATCTTATTTAAATACATAAAAGTAATTAAATTTTAGGAATTCGTTGTAAAATAAAATAACTATTACATTGAAGGCGTTGTTAATTTAAAGTATCTATTTGCTAATAGATATAAAACGAAAATTCAGAGTTTTTTTTTTAATTAGTATTAAAAACTTGTCAATATATTTTTTAATAATACCTTGTTTTAAATAAGTTTTTAAGTTTTTTCAAAGAAAATGTTTCAATGTAATATTTATGGAATTTATTAAAATTAATAACGGAAGCATATTAAGATGCTTATGTTTAGGCATCTTTGATTTAATAAGGCCGAATTCCTATATTATGAAATGTTATAGATCTGTTATCAGGTGGATGGAAATGAGTATTATTTTTTTTTTTTAAATAAATAAACTAATATTTAACTTTCAAAAAATAGTTTTATGAATATAAATACCTCAAGATGTTAGTATTTTAATTAATTAGTTCCAGTTTATTTCTGTATCGTAAAAAAATATTCTGAATGTTGAACGTACCGTAATATAATATATTACATTTCAGACCGGATTATCTCATAAAAACGTTATAAATGGTTAATAATGATGACAAATTATCGTTCTCTTAGATGCTTTAAAGCGATAATTTACTATATATCAATGAACTACCGTCAGTAATCAAAAAGTGTTTAGTAATACTTTATGTAGATGATATACGAGATACATTGACTCGTAACATTGACGCAAACCATTGCTAATATAAATACATTAGAGATAGGTACTTTTCTTGATATGCTAAGCTATTTCGTATTTCATTCAAAGTAATAGATTAGCTCAGTGGTTCCCGAACTTTTTCCAGTCGCGGCGCCATTTTTCAATTAACATTTTTCTATTGGGCCCTACCTTATGTAAAAGTATGACTATACGTAAGTAAGAGATAAAAATAAATAAAACTCGTGTATCTTCATTATTTTTTTACTTTATTAACATTAAATTAATAATTATAAATGTCTTGGTTCAATTAATTATGAAGCTTTTACAATCTTTCGCAGCGCCCCTGTGAAGTAACTCCCCGGGGCGCCGCAGCGCACAGTTTTGGAATCACTAGATTAGCTAAATTTTATAAGCTTAAGAAAAAAAGATATGTTTTCAGTGTTGTACTAAGTAATAATACTTTCTAATAGTCAACACTTGTAGACTTTATAAATGTAATGATTGAACATAACCTCTCTGGGAACGAGTGTGTATATTTTATTTGCAAAATATATTAATTCTGTAATTAATATAAATAAATATTTTTTTTTTTTATTCTGACCAGTTTATAAAATATATTGTTTAGGTCACGTTAGGAACGGTTAGAAAAAGAAACTACCTCACCATTTTCCTGGATGGATCAAGGGGAACCATGGTAAAATTCTTATCAGAGTGACAGCATAAAATCCACAGTTAATTATAAAATAAAAAATAGATGTTGAAATCCATGTTAATAATTTAAGTTATAAATATATGACGTAATAACATTCAAGTAAATACGTTTCAATGCTACGTACATAAAATAAGTCACAGTTGTAAAAGCGTTAATGAAAATTATTTGAGTGCATACTATGTGTACGTACAAGTTAAAAAGATATAAAGATAATTCATTTCTTTTTTTTTTTTAATTTATGAGTTTTTTAATTACTTAAAAATTCATCGACAAAGTAATATTGCTTCTGCAAATGGACATTTTTTAATTATATTTTTAATAAATTTCCTTGGAAGATCTTTTAAACGGTTCTGTAATTATATTTTTAATAAATTTCCTTGGAAGATCCTTTAAACGGTTCTGTAATTAAAAATTGCAACTTAAACATAATAATAAGGCTCTTTCTCGTAAACCAAAGTATTCTGTTGTTACAAGAAAACAGCTCTTTTGTACGTTTGATATTGTTATTTTTTAAGAATAAGTGACTATTCTTTGTAGGAAATATTACATGTTCATAAATATAAGCGCACAGATAAATTATTACATTTTTAATTTACTAAATATCAGTCTTGATGATTTACATTTATTAGTGAGAAAACTATGACCTGACGACTCATTTTTGTAAATTAAAAATTCGACTTTTTGAGGAAACTACAAGAGATAATATACTTCAGACAAAAATAAGATCAAATAATCAGTGATTATAATGATAAATTGATAGGAACATTATATCGTGAATGGAAAACATTTTTTGTTCGATGCTCAATAATGTTTTAGAGATATTATTCTAAACAAAACTTAAAAGAGTTTTTGGCTACAGGAAAATCTTTTAGCATTACGATCTTTAGTATAAATTCCTTTGTAATTTTTTAAATAATTCTGAAATATACAAAATTTACGCATATTACACAGACCTTTGCACAGAGCAAGATTTTAAAATTCTTTTTTAATTTATGCTTTTCTAATTTTAGCGGATTTCCAAAGAATTTGGAAATCGCTACTGTGCCCGGTCATGTTTATATACAGAGTATAGATTGGTTATACAGAAGTAACCTTTAACGTTGAAAAAAGTAAATAACTTACAGAAATTTTTGATACAAAACTGAATACAGTATATTTTCAAGTTTCATTTACAAATATCCAATACGGCTACCTTTTGTAACACGGCAGTTATCCCATCTGTAATCAATTTCCTGCCAAATCCTGTGAAGTATGTCTTGATCTATGCAACTGTTTGTATTATCCGGTACCGCAGCTCGTCGACATTTCATGGAAACAGAGGAACAAACACTCTGTCTTTAACGTAACTCCGAACAGAGAAGTCCATTGGAGTTAAATCAGGCGATCGTGGTGGCCAGGAAATTGTTCCACCACGTCCAATCCAAATCGGCACTTTGTTATTGAGATACGCGACACTGAGCGATGATAATGTGGTGCCGCGCCATCTTGCTGGTAAATGAATTCTGTGCCCGTATCCTGTTGTAATTTTGGCGTTAGATAATGCTCAAGCATGTCCAGGTACCATATACCAATTATAATTGACTCGGCATAAAAGAAAGGACCGTAAATCTTGTGACAGCTTACAGCACAAAATACATTTACCTTAGGCGAGTCCTGTACGTGTTCGATTGTGTAACATGGATTCCGTTCTGGAAGGTTGTTATGGAAAGTAGTTTCGTCATTGAACACAATTTTATTAAGATATTATCTTCAGTCCCGATTTTGTTTAACATGTTTACACATGAAAATCCAGTTCGTGTTTCTTTCACCTTCACTCAAAGCTGGAATCGGTTGTAATTTGTAGGGTTGAAACAGTCGATTACGCTATATCCTCCATACTGTAACCCTAGGAATATTCAATATTAAACTAGCCAGTCCCGATGTATTTACCTGGACTACGAAATAATGTTTGCCGCACTTGTTCGATTGCCGCTTTAGAAAGTGAAAGTCTACCCTGACATGGCGTCCTGTACTACGATATGCAACCTAATATTTAAATGAAACGATTGTACCATGCAATAAGAGACTCTCTTTGAGGCGGTTGCTTGCGATGTTTAGTCCTGAATTGTCTCCAAACGGTAGTAGCTGATTTGGATTCATGAATCCATAAACAATACTGAGCACGCTCCGCACCGATGTACGACTACATGATGATTGATGGAATTACACTGGAATTGACAAAAAAAAAATTTTGATGTTTTTCATATAAAGTGTCATACTACTTCTTGAATTGATTTTTTTCGTACATTACAGATCTGTAAATACAATTTTTCTATCACCCTTAGTTTTAAATAAATTACGCTTCAAAAAAAAATTAAGAGAAATATAGTTAAAATCTGTAAAATTTATAATTTTGAGAAAATGATGAGATTGGACAAGCTGGACATTTTTCGCAAGACCGTAACTTCTCATTCTGTTGGTAACATTTGTATTACGTTTATAAAATAGAATATCGCTTATCAGCTAACATATTATGAACTATTTTTAGGAATTAAAATGATGACTAATATTACGGTATTTTTTATACCTTAAACAGGTTATGTTGAAAATACTATTAGAGAATATTTTTTTAAAACCACCTTTTTTGGATATTGTACGATTTTTTTTTAATTGCCGAATTAAATAATATAAAATCATCATAATGTATCTATTTAGCCGATTAATCTTATCTCCGTCATGTTTTTATGAAAACTGTGTATTGCTGAACTGTATTGTAATCTTTGAACTCAGTAAAGATAAAACGAGTTAACTAAAGCGCTTATAAATATATCAATCAGTAGTCGGTTAGTACTGGAACAGTCCAGTGTGTGCGTCGAACATTACATCTACGTAATCTATTTTCTATTGTTTTGTGTAATATGTTGTAGAATTAAAATCTATCCGCAGTAGGTTAATAAATAATTTCAGTTGGACTTAGAAACTTCGAATTATTATACTAAAAAGCAAGGATATTAGTTTAAAATGTATTATTTATAATTTAATGAATAAAATTTATTGGATTTGAAATGAAAATTTGCAAATTTCAGAACGTTTGTTCTTTTTTTACTTGTAGATCGTCTCTCGTCTTTAAACTTGTCAGTTCATGGAATACTGTGCAATCTTTGCATAACATTGTATATTATTATGTGATATATAAAGACACTTTAAGAATATAAAAAATAGAGACCGTTTAAAAGTGATAGTGCAAAGGAATATTTTATTTTTTAAAGTAATTTATGTAAATAGTTTAATTTGTGTTGAAGTTATTCATTGAGAATATGTATATAGAGAATTTTTAAATCCTTTTCTTTTTAACACAATTTATTATCGTACAAACAGAAAACCGCAGAATAAATTGAATACATGAACATACCTTTATATAACCTTAATTTAAAACACCGGTTGATATAAATTACAACATACTCGATAAATTATTAAAAAAAAAAATACTAATAATAAATTTTACAACACTTTTACTGTTGAAAATCACTCCTCTTCTTGAAATTACGAAAAATTGTATTATATAAATAATCTTTCCAGATAGCGCATAATTTTTACGTTATATAGATCAGATAGTCCATGAATAGATAGTTATGATAGTGATAATACACAAGTATCAAAAGAAACCGTACGTAATCTGTAAAGATCAAGAAAAACTGTAGAATATATCAATCAGATCGGCATCACAAAAAAATTAGATTAATAACTTGTAAAAGAGGAGGGGTTATAATTTAAAAAAAAATAAAAATAATCATATTAAGTAAACATTTTCAATTACTTAAAGGTTATCAAATAACAAATTTATATATTAGCAAGAAAAATTATTACGCGTTAAACGAGAACGTCAGAAGATTTCATTTTATTTAATTAATACTATTAAAAAATTTATCGACATATTAGTTATTGTATTTATTTTAAAAGAAAATCTTTAATTTAATTTTAAATAAGTACGTAAGTGGAAACAATCTTTCAAACGGTAAGCTAAATTAAAAATAATTACGGAAATATAATGAGTTTCTTGTTATTGTTTACAGTATTACAATCTATGCGCTGAGACGTGTAAAGGCAAGCACAACACTCAATCTACATGTAAAAAATTAAGTACGTTCTTATAAATTAAAGTTCATGTTATGTTTATTACGAAAAATGTATATTCTCGTACGAGGATATTCATTAATTATGTAATACGCCTAGAGTAGATGCGGGTACAAGAAAATCTTACTGGTATAATATATAAGATTTATCGGTCTCAAATATTTGATATTCCCGGAATTTCTTAGTTATAGGAATTTAAATAATTTAATAACTAGTTATTAAAATTTGTTTGGGATTTTCTCTTTGGCCTTTTCTCAACTGTTTCAAAAGATATAATTATAAATTCTCGAGCGGAATGTTTGATCCTCATTTTTTTGTAAAGAAAGAATCTTCCACACGTATATGATTAATAAATATTAAAATTCATATTAGATGCAAAATTTATTTTTCTCAATCAAGACTTCATTGAAGGAACTTCATGATTGTTATTCTTAAATTTTCATAATTTTTAATATTTTTTACATTGAAAAAATCATTATGGTATTAATCATGTTTGCTGATAAAGCAGTGGACAGTTCGAAAGCGGTCAAACAATAAGTATGTATTTCATTAAAAATTTAAAAATAAAGTGTATAACGGTATAAAAATAAAGGGGGAAAAGTACCTTTTTGAAACGTTTATTTCACTGGGAAATATCTTTTTCGCTTACATTTTGAAAACGTATATTCCCGTAAAATATAATAAATGTAAATAACTAAAGAAAAAAATATATATCAAAAAGTAAAAAAATTAATCTTTTTGATCCATTAGCTGAAAAATTATATTTTCAAACCCCAACGTCTTCCTTACCTTTAATATTTATTAACTAGATGAATCGCGTTAAGATTATTTTTGAACGGGTGTTTATTGTTTTGCACATTTATTAAAAAAAAACTGAAAAGTGTCGTATATTCATATTAATAGGAAATGCGCATGTTTACCTAATATAAATTAATAGGTTAAAACCAAAACAGTGTTGAAAATTATAAAAAAAAATTTTTAATTAGAATAAAGGTCGGTATTGAAATATTTTGCAACCTTACAAGGAGAGTAGATTAAAATTGTGACTTTTATTTTTATGTAATTTGAAGGATTCTGTAACATCTATCTCTGTTGTATTATAATTATATTAATTAATCTATTTTAAACTTTTTTGTAAATATATTAGCCGGTGAAAGTATTTAAATATCTTACTGCGGAAAGATTTTCTAAGTGTTAATGTGTGAAAAAAGGTTGACGTGTAAGATTGGTTGTGATGGAAGTTTTTGGGTTTGATTTGTTATAATTCTTTAACAACAGTGTATCTTTGGTTTGATTTATTTGTGAATAATCTTTTAATTTTTTTTTAATGTTAATATAACACATATATTACAATATTACGTAATACATACATAGATTTATATGTTACTATCGGTGTTAAGTGCCGTTTAAGTAGTAACATGTAATAATAAATAAAATATAACTAATTTTCTACTGTACAGGTAACAAAATTAATTTTACCTGAACTCTTTCTTACTCTCTCGATTAAAACTTACATTTAAACTTTGATATTTAATTTCATCTCGGACCTAGTTTTAGTATTTTTAATTATAGCAGAGTAAAATGATAGCGGTATGGTATAATTGTAAATTGCAGATTGCTTTACGCGCAATGAAAAGTACTCGACTCGGCAGTGGTAACAAATGGATACCCCAATTGTGATGTAATTTTAATAGGATACACGTAAAAAATGTATCTCATTCATGATGAAATCTAATTTGTCTACGGTAAATAAGTATATAAAGTCGTCCCAAAACAACTTTTTTTATCGATTTGTAGGATAGTGGTAAAAAAATAATTTGTTAGAACAGTAATAGTAATAATTATATTAATTTAAGAAACAATTTAAAATCTATTTGTAATCGACTGGTTGGTATTTCGTCTCTGTTGATTTATTTTTTATATTATAATAACTTGAACGAATTAATATCCATCCTAATAACATTTTTCGAGCACATTCTTACATCTGATGACGAAAAGCTAATCGCTAAGTTTTTGCGCATATCGTAAGTGCAATATGCCTTATTTCCAACTTAAAACAAATTTTGGAAAACGTTTTTTCTAATAGTATATTTTAGGTTTTTTAAAATCACTAATTGATAAAATTGATAATTTTTGTCTGCAGTATAATCTTTTTAAATTATCTTAAAGTATACCACCGTAGTTCATCGTCAAACAAAACCAAAAGACGTCTGTTAGTAGCGTCCGTCTGAAAAATAATCCGGTCAGTTGTGTCCCTCATATTTAATTTTATCTGGTCAACTCCGTCCCTGGAAGGAAATTTTGCCTTGCTATTTCGAAAAATTTATCGTAATAATAATTACAGATATTAGTGTATCTTTCTCTAACCATTTCCCAGGGAATAGGGAAATCGTACTTTACACTTATTAGTAATAATCAGCTATAGATATCCCTTGAAAGGAGCTGCAGTATATGTTTTGTCTAGCCACTTATAATAGATTTTTTTTTCAATTCTCTATGTTAATTTTTTATTTATTTGTTTTATTTATTGGTTTAACCACTTAAAATAATTTTGCCAATTCTCTGTCCAACTTTTATTTTTACTTTTTTTCTACGCGTTTATTTTTTTCTTTTTTTGATGCTGCTTGTCTAGCTATTTGTAACAATTTTGTCAGTCTTCTATGTTACTTTATTTTATCGGTAAAGATTTCATGCGGACAGCCTTTACATACTGTATTCGAGAACAGGCTTTCTAGTGAATTTATTCATTTGCTTCCGAAAATACATTTCCTTTTCTTCTATCCGTTTATATTTCCATACATTTCCAGGTAGATGAGGAATAAATCCCGAAAAAGATATAAATACAAGAAGCATGTGGTGGAGTGGGGGTGTTGAACCGTTCTTATTTTTAGCAGTAACGGGGATGCGATTGACCGGTTTGAAAAAGGAGTCGAGCAGCGGCGGACGGATTGAACGAGCCCGAAATCAATAAATGGTATATTTAGTTTCGATTAATTTTTGCCCCATAATTTTTTCACGTAGTTTCACGTAGGTTTTCTTTACATAAAATATTTTTTGCTTAGTTTATTTCAATAAATTCTAAAAAAAATCCCTTCTAAAAAATACGTTTAGTATATTTCTTGTTAGGGATGTAGGATGTAGAGGGTATACTGAAATGAAACGACTAGCACTAGATAGGGAATCTTGGAGAGCTGCATCAAACGACTGAAGACAAAAAAAAAAATATTTCTTGAAAATATTCAAAAAACTTTAATAAATCGTGAAACCTAAAGGATTAGGTCCGATAGATACTTGTGTTTCTTCATTTCTCTTAAAATTTATTTTTAATATACCTTTAAGATAGATTTAAGAAATAGCGATTGGTTTTTTTCACTCCCTTATATTTGTAAATATTTAAGTAACCCTTGCGTAAATTACATCATCAAAAAATACGATCAAAAAAGATGTTATATCTTTTTAACATACAGCCTACAACAATATAAAAATTCTTATAATAATAAAAAATATTTTCTGTTAAATGCGTTCACTTAAAAAGTAATCGACGAAAACATAGGATTAAAAATTCAATCAATAATAATTATATCCTTTGATTTTTTTGTAATACTATGCTTCTGTTAATCTTTAATAAACCATTTTATCGTAATATGACTTTTTGGGGAACTTTATACAGGGAATATCTTGTCGATAAATTTGAAGCTTAGCAATATTTACTTGGTAATAAGGACAAAAAAAAAATCACAGATGTTCTTATTTTATTCCCCGATCAGTTTTCTATTAACTTACGCTGTTTAATTCATTACCGAGAGTTTTTTTAAAACTATTGAAGATTGTTGTCTCTCGTTGACCTCACCCAATCAGAACATTTTTAAACCAATAATTTTCCATTTAGCGGCTTTGTTTAGTTATATCTTACGAATGACTAGACGTAACAAATAGAGTTTAATACCTTAACGAGCAACAAGACACGCAGGTTTAAATTAATTTTTTCCATCGACATATCATTTTTAGTGATAATATACTCTTTTTTATGGTATTCATTAATTAAATGATGCAGGTATCTATATTTAAGTTGCACGTAAACAAAGGAATTGTAAACAAATAAAAATTAAATATTATTTACACTTTATCTCACAAATAAATTAATTTTATTAGAATTATACTATCGCCTAACTTGAACTACTTATAAGAAGAAAAAAATTAATTTTTTAAGTTGAGTATATTATTGATTACGAAATCGTTAAATGATTTTTAAAGAAAGTTTTATTCTTTAACCAATCTCAAGAATTAAAAGAACGTTTCTAGAAGAAATTCTCCTGTCGGTTCCACTTCAAGTTTTGCACATAACTTGAACTGTAGATTTTTTAAAGAAAAAATTGAATAGCGAACATCGATAATTTGAGGATATTTTTGTCATCATATCTGGTTATCATTGACGTGTTCAAGGATAATTATAGTTGTCATTTTGATATTCAAAGTATTTTCACGTGAAAAATTCAACAAAAATTACCTGGAAAATTAAAGGTAAAAATATAAATACTGTTCAGCTTACCGAACGTCATATTCATATAATTTTTCAAGTATTTGGGTCTCTGCCAAAAAATACTGGTCATGACACTTGTATTTATTGATAAATAGATTTGGAAGGTAATTTTCTCATCCTGCTTTTCCCACCGTACTTTACGGTAAAAAATATCGAATATAAGATCTACACTTTGTTTAAATACTTTAAATAGGATTAGTAACTATTCTTATCCAAGGAATTTTACATCTTCAGGAATATTTTCTCAATTAACCTTTTAGACTTTTTAAATTTTTTTGACTTCTGATGCCATAACCCAATATAAGTATTTTTCGTTATGCCAGGGAAATATTTTGTAACTTTCATAAATTTTCTACTTAAATCTTTATCTTTCGTTTGAATTATTGAATTGTAACAATATTGAAATAGTGATATTTTCTGGAACTTCATTTAGTCGAAATGTTTATGTAAAGAGTTTCCTTGTTCGTAAAGTAACAACGTTTAGCACTTTTTTAACCCTGGTTCACCAAATAAGAATTGCTTGTTATTTACAAGTAATAGTCTGGAGACAGAATTGAGAAACCGATACCGTTATAATTTAATTAGTACGGTTAGGCCTCGATCTGTTTACCTTCCTCCCCACAAAGGTCTTTAACGTTACCTGCTTTTACATCCTCTGGGTGAACTGCACAAAAAATTTCCAAGGTAAAGAAAAAAAAAGTTCATGAATTCTAAGTAATTTTACGTATCGAAGCTTAGATATTTGAAGATCTTTTGTGTTACCATCCAACGAACGAAAGATCTCAGTGATTTTAAATTACAATGTTTACAGATATTTATATTTATGAATAGGTTAACTAAAGTCTATTTAAATCAGTTATATTTGAGAGCGTTCATTATATTTATGGTCTTTAGAAGTTATCGAGAATGTGCACTAAAAATATTTTTTTTAAATGTATTTCTCTTTAATTACTTCAAGAAAATATTATAAATATATATGTCATTGAAAGGATTTTAAGCCAATGACAACTATTTATTTATAAAACTAAATCGTCTATCTATATTTCTTATACTTTTATTATGTTGTAAAACCTCATAATATTAATTATTAAAACTTAATTAAATTGACTTAAAAAGTTAATTTTAATTTCCGCCTTACTTCTGCTTATTACTAATGTTGTAAAATGTCGTGCTGTAATTTATAGTAAATTACTTAAAGAAGTAGTGTGTAATGTACTTAAAAATAGGGTGGAATTATTATCAGTATTGCCTGTGGCATCAGAAACCCTTGATCCAGTCTTTATTTTATCACTATCTATTTTACTTCACGTATAACTTATTTTTCATTGTCATTATTTTTTAAAGGTTAAATATGTTTTACTCAACCATACAAGGAGAAACAATCGTATCAGTTCCAATTTCTTTATAATTTAATATTAGTGACCGGAAAGTAAACTATTAACTGGAACGATTTTTAAATTATATAATTCTTTATGTTAATACCGATTTCATATAAATAAAAAATTGATAACGTGTTATTTTAACGTAATTAATATTTTACCTATTAACTTTATTTCCCCGTACTTATTACTTCAGTACATATATATTATAACCTTGATAATTCATTCTCAATTATAATTAACCTACAGCAATTATCAGGAAAGAAATTTTTTTTTTCTTTGAAGAGTTTAATACTTACAACCTAAGGAAAAAATTGGGGGATAAAATTGTTTTATACAATATTACCCTATCTTTTTCATACGTGTTTTTTTTAACGTTTCAATTAATTTGAAAAAAAACATGTAGGAATTATGATAAATTTTGCACAAAATCGTCTCCCTTTTTTGTTTGTTTTCCTTCTCCGTACTTTCCGGAGAAGGAAAACAAACAAAAAAGGGACAAAAACAAACAAACGTTCAGGTATTACTTCAGAGGATGATATGTATAAGTGTAAATGAAGTGTAGTTTTGCACAGTCTCAGTTCGACCATTCCTGAGATGTGTGGTTAATTGAAATCCAACCACCAAAGAGCACCGGTATCCACGATCTGGTATTCAAATCCTACAAAAGTAATATGGCCTTTACTAGGACTTGAACGCTGGAACTCTCAACTTCCAAATCAGCACATTTGAGAAGACGCGTTCACCACTTGACCAACCGGACGGGTTTTGTTTGTTTTCCTGGTAGAAGAATTATTAGTTGTACAAAACTTTAATTCAGAAGTGGGCGGCAATACTTGAGAAGCTGATTAAGTCATTAATAAAAGAAAAACTCGTTCCTGTAAACATATTCTGAAATGGTTTATAGTGTCCAGAAATAAGCTCCCGAATTATTGCCGTACAATTTTAATAATAATATAGCATATATATATATATATATATATATATTTTGATTGTATTTAAGATAAGATTTTTATCTTTTTTTTAAGCTTTTATTTCAATTTTCTAACCGTTTTTATATGCGGTAACTTAAAAAAATAGTCGTTTCTTGTCACAATAAAGATAGAACAGTTTTTCCTATTGAACTATGTGTTTTAATAGCATTATTATAGATAAATTCATAGATTTATAGCTCCGATTAATAAAGAAGCCTTGAAATAGTTGTGAAGAAAAAAATGATTCCTTTTAAAAACTGCTGAAAGTCTGTTAGAAAACAATATAATGGTATCAAAATACCCCGCAGAGAAAAGTTGCGCCGATAAGTAAAAGATCTTTACTTTTTTTACGCTTACGAGAAACGATTTGATCTTTTCTAACAGGTTGCAGAACTTAACACTTTATATAGTATGCATAAGCGGGAAAACTAAAGAAAAAATAACAAGATAATTTTTACCGTAAGTCTTCCTCAAATAAAGCGAAACTCTCAAGTAATATGCAGTAAACAACTAGATTTAATGTAGTATAAACCCCAAGTTTTTCCATTTACTTGTTAGTAAGATATAACTTTTCAAATAACATTTTTTTCTTTCACGCCGAATACTATAAATAAATCTTATTTTAGCAAAAAAGTATGATTTGATTATTTTTACGATTATCCTATTTCTACAAAAAATAGAAATATTATCCTAGATAATCTTTTCTATTATCCTTGTAAATTTCTTGAATTTTTTCATGGGGAAAATTACATCACTTTAAAAAGTTGTTTAAAAAGCTAAATTTAAATTTTCAATTATTTATAGGAGATGTGAATAACTGAATAAAATAAGGATAAACAAAACCGAGTTTCTCTTCTATAACTCGGTTTAAATCTAGCAACACTGTAAAAATATCTGTGTACGGTATCACCTGGCAGACAAGCACAGACATTAAATTATTTTAACCAGAATTTCCATAATTAAATCCCAAAAGGAAAATAATTTTTGATAATTCATATTTAAACAAGAAGGCATTTTATATTCTCTAGTTGCCGACACACATTAAAGAGTAGTTAGTCAGTTTCCTATTTTTTTTTTTTTTCATTTCATTAATCCTACTTGCCGTTACTTTTGCATAAATCGTACTTTTATTGTTATTAATACGTTTGTGATAAAGTAAGATTAGTTCCGTACGAACTCTATAATTATTAAATGCATTGCGTTGTTACGAGTTTAATTATTTACGTTCTTACGAAGGGAATATAATTACGTTCTCAGATTTTCACACTCGTCAGCTGGTTACCGTTTATTATCATAGAATTAGAATGCCGCGAATATGAACAGCATTTAGCGACAGATTGAAAACTGATTACAGCGGATTCATCTGTACGTATACGTCCCCTTTGTACCGTAAAAAAACTGCTAGAGCGCGATTCCTCTTGGAAAAATTTCACTTTTAGAGTTGAATATTATTTATTATTTTGGTAGCGTTGTCATGCCGATCTACAGTATTAAAAATTATCTGATTATTATTTTTTTCTTTTTTGGTGCTCCTAGATGGATAGATACAAATTATGATAGATGATACTTAATTTATTTTTTTGGAATTCACCGACAATGTATACAAAAAAAATATAGTTTGTATTTCATTGCATAGTAATTTCTTATATTGAGGTTTTAGAACCCTCTTATCGTAAAATATAGATTGTGAATATCTATAATTTTTTATATTTTTTTTTGTTTTCAGTCATTTGACTGGTTTGATGCAGCTCTCCAATATTCCCTATCTTGAGCTAGTCGTTTCATTTCGGTATACCCCCTACATCCTACATCCCTAACAATTTTTTTTACATATTCCAAATATTGCCTGTTTGTCAGGATGCCTTAATATGTAGCCTATGTCTGTCTCTTCTTTTAACTATATTTTTCCAAATGCTTCTTTCTTCATCGATTTGACACAACACCTCTTCATTTGTCACTTGAGCCACCCATCTGATTTTTAACTTCTCCTCTAGCACCGCATTTCAGAAACTTCTAATCTTTTGTTCTCAGGTACTCCGATCGTCCAAGTTTCACTTCCATATAAAGCTACGCTCCAAACATATACTTTCAAAAAAATTTTCCTGACGTTTAAATTAATTTTTGATGGAAAAAAATTATATTTCTGACTGAAGGCTCGTTTCACCTGTGCTGTTCGGCATTTTATATCGCTCCTGCTTCGTCAATCTTTAGTAATTCTACTTCCCAAACAACAAAATTCTTCTACCTCTGTAATCTTTCATCTTCCTATTTTTACATTCAGTGGTCCATCTTCGTTATTTCTACATTTCATTACTTTCGTTTTGTACTTGTTTATTTTCTTGAGTAGGACTTCATTCATGCCATTCATTGTTTCTTCTAAATTTTTTTATTCTCAGCTAGAATTACTATGTCATCAGCAAATCGTAGCATCTTTATCTTTTCACCTTGTACTGTTACTCCAAATCTAAATTCTTTAACATCATTAATTGCTAGTTATAATAAATTTTAATAATAAGCCGAATTTTTACTGTTTATTAAGAATCAGCATGTCTTTGCAAAAATATATCATATTTTTATTTAATGACTACTGTTAAATGATAAATACAAAAAGAGAATAAAATTAGCTTATTTGTTAAATAATTAGTTATGACTCATCACATAATTGTTAAATGTTGAACTTTATTTAAAACATGAACTTTCTACTGATAAAGAATATTTTTCCAAATTCTTTTGTAATATCATAATTATTTGTGATTTTTTTACCACTGTACAATAACAGCATGCGGAATATTTTTTAATAAAAATTTGTGACCTCTTGCTACTACGTGGCGTTATTAATACAATGTAATGTTATATATTTTTAAAAATCAACTAAAAACCTATTCTAATTACAACACGTCTGTATCCCCAGCCTCCTTCTTTTTCTGTTTCCTTTTCTACCACAGGTAAAATCCTTACTGGACGGAATCGGACTGATTTTATTTTATTCTGCTCGGAATGGCTCGGAGATATGTCATCAAGCATCGACAGACCTTCAAAATGATTTTCCTATGACTAATAACATCAGAACGTTCTTCAATTAAGTAATAAATGAGGATTTTTTAAGGAATTCTCAAAGGAGACAAGTGTGGGGTCCAATGACTCTTGATAATAATATATTTGCAAGTCATTCCGAGCAGAATAAAAAAAAATTAATCGGATCCGTCCAGTAGAACGTCCAGACGAACTGGGAATATGTTTTCAACTCAATTTTTTTAATATAGAAGATTTTTGTCTTTCTGTCTTGCAAAATGCTATAGAAGGAAGACGAGAGTAAATTAGGCAATATCTTTATTAGAAGTTACTAAAATTTAGGTATAAGTTGAAAATAATGTGAATCAATTAATTTATTTTTTGTATAGGATATATATGTATATATACTATCCGGTCAGGGCTCCACCCCCTGGACCTCCGTGGACCAGTTCGGCACAGGCGAGCCCCAGGGCAAACCCGAGGGCTTCCCAGGTCCGTAGAGCTAGCTTCGCACTCCATTCCCGTCTAGCCAGGACCCCCGCATTGTTCGTTACCCCCTCACAGTTGTGAGAATAAGACTCATAAATAGATAATAATTAAAGTATTCAAGCTTTATAGAAAAAGAATTTCAAAAGACAGAATTGTAGTAACTATGGTAGTAATTAAAGTACACAGACCTTTGACGAGGAAAATTTCACAACTTATTTCTGTTTCCATGGTGACGGAAATTAATTTAATTTTTAATTCATTATTAATTACTAATCTTTCTATTCTTTAATGAATATCGTTAATTGATAAATTCAGCCCAAAGGGGGCTAGGATCTCGATCTATGACTTAAAAACGTCCCTGGGATAATACAAATGTATCCTGGAAATTTGAAATGTATCGTTCGGTTGGTTTTCGCGTGAAGCGAGAACAAACAAACTTTCGGCTTTATATATATATATATATATATATATATATATATATAATATATTTATATAAATCATTTTGGAAGTATCAGACAATAGAAGTAATTGAAAGAAATGACTATTATTGGGAATTACAATCCATTCTGTTTGATTTTCTTATTTTCAAAAGTTCGATTTAGTAGGCTCTTAAGAAACAGTAGCAAACACATTTTGCAAACTGAAGGAAATATATTTATTTTTAACATATTTATTTTAGCAAGTAAAAGAAAGTTTAAATTCATAGTTATTTATATTCATAATCTTCTTAGAAAAAAACAAGTTTTGATGTTCGTAAAGGAAGGCAATTTATTTATCTTTTGTGTATATTTATGTATGAATCAGTTATTTGGGAAAAAAAATTACTTTTGAACTTTAACCATCTTATTTATAATAATATAAAGTGATAAAGTTTAAGTATTCGAAATGTAGGAGACCAGTTTTTTTTACTTCTTTGTGTTTTGTTATATTCTAATTTCGTGTTAAAGAAATAAAGAGAAAGGAGGTAGTATGGAGTGGAAAAAAACGAATTATAGAAAACTGTCAAAGTGAAGAGTAATAAGTAAATCTTTTATTTGATTTTTTCTTTCAAGTACTGAACAAAATAGGAATAAACAATTAATAATTAGTACAGATGAATCTCCTCGGCTTACTTAATTACGTGCTATCTATTCCAACAAATACTTACAGTTACTGGTACATACTTAAAATACCCTGTATTTGGTTTAAATTAAGTGAATTACTACCAATAATTAGTATTTTTTTTTTTTTTGACTATGGTAATAAAATTACTTAGAATTGATTGTAAATCAACAATACCATTCACCAATAATCGTACTAAAAAGTAGTGTACAGAGGGAACGAAGGCTACTTGTACCTAATATATATAAAGAGTTAGTTCGTTTTGAGGAATTAATTTATTTGAAAAAATAAACATAAAAATAACTAGGAGATTTTCTATTCTAATGGAAGATATTCTTTATATTCCTGATACAGATGACTACTAAAATTCTTTTCATGTTTTTGCAGTTTCTCATCGAACTTTCATTATGATCGTAAGCTGTACTCTACTGGCTTACAGTTATATTAATTGGATTTTCTTAATTAGTACTATTCGTTTCAGATCTGGGTATGTTAAATATGTAGTCTCTTAAATTCAAAATCACAAAATATTCTTTTTTGACCGGTTTTTATGAATTTCCCACTTTTATAAATTTCGAAATTGAAAAAGCTGAAACAACTTTTAAAATTTCAGTAACTGTTTCTAACATTTTTATTAAATTTTTTTTATGATTTGTTTTTGTAATTTTATTTTATTTATTTATTTTTTTTTTTTTTGTTTAAATGCATTGCGATAAATTACATTTTTTGAAATATATTTTAGATAGGGAAGTTTCTTGCATCACTGAACTAAAATTCTATTTGGAAAAATGTTTCCAATTTACAATACATATTTAAATTTTTTAAGAATAGGGTGGCCAGGTATCTAGGGCATCTGTATGTACAAAAAAAACAACAAAATATTATGATACTACTCGGTATGACTTCGAAGACCAAATTTTTGATAATACCCGTGTGTTTCAAAATTAATATCAGGGTTTTAAAATTATGTAATATTTATTGAGTTTTATTTACAGTGATAAATTATATGTGAAATGAAAGAGCAACTCAAAAAGTTTTATTACAAGTGTCAATGTGAGAAGCATTCGTTAAATGTCACACATCCAGCCGACAGGAGAGTTCATTCCATACTTTAATCAGCAAGTCTGGAGTTATTGATGCGACAGCTGCTTCAATCCTGTATCTCAAGTCGGGTAGGACAGCCGATAACGGTGGCATATACACTTCATGCTTTATAAATCTACAAAGAAAAAATCGCACTGGATCAGATCGAGTGAACGTGGAGGCCACGGCAAACAAGCCCTGTCATCTGGTCCCCGGCGACCGATCCAGCGGTAAGGAAAATTCCATTCTACCTATCACGTACAGCGTTATGCCAGTGTGAGGAGGCCCACCATCTTGTTGCCAAATAAAATCCTGTGGTTGGTATTGCAGTTGAGAAAAGAGCCATAATTGAAATGTGTTTATTCCAGTCACTCTTGCTTCCGCGAAAAAGATCCGCCTGTAAACTTGCCGTGGGGATACGGCAGAAAAAACATTCAGTTTCGGAGAGTCTCGTTCACACTGCAATATTTCATGAGGATTTTGTGATCCCCAGATACGCACGTTATGAGTGTTTACTTTTCCATTAACATGAAATGTTGATTCGTCACCGAATACGACAAGATAAAGAAAGTCTTCATCTTCACGGCGCATCATTTCATTTGCGAAGCTAACACGCAAACCATAATTTGTAGGCTTTAGAGCTTGTAACAGCTGTAAACGATATGGATGCAGTTGTAACGCAAAGCTAAACCTGTTTGAGATGCTCTTTCATTTCATTCATAATTAATCAATGCAGTTAAAATTGAGAAATATTAAACGGCTTTAAAACCACGATATTCATTTCGTAAACAGCGGTAGAATGGTCATCTGAATATAATTTTTCTTTTCTCTGCTCCCTAGGCACTTCCCGGGGAGTAAGGGGGGTGTAATTTTTTTGGATACAATGAAGTTTTTTTACTTTGCCCTGAAAGTAGAACATGTTCCGCAAAACGTACGGTTTAAATATTGCAATATTCATTTTATTCTCCACGTTAATCGGTATGAGGGTTTTAGGATTTCGGAGCCTTATTAAATCTGATTATTTTCCCCTTGACCCGAAAAATCAATTCTCAAAATTTCATGAAAAACGATTTTCTCAAACAGACTGTTATTTATTGATTATAAATAATTTCACTAAGGAGCTTCAAAGGAAGGATAGGGTTGGGTTACTTCTTTCCTGTGGCAGTCGGGAAGAAGCAAACTTTTAAAATAATTTTAAAAATTTGTCATAATAATAATTTTCTTTAATAAAAAAAATCTGATCTGTAACAAATTGGTAATTCTCAGATCTGTTCAGTAGTTTTTTAGATACCCCCAGAAAACAACAAACCTATACATTTATAGGATTTTATAGATTATATACACCCTTATCATGGAATACGGTATACAGGTTTTTCGTAAAGGAATCGCAACATCTAATAACTTTCTTTTCAATGTACGGTTCACGAAACCGTAAGTCTGTCATTATAGATGAGCTTCATTTTAGCCGAACTTACGATACAGTAACTCCAACATATCAATTAATAACTGCACGGTTTTAGATGTTTAAAGAAACGAGTGGCAAAGAAAAAGTGTAAATGTCTTGCAAGATCGCGAACCAGAGTAGTTACAGATAACAACATTCCGGCATCAGAAATCATGCCGTAATAGTTCAAAACTTAGTATTCTAAATTCACCGTAAATGATAATATACGGAAGAGAATGTGATTTCACATAAACAAATTTCAACTCGGATATGAAATCAAACCGGACGATCGCCCCGAACGAGTTGAGTTTTCTAGTGTTATTCTAGGTAAATTGGACGATGAAGATTTTTTTAAACATGCTTTTTGCAAAGATAAGGCAATGTTTTATGTCAGTAGTCGCGTTAATAAGCGTAACTGCCGAACTGGAAGATCAGACGACTAAATAAGATCGTTAAATATACCCGAGACTATCAGAAAGTATAAGATTGGTGTGAATTGTTACAGATACTTTATAGGGCCGTTTATTTCATTATAGAGGAAATCTTCAAGCCTATCAATTATATAGTCACGTTTTATCTGTTTTCTTTCCCTCTGTTCGGTGAAATTAATAAATATTACTACAGATTATCTACCAACAGTGTAAAGCGCATTCACACCGCTTAAAAGTTAAGCTATCCTCGTAGTAAGCTATCCTAGTAGATTTAAAGATGGGAGAGAGCCTTTTCCCAGCTACCACGACGTCAAATTATCACTCCGGTGAATATTTTCTTGGGCCGTATAAAGAACATCATTAATTCGGTCAAAGTCTATGATTTAAGCGACTTGCGTGGAAGTATACTGCTGTTTCGAACAAAATGATCTAGGAAACTTGGATGGAAATAGTATGTATTTTTATGTTACATATAATGCTCATATAGAAAATTATTAACGCAACTAAAAAAAACGTATACAATTTGTGTTTTTCAAAAAAAAGGTAAGCTTCCTGTTGACATTAAATGAAAAGTTATAAAATTACCGAATCCGATTTTTTTTTTCGAAAACCCGTTTTATAGATTATCATTTGCGTAATAATGTAAATTCGAGTGAGCACATGAATTTGTAATGTGAATTCATGTACCTGTTCATTGGGTTTTCTAGTGTAAAGGTGAAGAAAATGTTTCAAACAGGACGTTGTACAGTACCTACAACTCAAGTACGTACAGTACAAGTTCCATTGCGGTATTACAAAGACTGGTAGTTATTTTAATTACTCGGGTTTTTCTGTTTGCAAAATTCCAGGAAAGACTGGGGCCAATCAATGATCCGACGAAACCGCCCAAACAGGTTCATCGAACTTTATAGCACATTTTAAAAGATTTAGGTGAAAGTCTGAAGAGAGGCGTGGTTAAAGGTCCTACTCCCACTAGTAAATTCAGTAATCATAATTTTCAGTTTAAAAATACAGTACTGTACTGCTGTACAATACAGTACTGTACTGTTGAGTAGAATATCTTATTATAAATTCAGTTACGTAATTTTGGTACAGTTATTTATTTCTGCTTTATCAACAAATTATTATTTACTTCAGTCTAATATTTGTAGAAATTAGAAAAAAAGTTAACTTTAATAATAATAAAATTCACTCGGGAATTATTTTGTTACTAATAATTTTAGTTTATTAGTTTTCATTGTTACGTAAATCCAGCGAATATGATCATTATTTATAAAAAAAAATTGTTTCTTATGATATTAGCTCACTAAATTGTGAAATCAGTTTTGTCAGTTAATTGCTTTATTTATCTAAAAAATAAATTTTATTTATCTACTTCAGGGTATAGGCTATCACTTTAAGACAGTAGATCGTAAAATTATTTCTTTTATAAATTTTTGCCTTGATAAAAACTTGTTTTTATAATTATTTAATTCTTAATTTCGGTAGTAGTTTAAATTTTCTGTTTACGTAAGTACGGAGTCATCTTTATCTAAGATAAGTACATCTCTTGTTTATTAAATAATAATACAGTTCTGCTATATAAATTATAATGTTTTTTCTCAATTTTAAACTCGTAAAATACAGTGGAACTCGCGAAAAATGAGCTCGCTTGTAACGCGAACTTGATTGTAAAGAACAACGTTCCGGGATTTGTTTGGCTTTCTACCTCATTAATGATAAATTAACTTGTTTTTAGCGAGGTATCGACGCATCATAAACTTGGTTATTAAGACCATTTCATTTTTTAAAACACTGTAATTCAAAAAAGTTAATTAACAAGGAAATAGTCTCAACGCAAGGGAAATCCATTTCTTCATTTACGGAATATAAATTTACGATTTATACGTAAAGATTGTGATGTTTTATCTTAGGCTTGTTCAGGTCAGATCTGAAGGGTGAACAAAAGGTTTGTAACAGGACGTTGTACAGTACGTACAGTACAACTTTCATTGCGGTATTACAAAGGCTGGTAGTTATTTTAATTACTCGGGTTTTTCTGTTTGAAAAATTCCAGGAAAGACTGGGGCCAAACAATGATCCATTGAAACCTCCCAAACGGGTTCATCGAATTCTTTAGCACATTTTAAACGATTTAAGTGAAAGTCTGAAAAGAGGCGTGGTTAAAGATAAATTTTGCTTGTCTTACCTCCACTGGTAAATTCAGTAGTCATAATTTTCAATTTAAAATACAGTATTGTACCATGGAATCGGTTAAACAAATAGTATTCTGTTAAAGTGATCGATCGAATACCAAGTAGCCAAATACAGTACAGTAATACTGTAGTCGCGTCAGTAAATGCGTTTTCATTTTAGTGTTTCTTGCTAAATAAAACTGTACAGTGGATTTTTAAAAATGTGTACTCTATTAACTCCGGTTCATTTGTAATGAACGATGTCGGGCGTCAAAAGGAAACAACTGTCCGTGAGTGACAAAATCCAAATTATCCAAGAACTGGAACGAAGCCTATCAAATTCAGATGTTTGCAAAAACATGGACTCTATTCATCCGCAGTTTCAGCAGTATGGAAGAATCGCGAGAAACTTATGAGTGCTTTTGAAGGAAATCATATGCAAGCAAACAAAAACTCAGGCTATGTGACAAAGACGCCCTCTTATCATGGCTTAAAGAGAAAAGGAGTGAAAATGTACCTATCAGTGGCCCAGTTTTAAAAATGCAGGCTGAAAAATTTGCTATAAATCTCGGCTATGCAGATTTTATTTGTATCAATGGATGGTTAGACCGTTTTAAAAACAGACTTCAGATGGTTTTCTTTTTCAAAAATTAATGGGGAAGCTAACAGCGTACAATTCAATTGTGAGCAATTGGTTGACTGATAATTGGCCATTTATTCAATCGGGTTATAATGAAGAGGACATTTTTAATGCCAATGAAACCTGCTTGTTTTACAAATTAACCCCCGAAAAAACGTTTAAATTTAAAGATGAAAAATGTGTTGGTGGGAAACAGTCAAAGGTCCAGGGCTAACGATTTTGTTATTCTCAAATTCAACTAGGACAGAAAAACGGAAACTTTTAGTAATAGGGAAATCAAGAAATCCAAGATGTTTGAAGAATGTAAGAAAACTTCCCGTCGATTACGTGTTTAATTCTAATGCATGGATGACTTCAATCATTTTCAAACAAGAAATTCATCAATGGGATTTGTAACTGCAGAAAAATGTTATTATTGATCGATAATTGCCCTGCTCATCCGTCACTGCACAACTTAAAAAATATAAATCTTGTGTTTTTACCGCCTAATACCACAGAAAAACTGCAGCCGGTGGATCAGGTGGTTAGCGATCGCGAATAAGTTTCACCAAAATTGTAAGTTCCCTATTTCCTTTCCCTTCAAGAAAGAAGAAGAGGGAACGAGCCCAGCAGCCATCAGCCCAGCAGTTACCTGCCCAGCAGCCACCGACAGCATAGAAGAAAGAAGAAACCTGCACTTTCCCCCGTTCAGCCCGTAGGGGCCACGGGAATGTCAAGGTTAATGGTATGTAATTCCGATTACTGCCAAGTCTCAGAAAGTGCAGGACAAAGAAGAACGAAGAGGTCATCTGTAGAAGAAGAGGAAGGAGATGAAGAAGAAAGAAGACCCTCTACGCGACCCGACGTCACGGACAGGAGTCCGGAAAAGAGCCCAGCAGAGATGCACCGTGAAGGGCAGCCATTAAAGAAGTGGATGAAGATCTTCTCCTTATCCATTCCTAAAAACACTTACAATTAAATTAAATCAGCAACTGCGACTCCCTCTGGAGAAGGGTACGCACTGCTCCCTCCAAACAGTTAGTGACCCGTTCTTGAGTATTCCTGCTAGCCTATGAAGCATTAGCACTGAAAGGACTTCAGTGGACGGTCTGAAGGGGAATCACGTCGGGAGGACAGGTTTTAAAAGCCTAGCCTCCCGCGGTCGGCCATAAAATGGGTTCGGGAACGCTGGTAAAAACGGATTGGAATGCTAATAAATCCGTCCTTAAAATATAAAATAATATGCAACTTAAAACCTGTAACCGTCATTAAAAATAAACCCTTAAACACGCCCGATTATAGAATCATACAGCAGCAAGGGACACTGTCCAGGTTCTGCGATTCGTAGGGAGAATTTGTGAAACTGCCGCCACCTTTGCATTCCATTCCATTCCATCAGGGGGTTACTCGCAGTTTTAAAGTTCATTACAGGCGGTTAATGCTTTTAATGATTATTGAGAAAATGGACGAAAAAAGAATTCCAAATGATGGTTTTAGACGCTATCAGATTTAGAAGCGAGCTTGGTGTAACGTATCACAAGCTACAATTCGAAACAGTTTTAAAAAATCTGGTTTCATTCCACGCCATATTTCGACGGAAGATTATCATGATGAATCTCAGAATGGATTCGAACTCTTAACTCGACAAAAAATCAGACTTTCAAAAATACTCAATAGATGACGAAGTACATACTACAGAATTTCCGACTGATAAAGACATTATTACTGAGGTACATAATCGTGCAGGTGATAGCAAAGCTGAAACTGAAAACGAAGATGAATCTACTACTCTTCCAGTCGTATCAATGATTGACGCCAAAGAATGTTTTAAAAAATTAACGGAGTTTAGTGAGACTAATGGAAGCGATGAATTTGTGGAGTACTTGAATAAACAACAAAACTATTTTGATGATTACAGGTATAAAATTATTAAACTAACAAAAATAAACGATTATTTTAAGTCTAATTAGTTTGTATGCGTTTATTTATTAATGTTTGTATGTATTAATAAATCATGTTGTACTCCTTGTACAAAACCTTCATCGGCTTCACTCAATGTAAACTCACTGTCATTCATTTCTAAATTCTTCACTATTATAACAAAAATAATATTAGTATTAAAATGTTATTTTTTTACTTGCAAGGCACAATGATGCAGAGTATGATTACAACCAACTGTTTGCTGCAAGTGTTGCCAACATTATTAATCTTAAAAAATTGATTTCATTTCGAGTAATTGGAAATAAAATGAATTAGTTATTTTTACTACCTTAATTTATGCAAAAAAAGGCGTCTGTAAACATATTTTTTTTATCCTAACTTACTGAGTGTTTAACCTAAAATAATGTCACTTATACCATTTTAAAGAAAACAAGACGGAGAATCTTTTACAATGATTGGTGCAAAAAGGACGTCAGATACACTCACGCCCTTCTTGCATTCCCTCCTCAATTTAAATTAAAAAAAAAATTTGAAAGTAACGTTAATAAGTCAAATGACTGATGATCAAAATATTATGAATATAATTATGAAATTATAATATAATTATTATATTATATATTGTAATATAATGATGAATTATATTTTCATAATTATGAATTATAAAAATCAAATAATAGCCTAGATAAATAAATAGATTTTACGATGCACGATTTAAATCATCAATATTTGCACGACGGAAAATTCAAACGAATATCGTACGTTTCCTTTTATAAAACACACTCGATGATGATGACGGCATTTATTTATTTATTATATGTTTTTAAATCAATTCCGTCCTCTGTAATTAGAGTGGTACATGTCACAGACGTGCTGGGATCAATGATTCACTTTAACACGAATTCGTGATACCGTTATATTCTTTTATGATTTAAAACTACTGTTAAAATTTCGTAATATTTATTTTTAACTTTTACTGTTAATCTTAAATAGATATAAACAAATGATCCCTTTTCGATTGTAATTTAACATAAAAATATTATCCCAAGGATGATCGTGAGCGATCGGCGATGGAGGTTTTCCAGTTATAACCGGTTAATAAAACTGTTTAAAAACTATTTTTTTATATTTTCACTTTTTCATCGCCTAAAATGCACGATTATTTTATTAATCATACCTTGATGATCATTGATAAAGAAAATATCTACGCCGCATAGATTTCGTGATTGTTCTTTGCAAAAGAAGAAATAATACGGGTATGATATAGCTACGAAATGGAATCGATAGATTTAAACTGATATTACGTAGAAACTAACCTAAGAACACGAATGTAAAATCCACTACTTTAATATGCAATAAATATTTTAAATAATGTCATAACTGACTTTTAAACGGGATCGTAAGATTTCAAATTCAAATTTATTCTAACAATAACTTTTACAAATCGATATACAAAGTTCCATTCTCTGGAATGCCTACAGCAACATATAAGCTCCAGTGCCAAAGGTAATAATACATAAATTACTCTTAAAATGTAAACTAATCTAAATACAATTAATCTAAAGTTTGTTAATCGAGTCTAGTTCATGTTAATAATCATAATATATAAGGCGGTGTGTGGTTCGATTCATCGACAGCAGTTCAAAAACTTGATCATACTGCAAATTTTTATCACTATTTTAATTTTATTCGTTCTACGTTAATGTTATTCATTCTAATTTAGAAAACAAAAGACTAGTGTGAAGAATACTGGGAACCCATTTCTTCATTTTTTTAATGAAAATATTTTCAACAGTTATACCCCTTATACTATTGTCTAGCAAGTTATAGATTTTAGGTCCTAAATATACTAATGGCTTTTGAAATCGTTCTTTACTCGTAAGTACAGCCGGGATTTGTGTATTTTCTGCATCCGTATTTCTTGTACGAGTATTAAACACATTATTTATTTTATAACCTTTACAACTATTGAAAAATACTCTTAATACTTTGTGTGTGTATACATTCTTTACGAGTGAAATATTCGTTTTTTTGGAAACGTCAAGAGATGGGTTGAAACTGCTTTTGAAATCCATAATTTTAATTATTCTTTTTTGTGCTATTTCCACACTTGTTAAGCGAGATCTGTTAGCGCCTGCCCAACATTCGATTCCAAATTCAGGTTTAAATTTAATAAGTGCATTGTATATACAAAACGACAATTTTTGATCCCAAAAATATCGTAACTTGTAAAATTTATATGAGTATACTAATAATTATTCGTTCCTTAATTTTAATATGTGAGGCTTTCCACTTAATTCAGAATCTATAATTAGGTCTAAATATATAGTGAATTTATTTAATATTTAAACGTTTATTTATGCACAATGCTACATTTTTACATTTAATTTTAGTATGTACTAGAAATTATAAAAAAATAATAATGTAAAATATTTATTTATACTTCATAAAAAAACACAATAATTTCAAAGTTAAATTTCTCAAAAACAGTTCGTAATATTTGGATAAAGTTATTATGTTAGATTACGTGAAATACTAAAGTTTGAATATATCTTAGTACCTATTAAGATTTTCATAAAGTTAATGAAATAAAATATATTACTTTTTTCAATTCAAATTCCTTTTCATATAATTTTACGAAGTATTAAGTTTAGTCTAAAAGAATTACGGCATAATGACGGTAAATTAGAGAGATACTTTTATAAAAAGCAGTAGAGTTGCTTTGTATGCGTTTACGTTTCGGTTACATTTAATCGTTAGTACGTGGTAAGCAACTTAAAACCGAACCGCTACGTTCTAAACGCAGTTGTAAACATGTTAAACGGTCTAAACGCAGTATACATGTTAAATTGTGTATTTACATTAAGAAAAGTTAACATATTTACCACGATTTTATAAAAAAAAAAGATATTCGGAACGAGCGCTCTGCGCAGCCTTGCTCTTCTGTCGAGTGATCATACTGACAGTCATCTGACGAAAAATGTTATTGTCAATGCCGTCAGTTTCTTATTGAATTCTCGCCGTCAGTTCATCAATAGTGTTGGGATTTGATCTGTAACTTCTAACCGTCAAATAGCCCCGTAGGAAAAAATCGCAACTACACAAATACGGGAATGCGGAAGCTCAAATAAGTACAGCAAGCCAACTCGGTTTGGTTTTAAGACGCTCATCCGCTATATATCTAACTACTAAAATTATTCAAGAAAATTAAATCTCTGTTATCATATAAAATCGATTTATACGCTTAATTGTTGGGGATTATTAATAAATTATAATCTTTTATTTCATAACAATAACAGTAAAAGTTACACTAAAGGTGGATTTACACATGTGCACGTACTGTACCGCTACCGTATCGTATCTGTCTTCGACCGTCTCAATTTACACACATCGTACTTTGCTCGTACCGAACTCCGATACTGTTGTTGAAACACTGCGCCTATATTCCTTCCATCTTGAATTTCTTTTAGCTCATTAGTACTCTCTCGTTCGTAAACGGAAACGTAGTATCATGGATTCAGAAGAAGAGGACGTAATTATTGCCTATGAGGTATACAAGAAGAACAGAAGAAAACAGAAAAAAAAGAAAAACCTATTGACTTCGTAATTTATACAAAAAATTGCAGAAGAATTTAACTATCATTGGCCATTCCCAAACTGCACACGTGCGATTGACTGGAAGCACCTAGTGGCACAAGCACCTCCAAATAGCGGTTCACTGTATTTAAATTACAAAGGTTCATTTAAGCTATTTAGTCTTATTTTAGCTTAAGTACGAAAAAAGGAATTTTTGAACACAAAGATAATATGCAAATAAAAAATATTTCAATATTTTCTTTAGTCTATAACGGCTTAAATAACGCTTAACGATTGACTTAACGATAAACTTAACGCGATTTAATAATCGATTGCATTAACAGAATTAGTTAATGTTCCAGACAGACAATCGTAATCAATAAAAATATTGTAAAATTTAAATACTTTATTACCACAGATTGCTTTGATATAAAAACCTACAATGATTGAACAAAGTAAAATGAAAAAGACATTTTTATATCAAAAAGATGAAATTAAATTTCGTTTTAAACCGTTAAAAACTATTATTCATTTTATCTACAGTGAATTCATTCGTTCCCGCTCTTTATATTTTTTTTCTTTATCGGATTCTGTTGTTTTACTTCGGAAAACAGCAGCTGATGTAACTTTTTTTTTTACTAGGAATTGAATTTAGCATAATTCTCATTGTTTTATTACAATATATTATAATGAATTTTAGTTTATAGACTCGTTCCTAGATTTTTTTAGTATGTAGAAAACAATCATTTATGTATGTTACCTTAAGTATTTTTATTTTATGGATGATTACAAAAAAAAAAAAAAATGGAAACGAGAAGAAAACTCTCCTTTTTATTTTTCCATACATCCATAACCCTATTCTAATTATAATAGAAATAAATTAATTTTAAAGAGCTGTAATATTTTTTTTTAATTTTACTAAATAATTTATTACTAAGAAAAATTGATTTTTTTTTAATAAGATTACGTAATAAAATAAATAATTGCTTTTGTTGAGATAAACACTCTAATATTTTTTTTAATGTATCTTTATTTATTTTTTTATATTTATATAAAATAAATAATTGCTTTTGTTGAGATAAACACTAATATTTTTTTTTAATGTATCTTTATTTATTTTTTTATATTTATTTATTTTTAATAACATAAAGATAATTGATTGTCTATCCAGATCCAATAATGATTTAAAAAGGAATGTTACTTATTCGTTTTCGTTATTGGGAAACTTTAATTGCAACTTGTACGATATCTTTCTCCAAGAATAATTATTATTATTATGTAAGGACACTATTTATAAGACGAGGTTAGTATTCTTTAAAAATGTTTTATTTCTTTATTCTTAATAAATCTTATCGCTGTAAATTGAATTAGAATTACAGTAATACGTAAGTTATGATAATAAGATACTATTACTGTAGTTTATTCTCATAATTAATTCTAATGAGTATTTTTTTAAAAATTAATTTAGTATATACTAAAAAACAAATAATGAGATAGATATATACCATAAATTACGCTATAGTTATCGAGTAAAATCGATTATATTGTAAATCTATTTACAAACCTTATACCAGTACTATTTCATTATATAATACTAAACGGTATTAATTACGCTGTTAACGAATAAAACAGTTAGTTCTGTCCTAACTATTGAATTTATTATATATATTTTATTATATGTATGTGTTTTTTTAATAATAAGTTTACGTGAAATGGGTCTCAAATATTTTTGGATGGATTAATATTTCTAGAAAGGAATATAACGAACTAGGAAACAATTTCAAGCAGTATTCACTGATTACATTCGCATTGTAAACAGAAATATTTTGAACATACGTACAACGATCAGGTATGTAATTAAAAAAAATTTAATCGTATTATTTGGTCGTAGGAAAACTGGTGAAGTTAACGCCAAGATTCTCTTTATAGCTATAGTCTTATCCTAACTAAAAAATCCTCGGAAAATAATATAATAAATAATTAATTCTTACAGATTAAAAATAATCGAAATATTTCTAGATTACACTAATCACGTTTTTAAACAGAGTTATAAAAAGAAAAAAGATAAATATTGTAAAACAAATAAATAGTAAAAATAAACAGTTGTACTATAAAATAATAATAATAATAATAATATTAACAAAACAAGCAAACAGACTAATCACTAATAAAACTAACAGTAATATTAAATAAATAATAGTAAAAAACAAATAATATCCGTACCTTAATATCTGACCGTTGTTGCTTACCGCGTTAACATTTTTTCTTGCTTCTTTTTGCTGTACATATTTATACTAGCAGAAGAGAGATGAAGTAAAAACAATAATACTATTCCGATATTGAGAATAGCAATTTTAGAGAAATACGGATTTATAATTAATTTTCAACATTTTATAGATATAAATATATTTAATAACCATAAAGTTTTTAATAAAAAATTAAAAGCTCTTAATCTGATATTTTTATTTTCAAGTCTTTCATTAGAAAAAATCAGTTGCTTGTAGTTAATTTTTTTTAATCCTACCAGCAAATCTTTTGACTTTATGCGCAGTGGATAACTCAAGTTTTAATTGTTAATAGTATAGTTTATTATTATGTTAGTAACTTATAAAATAATATATATATATGTATATATATATATATATAATTTACGTTATTGCTAAATTCAAATTATTTTATTATTTATTTATTTTTTTGCAAATAAATCTTTATTAATCCTACTCTGCTATATCTTTATCACAATGAGTTTGAAACAAACTCTTTTCGTAATGAACGTATAGTAACATAAAACTTCTTATTTTATTTCTCTACTATTGTTATTATTATTATTATTTTATTTCATTATTGACATTTTTCTGAAAAAAAGTACTTTTCTTTAGTTTTCTGAAGGAAAATGTCAATAATGAAATAAAATTTCAGTTTTAATGCTAACTGAAATTACAATATTGTTTTATTTTACCGTCGGAGTAAAAATCTGAGCGAAATATTTTGCAAGATATAACCCGATAACGAAGAGTTTACGGACCCAAGTTTATTTTTTTATTTTCGCTTGCAGAACATTTCCTGAATTTTTTCTGTCTTCTTTTCGAGAGATTTCCTGTCTACTTTTAAACCTAACTCGGCTTTTGGTGTAAGTGAAATTCCCAAAATCTTCTAAAAATATATTTTATTAACCATTTCATACTAAATATTTTCTTATTTTCTTTGTCAAATTTATTTGGTTTTAGAGTTACTGCTTTACAATTATCGGTCATATTTTTTTTTTTTTCAAGTAACAGCTTTTTCAGTAAGAAAAAGTGGTTATATTTTTAAATTAAAAAAAAAACTGGTTTGTTCTAAACGACAACCGAGTAAAAAAAAATATGTGTGGACAAATATATAATATGACTATTAGGTTGTTATACGTTGTTATTACTATCTATTCGACCGCACCAAGTATTATCAAGGAATATTTTGTTGTAATTTCCTGTGTTCAAGCACAACGATTAAAAACAGCAAAACTGAACCCCTTTTCACTACATTATATTAAAAATTAATGCGTTAATAATAATAATGATACAAATTTTAAATTAGAGAAAAATTGAATAGTAGTATAAATATTTTAAGTAAATTAAAAATATTTTTAAAATATGTTGTTCGTGATATCGTGCAGAAATGAAACAAATTATCTGGTTATCTTGATTTGTGTCTGTTTATTGTTTTTCCCACCTAAGAGCAGCCCGACCGATTCGTTCAAATTCTGAACTTCAGCCTGTAAACCTATATTCTTTTTGAATAAATAATTCACCGTATGGTAATATGAAATGGAAATTTTGTAGCATATGATGAATACCGTGTCTGACCGGAATACGAACACGGGAACCCAGAATGAAAGGTCGAGACGCTAACACTTGTCCATGGAGATCGGCGAATTGTAAATTTTGGTTCAGTTTATCTTAATTCAAAATCTATTTATGAATCCTTCAAGGAAATTGATTTTATAGCGAAATCTCATAAAATTTGCAAAAACGTTTATTGGAAGTATTATTATTATTTTTTTTTTAATTTTTAACGGACTTCGCTTCCTATCGATGAAATCTTTGGTTTTTACTTTTTTAATCGTTAAAAACTCAGTATGCCTTGTAACAACATTTAACCAACAAAAATAAAATATGTAATAATTTTTGTGGGGATAATTTCTTTTTTAATTTCAAGAGAAGACTCTGTACCCTTCTGATGAAAATAGTATTTTTTTCTTATAATATTCTATTTTGATGCAATTTAACATTAATTTACGGTTCATAAAATGTATAAACTTTTAAAAAAACCAATATTAATCGGACCTAACTTAAGATTTAATAAATTGCTGAATATCACGAAATGATTAATCATTTGCCAAAACCTGAATGGAATCGGTTCAACGTTTTACAGTTAAAAAGAGAATAGGCAGCTCGCCTGAAACCATTGAATTTCCACTTTAACGACTTATTAAAAACAATGATTACACTGGTCAACATGATTTTTGTCCCACAGTACCAATAGGTGTACTTAATTCAGTTTTTATCCTGTTTTCAAATATGTATTCGGAATTTCTCCATCACCCATAGTTCTTTTGTTATTCTAATTTTTTTTAAATTATTTTAAAACGTTTTTTCGTCCATTTGCCTATTGTCAAGTAAGAGCTCCTAGAGGTTTGTAAATGTGATGGAACCAAATGAGCTAACTCAAAGGGGAGCGTTGCTACTGTTGTGCACGTTCAGACGTGTATAAATATGTACAAACGAAATCTAGTACATGTGTACTAGAATATATGTGTCTAGAATGTGTAGCACACAATCATCAGAACGATGCCAGTTGTGAGATAGTAGTGAACCAGTAAACACGTCATCGTGAGTGCTTTATGTGTCTGAATTGTTGTGTATTACATATTTACAACTTTATTTCTTTTAATTAGTCATTAGTCACAAAATGCCTAGAGTTTGTTTAAGTTATCCTAACAACTTTTGTTACATATATGGTGAAGTGATGAGCAAGTCCCAAAGGCTAAACCTTACTCCATTAGTAAAAACGTGTTATGAACTTTATTCTGGGTGTAAAGTCGGGGACCAAGCAAGGATCTGGGCCCCACATATCTGTTGTTTATCGCGTTCTAGGTTTCCATCTGCACGGAAAAATGGCACACGCCACATTCCATTTGCTATCCGTATGATTTGGAGGGAATCCAAAGATCACTCTTCTTACTGTTATTTTTATGTAACAAATATTAAAGGGATTATGTCAAAATCAAAACATACAGTGTTGTACACTAACTTGCAATCTGCAATGAGGCCAGTTCCACACTGCGAAGAAATGCCCGTACCAAAGCCTCCAGAACATGTAACATTAGATGAAGCGAGCTCAGAGTCTGGTGGAAGTAAGGAAGAAAAAGAAACAGATTCTGGTGATACAACATTTGAACAAAGCAGTTCATCTCAGCCTCATTTACTGATTCAAGAATATCTTAACGATCACATACGAGATTTAAAGTTATCAAAAAAGCAGTCTGAAATGCTTGCTTCCCGGCTAAAAGTATGGAATCTTCTTCAAAAGAATACAAAGATATATACTTATCGTAATCGTTATTCTGAATTTAAAGACAATTTTTCTGAAGAAAATGGCTTAGTGTTTTGTAGTAACATTTCTTCTTACGGTGACATTTTGTAATGAACAAAACCCAACAGAATGCCGCTTGTTCATTGATTTCTCTAAAGTTAGTTTAAAAGCTGTGCTTCTGCATAATGGCAATAAATTCCCATCAGTACCTGTGGCTCACTCAGTAGAAAAGAAACATATGGAAACTTTAAATTTATATTGGAAAAACTTCAATATGCAGTATATGAATGGAATATTGTGGTGATTTGAAGGTAACTAGACTTATTCTTGGTCTGCAGTTTGATTACAAAAAGTACTGTTGTTTTCGTGTGAATGGAATAGTAGGGACAGAACAAACCATTTCATTAGAAAATAATGGCCTAAACGCGAATCACTCATTCCTGAACAGAAAAATGTGAAACATGACCCATTGTGTAATCCTAAAACTGTGTATCTATCTACCTCTGTTACATATCAAACTAGGATTAATGAAGAATTTTTACCAGGCCATGGACAATACTCCTGGTTTCATGTATTAAAACAGAGGTTTCCTAAAATTAGTGATGCAAAATTTAAGAAGGAATATTTGTGGCTTCACAAATACAATCACTAAGGCATGATGGGTAGTGTGAGGAAATATTGAATCCACTGGAGAAAACAGCTTGGCAAGCATTCAAAAATATTACGCAGAGTTTTTTGAGAAATCGAAAGGCGGAAAATTATCGTGATATTGTCAACAATCTTATATAAATTTGGGTTGTAGTACGTTCTTAAAAGTACATTTCCTGCATTCACATCTAGATTTCTTCCCGGAAAATCTTGGCACAGTGAGCGATGAGCACGGGGAACACTTTCATCAGGAGATTTCAGCTATGGAAAAGAGGTATCAAGGCAAATGGAATCCTAATATGCTGGCCGATTATTGTTGGACCATCAAGAGGGATGCTCCCCAGGCGAAATATAACAGAAAATCGTCATTTCTTACTTTTTAGGCGAGTCAAATATTTGAATATTGGATAGTTAAGAATGCAGAAAGTATTAAGTATTACAAGTATTAATTCCTGTCTTTCGGAAACCCTGTGTGATGAGGAAAAACTGATATCATATTTGAATTAGGAGAAAAAAATACTATCAGAATCACATATTTTTCTTCCCGAGACAAAAAAAAAATTATTTTTTTCCCCTAGTGTTATGGAACGATTGCACACGATAAAAATTAATTTTTCAATATTTGAAACGATTCCATATTCTTTGGTTCGAATACACAAAAGATATGAAGACTGGTTTCATCTTACTTTATCGTATAGAATAAGCTCTACACAATAACAATTATGTAAAAATAATAAAAACTATAATATTATTACTACATAAATAAAGAAATAAGTTATGTAAACAGAAACTAAAATTTAAACCCGGTTATAAATTGAGTCCCGCAAGCGAAATTGTCACGATATGAGAAACATTTATAAACTGAATTTTAGTTTTTAGTTTTTTTTTTTTTTGTTTATATGGCTGTGTAGTAATGTAGTATACTATTGTTTACTGATGTCTTATATTAAAATTAAACAGTTCCAGTAGTGTTGAGCATTGCGTATCAATTATCTATGTGGAACGGATTCACAAACTGTTGGCCTTGTGTTTGTGTAAGATATTTATTCCACAGTTCTAATAAAATATAAAAGGGCTATATTAAAAGTTTTATCAGGCTATTAATATTATAGATTACTATACGTAAGAGAAATAACAAATACCGTTAATATTTGTTCATTTGTCATTGCTTTGAAGTCCCTTCGATGCAAAAATTCAAATAAAAATAGAGAGTGATTCTGTATGTATGGATGTTCTTTCTCTCTCCCCCCTCACTTTCTCTCTCTCTAAGTGTGTGTGTGTTGGCATCTATTTTTCATAATATCTCTGAAACGAATGAACATATAATTGTACAGAAAATTGATATGAAGAATTGTTTTTTTTTTAACTATTAATGCTATAAAATTTTTATAAAATCGAACAGGGATCGGAATAATATCCCTTTACCCTTAAGGGATAAAAAGTGAAGGGGAGTACCCTATCGCAACTCGTATCATAAAGGGTACTAATTGTCCCTTTAAGATACGATTAAACGCAGTTCAGAAAGTTTCGCAACCAGTTTTTTTTATTTGAATGCAGTTTCTTTTTAAGTCTGTCTTATTAAGGGTTTTGTTAAAATCACTTTAAAAAAATGTGAATGGAAAATTTGTATAAGCAGTTGGTGAAAGGTGGTTGTTTGTATTATAAGCTCATATTTAATCGTGTGTCTCGATGTAGGTCAGTTACGACAAGGATTGTCTCAGTAATATTAAAAAATAAAATTAACGTGTCGTGAGCAGACAAGATGTGACCGATTTCATTCGACCTCTGGTACCGTTCGTCCGTGCATGCAAGTCAAATTTGGCCCTGAGTTTTTCTATATTCCCATACGGTAGATTGTATTAGAACTAATGATGCGCATTTTATTATTATTATCGTAAGGATTATTATTATTATTACATCATTATTGTAGTCCTCGATGTGAAAATTCATGTTAGATTATCATAAGATTTGATAACCTTTCTGTATATTATTTATTTTTCTAACTATTCAGCCCTGAAGTTGCTATTGAACCACACTTAATTTATTATTTTTTGCATATTAAAATCGCATCGATTTGTTAGGTTGATGTAACTTTCAATAATAATGATGAAAACAGGAAACGCCATTTCATTTTTGTATTGTATGTAATATTTGTTCTTGATCTTTTCTCTTAAAACACTGATAGGCAATTTCAATTTATAGTATATCATCATCACTTTCGGTAATCCACCTCGATAATATTTAATTAAAGATTAAAACGGGTAATAATTTTTAATCTAGTATAACTTCGTTATTGACTAGGTTCTTTATAAATTTTACTGGCGAATTTAACAAAACTTTACCTTCCTAAAATTAGTCCGTACAATGAAAGCTTGAAAGATAAATTAAAAACAGGAGGGTGTAAAACATTAACAAGAAATCTGATTTTGAAAAAATTTCTCGTTGCAGATACAATCATTATTAAATAAAGTCAACACTCTTACCTGTTATTTTATTATTATGAAAAAACGTTATTGTTTCTTTTGATGTTAGGCCAGAGAAAACTCTAGCTGAGGGGTGATTCTAGATGCTTCTCAAGTACTAATAATTTCTTTTTCAAATTTGAGTATACATAGTTAGTTAATAATAATAATTTTTATTACTTTCATGCATAGGTAGTAGACGAATATTTTGCTAAATTAACAGTGTTTTTTTGTTTTTCTTTTTTTTGTAAACATTAAATTATTCCCGGGTTAAAACTAAATTCGCTTGCATCTGGAAGTACATTCTAATTTAAAATCTTTAAAACAGTTTTTTTAATTAAAAAACAAATATGGTTTTTCAAAATGAATATCGAGGTTTTAAAGCTATGTAATATTTCTCTAGTTTCACGTACGTTGATTTATTATAGAAAAAATGAAAGATCAACTCAAACAGTTTTAGTTGTGCGGAAGCCATAAACTGCTTCCTGTACCTTCCACTTGAAAGCGCTGGGAGCACAGATGGCGATACCAGAAAGCATTCTATGTTTTGCAGTTTGCAAAGTTTGAATCTGTAATTATCGTTCAATGTTCGTTCCGTTTCAAATTCGGTTGTGATCCCCGAGTGAAAATAACATTCGTTAATAGTATAAACACTTTGAAACCACTGGCTGTATTTGTAAAGGGAAGAGTACAGCAAGCAAATCTTTTTTCCGGAAGCAAGTGTGTCTCGAATGAACTACCTTGATATACTACAACTATGGCTCTTTCCTCAACTACATTACGAACCAAAGAACTTTATTTTGCAACAAGATTGTGCGCCTCCTCGCCGGCATAACGCTGTACGTGATTGGTTGAATGAAATTCTCCCCGACCGCTGGATCGGTCGCCGGGAACCACATGACAGGGCTTGCTTGCCGTGGCTACCGCATTCGCCAGATCTGACCCCGTACGATTTTTTTTCTTTGGGGAGTGGTTTATAAAGGACTAAGTGTATGTGATACCGTTACCAGATCACCTACCCGACTTGAGACACAGGATTGAAGCAGCTGTCGCATCAACTACTCCAGACTTGCTGATTAAAGTATGTAATGAACTCTCCTGTCGGCTGAGTGTGTGCCTTATGACGAATGGTGCTCATGAACACTTGTAAAAAAAACTGTTTGAGTTGCTCTTTCATTTCACGTATAATTTATCAATGCAGGTAAAACTCAATAAATATTACATAACTTTCAAACCCCGATATTCGTTTTGAAACTCACGGTATTTTAAAAACTAAAAGATAATGTAATAAATTAATTATGTATTTATTGCATTTTCTAATCCGTTATTTGATTGTTTTGATGCCATTCTTTATTCCTTTGTGGTTTGTAAAATTCAACATTTATATTATAAACTACATTCTCAGTTTCAAATATGTCTAGCTTTTATTCTTGTCAAAACTGTTTACCTTCTTTACGTTCCTCTATTACCTTTTTAACTAAATGTGGCTTTCTTAATGTACGACACATCAACCTAGTTCGTCTCATAAGATTCTGTCACAAATTTTTCTCCTTTCCTATCATTTCAAGACAGTTTGCATAATAATACTATAATACTATTCAAATCATATAATTCGAAGCATAATGTTTCTTCCTTCGACCTTTTATTCTACACCAATTTCAAACTATTTCTCTAAGGAATCTCCAGTTATTCAATTTTTGAAATTACTTGTTTCATAATTACATAATAACTTCCTTCACTAATCGAATTAAAAATTATTAATAATAATTTTTATTATCAATAAAGGGAAATCGGTACAAAATTATCAGACCGTAATTTTTTATATCCAATTTTAACCATAAATCAGTTGTTTATCAACCGATTTGAACAAATGAGGTGTAAGTTTGTTCACAATAAAAAAACTTAAAATTCTATCTAATAAAACATAATTCGATAAAACTAATATTTACAGACCTGTTAACGATTAAAAAAATGTAAATTGCCACCGTTTTAGAATTTTCAAAGTTATAATTTCAAAATAATTTATTTTGTAGATGTTGTTGGGTACATGTACACTAAAAATCATTAAAATATGTCAATCCATTTTTAAAATATACATTTCTATCGAAAAAATAAAAAAATGGCAGACAGAGGGATAATGAAGCGAGTTAGGGCATTTGTCAACATGAATAGGTTTATTTTGATGTTCGATTCGTCGTTAAGTTTGGCCAATATCTTCCGGGACACCGCCTAGTGAGGTATTGTTAATTTTTGACAGAAGCGGGAACATTATTTTTGTTACTTTATTCTAAATGTTTCATTCTTTACGATGATGACAACGCATGTAAATCGATTAAGATAAAAATAAAACTCTGGAGTTGTCCCTAAAAATAATAATGTTCATTATACAACCTGAGGTAAACAGAATAAAATTGACACTCGTAGGACTAAATATAATTTGTATTTTGGCGCATTATGTTTAATGTGGACCAGTATATTTGGCTGAATGAAGAAGACGACGGGAAATCTTTTTTACTACACTTATTTGCTAGTAAGACTGGCATGGTAGGCTTGTTATTTTTAAGAATGCCGATTTTAGAAGTGATTTTTGTCTGATGTTAGTTCGCCTACAAGGTATTTTTATGTTACCTAACAAATACATTTATTAATTTATTAAATGTTAATATTACTTATGTTGTAGTTTTGAATAAATTAAATTTAGTTTAAATTATTTATCAATATTTTTCATGAATAATACCATTACAGTACCGTATAATATATTTTTACATCTTACTTATTTGATCCCGTATTCATTTTCAAAACATTTTGATCTTGTGCCTGGAAAAAGTCGTGTCAATTTAGAGTTACCCAAGAGTTTGTTGAGGTTTTTTTAAATATTTTTACCTACCTTGGGAATGGTACGGTACATTGAAAATTCGCAATTGAACTTCACAGGACGATTTAGACTGGTACCATATATTGTATGTACCTTCTTTGATATAGAAGAAAACATTGAAGAAATACTGAGATATGTTAAAAGTAAGGGGGATAAGGAACATTCTTGTCGGACTCCCTTTTTTACTAAGGCTTTTTTTTATGTTCTTCGACTATTGCTGTTGCAGTTTGGTTCCTGTAAATGTTAGCGATTGCTCCCTATCTCTATCCTTGAACCCTAAATTTTTAAAAAGCTGAACATTTTATTCCAGTCTACGTTTTCGAATGCCTATTCCTAAGTCTATAAATGCCATGTATTTTGGTTTGTTTCTCTTTAATCTTTCTTCTACTATTAATCTGAGAGCTAAATCGCTTTCCTTGTCTCTATACCTTTCCTGAAACCAAACTGGTCTTCTCCTAACACTTCTTCCACTCTCCTCTTAATTCTTCCGTACAGAATTCTAATTAAGATTTTTGATGCGTGAGTAGTTAACACATTTATCTGCTCCTGCTTTCTTTGGTATCATGACAATAACACTCTTTTTGAAGTCTGACGAAATATCCTCTTTTTCGTAAATATTACACACCAGTTTGTATAATCTATCTATCGCTTCCTCACTTGCACTGCGTAGTAATTCTACCGGTATCCCATCTATCCCAGGAGCCTTTCGGCATTTCAAATCTTTTAATGTTCTATTAAATTCAGATCTCAGTATTGCATCTCCCTTTTCATCCTCTTTGTCTTCCTCTATAACACCAGTTTCTAATTCATTTCCTCCGTATAACTCTTCTATGTACTTCACCCACCTATCGACCTTTTCTTTTGTATTAAAATCGGTGTACCATCTTATTTAACACATTATTAGATTTTAATTTATGTACCCCAAAATTTTCCTTAACTTTCCTGTATGCTCCGTCTATTTTACCAATGATCATTTCTCTTTCCACTTCTGAACACTTTTCTTTAATCCATTCTTCTTTCGCTAATTTGCACTTCCTGTTTATAGTATTTCTTAATTGTCGGTAGTTTCTTTTACGTTCTTCCTCACTAGAATATTTTTCATCCAATAATAACTTCACTAGCATAGTTTCTACGTATGTAATATGCAATAAGTATTTTTAAGCTTATTTCTTCATATTAGTATAAGAACATAAATAAAATAAGCAAATCAATAATAACAATGAAAATAAGAATAATAAACGACAATAAAAAACAACTCACAATAATAATCAGGATAATAACAATAGCAAACACTAATAATAATAAAAAATGTCAATAATAAACAAATAATAATCATAGTAATCACAACAACAACAACAACAATAATAATAATAATAATAAACAGTGATTACATGCAAAACAAAATTTAAAGTAATCGTCAGGAATTATTTACAGGTGGTTAAATACTGAAAAGCAGAATTCAGTCTCACGGACAAAATACATTAGCATGACCGCTAGTCTTAACACTTTTAACTACTAGTCTTATATTAACAATAGCACAATAGATAAGACAAGTATAAAGTTCTCTTACCGCAAATACCTTAGCTGTTCACAAATGAAACTACCCTACAACTTATGAATGGAATGTAGTATATTATCTCTTTCACTTATAGTCCAAAGTAACTCACCGAACCACTTCATGTTTTCATGCACTGGAATTACTTGTGATGTCACCTTAATCACGTTGAAATTAATTCACTAGAAATTTGCTCCTTTACTGACCTCGCAGAATTCTCTCGTTTCAAACTCGCATAATAACACTCGCTTAGAACTCTATCGTAGCACTCTCTCACAGACTGACATCTCGCAGAACTCACATCTTGCAGACTCTCCTCGCAGACTCGCATCTCGCAGAATGGTATCGCGCAGAAATGATTTCAACTGGTCTTCCCCGGAGTATTTATTCTCTTATCCTCTTTACCTGCCGGACCGGACCCAACTCGAAGCGTGAGAATGATCATTCGCCCTCACATATTCCCATGAAATTCCTACCCTGGTCCGGTAACTCTTCTCACGGAACAACATCTGTTTAGGTGTGTCAGTGGGCAGTATTGCAAAGGACGATTGTAAATCGGACCTGTTACCTTTACTAAAAGGGTTTCTTTTGACCCCTATCTAGATTCCTCCCATTATTATATTTTCTACCACTTTCTTCTTAATTGGCAGGAATCCATTACTCAGGTACGTTATAACGGTCTTGTTACAATATACATCCTGCTGCTGTTTAGGACTTAAATACATTCTATATTAAAGTATTGATTTTTTTAAATACTTAGGTTTAAGTAGCAGATACAAGTTTTATGAATTTTAAAATACAGTTACCTTTCAATACATATTTAACTTTAGTATTACGTTCTTGGACATATACACCGTATTACGCGAAGCATTACTGAGGACATGAAAAAAATCCCAGACCATTTCCGTTAATCGACCTCATGATCATTTATCATCGCTCAATGGAATTATATGTCATTATTATTATTTTTTTTTTTTTTTGTGTTTTTTATGGGTATCGACTGCTAAGGTCATTAGCCCTCGTCACATTCTTAAAATGAGGTTAGTATCACCATCAGGGTCGTCATATGTAAGGGTGTAAAGGGCTCTCACATTTTTATTTAAAAGCACAAAGTACACAAAAACATTAAACCACAGTAATAAACAAACAACACTTATGGGGTGTAAAGGCCCCCGATCTGAAAATTTGAGATATCTCAAAGAACATAAAAGTAAAATATAAGTCTTTACAATACCATTATTTCCTTCTACCTATCTCATTTATTTATTTATTTAAGCACCCTCGGGGAGACCAGAACCGCCGTTAAGTAGCATATCAGTCGCCCCGGGATGCCGTGGCAGTTGACTCCCCCTGGTAAACAGTTCCATAGGACGTAACCCATCGGGGTCCTCCCAGCGTCATAAGAGCAATCTGACCACCTGTTCAGGACGGTCAAAAAGCCCCTCGGCGGGGAGGCTGCCCCTCCCGGTCCTGACTTACTTGGCTACAGGCATGCATTGCGCTTACCCATAGGCCTCGCGCCCTCATTCCACCCTTGAGGATCCCCCATGCCATCATTGGACACACCTCGACTCACTGCTCTTGCATGCAGGCGAACCAGGGCGGCCAACGTGCCACGCTTCGAGACTCCCTTATATATATAAAACTACCCCTTAGAGTTTGTTTAACACAGCTTTAGATTTTCACTTTTACAGACTTTTAAGAAGTTCACTGGCGTGTAAATAACCAACTATTTTTTCTTCATTTCAATTATCCAAATCAGCAGCAATATCATTTCTTAGCCGGAACCTCTTTCTGAAGTCCTCATATATGGTACACTCTTCCATTAGATGCTTAATTGTAAGTGTTTTATTACAAACACCGCACATGTGCGGTACAAACACCGCACATTGGTCTCTCTTCGCCGGTTAACAAACATGAATTTGTTATTCGCGTGTGACCGATTCTAAGTCTGGTGACAGTCAGTTTTTCTCGGCGAGTCAACTTCACGTCGCTTTTCCATTTACACGGAGAAGTTTTGACTGAGTTTAATTTTGTATTTAAACTCCTCCAATCAGTATTCCACTTGTTTCTAATTATGTTAGTTAGACAGTTTTTAACATCTGCCATACAAACGCTGGAGTCCATACAAATACGCATCACTGTCCTCGCTGATTTAGAACGTATAAAATGGACAGGATGTTTGCAATTAGGACATCCTTAATGTTCTTGTTCCGAATTACAACAAGTGCACTTAGAGAATCGGAACATAATAGCACACTCTCTTCGCAATAGTGTTCTGTGTAGCGAAGAGCTTGCTGTATGGCAGTAAGTTCTGCCGTATAGACACTGGCCATAATTGGCAGTTTCCAAAAGTGGGCTTCTCCATTTACATATGCGGAGCATCCAACACCATGTTCGATTTTAGAACCGTCAGTATAAATTCTAATACAGTATATTCCTCGTAACTACTGACGGTTGATAAAAATTCCTGTTGGATGATCACTGCTGGCTTCTTTTTTATTTCTTCCTGAGATAGATCCAATCTTGTATTTATTGCTGGCAAGTGCCATGGCGGTATTTCTCTCGTAGAAATTGCTAATGTCTCTGGAATAGCAATTTCGTGTTATCTTCTTAATTCGTGGTACCTAATTCCGGCTGGTCTGGAATAGGTAGCACGATGTTTATATAATGCAGCATTTTTATTATTATTATTATTATTATTATTATGATTATTATTATTATTATATGTTATTAAGAATTGTTATGTTTCCGTTCAAATTCTGAAATTCCTTCACCAATTAGATACTTGATTAGCTTGCTTATTTACGTCTTCTATATAACTAACTTTATTGTTATTGAGAGTAACACGAGTCGGTTAAATTGTAATTCGATATCTATTATAACGTTGTGATGTTTATAATAACATTTATAAATTATAATTTTTTTTGCTGAAATCTTTAGTTCGTTCTATTTTGTAAAATAGAGTAATTGAGGTTTGAGTTCCTAGACGACCGTGTGCCCTGTAAATGTAAGTTTTGTTTTAATATATCAATCAACATTAGAACCTTTTTTTCTTATCTTTATAACAGTTTCTTCTTTTATTTTGTTAACAATAAGCTTGCGTGGACATAATTTTATTGATATTATTATTTGAAATCATACATATATTTATCGTAAATCATTTATTTCATTATTTTCTTTAATTATCTGGTTCCTTGCACGATTTCTACTTCTACAATCTTTTACGTTAACGGCTAAAGTTCTGAATCGTTGATAAATCATGTATAATCTTTTATTTTTTCATTCTGTCTTTATTGCACTTTCTACTGGTCCTTAATAGCACTGTTTTAATCAACACTTCTCCTCCTGTGATCTATGTCCCTAGCCGATCGGCTTTCTTATCCGTATAGTTCTGATTAATACTATCTTCGTCCATTCTCCTCATTACTTCATTGTTTACTCCGTCTATTTAATTCTCTCTAATCTCTTCCATGTCCTAATTTTAAATACCTTTAGCCTTTATTTTTCCGTATTTGACTGTGTCCTTTTTTTCAAGTCCGTACGGAAATACAGTCCAAAAATACCATTGCATAGGATACTTTCTTAACACCAACTCGTTACATAATAATTTTTTATTTTTAATTAAATGTTATATCAGAAATTTCAATTTTAGTTTTTATTTCATTTTCATTATCACAATATTCTGTTAACATTCTACTCTAGTACCTTTACTGTTTTACTCGCTAAATGCTTTCTTATTTAGTGAAGATATTCATCGGTTTACCGTTATTATTTTTGTTTTCTTAACATTAATATTATCATATTTTGTAACTTTTATAATTATATCCGTGTATCATTTAAAACACCATTACATTACCGAGCCTTACGCACTTTATTCGACTCGTACCTCACATTTCCTATATATTATTATTATATTTATTAATGACTACTTTATAGCGTTATTGTAATACCCCGTATGTTATTTAATGCTTTTAATGAAGTTCAAAAAAATCTTCTAAATATTCTCGAAGTTTTTATTGCTTAGTAGAATCAGAATGAGGGAATCAGTGTTTCTATAAATGTTTCTTAATTTTAAATACTTTTTTTCATAAACTGTGATACAGTTTCCTCGGTTTAGAATCAAATATTCAAAGGTCTACTTTTTAGGCCGACTATTTCGGACAGTGTACTAAACAAATTAATCGCGTTTTATAGTTCTCGCTATGCAACGATTTTTGTGGTTTTCACAATGAACAATACATTTTATTAATATTTTTTCGTTGTTATAAAGTTTGGGCTTAACAATTTCAGAAGAAAATAATTCAATAAATAAAATAATTTTTTTTCTTTCAGAGATTTCTCTCCGTAATTGATTTTTTGTATCTAAGGTTATTTATCATTGACACTTATCGGTATTTCTGAGCGGTCTATGATATTTCTGAAACATCTGATTGTAGTTGAAAATACTAAATATTTGAATAAATATATTACCGTTAAAGAATTAAGAAATATAAAATTTAAAGAATAAAATAAAAATAATAAAGGTGACTTCAACAAACTATTCTAAAATCTAAACAATAATGAATTTCTTCAATTATTTAAGTTTTAACTTTTATATTTAAGGGTAAATCATAGACCAAAAAGTAAGACTTATTCCTTAATTTGGTGCCGATTTCAAGAAATAGGTTTGAAGAAGAATTTAAAATGTATTATTTTTTTAGTAAGTAATCTTTTTCCGTTTGGGTTTTCTACGAATCATAGTAAAACAGTTTAATTTTGTTTTTCTATCTTTGATGTTTTGCTAATACTTCTTTTTATTCTTTCATTCTGAGTTTCGTTTTTGTTTTTCAGGTCTGTCGTTTTCTTTTTAAAATGTATTATGGTTTTTCCTGCAACCACTGTAGATTTTGTATTTTGTTTGTTAAAATTTCTGTTTCATACATTTCGTATTCCTTTATGTCTTGTAATTCTTATAGTTATTGTTCCATTTCTTTAAACTGATTGTGATCGGTCTTAATTTTTAAGAAGTATTTAAATATTTTTTTGGTTATTCTTGTTTTCACTCGTTCTTTTTAAACGAACGTTTAAGAGTCTGTAAGAGTAAATTTCTGGTATAGATCGTTTGATCTTAGTATATTTTTGTTTTTCCACATCGGGCCTAATATTTTATTTTCTTTTTAAGGATCTTTTTCCATTCTATATCTATTTCTAGCGTCATGGTTTCTGCTAATTTGGTTTTGTTGTAGAAATTAAATTTCGTGTTGTATGATATCGATTTTTATTGTAAATGTTTCTTCTCGACCGATATGCAGAGTTTTATTTTCTTTGCTTTCTCGGTGTGGTTTTTCTTAGCGTTGCTTTTTAATATTTCTCCTAGGTATTTAAATTTTTCAATTACTTTTATTTTATCATATCTATATATATATATATATATTAGTGCCTAAAGGAATAAGATTGTAGTCTTCTCGATTGTATTATAAAGAAATAATTACGATCGCATTGAGTAATAAAATAAGGAACATTAAGATACCACGTGGAGATCAGCTGTTATTATATTAAGAAATTATGTTGAAACGAAATATATAAAATTGGCTCGGTCGTTAACACCAAAAAAACGCTTGCACATATCTTCCCCAAAATAGATCTAAATATGGCCCTCGATCTACATAATACTATTTACTCTCTGTTTTACGAAGTGTGAATGCCCTGGCGAGTATTATTTAGGTGAAACATTGGCAAGAAAGAAATAGTTAAAAGCAGCAATAAAGATTGTCGTCTGTTTTTAATCTTATTATTTTAGATCAAGGATTAAGATTGAAATCCTTTATATTTATACGACCAAGATTCTATTAAATGTAATAATAGACTTGCATTTATACTGTAATTATATACGACAGAACCTCGCTTAATCAGAACTCGGATTAAATGGAAAACAATTTATTGGTTTATATTAATCGTATAATTTTTAATAAATATAGGAATATTAATCGTTTGTGAAGACGAATGTTTGAAGAAACAAATCTATTACACAATAATATTTTTAAACCGGTTTGGTTGGGTGTATTTCATTGTTTATAATTTGGCATTTTACTTTGTTTACGCTGGTTGACGTATAGTTAAAACTATTGTTTAAATGAACAGCAGTTAACTGTTAACTGTTCTGAAAATACTCTGTTACAGTATTAAAAAAAAACTGAATTTCTGTGTTTTTTTTACGATCTGGGAAATTTAAGCGAAAGTTTATTCGGGTAATTAGGTAAACAGTAAGAGATTTAAAACGAAAAAGCGTGTCGTTCTGCACAGCCTCATTCTTTTATGCACTAATATCTTTATTTGTTGACTAAATCAGATTCTTTTAAGATATACATTACGGTTATCGCAATTGAAATTTATAAAAAATACTAATTCTGTTCTTGTATTTCATTTACGATCGGTTAATTTGATGGGATTAATTTTTCTAAACCAACGATTTAGTAGAAAATTTTATTGTTTCACAGCTTTTGTAGGTAGGCATTGACGTAATATTTTGTAATAAAATCTACTTAACGTAAAATCAAACTACTTATACTTTTCTAAAAGAGGTGTTTTAAATACTAATTTTTTATAAACGTTAAAAATTTAATTAATGACAATTTTTAAATCTAAAATTCATCCTACATTTTGGTATACTACATATTTTATTTCAATTTTATTTATTTATAGATTTAATGTCGAAATTTTTTTTTATTCTTCTTGACATATCAGGAATACACGCATGAAATTTCACCGCTTTATGCAATACATTAAAACAAAAACTTATTGAGTTTTTAACAGAATTGGAATTTTCATAATCATAATAAATTTTTAACTCGGTTACATTAAAATTTTACTGTCCCAAAAAAGAGATAAATATCAAACAATTAAAAGTAGAACTGAAAAAACATTACTCTTTAATGTAGAATAATTAAAGAGCGTGCGGGTGACAATTTTGTATATAGTATTTGTATATATTACAATTTTTTTCAAATTTTTTAAATTTGAAAAATCCCGGTGAAACCGCGGTTAAATTTGAAAAACTCCCGGTAACGTAAGGATTCCAGCGCGGGATCATACACTTAAATCGGTTCAGCCGTTTATTTGCTAAGGTGAAATAAACATACATATATACACCGTAAATACATGACACTCCTTTCTGGGCAGTCGTGTAAAAAATATTAATTCTATTTTCTATAACATTAATGAATTTTAGATTGATTTCAAAGTATAATAATCAAAATGGTAATATAGATCCGATTTTGAGCCTCTTCCGTGAAATTCCTTCTTTCCTTAAAAAAATTGCACAAAACAAACGCAAATTGACTGGCTACGCTTTGTACTAGTATATTTAAAACATTTTTTAATTCACATTATGTTTAATGTACCGGTAGAAGTTTTCATTAATTTTATAATCCATAATTGTTTTGACCGTAGGCTAAGTACAGTCTTGCCGTTATTGCGCTTTCGTTCAGCGGTTCGCCAACTAATAATTAACCTCATTCCTTCGAACTTACTCTTAATAAGGGAATTTGATTTATAAGCTTTTTATTCCATTTATCATCTAGTAAATGTTATGGGTGCACATGTGGTGTGTACATAGCAAATAAAACATTTGTTGTAAATTATGCACACACGTTTTAAAAACATGTTACATAAAAATAAATTTTAAATAAAGTTTCAGTATTTCATTTCTTTTGAAAAGTACTTAATAAAGATTTAACTTGCAGTTAGCAAAATAAAGATATCGTTTTTTCGAACAGTTAATTTTTCGAAAAATTAACTAACCATTGTATAATTTTCCTTTGACAAATAGTTAATTTTGAATCAGTATTACAGATGTACCAGCTTTCTCAATTTCTCCTAAAATATTACGGAAATTCCTTTCGATTTATAATTACACAGCGTTATTTCTTGTTTTTAGATTTATATTTACACACACATATATATATATATATATATATATATATATATATATATATATATATATATATATATATATATATATGTATATATATATGTATTTATATATGTATATATATATGTATATATATATATGTATATATATATATATGTATTTACACACATATATATATATATATATAAAAATATAGTCTATCACGAAGTTCTCCCGTGACTTCCATAACCTATTCTACTAGTGAAAATAATGGAAAAAGTCCATATAAATATATATCCTAAAATGCATTGTTTATGAGTTACGGCTAGTAAAAGATTTCGCTCGGATTTCAGCTATCCCGGTGAAATGAGGTCGTATTGAAATTTTTTGGGCGTTAATTAAGGAGCAGAATTTGTGATCTCTGAAGGTTTTTGATCTGAAAAATCGAATAAAATAGATCCCAGAACCGTATCTGTAGTAGTTTTTGAGAAATCTGAGATGAAAACGAATAAATTAGGATAAAAACCGTATCTTATTTTTAACGTACAATAAGTTTATTAAATGACTACTAATACACACATAAAACTTTTAAATAAAACTTATACAGAATTCTGAACAAAACTGTATAAGTTGAATAAAATAAAGGGAAGCTGAAAACTCGAATTTTATTTAGAAACAGTACATTACTACATTTGTCAGAAAAGTACTTATTTATGGTAAACAAAAAAAAACGTTTTGGTGATATGAAAAATTTGTAAAAACAAAATTTACTGTTAAAAATTTCTGTTAATTTTTTTTAAAATGAAAATTACACAAATTGTAAAATAAAAATTACTTAGATAATTTTTTTTTTTTTCTATAATGACAGAAATACAATAAAGTATTTGAAAAATTATTATTTCGAAGTTGGCGATAAAATAACAGCAGCTGATCAACAATGCGCAATACTGTATTAGTGTTTATAACATTAAGTGCATCTTAATTTAACAGTAAGCACTGTGAACTGTGCTGTCGTTAGCTAAGGTTTTCTGTGAATTTCAGCGGGGTAACTAAAACCCGAGCGAAATTTTTCAGTAGCCGTAACTTGCAAACGAAGTATTTTAGAACATATTTTTATATGAATTGTTTCCAACACCTTTACGAGTAGAATAGCTTATGAAAGACCCGGGACAACTTCGTGTTACACTTTTTATATAAAATACACATGTAAAAGAAAACCGATATAAGTTGGTGTACTTAGATTTGGCCTGATATTAACCGACAGGTATCTCATCCTAATTTGTTTGATATTTATATGCGTACACTTCTCCGGGTAGAGAAAAGAGTACTGGATTAGCAAATTGCTAGAATTAGTTACCGATTCAGCTAAAAGTACAACAGTGACGCTGAAATTGAAGCTAGTGCTATCACAATCCACTTGCATTAAAGTAGCTTTACTGAAAGAGGATCTATCTTTCGACGTGCGTTTTGCTCTACCGATGAAAGCCATTTCGAAAGCGATGTTGACACTTTTATAACCTTCTACCTAGAATCTGCTTGAGTTCTGAAGGTCAGCCAGCTTTTCAGGGGTTTCTGACTTGTAACCGTTAGCGATACGGACCCTGAATTATTAGGAAAATTGCCTATATCATTTGCTTACCTTGTACGTCTTACCTGCTAACCTAGGACTTCTTGAAACCCTCTTGAAATAGTTTCTCTCATTGAAAATACTTAAGTTTAAAATTATAATGGTTTTAACAGTTGGACGATGATTAATCCTGTATATAATAATAACAATCTTTTAATCTGCACAGTGTCCACACTAATGAGTACAACTGCCAAGACGATTATGCTGTTGCAAAAAGTAAGTGTGGGACGTTTCACCATAGAATGAATTAATCTCTTATACGGTATCACGTAATATATTAGTTAATATTTTAATTTTCTCGACCTCATTACTCGATTATCATTGAAATCTTTTTCACTGTTATTCGGTTATTTCTGCGGTGATTATCAATTTTCATTTAGAATTTTTTTCTGTAGAAAGTTCATCTACTGTTACGTTTTATTCTATTGTATGACATTTTATTCATTCATTTTACAATTGTCAAACGCTTTATCAGCTGCAGAATTAAGAAATTCAAAAAGTATTTCTTTTACAATCTTTAAGCCTACAATTTTTGGGGCAATTTCTTTTTTCTTAATAAAATTACGATCGAAATTGTGAAATTCAGTAAACATAAATTGAGATCTAAAAAGTATTTCTAAGAATACTGTTTGTAAAAATTAAAGCATTAATAAATATAGCAAAATTCAGCATTTTGTATGAGGTGTAATTTTTATTTTACCTTTAAAATTATTTTTTATCTCTCCATTTGATGGCCATCCTTAAAACACTAACATTACCATTACAGTTCTTGGACAGAACCCCAAGTAAAATTTAAAATGTTCAGATAAAACGACTAAAGATAACGATTGTGCTTAAACTAGATTTTACGATAGAGTTTCTTGTTATTTAAACTATCTTTGTCTTGTAAATTACGATTAAAATTTATTGTAGACTGAACTCATCGAATTCTTATGGAAAATATAACCTGTAACATTATATATTCTGCTTAAATATTGAAAACGCTTTTGAAGATTCTATTTTTCAAGTCTATATAGAAGTAGAAATTAAAAATTTATGAATCCAAAAAATTCCAAATCCAAAATGAAGAGGATTAGTTCTCTTAAGTCACTATTTTACGCTGATGTTTTAAGGTTTTCAAAATAATTGCATCTTAAGTAACTTTAAGTCAGATTAAACTGAGCTTCGAAGGTTTGTACTGGTACCGATCAGTTACCAATTTTCCTATATTGTTTATTCAATTATTTCAGTTTAATTAATAAAATGTTTTTATGTAATAACTATCTGTTATTTCATTAAAAATAAAAACAGTTAAGCTAGTATATAAATGCGAAAGTTTATCTGTTTGTTTGTTTGCGACATCGCGCGAGAAACAACCGACCGATTGCTTTCAAATTTCCAGGATACATTTCTGTTATCCTAGGGAACATTTTAAACTATAGATCGATGCTCTAACCCGATTGGGAGTGAAGTTGTGAATTAAAAATATCCATTAAAGAAAAAAAAACTTAATCCTTTTAATTATATTTTTGTCACCATGGCAACAGAAAGAACTATAATGAAGTAAAATGACTAATTCTTTTTTCTTTAATACGTATTTGAAAAATATTTAGAGGGATAGATGGTCGGGCGAATCAAGAGAGCCCTAACAGGCTAGTAATAAATAAAAATATTAAATAAGAAAAAAATGTTGAATCTATGAAGATACGTTACTAATCACGTTTAACATTTCTTAAAATATAAAATTTATTATTTATTCCTTTCACGTTCATAGCTTTATTATCTGTTTTTGTTCTTCAGTTAATTTATTTTAAATATAATATATTTATTTTAAAACTTTAATTTACTTTCTTTTCCTGTTAAATTAGTAATTTAAGTTTTTTTTTTTAATAATCAGTTTCAATTTGGATTTTTTTTTTATTTGACAAATCTTTATAAAAATAAAAGCTCTTTATCAATCACTAATATTAATTCTTCTATTTCCTGAAACGTTAAACAATTGCACAGTCATAATAAGAAAACTACGATTAAATTATTTTGGTTAACGAATTCAAAGGGGATAAAAAGGGTTTGTATCAAACCCTTTTTATCGTATTTATTTTATCAAACCCTATTTTATCGAATTTATGCGTAATTTGTTTTCCGCCTAATATTGTTTCGTCATATAAAAAATAAATTTATTTTTTATTTTTTTTTTATGGTTCGCCAGTTTTTTTACTTCTGGACAGATATTTCTAATAAAACTCACACGAACAATAAGTAAAAGCAACATCACGTAGAACACCTAAAAGGTAAATTTGGAGTTCATCTGCAAATTGTCTTTAAGTTCTTGACCCTTGACGTCCAACATATTGTCAGATAATTTAAAATTGATTGTCGTCAACATTTTATATTGTATCATCTTGGTTGGATGTAAAATAAAATCTTTGGGCTTAATGGCTAAGGTTATTAGGGCCCAAAAGTTTTTTTTTTTTTACATTTGGCAAAAAATTAAATTGTGTTCTAAATAAAGACAGCTCAGTATGTAAGAAATCTCGATGTTATTTAATTAAACTATTAATTTTCCTTTATCATCGTAATTAAATTTATTTATCTTGATTCCTTGAAATTCCGGTACGAGTATATTTTTACGTGTACATCGTATATTAAAAATACATCAAAATTTTAAGTACAATAAAATAAATAATATCAATAAAATAATCATTAAAAAATTAAATTAAATTAAATAAATAAATATCTCATGTTAGAGTTGCAACCAATAAAACTAAAAAACAGTATCACAGTTATCAATGTATTAACTGTGATAAGACGACATTAACTGGGTTATCAATGACACTAACACATATAATGAATTAATAGCACTGCCTTTCGTTAACCACTCGTACAAGTTTTTATTAGTGTATTCAAAGGATATCTTGAACAAAAAATTTTAATTCGCTAAAGAGTTTTACACCAAATTCAAACAAGTTTTTACACGTTCTTATTTCTTATTTTGTACAGACCTCTTATATATATATATTTTTTTTAAATATATTTTAGTAAGTTATTGGATGTAGTTTTTCTGAATTTATGCAAATAATAATCAATTCGGTCAAGCTTGACATTTTTTATACGTTAAAAAATTTCTGCATCACATTTCTACGCACAGAATTTGTGTTATATGGGCATCGACTTCTACGGTCATTAGCTCTCGTCACATTCTTTAAAATAAGGTTTAAATCATAACAAGGTTCGTCACATGTAAGGGTGTAAAGGGCCCTTACATTTTATTTAAAAACACCAAAATAAACAAGACTGAACATTTAAACACAAACACTAAAAACACTTTCAGGATGTAAAGGACCCCGATATTAAAATGAAAAATAAATAAAACAACTAAAAGTTGGTTCAACTTTTTTTTAAGCATCCCCACGGTAACTGGAATCGCCGTTAAGCATTACATCAGCCACCCCAGGATGCCGTGCAGTTGAATACCACCCATGAGAGGGAGGGGGGTAGTCGACTACCCCCCATTGTCCTGTAGGAGTTAACCCATCAGGGGCCCTCTCCGCATCATAGGAGCAATTCAACCATCTGTTCAGGACGGTCAAATAACCCTTCGACGGGGAGGCTGTCCTTCCCAGTCCTGATCTACCTTGATCCAGGCATGCCTTACGCATACCCTTTGCCCCGGGCTCTCAGTCCACCCTCGGAGGTCCCCCATGCCATCATCGGATACGTTCCAACACCCCCACTCTTGCATGCAGGCGAGCCCGGGCGCCCTAGACAAGAGGGCTACCTCCCGGGCCTATACGTGCCACGCTTCAAGACTCCCCTTTTTTAATACATAGAATTAAACTACTTCGCTTAGAGATTCCTTACACAGCTTGAATTTTCTTACAGACTTGTTAATACTCCACTGGCATGCAGATACGCAACTATTTTTTCTTTATTTCCATTCTTGACCGAACCTTTTTCTGAGTTCTTCATATATGGTGCACTCTTCCATTAGATGCTTGACTAATAATATTATTTATTTAGTAATAAAATGCTTTATTACAAACACCGCATATTGGTCTTTCTTCGCCGGTTAAAAAACATGAATTTGTTATTCGCGTATGACTGATTCTAAGTCTGGTCACCGCCACTTGTTCTCGACGAGACAGCTTCACGTCGCTCTTTTATACATATGGAGAAGTTTTAACTGAGCGTAATTTGTTATTTAATCTTCTCCAATCATTACTCCACCGGTTTTTTATTGTATTAGACAATTTTTAACATCTGCGACTCGTATTATATCCAGGTTATCACAGACTGTTGCCTTTCTGGCAGCTTCATCTGCACTTTTATTCCGTGCAATACCAGAATGCCGAGGAATCCACACAAATACACTTCACTGTCCTCGTTTATTTAATACGTAAAAAATGGATAGGATGTTTCCAATAAGGACGTCCTTAATGTTCTTGTTCCGAATTACAGTAAGTGCACTTACAGAGTCGGAACATATTAGCACTCTCTCATTAGTGTTCCGAGTAGCGAAGAGCTTATTGTATGGCAGTAAGTTCTGCCGTATAAATACTTGCCATATCTGGCAGTTTCCAAAAATGAAATTCTCCATTCACATATATGGAACATCCAACACCGTGTTCGGTTCAGAACCGTCAGTATAAATTTTAGTGTATTCTTCATAACTACTGACGGTTGGATCATTACTGCTGCTGGCTTCTCTTTTATTTTTCCACGAGAGAGATCCAGTCTTGTGTTTACCACTGATAAAAGTCATGGCGGTATTTGTCTTGCAGAAATTGCTAACGTCTCTGGTAAAGCAATTTCATATTTTCTTGTCAATTCGTGTTACCTTATTCCGGCTGGTCTGGAATAGGTAGCGCGATGATCATATAATGCAGCCAAAGGATGATTGTTAAAAAGTTTGTTATTTATATGGATAGGAAAGGCCCATATATTTGCCACATATCTTAGCAGTAGGATTTCTCTTCTATAATGTAGTGGCATTATTCCGGCTTCGGACATTAGACTAGTCGCCGGACTTGTACGGAATGCGCCTGTGGCATATCTTATTCTACTGTTGTGTATTACGTCTAACTTTCGTAAATGCGACTTTCTTGGGGATGAATATACAATGCATTCGTAGTCGAGTTTCGATTGAACCAATGCTTTATACAGACTCAGTAGTATTTCTGTCTCTGAGCCCCAATTGATGTTGGATAAACATTTTATAATTTTTAGGGCTTTTGTGCATCTAACACTCAAGTCCTGCATATGTAATCCCCATCTAAGGGATTTTTCTAGTAATAGACCTAAAAATCCACATTATCCTTGTATTCTAATGGTTGTCGATGGTCAAAACAGGACTTCGGTGAGGAATTCTCTTCCTACAGAAGTGTATACAGCACGTCTTTTATGGTGAAAATTTGAAACCATTATTCCTCTCAACTTCATTGAGAGCGTTTATCGCTCGTTGCAATTTGTACTTCAACATAGCTGTAGTGTTGCTGGCATACACAATTGGCAGATCATCGACATAAACACTTATGCTGATTTCTGCTGGAATGGCTAATATTGCTTTATTGATAGAGATCGTGAACAAGGTACCACTCACTGGCGAGCCTTGTGGTATGTCATTTTCCAATATTTTTTTCGTTGTTGATGCGTACTTGGAAAGTAAGGTCGTTCATATAGTTGCTGAGTAAAACTGGCAGATTGCCACGAACGCCTCATTCATATAATTGAAATATTATTCTATTTCGCCAGGTCATATCGAATGCATTTTGTAGATCAAAGAAGACTCCGACACAATGTTTTCTTCTGATGAAGCTGTTACATATGATGTTCTCTAAGTTAATCTTTTGATCAATAGTTGAGTGCTATTGTCGAAAACTTGCTTGATTGAAAGATAAACAATTTTCTTTTTCTAAATTCCAACCGAGTCGATTATTTATCATTTTTTCAAACATTTTTCCCATAGCGCACTTCAAAAAAAAGGGACGGTAATTATTGGGATCTGTTAAATTTTTATCTTTCTTTGGAACTGGAACAATATTTGCTTTTTTTAACTGCTGCAGGTACGTTCCATCTTGCCATATCTGATTATATAGTTCTAAAAATCTACGTTTAGCAGTGGTATTCAGCTGTTTGATCATGACATAATGAATTTCATCCGGACCAGCAGCTGTGTTTCCGGCTTTCTGCAACGCTTTTTAAAGTTCTTCTATTTTGAATGGTACATATATGAATAATTCATTTCAGTTGTAAAATTTAGCAGACCCTCAAGTTCTGTTTTTTGTGTTCTGAAATATTCATCGTCGTTAGTCGTTTTGCATGCTTCTTCAAAACGATTGGCTAGTAAGTCTGCAATTTCGCTTGGAGTATCTCTAATGTCATCTTCATACGGAAGGCATGTTGTGGAGTAAAGTTTGTACGCCCATAAATAGCTCTCACTTTCTTCCAAACGTCTGACGCAGTCGTATTTCTGTTAATGGATGACACGTAATGCTGCCAGCATCGTTTTTTAGCATCTATCATAAGTCTTTTTGCATACGCCCTGTAAATTTTAAAGGCAATTCATTTTTCTAATGTCGGACGTTTCTTAAAAGCGTTATGCGCTTTTTTCTTTCTTTTAATACCTTCACTTATTTCATCGTTCCACCGCGGAACGGGTCGCTTCTTGAGTTTTCCTGATGTTTTGTGAATAATTATATTTTCTCTTTCTTTTTAGCAGCCTATGTAAACTATTTTATTTATATAGTTTACTAGCCGGTCAGGGAGCGAGAATTTTTCCCTTTTACTTTCCCGTCTCTATTGCGCTATAGCAGAGCTATAGCTTTAAAAGGGAAACTGTTGTAATCGGTCCAATTTGAGCAAATGCGGTTTTTACCGGAACTTGACGCTTTGACACCTCAGGAACCCAAAAAACCGGATGGAAATTTTCCGGATATTAATTTTCGTATGTACGTGTGTTTGGTGTTGGCCTCTAAATCATCTTATATCTCCAGAACTGCTGGACCGATTTTAACCAAACTTAGTCAGATTGCTTCCACATATGGGGCATTGATGCCATTAAATTTTTGACTAAAATGGTCAAGGAGGTGAGGCTGTAGAGCAAGATCACCCTCAGTACCTCGATATTTCGCTTTATTAAAGTTATATTTTTCTCAACAATAAAAAATAACAATATATGCAAAACAAGTTTTTGCAAAATCGCACCCCGACCCCCAAAAATGCTTTAAACTACTGCTATGTTGTGACGTCACAGGTGAGCGGTAGATTTAAATAAATGAATAATATTTAAAATGTAAAAACGTAACTCGGTCTGGCTGGGTCTCGAACTAGATCGCCCAGTCGACTCGGTACCTGTTGCGTTAAGCCTTGGGGCTACACCAGTCTGCCGACTATACAAGCGAAACTCATTCTATGTAAGCTATGAAATTACATTAGTTTAGTTAGTTCCGACCGTCGCCGCTAGTACCACCACACCCGTGCTATTTAAATCCGGTATGCGCGTGCGCTTTAATTAGAATCATCGAATTAAATAAACGAAAAAATATTATATTTACATAAAATGATAAATATTTTAAATTAAGTTGGGTGTGTAAACCGTGCATCAGAAACAACCCACATTTTTAGGACTTTCCCGAAACGCGGCTTTAGCCGCGTGACGGGAAAGTCCTACAGCTGTGTTGTCAGCTTTTTTATTTCATAATAGTATTTGTATTTTATATTTATTTTATACAGAGGATTTAATGAATTTTATGATAATGCGCAGTGCATTCAATAATGTAAAACAATGTAATATGTTAAATGTAATTTGTGTGTTTTTTAAAAACTTAATACGTGTGCGGTTGTAGCAGTTATCACTAACTATGGAACTATCTGTACAAAAGTGCAATATAATCAGTAATTCATAAAATGACTTATATTGCCTGTATGAGGAAAAAACAATGTGTATTTATACAAAAAAAAAATGTATAAATACACCATGATATAGACTTGTGTATCGCAAAACAGACCACTGTTTATGGAATACCACAGTTAGCCTGTTTTTACGGCCGTTTTAAGTCTTTAAATTCTCTATATTGTTACATTAGCACACTTTTCACACAAAGGTATACTAAAAACAAAGGTACAAAGGTATGTTTCATTTAATTCTAGTGAAAAAAATAGTAGGATTTAAAAAATAAAAGCGTTTAAGGCATTAACAAGAAATTACTTTTTCTAACTGGACCGATTTATTTTAGGCATAAACATCGCGCTGTTATTTTCCCTCCTGTTTAACAATCGTTGTATGATGTATGTTTTGTGTGTGTGTTTGTGTATGTTTTAATTAAATATTTATTTTGAAAAAGTGAAGTAATTTTTAAAGGTTTTTTTTTTAAAGAAACAGGACGAAATTTTGATTCAACTGTGCAACGATGGATGAAAGTACTGCTCTTTTAGGTACGCATAAAATTTTTAATTTCTTTCTTTTAAACTATTCAAAATTGCCAACTTTTCTGAAGATTTTATATAATTAATTTTATTAATGGAGCGGCGCTGTTGAAAAATAGTTCATTTTTAAAGTATGAAATTTAGAGGTCTAAATTAAGCGTACAGCAGAATGATTTTCAAATGCACTATTATTTATTTATTTAATAATTAACCTGGTTTAGCCTCTAAAATGCTTCGTTTGATTTTTTTAAAGAAATTTGAAAATCTTCACGAATTTAATTATGAAAAGTTAGCAAGTATTAGATTGTAGCAAGTGTATCTTATAGGTTGTAACCTATACATTCACATTTTTTAAATTCTTTTGAGGTTTTTTATTGTTGTAGATAACATTTTTACTATATAATCTTGTAAAATATTAATTTAATTGGTGTACAGTTTATTAAATTAATTGGCTAAGACCTAACGTGACTGTAATCGTTGCCAAGAAAAAAAAAAAGATTGTCTTTGAAGAGATACCATGTGAATCGTTTGATGGAAAATATTGAGTTTTGCATCACACTAAACCTCGTACTTTTCTTCAGTATTAATGCAAGTTACTATATATAAAAAAAAAAGAAAATCACTCCTAAAAATACCCCTTTTTCTGTCTTGTTTTCCCGATAAGTTTCAATGTTTCTTAACTTCCTTAAGAGATGTAAATGAAAATTTAGCATCTTCGTATGTGCAATTAAGAACAGAAATCATTTATCAGTTCTTTTTTTAATTTTTCCTGTGATCATTTCAATATGTCGATCATTTTAAGAAAAATTAAGATGAATTTGCAAAACGATCTTAATTCTACGTATCGGAGCAAAAAAGAATGAAAAAACCACTTAAAATCAATTCAAAGCATTAATATGTTCTCGGTAAAGTTGGGAACCTTTTTACCACTTAATTCTACATTTTAACATCATTACGGCACATTTCATGATTTCATTTAACATCGGATGGAAAAAAGGTGGTAAAAAAAATAAATTCCATTAAATTCCTGGGTATCTCGACCTTCTGTTTAAAAGAAAAGAGTGAAGTTGCCTTACAGTGTTTTATTACGATATAGCTGTATGGATAAGTACATGGCTTGTACTCTGTTGTAGGCTTGTATGAAGTGACTGTTGCACTCTCCTTAGACAATTGAAATTACCAGTTCTTCCTTCTTCACAATTTTTATCCCATCCGATTTTTACTTTAAGTTACATTATTATAATAGTGCTGTGTTTAATATTGTAATAGTGTTGTTAAAAGACAAAGTAAAGAAAAAAAACGGTATTCCTACTTTTTTTTTAGACCAACACGCATTTTTTTGTAGCCGCTATGTTGGAACCAATGATAGGATAAACCTTTAATCCTTTCAAGATTATTTTCTTAAATATACTTAATTTTTTTATATCATTTCTTAATGGTGTTATGAAACATTGAAATTATAAAAAGGAAGGAAAAAATAAAAAAATTGGATAATTTTACTTCTTCACCACATTTTCCCAGGCCTACCTACTGGAAAGCATGTAACCAATAGTCCTCTCTGGAGAAGTAGACAACTCTGGGGAACTTGGAGGCCACCGTCCTCTGCTGACAGCTCGTTCATCCGTGAAAGCCGCATGAACGCGATTTAGTGAAACGTTTGATGTGTGACACGTTGCTCCGTCTTGTTGGAATAAGCTGTATTCATTTTCATTACCCATTAATTGCGAATAGAATTCTTCGAGAATTTGACAGTCCAGACAAAAAATATTGGTCCCACTATACGATTACCGGAAACGGCATACCAAACACCAATTTTCTCATCGTGAAGTGGACCGTCGAATATCTCATGAGAATTCCTCGCCATCCAATATCTGTGAATAATGATGATCTACGAATTAACATGGCCAGATAAATGAAACTACGCCTCGGCTGACATGAAATACATCGGGTCTATCTATCCTCCAACAATGTTTTCAAGAAGCCAGTTGCAATAACCAAGTCGTTTCGGTTTGTTTGTCTCCTTCAGTTGAGGTGTCAATGTTTGTCAAAGCTGTCGGCGGAACGGGGACTGCACTGCCGATGGCCATGGGATGCCCATGCAGCCGTGAGGTGTAGCGGCATCTCGACGATGGGTTAAGTGGTAAATGTCACGCGGGACTCTGCGATGGAGCCGAGTGGGAGTAAGAGGTCCGTCCTCCTCTCCCTAGTTGACCAGACCGGAGTTCATAATACAACCTAAGTCTGGGGTTTATTAAAGTTTAAGTTGAGTTTACAAAGAAAACTAGGACTGAATTTCGTTGTTGCAATCAACATGTTTAATGGTATGTTCTGTTATTTTGCCTCGAATTACGAGACATTCACGGAATTGGCTCATAATAAGTAGAACTAGGCGCGGGGTTTGCGCTTCCGCGAACTCGGTTAGCTAGTTCAGAGGGATACGATGTAGGACATTCAAGATGTCCGGACGAGGCCAACAGCGAAGGCAATAAGCTGAGTTATTAAATCACTCATGCAAATTTCTACCGAGGCATTTACTTCGGTGGCATCCCAATGAGGCCAGGCTTATTACTATGAGATCTAAAAAGTCAGAGGGCGATAGATGACTCCTGTTAAAGCTCAACAGGGCAACGAACGGGGGGGAGGTTTTGGCGACCGGAACGTCACTAGGCGGGTGTCTTCCCCCACGGAGTTGGGATGTCTCCTTCAGTTGTAACACGGTATGGTTTAAATTATAACTCATGAAGACTTTTACGACAAGATATGTATTTAACACCAGGTTGTTGAGATTATTTTCGTACTGATTTTTTGGACTGGCAGTAATTCTGCTTTCAATATTGGCAATGGTCTTTGGAGTCCTAATGGAAGGTTGCCTATTTCGTTTTGCATTTGAAACCGAACCTGTTGTACGCCATTTTTTAACTAAGTCACTAAATCGTGTATGCTACTTGCATTGATATGTGTATGCTACGTGATACACGCATTCGGAAATTTGCCTACGAATACTTGACGTGATTCTTCAAACGATCCAGAACGAATATAGGCCTCAACTATAGCTACCCTCTCCTGGAATGAATAAAACATTTTACACAAACACAACCGCACTCACAATACTGCACTGCAACAAAACGAATACTGCACTGACACGTAACCACCAAACAAACGGCAGCAACAATAAGTAGTAAAATATGCATCCACTAGTCGCGCTAGTTGTGTGAGAGTCTTTCATAGTGTTGAGTAACGGTTTCATTTTGGGTGCTTCTTTCTTTTCCTGTTTAGCCTCCGGGAATTACCGTTCAGTTATTACTCCAGAGGATGAATGAGGATTATATGTATGAGTGTAAATGAAATGTAGTCTTGTACAGTCTCAGTTCGGCCATTCCTGAGATGTGTGGTTAATTGAAACCCAACCACCAAAGAACACCACAATTTAGTATTCAAATCCGTAGAAAAATAACTGACTACTAGGACTTGAACGCTGGAACTCTCGCCTTCCAAATCAGCTGATTTGCAAAGACGCGTTCACCACTAGACCCGGTGGGTTTCATTTTGGGTTCGGCTTTACGTTGATTATATATATATATATATATATATATATATATATATATATATATATATATATACAGAGTAAGTAAGTATGTACACACACACACACACACATATATATATATAAATAAATATGTAAATGCAGTAAAGCACTGAAACCTACGAATAGTATTTATTAAATAGATTCAAATTCAATTTATATAAATTGAAATTTACAAATTTTATTAATTAATAAATAAATGACATTTTTTCTTTTTTTTGTAATACTGAAACAGGGGTGTATATATTCCTCGATATATTACGGACTTATTATTATTTTAAATAACTTAATCGATGGATGAAGCCGTTGATGAAAATCCATCATAACAAAAGAAAATAAACAAAATATGTTATTTGATTTTCACAAAGTTTATTTAAAAAATGACAACAGCACACTTACCTTTTCCAGATATATATATAATCAAAAATTATGTTATAACTTGTTTTTCGAAACACTTGAGGAAGGTACTGATACTGAAACAGCTGTTGTCATTTTTTAAATAAATTTTGTGAAAATCAAATAACATTCTTTTTATAATTTCAAAATGTTATTTTATTAAATAAAACATGGCGTATTTTCAATTTGGGTATCGATAATAAAAATTTAAATATGTATTAAGGATTGTTTGACCAAGGTTTTTCATATAAAGGTGTTTATTAATTAGTTCAAACCTCCTTGAAGAGAATAGTTTCGTTTTTGAATATGTTGTATTCTAAAAATAGTAACACTTTAGTCAGAGGCGTAAAACAAGAAATATGAGTAACAGTAACCCCAAAATAAAAGAGAGGAAAATTTATAATTCAAATATTCATTATAACAGATAATTATAACCAAGAGTGATTTATAGATTTTTTTTTGATGTGAAATTGAAATGGTATAAAAAGTATAAATTATACACAAAAAAAGTATTAATTGATAATTTATAAACAAATAAATAGAAAATAAAATATATGTAATACAATCCAGTTTCTTAACTGTTTTAATTATTGGCCTAAAACGTTAGATAAAAATGAATGCTTTGTTTGTAGATGTAAAAATAAAGTTTTATTGTCATTACGTTTTGAGCCGTGTTTGTGTAAAATCAATTATTTTAAGTTCCTATCACCATTTATATTTAATAATGCAGTGTATTTCTTTCTGTTTCACCAGCTGTATGATTTTTGTTTTGCGGTAACTTCTGCTTTGAATATATATTACGAAGTAGTAATTTGTTGACTGTATTTATTAATTTCTGCCAATTTTATTTACTTTAGCAAACACTGATTGCTGATCGCTATATTTATGAAAGTTTGATTAGAAGAAAATCCTTAATCTTGGGTTAAATTTCCACAAACAGCCTTACATTTCTAAAACTGAACATTGATCGGAAAACGTATCTTCTCTATTCACGTCCTTTTGACGTATTCCTGATTGACATAATGTTTTCGTAACTGAAGAAGATGTATAATCTTCGTGATGGGCTAAGATCTTTTTGTGATTAAAACATCAATCAATATCCGTTAATATTTTCTCCTGAAGCTAAAAGATCCTGATACTATTCTAGAATTCCAGACGTAATATACCTTTTTAGTTCTTCTAGGATTTTTATAAAATGTTATGCTCTTGATAAGATTCAAATTTTATTACATTTCATATTTTATTACGTGCAAATTATCTACATACAGGTCTAATCTTTTTCTAAAAAGGTTACAAGAGTATCTCCTTGTTTGAACTTGAAAATACTCCGTCGGATTTACCTTCAACTTGTTGAAATGCCACTAAATTTGGACGCTTTCTGTTGACTTAAAAGGAGTTTGATTATCCTATTTCTTTTTTTAAATTCTTATATACTTATTCCATATTCGGTTCTATCTGAATATGATGACTTTTTATTTACATTTAAAACTCGAACAAATGTCAAAAATATCCAGTTATAGGAAATACGAGTGTATTAAACAAATATACTGTGACAAGTTGATGCTGTTTAAACAGTTGAAAGGTATATTAGATATAGCCATCTAGCTACTGTTAATATTTTTGAGTAGGAACCTAAACGACTTACAAAACGCTAATGAAAATTTATATTTTATTTTACCTTTTTATGTTTTTTACTTATTTTGTGGATGTAGAAATACTTTTATTGCCGAAAATTCTTGAAACCGATGTAACAAATCCTCAATTTCGAAAAAATAAACGTATCTCTTGATTTATAAGAATTTAGATATTTTGTTATTTCACTTTTTTTACAGGTGGTACTGCTTCAGACTGGGTCGACATTAACCAGATGGACAGTATGCTCGGCAGTACTACACAACTGAAGGTCGATCGACCTGTTTTTCCCCAATCGACTATTGACGAAACGTACAAATGTAAAACCCACCGACCATGTAAGTGTTAATTTTATTGTTGAAATATGTTTTCTTATCTATATTTATTAGCTTAACGATTAACGATTAAAAATAAACCCGAATTCATTTATGCGAATCAAAAATTAACGACTGTAAATAGAAAAAAATGTTATTTACGAATGACCGACTTCTGTTAAGTGAAAAGGCAAGACTGATGGCAATGACTGCCATAGTTTTTTTTATACTTAAGGCCAACGTCCGTCTACTGCGGAACAGTCACAGTCGGTTAAAGTCATCTCATCGTTCCAACAACTCACTACCATAACACATATTACGTTGACATCGACTTCAAAAAAGCCGCTCTTCATAACAAAAAGATTTCTCTCTAAGTAAATTGTAAATAATTAAATTAACGTACGTCTGATTTTTTGGCAAACGCCTGGTAACGCACAGAAGCAGGTGTATAGTAACAGTTCTTAATAACATAATGGTTCTTAGTTAAGATCATTTAATTTAACGTTTAAAAGAGTTAAATCCAAATACTAGACGAATATAATACTACCGTATTGTTTGAGATATATATGCCTAAATAATTTTCATTTATCTTTCGCAAAAAAAAGTTTTTTAATAATCCCTTAAAAACGATGCTATCTTTTATGATTCTCGTTAATGATAAAGGCCGGTTCGAATACGAATATGTTAATGAAGTTCATATAAATACTCAAATAATTCGTGTGTTTTTATTTAAGAATTAAACCGGAAATAATTAATTCAGTGCTTACATTTTTTGTAAAAGTAAAGAAATAAAACGATTTAAAAAATTAAAATCGAATAGATTAAGAATTGATGGATTCAGGAACGGGTTGAAAGTAGAAAAACACTTGTTGTATCAGAGACCTTTACAGGAATTAAAAACTGAAGACTTTAGAAGAAACATATAAGTTTTTAAGGATGTCTGTAAAGCGATTTGAACGTAATCTGGATATTTTGATTCATAAACGTGTTTGTTAAACGAATAATTTAAGTTGACTTTGCTTTTTTAACTATTTAAAATTAATTTTAAGTTATCCCACAACTATTATTAATCCAATTTACTGTACCGTCATAATTTTCGATGAAAGTCGTTTGGTACCTCTCTGTAAACGTATGCTACTACTACATACTTCACTGAAGAAGGGATTGATAATTATTTCCAAAAGCCATTTTAAAAAAGAAACCGTTTACTTAATCGTTTTGCATAAGTTCAGTTTTTTGTTTCGTCATGCTGTTTGATGAAATCTGTATTAAATCGGAGTAGTTTAGAGAAATTGTTATCCCCATATTAAACAATAAATCTTTTAGGAAGGAAGAATCTTTAGCTTGTATCAGTCGCTTATAGTTTTGTTCATTGCCGTAGCTACAAAAACACCATTATTTTCCAAGAGTAATTTTACCGAACAGTCACAATAATTACTCATTCAATCACTCACCAATTGCTAAAAATTGCTTTCTCTGTTTAAAAAGAGTGAGCAAAAGAGAAATTTCACCCTTGTAGAGTCCGGTATTTAGTTTTCACCGTAGTACAACCCCACAATTTTTACAAGTTTAGGATAAAAATCACACAATTTGAGTCATTTATACCGCTAGAATGCTTAAACCGACAGATATATTTATACAAAAAAAAAATGTTCATACTGATCAATTAAAAGATAATAAAAATTTGTTAAATATAATCTAAATGTCCAAAGTCGAGACTAGAAATGACATAAAGCAGTTGTAGAGGAATGATAGAATGTATAGATAAATAAATTCATCTTCAACTCCCCCTGGCTAAATTCATTGTCATTGATGTTAACATATGCATCTAAACATGTCTTTAGTTTTTATTACGTTTTAGTTTTGTTATATGTTGAATTTTGTACCACTGAATTAAAAAAATTCGGATACAAGTTTTGTTACAGATAGAATTGTATAATTATAAATGGTGTATATACTATATTTTATCCTAAATTTATTAAGGAATTTTTTAGGGAGGATTTGAGCCTCGTTTTGATATGCTAATATTTTGTGTTAACTTTACGAATTCAGTGATAAATGAAAAATTCTATACGTATTTAGGAATTGCACTCAGAATCTATTTTCTGTAAGGGAATATTTCTTTTCATGAAGAAATAAGATTGAATCATAAGCACAAAAAAACTTGCTTATACAATTTTGCTGCGTGTAGTAAAAATTAATTGCGTACCATTCAGTATATTTTCTAAAACCGTTATTAATTAGCCAAAAATCGTAATAAAATCTATCAACCAATCGAAAAACTTTGAGCTCATTAAATTCAGAGGTAAAAATAATGAATTAAAATATACCAGAAAAAGCTTACTTATAGCTAAAAAATTATAACAATTTATACTTACTTTAAAACCTGTAGATATTTTAGTAGATTTGTGTTTGCTAAAATGCTTTTGAAATCATGATTCATCATCAGTTTGCTATATTAAACTAGTAGGCACACATTATTTATAAATGGCAAAAATGTCAATCTGAAAAGGATATTATTTCATTTGTTTTAGTAACTGAAATAAATGAGTATAAAGACAGGAGGAGAGGTGCTTAGAAAACCCAAATTTCTAGCAACGTGGATGGAGTAGAAAGGTTACTCTAATTAATAAAATGGACAACACGCCCCAGATTGAAGTAATATGAAAGTGGTTCCGGCCCGGGGAAAGTGTGGGTGAAAGAGCGGTTTTTAGTAGGTAAGAATTTCCCATGATTAGACTGTGCCACCACGCCCGGTGCCTTTGAAAGTTTTCCCCGTTTCCAAAATAAAAAAGATACGAGAACTTTTATTAGTACGTGGCTCTATTAAACGGTAGTTGAGAATTTCCCTATCTTTATGACCATTTTTTTCTTTTAAAAGAAATTCAAATACAACGTCCTTATAAAACTTTATTTGCATATAATCTATATTTTTAGGTAATTGCTTCTTCAAACTTCATTATAAACTGCAAATCAAATCAGTTAGAATAACTACAGGCTTCTTATATCAGCGGAAATTTTTATGATTATAATTCATTACAAAAAGAGATTTTTTACTAACTTTTACCTGAAGTGTAGATTAGACTTCTGAAGACGATTCATCGGCACAGACTCACACTTCCAAACACAAAAAGAAAAACGTGTGCAAACTGACAGTTAATGTTAAAATACCAATTTGTATACCAAAATAATAATTTTATATATTTCAGTGGAATAAAGAATGAAGAGAAGGAACGTAAATCGAGATGTCTAGTCTTTGAAATCTGAACATCAGTTGGTTGATTAGGGTAATCTCATTCTCCGTCATTAATGCAAATTATAATCTCTAATAGTCAATTGAATTTAATCAGAGCCTATAATTTTCTATAAATTTAGTGGATAAAGTTATGATAGAGCGCAAAATCATATAATATAGTCGCGGAGTCGGAGTTTTATTTTTCATAATATAATTTTTAATTCGGTAATTATTTACATAGGGACTCACATCTGATTTTAATAAAATTTGAAACATACCTTATTTATGACCTAAGTTATTGGTTACAATTGAAATTTTTCGTCGGAAACGCCTTTCAGTCGAGTTATGTTTCTCGTAAAATAAGTTAAAAGTTAAGGTTGGGTTAGGTAACTAACGATTCCATGTACTGAACTTCGTACTACATCAACATAACATAACCTAACGCTAGCTAAGCTAAATAGTAAATGACACGATTGTTAGTCTGAGTCCATAATTATATGCAACAATCACTTATTTAGTCCGAAAATAATGTATATTGCTCTTTACAGTGCTGAATTACGAAATTTTTGGTGACGGTAATTTTTATCTAATTGTGAGAAACGTAACTCGGTTGAAAGACGTTTCTGAAGAAAAATTTCAATTGTGGCAAATAACATAGGCCCGAACATAAGGCAGTTTATCAACTGCAAAAAAGAGAAAACATTGTGAGTGAATTGCAGGTAATGTAAAGTTTCATCAGTGATCAGGATGTGCTGCTCCGCGAGAGCAACCATGAGGTAAGCAACACGCTGTCCAAGGGGTGTCCGCAGCGCAGCGTGTTGGGTCCTTTGTTGTGGGTGGTAGAGTTTTATTCTCTTCTGCGGCTGAGAACCACAATGAGCCACAATGCGACACCCAGCGGGTGTTGCATTGTGGCTTATGCTGATGATGAGCTCCTGCTGGTCGAAGGATGCTCGAGAAAGGAGTTTGAGTTCCGAGCCACTCAGGCTTGCAGGATACTTGAGCTGTGGGATTATCAACGTAAGATAACTTTCAGCCCGGAGAAGACACTATGATGCTCCTGAAAGGCCGTTTGGCAGTGAGGCGGCAGGTTTGTGTTTCGATGGCAGGCCAGCACACAAAATACGTTCAGGCTCAAAAGTACCATGGGTTTTTTCTCGATGAGAAAATGCAATTCAAGAAGCACCTTCAATACGTCGCGGAGAAGGACTGTACTACCTTCTTTGGTATTCGGCGTGTTGTCAATTCTGATTGGAGTCTTAATTTTAAGACCATGAGTATCCTGTATAAGGGCGTGAGCGAGGCAATTATGCTATATGCGGCCCCTGTTTGGGCGGATAGGCTAAAGTTTAAAAGCTATCGGGAAATATTGTTGAAGGGGTCAACGCCTTATACTTTTAACGGTAGCGGGTGGCTACCTCACAATTTCATGGTAGGCGATCTTGGTGATTGCGGACGTAAAACCGATAGACTTGATTGCGTCAGAGCGACAATAGTGTTATGTCGGCAAGAAGTTTGATGAATTAACTTCTGACAAAGTTTGGGAAATTGAACGACATGCTAACGCTTTGTGACAGGCCAGATGGGATGAGCCAGAGGGAGACGCATGGTTTCTTTCCTGATATTGTTAGTTTACAGGGCGCCTCTTGGCTACAATAAAATAAGTACGTAACGAACTTCCGGGTTAAATAAGTACGTAACGAACTTCCGGGTTTGGCGCTTTCCGGGACAGGCTACAGAGGTTCGGTCTGGTGGACTCAGAAATGCGGACAAGTGGACATGATGTACTTCATGTTCTGTACGTTTGTTCAAAGTATGAGTTGATATACACGGAGACTATCGGCTCAATATTATCGGCGCTGAATCTCCGTGTCAATTGGCAAAACCAGGCCGAATCAATAATAGTTGAGAATTTCATACACTATTTTGCAAAAGAAAGGATTGTAGAGGGCATTTAGGGTGCCGCCTGAGCTTACCCGCGTTCTTCTGTTATTTGTTTTGAAGTTGCTAAATATTTTTTGTTGATTTGTTTTATTGTAATTGCGTGTTGAACTCACTTCTTTTACCTTCGAGAAGGTAGTGGATTTTCAGTTCCTTTCCTTATTTTGTTTACTCAGTCTTGTTTGAGACTAACGTAAAATGTGTTTTGTTTTTAGTTTCGTTGTTTTCTTTAGGGATAGTAGTACACCGATGAGAATGTCACTTGTTACATTCAGATCGGTGGCATCCTGACTGAGGCAAGAACAAGTCTGAGAGATGTCGTTTGCCGAGGTTTTGAAGATGACCTCCGGTAAAGTCCATAAGGACTAGGTACGGAGGGGTTCGCGTGGCGACCGCAACTGTCACATCGTAGGTGTCTTCCCTACGGGGTCAGGATGAAGGTCCTAAATAAGGTATATTCCAAATTTTATCAAAATCGGAGGTGAGTCCCTAATTTTAAATAATTATCTTTATTTTTTATTTCTTTTACCTAATTTAAAAAAATAAAATTATTCACTTACGTTTTGTACAATTTCTCATTCTACCATTTTCTATAGTAAAATAATTTTTCATACTACCTGTAAGTTATAAATAATAATCTAGTAAAATTCTAATATTGCTTATATTTAAACATATCCTAACTTTTTTTTTATTGTAAATTTATCGGATACTTTTTCTTTGTTTTCAATTATTTTAAGATTGGTCTGAATAACAAAGTCCCGGATCGGAATTTAATTAAAATAAATGTTATTTAATTTTTTTATTTATTTCTTTACTTCGTATTTAACTGCTAAATTACTTTTAAAAATGTTACTTCTTTATTTCATTCTTTTAACTTTATTAATTCATTCTATTTGTTGGTTATACAGTGTCAATAAAAAAAAAAACTATTTTTATTAGTTTTATTTACTTTTTATTGACTGTATTTGCATTAATCTTCTCAGAATTAAATTCTCTACAAGTTTTTTCACTAAGTTCTCCACATTTATTAGTCATTTAACAAAGCTGATGCACTACAAACCTAAAAAAAAACTTTTTCGACACCGAATTTTGTGTTTTACGTCAGATATCTTAAAAACTACTGGAGTTACAGTTCTGGGACCTGTTTTATCCAATTTCCCAGCTCAAATTACACATGAAAGCATCAACGTTGCTCCTTAATTGGGTCTCAAGAATTACAGTAGGACTTTTTTTTATTAGAAGAGCTGAAATCCGGGCGAAAGTTTTGGTAGCCGTAACTCGAAAACAAAGCGTTTCCAGACCTATGTTTATGGGATTTTTTTCATTATTTTTACCGGTAGAACAAAAAATGAAGGTTTCACCGTTTCTTCGTGAGATATTCTGTATAATGAAATCCGACCGGTTAAAAATGAAAACCTATTTTTCGGTTATATTGTCGTTTTCGTCCAGGTTTAATCACGCAGTAAAAACTAAAGGACAGAACTGTAAATCAAGATACTTAGCCAACAAAGATTTGAAACACCGGCTCAATGTCAGCATTCCCACAATTATGATTAAAATTGTGTGCATTTGATCACAATTATGTGATCATTTCTTAAAATTCTATTGATCGGTTGATTTTACAATACTCACTAACATTGCTGTTTTATTCTGCCGAATAAGTGCTTAGACTTATGCACTTCTCTGATAGCGGGATTGGAATCTTGTATATCATAAGTTTTTCATTTTACCCGAAAATTAACGTTTTAAAAGATTTTTCAGTACTCCTTTTAATTTTTTTACCGGATAATCTTAAACCGGAATATTAAAAGAAGAAATAAATCTAAACAATGATATTCAGACTTTCGATTCCGAATCCCGGTCGTTTATTTAACATAATATTTTACATCTTCATTATGAGAGATAATCTCTTAATATTCTATTGATCGCTTGAATTTGATCAAATTCTATCATTTTCTACCGGGTTTCCAAAATAAATGTTATGTATGTTTGCAATCGGTTTAAGATACAAGTGTTTCTGCGTAGGTCGTCACCGGTCGAAATTTTGCTTAACACAAAATAATATTTTTATTTATCGTGTAATTCTCATTATCACAGAATAAAAAAGTAAAATCGTTTTAGAATCGGTGAAAAATAATTTAAAAATAAATAATATTCTATAGTTCACTTATTTATAAGCTAGTTACTTCAATTGAATTCTTTTATTGAAGTGGAGGTTGAAATAACCTTTATATATTTAAAAGTTAACTAATTAATTATAAATGAATAATTGACAAATGTCATAGGTTTCTTTTAAGCTGGAATAATTAAAATGTTATTTTTTAATCTCTCTGATACGGTTGATAAAAAATTCCTTGAACTATCTGTTTATTGTTTCATTTGAACCTTTTTATTTTAATTTTACAGAGTACAATTTAATCTCTAGCTTCTAATACAGAATTAGTGAAAAAAAAATAGATTAGAGCTCTCTCATACGATGTAGTAAGCTATTTCGACTATTATGAGTTATTCATTTACTGGACTCTGTCTTAATAATATTTAAAACACGTTTTTTAATATTTACCTTAAGTGTCGATTGATAATCCCGTCATTTCGTTATTTTATTCATATTGTTTTCTACTTTATTTCTTTGAAGTTTCTTTTAACGAATAGTGGAAACTATGAAATGAAAATTCTTACGGAATTCTATTTAAATCGGACGTTTAAATATTATTTCTTTCCTAAAATTCGTTAAGCATCGATCGTTTGCCAAATACTTGTGATCGATGACTTATCGTCAGTTTGCTATTATCATTTTGTTTTAGGTATAATTAGGTTAAAGAAAATTAGTTTTTCAATTTACATATTTTTCAAACGCGTAATTTTAAGCATTATTAAATTGTAATTATAAAAATTATTTCCGAAGGCCACAATTTTATCCAGACAGCAACCTGTTTCTGAGTGTCATTGTACTTTGTTATTGTATGTTTATAAAACTGCTCCGTTATTTATTCGTTTTTTCTGTATAACACAAATAATATAGTGTCGAATATAATTGTACTTGGTACTACTGTTTATTTATTTTTTTAAATACGAAGATGCATTTCCAAATAGCGTTGAATTGCATACTGCTTGCGTTCATTTTTACGTTCACAGTGATGAAACTAAAGGGTCAAAAGTTAGTGACTCTTCCACAACTAACCTAAATATTTTATTGTGTTTTGTTAACGAAATTTCGATTGAGCTGTAAGCTCTATTTTGACTCTATAAATAAAAAGTTAATTAATAATTAATCGGCCTGGATTTTTTATGCAATTATAATAATGCTACTGCATTTTTTAAGTTACACTTTACGGATCGATTAAATTTCTTCCCTCAACGATATTCGATACAAACTTTGTATTTGGTATCGATTTAGCAGAAAAGTAATAAAATATCTAAATATACATATAAACAAACTTAACTAATTATGTAAATAACGATTCTGTTATTACCGCATAGAACAGCGATTTATTAGCGGTTACTTCTTAGTAACCGCTCGTCTGTAAGAGACGAGCGGTTACAAGGTCACGCAAGTACATATGTAGTAGAGCGTCTGATCCCGATGTAAAGAGTGCAAAGAACCGCGTTCATTAAAGCGACCTTGAGCGGCCAAGTGCGACGACAGGCATAAAGCCAGATTCATCGAATTGGGATTTGCCTCTCGTAGTAGCTATAAAGTATGGTTCGTTCAACCTGTTTTTAATAATCCGCCTATCGTCATAAATAAATTTTATTTAACCGTAATATTTTATTATTATTTTTACGTGTTTGACATTAATATTGATAGTGAAAAATTGATCATTGCAGTTTGTGAAAATCACCTCAATGGAATATGATAAACAAACGTTATCATTCTCGGGATATACAGCACAAACTATGGGCGGTCAATAACTCTTTCAACGCCTTAAAAAACTACAACAAACTGAAAAAATATTGCGCAGTTCAGAGCAATAAGTCCGACTTATCGTTATTTTATTTTGTTTCCACGTTCCAACTTGCAACATCTTAACGAACCACGCTTTCAACTTGCCCCGCTCAAATTTTTTCAACCTTAAATTGGGCGTCACTCAAGAACGGTTCTATCAATTTCATCAAACTATCAGATGCACAATTTCAGATACACTACTACAGCATATCTAAATTTCAGTGAAATTAAACTAGTTGTTTTGGAGATTTTCGAGACTCAAATTTTATACATAGGCCTATATATATATATATATATATGTAAGGAAATTACATTTTAAGTAAGTAGTATTTTCGTACTCCTCATACCTCAAAACGTAAAGAAAATTCATTCTCACCCCCATTCCCACCATGCGACCAAAGTAACACCGTACTTTTCTTCGAAAAGTCGGTAAAAGAAAAACTACAGACACCGACACCATAAATACTCTGTAAGTTTTCTACTAACGCCAACTGACAGTGGCACGAAATAGCCTATGAAGAACGACCTCAATCTCATAGTCGTAAGAATCAAAGTCGGCTGTAGTCACGTGATCTTGTAGTGCCTCGTAGTCTTCCAGTGGGTAAGCAGCCTTACTGTCCGGCCTTAACATTAAACACAGAGTTCAAATGCTTACGATTAGTTTGAAGGACACGCGTAACATGTGTTAATATTATTGTGATAATTGATATCAGTAGACAGATGACCTCCCTCATTTTGTAATGAATTTAACAATTTGAAATAAATTGAATTATTAAACAATTATTAATTAGTAAATAATAATATTATTCAATAATTATTGAATTATTAAATTTAAATAAGTACAAAACGGAACTATCAGTCGTGACTAGTTGCGGAAGGTTTACCCAATGTCAAAAATAATTTTCCTGTATTATAGAACACAATTATGAACAACATTCTAAGGGACTCCGGACATCATTTACCGATGATTACCCAGGAAATAATTTCACTGTATTCCCATGGTTCTTTGCAATTCTCACATTTTATTACTGCAGTATATACAATAAAATTAATTAGTATGCTCAAAGAACACTCATTCTGTTATGCATCACTTATGCTATGAATCATCTTGAATCAGCGCTCTTTCCAACAGCGGTGCCGATCGCCTTTTAATAACGGCTACCATTTTTGTAAATACGACATTCCGTCTAATATTAAGGAACCTTATTGAAAACTTTCATAAAAATCGGGGAATACATTTCCGATTCTTTGAATTCTTGACTGAAATTGTGTCACAAACAGATAAAGTGCAAAAAAGTCGAGTTATAACAAAAACCTTGCTTCGCTACGCCAATAAAACTTCATGATAAGTCGATCCCTAAGTCGTGCAAGTCATCTCGCTGTGTTTGTAAAAAAGCACATTATCGGATATATTTCAACATAACACGCTTATCTCAGTATGTTACGGAAAAGAATAAACTTATTAGTTTTACTGATATATTTATCTACAACGTTTTTTTTATCGCCCTACCGTATAAATTTATCCTAAACAGAACTCACAACTGTCGCTTGGAATTATATTTTGTGTAACGTATTTAGATTAGACTGTTTTTTATAGCTGGCACGTTGAAATACTTATATTTAGAACTAACCTACCTGGATATTAAATTACAATTAATAATAGTTTTATTGAACGAATGAAATTTTTGATCGGTTAAATCCTACTGGCGCACTCTTCTAGCATGATTGTTTCTTTTATTATGTCAATTGAAAATGTAAACACAGCCAAGAAAACGTTGAACTCAGATGTAGTATTTCATCGTTTGTTCCCTATTAGTTTTTTTTTTTTTTTCTCAGCTCCCCTGGGCCGGACCGACTTGTTGGTATTACGCCGCCCAGGGGAGTGTCTTTAAACTCAAATAGGCCTCCCCACCTGCCGGCTATATACCGGCAAGGCAGGTCGGCCTACCGGTTAGCTCTTTTTGAGAGTTCTTTATCAATATTGGCCCCTTGGGGACCCAAAAGGGCAATACTAATACACCACGCCAGACCCAGTTCGCCGCGACGCGGTACCGGGTCCCTTCAGTATTCAGTGTGCTGTTGCCTGACTGTTACCCGTGGAGTCCTTGGTGGCTCATCAGTGCCAACACACCGCAGCATGCTAGACCTCACCAGCAAGGCTGTCCACCCAGTCCTATTCTAGCCAACACCTCATCTTCTCACCTCATCTTCACCTCGTCTTCTCTCATCGGAGTATTTCTGTAGAACAACTTGTCTAACAAAACTAGCAAAATTATTCCAGTTTGACTCGCTTCTTAGCATGTAGTCTATTGTTGTCTCTGGAGTTATACCTGTGAGTGCCTTACTATGTCTAAGTGTGTCCCACCTATTGCACTCAAAAAAGGTGTGCTCAGCATCATCCATCTCGTTGCAGTAGTTGCAAATTGGCTCTTCTCTCTTGCCTATTTTGTGCAGGTAGTTATTGAAGGAACCATGTCCTGTAAAAAACTGCGATAGGTGATGATCAACCTCACCAAATCTTCTCGACAACCATGGCTTGATGTTGGGGATGATGTTTCCTATGTTGTTTGATGTTTCCTATTAGTTACAGCCACTTATTAATACGTTTATATAAAATCTCTCTTTTTTAATAGAGTTAGCGCAACAGTAATTACAGTACTGTAGTTATAGATGGCCAATATAACTGTCGGTAAACTGGTTTATTGATAGGATAAAATGTTTCTCAGTCTGTTTTATCTTCAAAATTGACTTTGTTATTATGTATGAAGTGGCCATCTTTCCGGTATGTTTTATAGGTTTTATCTTAACCCGTAGCTACTCAATGCCTTTGTAGTTACATTTTTTTGGCATTATTTACTTGACAAGTTCGATAAACTTCCCCAATCTTTTCCTATTTTGTGCCAATCTCTGAGCTTTAACTTACCTTCTACACCCTAAATTATATATTTACTACCCTTTCGTTTCTTTCATTAATGTTTATCCCCAACTTTTCTTCTTACTTAGAACCAAATTAACTGACCCTGAATGATATACTTACAAAATTGTTTTACTTTTTTAATGCCGGTGTAAATTAAAGGTAAATTAAAACGCAGTCAAATTGAGTACTTCCTTTAGTTTTCTTGGTCTTACTAAAAAAAAAAATGTAACTAATGAAATAAAATGGGATAGAAAGAAATGCGGAATAAAATAACACCCTTAGTTTTTACTTTTATAATGAAGCGAATTTTAAAGCTTCACTCGCTAATTTAGCGTCGATGTAAAGGGATTAGCATAAGGGCTAAATAATGTACTAACCGTACTTCAGATAATAAAACCAAAATTTAATTTTATGTTATTTAATATTGACATGTATAATGAGTATAATTTAAGTAGAGCGGTGCTAGGGCAGTCCTCTTTCTATTATCCGAGTACGGTGACACAACATATCCTGCAGTTTAAACAGTATTGTCGGCTGTTCAATATTCTATTGTACGCTTTCTACCGATCCGTTGACTGTGAAAAACAGATACATATGACCTCTTTCGATAACTATTATATATGATAACTATATGTTTATATCTTCAGGCAAGAAATCGACGTAATATAAAGCACTCTTAATTAAAATTATTAAACAATAAATTCACCGCTGGGGGTGATTCATCGATGAAATCTCATAATATGTAGAAATTTCTCCCCGCTTCACTCTATTTGAATTACTCGATTATATAGCCAATGTTGATGGTTCCGCCTTAACATCCGCCTAATCAATTTTTTATGTTAAACACTATCGGCCTTTATTTCCATGTTAACTTTCCTAAAGCGAATAATTGTCAAACGTTGAAATTAGGATTAATATTATAACTGCACACGATCTGGCGCAAATTTAACCTACTATATCTATGTGTAGATTACGACTGTAATACACACACACACACACAAATATATATATATATGTATGACCTACTATTTTTTTCATCAGTTCCTCTTTGTTTTTTCTGTAATTAATTACTGACTAAATAATTGTTTCATAAATAAATTTTATCTGAAAAATGTCTAAAGTACAGTTGTTGAACGACATAACAGTGTATTATAATTATACTTGTTTACTTATTTAAATACTGTTTTAAAAATTAATAATTCGCTTGACTAAATATTAAAGAAAAATTAATAATTAAAAATAATTTCTACAAAAATAGAATCTTAAAAAAAACATTATATAGAACAACGATGTATGAAAATGGCAGTGATTTTAACAAAATACCCAATAAATTTAATTGTTTTGGGTTGAGGAAAAATCGTATGTATTTTTAGATTTTGGAATAATAAGAAAGATAACAATGGTCATCTTAGCGTATGTTTTTAAATTTAGGAAATATCTGGGAGCCACTTTTTTATGGTTTTACCTTAATGAAAAATTAGCTAAATATTAATTAAAATATTGTTTAATTCACTACAGTTAATTGAACATGAAACCCAAATGCTTTGATTTTTATGAAAAAATGTTTGTTTTTCATGAAAAACTGTTGCTTTGTTTTTCATTACAAAAAAAAAAAGCTAATGTAAATAAATTCTTCGGACAGATTGACGGTCAATTTTTCTTTTGTTGATTCATATTTCAAAGATTCTAAAAAGGTTTAGATGCAAAATACGGCCGTCAGTTTTTAAGTAAATTCGTGTTATCTAATTTATTGTAACGCAGAAAACTTGTTTTTACAACGAAAAAATGGCTTAAACTATTTTTAACGTAATCTTTATTGATATCCAAGCTTTTTTAGGCCGGAAGATGTGCTTAACAATCCCTCGTTGATAAATAACTCCACTTTTACCGTCGATGACAATTCGTTAGACCTCATTATCAACCTTCATGCGTTTTCCGTACAAAAATTTCATCCAATTTAAGGAAAAGTTGAAAATTAAAAGTCAGATGGTACCAGATCCGGATTGTACGGAAAACGATCCGATTATCATATCTTAACGTTTGCGATGTTTTGCCGTGTTTTGAACAAAATCAGGACACGTGTTGCATGGAGCAAATAGTATCGACGGTTCTGTATAACGCACCGTAACTTTTTTTAAGTTTTTCAATTCCTTTCATTGTTAATGGCTTCTCCTCTAGTAGATAATCAACCATAAGAATTCCTTTTTCTCCCTAATAAATGTAGTTGATGGCAGATGGACGTCCATCATTATGTGCTTGCCCTTTATTATGCTAGTTTGTCTCTTCTTTTTTTAATAACAGACATCATTTTCGTACAGTTGTTCGTTCAACGCATCTTTTACGTACACTTCAACTAGTTGTCGATGAATTCCAAACGAGCTAATTTTTTTTTTGTATTTAAAAAATGTGCCGATCGCAAATCGTAATCGACAGGATTTTAAAAATCGACGTTTTATAAAATGTCCATGTAAAAACGGTTTGATGCTTTCAAGAACTTGAAGCTGACTAACAGCGTCACAGACAAGTTTAAAAATATTCCTGATCAGGTTTGCAAAGCTCATCTTGTGTTGTTAATATATGCAAATCATTTTTTAAAAATATCTCATATTTTAGACACCGAGTTTAAATTTTTACGAAAGACTAAAATAACCGATTTCGGAATGTACACCAATCTTAGCTAAAAAATTATAATTTACGAATAAAATTGAAGTCGATAACTATAAATTATTTTAATTAATTTGTTTTGTAATTATTTAAAGAATTATGCGATCAGTGTAATAGCAAAAATAAAAGAATATTATTTGTTGATACCACAGTTTTTATTATTTTTAATTCGTTAAGAAAAATTCTTAAATGGTCTTAAACTAAATTGTTACCGATGTTTTAGAGAAATAAGATAATCCACGTACCTTATTTTTTGTACCCGAGTTGATTACAAACGTAAGTAAATATTTCATTGCTTGAAACATCTCTTTAATTTTCTTAACAGATTATAGCACTTTTTTATCAATTTACTTTTTAAATATAACGAATCGGATTAAAATGTAAATATACTTTCGCCTTCAGGAATATAAGATTATCGTATTACACAATTCTAGTTTCTCTGTTGTCTGTGTAATTCCAACTCAAGGTTACAATCGAAAGTTATTGTTTTTATTTTAAAATACTACGTTTTAAAAGTAGTAATTAGCTTGATCGTTTCAATAAACTTAGATTTCTGATGGTATTATTAAAATTTCGAAATTATTCATATTTTTATTAAAGATAAAAAAGAAAAGTAAAACGCAATTTTTTGTCATCTAACAAATCACTAGTTTATGAAAGGTTTAATAATAGAAACGACATGACCCACTTTATCTGTTAATTACCTAAACAAAAAATGTACTCAGAATACATTCACATATATTTGTACGTACGAAATTCTAACAATAATGAAAAAAAGATACTAAAGTTTTGAAGGTTGATATGATCTTGATCAGTTTTTTTTATTCACTAGAATTTCTAATTAGTTTCAAAAAGTACCCGAATTATTTTTTTCTTTTGTGCAATAAAACGGTTCACGTTGATTTTTGCCGAATTTTAAAAAGCTTTTGGAAGCTTTCTTGAAATCTAATACTAAAATTCTGATCCCTCATCGCGTTGGCGATGATATCATCAGTATATCCATATCGTTTTCCCTTCAAAGTCAATTTGAAGCGAAGAAACAAGTAAAAAAATCGGGTGGGGCTGTGTCGGGGCGCCTCAAAGGTAGTTCAATTCCTTTGTTAGATATTTTCAGTCTTGTTTAAGACTCGGTGAGATGTCTGAGATTGTTTTAAGTTCATTAATTAGTAGTATACCGATGGGAATGTCACTCGTGGCATCCTGGCCGAGGCGGACTGGAGTATGTCAAAAGCCGAGGTTTCGAAGATGACCTCTGGTAAAGCCCATAAGGGCTCGGAACGGAGGGATTGGCGGAGGGTGTCTTTCCTTACGGGGTCACGATGTGTCGGGGCGCACGGCCGTTGGTTTAACGTGAAACGTTGCAGACCTTGAATGAAGTTCCTCCGAGCTACAGACCGACCAACATATCTGTAGAGTTAAATGGAAGAGCCTACATCGTATTTTTTTAAACAAAACTGAAAGTCTCCGATGGAAAATTTTAGTTCCTTCACTTGGTCAACTTTACAGATAAAATGGTCGGTCTGTACGTCAGCGAGTCACTTTTAGTGTATCGGATTGAAATAAGAACGAAACGTTGACTGCGTACTAAATTTAATTTTAACATAAAACAGACACCAAATGATACATGATATTTATTTCGACTTATATTCGACGACAATTTTGTTCAACATTGGTCTGTAATATGAGAAATAAGAAACATAAGGCATAATAAGCAGCGGTAGAGGTGTTCGCGCCGTCGGCGTCGTTCACTGAGCGCGCCGTGCCGGCTTTGCGATGCTCCCGAAACACCTCTCGTTCGCTCGGCACCGGACATTGGTGTCCTGTGCGTGGTCCATAACCTCTCCTTTCCAACGATATGCGTAATTTATATTTTCAGCCGGCTTTTTCGCGAGCTGAGGCTGACATATTGAATTTTTATACTTTTTTACACGTTTACTTTAATCGTTTACACATAAATATCGTCCGAAATACACTTATTATTAGTTAAATCGATATAACTCGACTAATTCTAAACACGAATCACCGCGCTATCACGTCTAAGCTACACTGAGCTACACTGAATGGAAATCAGCGACAGCGCCAGTTTTGGACAATCTGCGCTGTCTCCCCCTCCCCCCCCCCCTACCAACCCGCTTGCCAGTAACGCAAACTCAAAGTCGTATAGGTAAGCTGACCATGTAAGTTATAAAATTACCGCATTTACGTTCCTGAGACTAATAGTTAGAAAGTTCTTAAGGCAGGAAGTTCTTTTCGTTACGCTACAAATAGTTGTTCTGGTACCCGTATGTTTTGGTGTGATATTAAAGACGTTTCATGTCAATAAGCTGACACAAATTTGGAAGAGTATATCGAATGTTCCTGATACGTTACTTTATCTCATACAAGATATTTCTTTATTAGCATTCGTCGATGTATGGAGCATGATGAATCTTCATACATATTTCTCTACGATTGTACCCGCTAGACGACAAAGGATATCGATATGTAGTTCGATCCATTGTAATATAAAAGAACCCGTTATTCGTGTTTTCGACATATTTCTCTTTGACTGCATCTCTGAACGGCGAAGGAAATCAAGGTAATTGGGTTGATTTTTCTTTATTTTGTTCCTTCCGTAACAGATTTATGTACGAACAGTTGCATGCAAATAAAAAAGTTTTTCCACCTGATGTTTCCTTTGCTCTTACCCAAACCAAAATCCGTTTTTGAGGAAAATATTTATTTCCTCGATGACGGATCTCTTGTCTGATGATATAAAGAAAATAATAAAATCACCATGTCTCATCGTCTTCTGTGCTTATACGCAAAAAAAAATTATCTAATAAGATTTATTCCTCTTTCTATCTGATTGTGACAGCGATTTTTAAACACTGTATTGACACACAAGCTGTGTATTTAAATTACTGTGGTGAATATTGTGACATCTTCCTTCTGTTATTCCAACTTCTAACGCACTACCCTCAAAAGATTTCCTTCTATCTCTTCTAACTTGCTTAATGTACGAGTATTCGCCGTTAATCTCGATAGACGTAAGCCCATTGCGTCATCATCATCAGTCCTACTACGACTTTTGTGAAACATTTGTACCGCTTAAAAATTGTATTTTTATGAAGTAATGCAAATACCACACGCTTTTTGAAGCAGTTTGACTTATTTCGACAACAATTTTAAAGCAAAACACAAAAATTTGACGTTATACGTTGTTCAGTTACAAACGTTTCGAACTTGGACGATGTCAAACGAACATTACACTACATTAATTTAGAGTTATTTATATTAGAAGAAACAAATACCCGATGTTTTCCATATAGTAATGTCATGAGCGCGATCAACTTTTGAAATAATAACGTCCCTATTACAATTACTTTTCCAAATAGAAGATGTCTAGAATAATAAAAGGTTTGTAAAATCTAAATTCTAGAAACTTTTTAAACTACTTTATCTATCTACGTGGAATCTACAAAGTTGTTATGGTTAGGGGAATCTAAAATGTTTGGTCATAAGATTTTGATACAAAAAAAATAATGTAATTACAAATAATTATGGAAGTAATTGATTACTTTACTGTGCGTTACAAGTTAAAAAAATGATATCTTAATGATACATGGTCCAAGATTCTGCATAAGTTTACCTGTATTTTTTAGGCTATAAAACGACAATTACTTGGATGTTCTAAACAAGTAAAGTTCTTTTTTTTTACATAAAGTGCGCTGTAAGATTTTATTAGTAAAACCATTTTAACGTAGTTGCCAAAGTCAAATTAAATGTAATAATAGTAAAAAAAATCGTGGATGAATGCCTGGCTGAAAATTTGCATGTAGTTACATTTTTATTTATTAAAAAAAATAAATAAATGTTGCACGAATAGATTATGTAATATAAATATACGATGTTTCATGAAGAAATATGCGAGATAATAAAACAAAACGCTAAATAATTTGGTTTTTTTCACATGATTAATTAAATAGCCTCGTGCATCTGGAAAGATACTTCTCTGTCGGGTGGGGAAATCTGAAAAAAAAACGCTGCCTACGTATGACAGTATGATAAAATAATAATGTAAATACATCCATTTTTTCAATTCATGTCTATTTTTGCATATTTTCAATCACATCTGCAAATTTAAATCTACATTGTAAAATCTACATTTCAAAAAATTTGTGAAATATTCTTATTAAAAATATTTTTTGAATGAGATGAAAAACTATTTTCTTGAGAAGATGTAAGCAAAAAAATGTTTAGTGTATAGCTAAGAATTTAAGCAGAATGACGCTAATTCTACTTCATTCAGAGACTAATAATAAAAACAATTATAAAAATTAAAAAACCAAAGCCAAAATATTAAAAGAAAATTAAATTATTTCCTAAAAAACGACAATAAATCAAACTAAAGAAAAGAAAATAAGGTATGTAAATAAAGGACTAAACATCGTTATGAAGTATTTAATTAAATAATGGGTGACCAATCAAATTTCAAACAGTTTTAAATTTGTTTAGTTATATTTTTCATGTTGTAGAAATAGCAGGAATTTAAGGTTGTCCAATGATTAAGTTCTCACCAGGTCTGAAATCGATAAGAAAATTTTGTTGTTCAACGAAAATATTTAAATGCAGTCGGGGGCCCTTTAAAATAATATAATTACTGTTCAGAGCTCCTTAATATATACGAATAATTACAGGAATATAGGACAATTACTATTCAGAGCCGCCCGACTGCATTTAAATACAAATTTATGCACATAAATATAAATTTAAATATAAAGGGTATTCCCTTGTAGTTTATGCACCGTTTCAGACTAGCACAATAATAGTGGCAGCATAAGCCGTTCCACTTTGCCCTGAACCCTAAAGCATCAAATTCGACAATAGTGGCCTTGATCCTCAATCCAATGCGAACAGCATTACCTCTAATCGTACTGTCATCAAACTCTACAAAGACCGTTTGCGGGAGCTCGCTGGGCTCAAGCTGATCTCGGCGTAGCGCAAGCCACTCCATTTTTCTGAGTATATCAGTTAATTTTTGTTCTGGTTTGGTTCGTGATTTTGTATTATACTAACAAATACCCCGTTTGAATTTTGAAAATCGAAAGATCGATTGTGAAGATATAACAATATTTCAGAATTACCCGTGATCTGTTAGATCGAGAGTGTACCTGATGCGTGCAAAAGTTAGCCTTTAACTAATAACAAATACCTCGTTTGAATATTGAAAATCGGACGGTTGTTTGCAGAGATATAAGAGCACTCTATTGCATCTCCCAAAACAGCGTCTAGGGGCACCCCGTTTGTTACCAGTTAGTTGATGGTGATGATTGGTCTAGCCCCGCACCAGGTGCTCGCATCGCCTCACCACTGTAGCCTTAACGCAGTCCCCACGGGAAGCCCATTATTATTAAACAATTTTTTTTTGTAATTTAATATTTTATTTTATTTACGAAAATTTAATTCTATTATTTTTGTAATATTATTTATTCTATTGATTTCAATCATTCAATTCAAACTCAGCTAACACAGTGATAGAGGCTCACAATTCATTAAAGTTTATTCTTCATCTGGCAAATCTTTACTACTACATATACATAAACAGAGTGTTTCTAAAATGTTGGGCTGGCTATTTTTTTTTGTCTTCAGTCATTTGACTGGTTTGATGCAGCTCTCCAATATTCCCTATCTAGTGCTAGTCGTTTCATTTCAGTATACCCTCTACATCCTACATCCCTAACAATTTGTTTTACATATTCCAAACGTGGCCTGCCTACACAATTTTTCCCTTCTACCTGTCCTTCCAAAATTAAAGCGACTATTCCAGGATGCCTTAGTATGTGGCCTATAAGTCTGTCTCTTCTTTTAACTATATTTTTCCAAATGCTTCTTTCTTCATCTATTTGCCGCAATACCTCCTCATTTGTCACTTTATCCACCCATCTGATTTTTAACATTCTCCTATAGCACCACATTTCAAAAGCTTCTAACCTTTTCTTCTCAGATACTCCGATTGTCCAAGTTTCACTTCCATATAAAGCGACACTCCAAACATACACTTTCAAAAATCTTTTCCTGACAATTAAATTAATTTTTGATGTAAACAACTTATATTTCTTACTGAAGGCTCGTTTAGCTTGTGCTATGCGGCATTTTATATCGCTCCTGCTTCGTCCATCTTTAGTAATTCTACTTCCCAAATAACAAAATTCTTCTACCTCCATAATCTTTTCTCCTCCTATTTTCACATTCAGCGGTCCATCTTTGTTATTTCTACTACATTTCATTACTTTTGTTTTGTTCTTGTTTATTTTCATGCGATAGTTCTTGCGTAGGACTTCATCTATGCCATTCATTGTTTCTTCTAAGTCCTTTTTATTCTCGGCTAGAATTACTATATCATCAGCAAATCGTAGCATCTTTATCTTTTCACCTTGTACTGTTACTCCGAATCTAAATTGTTCTTTAACATCATTAACTGCTAGTTCCATGTAAAGATTAAAAAGTAACGGAGATAGAGAACATCCTTGTCGGACTCCCTTTCTTATTATGGCTTCTTTCTTATGTTCTTCAATTGCTACTGTTGCTGTTTGGTTCCTGTACATGTTAGCAATTGTTCTTCTATCTCTGTATTTGAACCCTAATTTTTTTAAAATGCTGAACATTTTATTCCAGTCTACGTTATCGAATGCCTTTTCTAGGTCTATAAACGCCAAGTATGTTGGTTTGTTTTTCTTTAATCTTCCTTCTACTATTAATCTGAGGCCTAAAATTGCTTCCCTTGTCCCTATACTTTTCCTGAAACCAAATTGGTCTTCTCCTAACACTTCCTCCACTCTCCTCTCAATTCTTCTGTATAGAATTCTAGTTAAGATTTTTGATGCATGACTAGTTAAACTAATTGTTCTGTATTCTTCACATTTATCTGCCCCTGATTTCTTTGGTATCATTACTATAACACTTTTTTTGAAGTCTGACGGAAATTCCCCTTTTTCATAAATATTACACACCAGTTTGTATAATCAAACTGGTGTTTGATTAATCAATCGCCTCCTCCCCTGCATTGCGCAGTAATTCTACAGGTATTCCGTCTATTCCAGGAGCCTTTCTGCCATTTAAATCTTTTAATGCTCTCTTAAATTCAGATCTCAGTATTGTTTCTCCCATTTCATCCTCCTCAACTTCCTCTTCTTCCTCTATAACACCATTTTCTAATTCATTTCCTCCGTATAACTCTTCAATATATTCCACCCATCTATCGACTTTACCTTTCGTATTATATATAGGTGTACCATCTTTGTTTAACACATTATTACATTTTAATTTATGTACCCCAAAATTTTCCTTAACTTTCCTGTATGCTCCGTCTATTTTACCAATGTTCATTTCTCTTTCCACTTCTGAACACTTTTCTTTAATCCACTCTTCTTTCGCCAGTTTGCACTTCCTGTTTATAGCATTTCTTAATTGCCGATAGTTCCTTTTACTTTCTTCATCACTAGCATTCTTATATTTTCTACGTTCATCCATCAGCTGCAATATATCGTCTGAAACCCAAGGTTTTCTACCAGTTCTCTTTATTCCGCCTAAGTTTGCTTCTGCTGATTTAAGAATTTCCTTTTTAACATTCTCCCATTCTTCTTCTACATTTTCTATCTTATCTTTTTTACTCAGACCTCTTGCGATGTCCTCCTCAAAAATCTTCTTTACCTCCTCTTCCTCAAGCTTCTCTAAATTCCACCGATTCATCTGACACCTTTTCTTCAGGTTTTTAAACCCCAATCTACATTTCATTATCACCAAATTATGGTCGCTATCAATGTCTGCTCCAGGGTAAGTTTTGCAGTCCACGAGTTGATTTCTAAATCTTTGCTTAACCATGATATAATCTATCTGATACCTTGCAGTATCGCCTGGCTTTTTCCAAGTGTATATTCTTCTATTATGATTTTTAAATTGGGTGTTGGCAATTACTAAATTATACTTCGTGCAAAACTCTATAAGTCGGTCCCCTCTTTCATTCCTTTTGCCCAGCCCGTATTCACCCACTATATTTCCTTCCTTGCCTTTTCCAATGCTTGCATTCCAATCTCCAACTATTATTAAATTTTCATCTCCTTTTACGTGTTTAATTGCTTCATCAATCTCTTCGTATACACATTCTACCTCATCATCATCATGGGCGCTTGTAGGCATATAGACGTTAACAATCGTTGTCGGTTTAGGTTTTGAATTTATCCTTATTACAATGACTCTATCGCTATGCGTCTTGAAATACTCCACTCTCCTCCCTATTTTCTTGTTCATCACGAAACCTACTCCTGCCTGCCCATTATTTGACGCTGAGTTAATTACTCTAAAGTCACCCGACCAAAAGTCGCCTTCCTCTTCCCACCGAACCTCACTAATTCCTACTATATCCACGTTTACCCTATCCATTTCCCTTTTTAAATTCTCTAGCCTACCAACCTTTTTTAAGCTTCTAACATTCCACGCTCCGACTCGTAGAATGTTATTTTTTACTTTTCTGGTGACCCCTTCCTTAGTAGTCCCCACCCGGAGATCCGAACGGGGGACTATTTTACCTCCGGAATATTTTACCAAGGAAGGCGCCTCCATTATTGCTTTTGAAAATGCAGAGCCACATTTTCTTGGAAAAAAAAACAGCTGTAGTTTTCCATTGCTTTCAGCTGCGCAGTACTCAGAGGACTGAGTGATGTTGATATGGCCGTTTAAGTCGTTGTGACTTACGCCCCTAACAACTACTGAAAGAGCTGCTGCCCTCTTTCAGGAATCATTCCTTAGTCTGGCTCTCAACAGATACCTCTCCGATATGGTTGCACCTTCGGTCCAGCTGCTCTGTATCCCTGAGCACTCAAGCCCCCTCACCAACGGCAAGGTCTCATGATTCATAGAGGAGGGGGCTGGCTATACTTTTTCGTATTCTACTTGTAAAACTAAATAAAAAATATCCTTAGGAAAAATGACAATTTCTCCTTCGTTCTCCCCCTGTCCAAATAGTCGAGTCACGGGAGGAAATTGATGTAATTTTGTGTCATAATTATTAGGTTTATTATTGTGAGAAAATTATTACTTAATTTGATACTAATTTACAATGCTAGAATTAAGAATAAATAAAACAATTAATATTTCATCGAACTGAACGTAAGGTGAAGGACATGAAAACAGACACTAAATTACATCAATTTTCTCCCGTAACTCGACTATTTGGTAACCGATTTAAAAAAAATTAAATGTCGTTTTGTTCAAAATAAAAAGCTTAATATTTTAGTAAATAACATAAATTTTAATAAAACTAATATTTATGGAGATATAACGGATTGAAAAATAAACATGGTCGCCATTTTGTAATTTGCGAAGGTATTTAAGTCCTGATTTTTTGATAATTTTAAAACTTTATTACCAAGACGCTTACCAAATATTAATGTGATTCGTCCATTCGAACTTGAGATATAAATTATTATATAAAAATAACAAAATGGCGGACAGGGGGGAGAACAAGGGAGAAATTGCCATTTTTCTCAAGGATTTTTTTTTGTTTAGTTTTACAAGTAGAATTCGAAGAAGTATAGCCAGCCCACCATTTTAGAAACATTCTGTATATACATATATATATATATATTTATATAGCCTATGACACTCCCGGTAACGTAAGGATTCCAACGTGGGGTACATCTAAATCGGTTTGGCCGTTAAACTGTTACGATGGAATAAGCATGCATACATACACCCTAAATACATTATACTCCTTTTCGAGAAGTCCTGTAAAAAATACGCTAAAAGTTTCATTGAAATTACTTTCTTGACGTTTTGTCTGTCTTGTCAGTACAAGATAGACAATATTGACAATGTCAGTATTATATAATATTGACAAATTTTCTTTTTAGTGAAGTCGCATTCACTTTTCATATAATTACCCGTTATAAATAACATCAACAAATTTATTTATTTTTTTTTATACAATAGCACTACATTTTTAATGTTGCTGAATTTCCAGTTAATATTCTATAAAAATTTTTAAACTGGAATTATCTCAAAGTTTATGTACTCTAATCTCTTATTTGATTTATTTTTTTTTAATGCGTCCCGATAGAATAAATCACAAGCGATTTGGCAGAAAGAAATTAGTACCGTTTAAAATTTACAAAAAAGTTATAAATTATTCCCATAAAAGTTACAATATTATGTATTTAATTTTTGTTCTGTTAAAGAAAGTACACGTAAAAACTTTTGCTAACTTTTGCTAGGTGAAAACCACGATTGATTTATATCAAACAATGTTTAATACTGAAGTGAGAGATACCATAAATTCATTCGAAAAAATTTCGTAGAATTTATTTTATATATTAATTGATCAGGTTTGGTTTGATCTTAAATGACACACAAATACATTTATATTATTAACAGTAATTAACATATTGTGAGAAATGTCTGAATAAAACTTCTACTTTATATATTTAGACGTGTGATTTCATTGTTAACAGGATTTAATGTCTTTTTTCAGATTTTTTTGATATCAGATGTTTTTCTTGCAAATGCAAACAAAATCCATTCTTTACCTTATTTCCTGCTTTATCATGGTTGTCAAATTACAGATGGCAACAAGATCTAATAAAGGATATGATAGCTGGATTTACTGTTGGAATAATGAATATCCCACAAGGTAATTTAATGATTGATTATTTTTATTAGTAAAATTATATTAATACATTTTCATTATTATAATTATTAAGCATAGATGAAGGTTAACTAGTCGTGAGAACGATTCAATATTATTATAATCCGTTGTCGGATGTGCCCTTGGTGCTTTTCTTTGGAGATGAAATCATCTAGCAAGATCATCATTGATAAATAGAGCCTTGAAAATTATTCACGGTGATCACTTCCAGGTTTATATCGTTGTAAATTTTGTGGAGGAAATTTTCTGGATATTTTTACTGTTAACGTACCTTTTAAACCTTTAACTTTATTCCATGAGCCAAAACGGGAAAATTAAATAAAAAATATGTAAAAAACTTTTTAAAACAACTGTTATACAAAATTCACTAAAATATAGAAAATAAATATATGTAAAAAACATTTTTAAAACACCACTCTTAGAATAAACGCACTAAAAGGAAAAAAATAATTTTAGGACGGTATCTCAGAATGGGTTTGACAACAATCTTTGATGGTTATATGTAAGATTATGTGAAAGTCATAGCTTCAAATTAAAAATTTGAAGGTGACTTATAGTTTCTTATAATTTATAGCTTCAAATTAAAGATTTGAATCTATGACTTTCACTTTATCTTACATATCACCATCAAAGCTTGTTGTCAAATCCATTCTGAGATACCGTCATAAAATAATTTTTTTCCTTTTAGTGCGTTTATTCTAAGAGTGGTGTTTTAAATTTTTTTCACATATTTTTTATTTTCTAATTTTTAGTGCATTTATAAGTAATGTAAGAGTGGTTTTTAAAAAGTTTTTTACATATTTTCTTATTTTCTACTTTTTAGTTTTCATAAGTTTATACTTTACTGCTGCGCTAGCGCACAGGTTTGAGCGAGCTTTCAAAGTTTTCATGCCTCCAATTTCCAATACCGCAGACAAGAGCATGACAGCTTTAAAAGTTTACATCTCTTAAAATATTACTGTATACACTCATATACACTTGACTGGAGCAAGATGGAAAAATCGTGATTTTTGCATTTGATTCTTGCCATAATCTAGATATGCACGCTGCAATTTGTTTTTAGATTCAGCACATCCTGCTCATACACGGGCTATGTCTGATGAATCATTAGTCATAAATATTGAATGTAACGGTTATATGAAATTTTAATTTTTGCCTCAGCCGTAGAAAAAGTACTTTCGTTCAGTTAAATCAATTGAAACGACAATATCACAAATGTGGATAATTCTTGAGGCTGGACACCTGCACCTACATCGACTGCTCTGTCATTTTCACTCCCTCCATCTTCTCCGAGGTACTTGGTTTGTCTACCACCTTACTCAACGTGGCTTTAGGGAACTAAGGTTCCATCTGTTTCTCTCCTTCTGTAGACCCAATTTGTTTTCTCGTTAATTTCGGGTCTCTCTTTGCCTCCATCTTAAAAAAGACGTCAGCACTGTCTTCTATGTCGAAAACTCTTCTATTGAGCCCTCACTTGAAAAAACGGGGAGGGTCGAAATTTTTTTTTCGATGAAAACGAAAAAACTGGGTTTGGGGGCTCTAAGACGATTTTGAGGGAGTCGGATAAGGGTCAAACCCCAATTTTTCGAAAAATTGGGGTTGAATTTTGGGGGTTTGTGGTGGCATGTAAACGAAGTTGCATAAGTTCAAGGGGCATTTTTCTTTCACTTAGCAACTTAGCAACATAGGGGCATCTTAGCGACTTGAAAATGTTGCTTAAATGTGTTGCCATCAGGAGCAAACCTGTATGCAAAATTTGAGAGCGAATGGATAAGCGGAAGTGCTTAAAATTTCTACTGAAAGGTTCCGTACCATGAATCTCACATACATAGTCCAAGATCGAGTTAATATAAGAGTGGTAATAAAAAAAGTTTTCTTATGATCTTATACTTGATGAAAAAATTGAAGTCAATGATTTTGTAGAATAAAACACGTGTGTAATACAATTTCTGATAATAATTCACTAACCTCTTTATATCCTTCACTGTAATTCTTGGAATCAGATTAATCTATATTTAAATTAAACAAAGCCGATGCGGATAGATAGTGCATCTTCCCTTAGCTGTATAGTAGTACCGCTGTTGGCTTTATAAAGTCTTTTGTTTTAGCTATTTAAATTATAATTATTGCGATCTTATGACACAAGGCGACACGGTATAGGTTACCGGAGTTCATTAACACTAAGCTTTGTTTTAACATCAATAAATAGTATACTTAATTATTTACTTTTTTTTTTCATTTTATTTTAGTGAAATCAAACGGGAAGTTTCCTACATTTAAAAAAATATAAATTTTTTTTATGTTGTAGCTTCGTAAAATTATTTAAAATTCATAACCCTATTTTTCAATTTATTTGCATCTGTACGATTAACAATTTTTATTCAATTGTATCAGAGAACAGGAAAATTTTATACGTTTTATCATGAACCAGTAAAATAATTAGGGTTGTTAGAGACAAGTAATGACCGAAAAACTATGTAATAAAACAAACTGAAATTGACATTCAGAATGACGCCCCTGATATATAAAATATCAGTTATTCGAAAAAATATTCGATAATTATTACAACCTCTTTTGTTTATTTTGAAATTTCGGCTCCGCTTGAAACGTGTACCGTGAAAGAACAACTTGCTATGGTAAAATTTTTATTTTCTGAAAGTTTAAAAAAAATCGCCCGCGATGTTAAAACGGTATGATAAGAGTATTTTAACCATGAACATTTTTATAAATAGATCGAATAATTTTTTCCGTCTTTTTTTTAATTTTTTTTATTTCCCGGTCTCCTGCGAGCGGGCTGGGAACGACATAGTCGGGCCTGGTTACCGTTCGCCGGGGATTTGAGGCAGGCAACAGAAGATCCAACCGAGGGGGGGCGACCTGCCGTTCCAGATTTTTAGTCGGTGAGTGGGGAGGCCTCCTTTGAGTTAAAGGACACGGCCCCAGGCCGAGTATACTTAATTGGATCTCCGTCCCGGGGATGTAAGGATGGATATAAAAAAAAAACAAAAAAAAGAGAGATCGAATAATTTAAATTGGGCAGAACAAGTGTCATCAATTTTCATCGTAAGGGGAAAAATGGTGGAAGTTTCGACCGACATTTTGCAAAATTGCATTAACGTTCTTATTTTCGAGGACAGACACATAAAAATTTAGGAAATTGTTGAAGTTTTTTGTACCAGTATCGGTGTCGTTCAACTGAATTGCCAGAAAACGTGTTTGAGATGGGTTCCAATACGGTCGATTCAAAATCACTGACTTCTAATTCACATCTGTACAGAACTTAAACAACAATTTTTAGCGAAAGTAATGATGTTTTAGATCTCAAATTACTCGTGTTGAAACTTGAATTCATCAATTTGATCCGGAATCCAAATGTCTAAGTATGGAACGGAAACATCTGAGTTCCACTGCCAGGGAAAACATTTAAAATCTAAGCGTTAACCGGTAAAGTAATGCTAATGATGTTTTAGAGCTATAAAAATCCAATTTATTGCGATTACACTGCCCAACAAAAATTTTTTTTTAATGTTTCCTTCGCTTTATGAGTCAAATCTTACTAATTTTGGGTTGAGAAAAACCAAGTTGATACTATCCAAGTTGATAGTATTTTTTCAGAAGTACTGTCACCAACTGATGTAGTTTTCATCTCTTTTGTTGTCTAAAAATTCATGAATGACTCCGTTTAAAGGCTTCCCAAACTTCCTTTTCTTTCCCCTCCAAAATTCGGTCAAGCACAGTATCCTTTACAAGTTGTCAAATTTGTGGCCCGACAAAAATACCTCCCTTAACTTTTGCATCGCTTAATGTAGGAAACTTGCCTCTTAAGTACTTAAAGGCCTATCCTTCTCGGTTCATACTTTTGACAAAATTTTTCTTCAAACCCAGCTTTATATAAAGAGGTGGGAGAAGATCATCTTTTGAGTCCACGACAGGCTCAGCAACGACATTTTTCTCGCTAGAGTTATGATTTCTTGCAGGCCAGTCTGTTTGAATGTAATGTGATTTCCTATCTCTACTGTCCCGCATAGATAAAAAACAGCAATATTTAGTGTACCCCAATTGCATTCCTAAGAGTAAAGCGATGACTTTTAGATCACCACAGATTTTCCACTTGTGTTCAGCATATTTGATTGAGTCTAGGAGGATTGCCATGTTTGCATAAGTTTCTTTCATGTGAACTGCATGACCGACAGCAATAGAAGAAAGACCGTTGCCATTGTGATGTAATAGAGCTTTCAAACTAAGCTTGGAGGAGTCTATGAATAGCCTCCAGTCAGTTGGATCATGTTTCATATTCAAACATTTCATCAAGCCATTAATTTCACAGCAAAAATTCCATTGCTATAGTGTTGACCCTAAAAGTTCTGCCTTCTTCAACAAATCAAGGTCTCAAATGAGATCATTCAATTCCACTTGACTCAGTCTGTGCAGTTTATCATCTTTTTAATCAAAATCAGAGTCATGGGATGTGGAAAGCTTGTTGGGTTCTTCTTCTTCCACACTGTCTTCATTTCTACTTTAAGCTCATAATTTTGGGGTGGAGTAGGAACTGGTAAACTATCTGAATATGGAATAGTTCGAATAGCAGATGGAAGATTAAGGTATAGAACAGTTCCTCTTTTCTTCATTGATCATCCTGCCTTTATAGGTGGAATCAAGCAGAATTAGTAGTTATCTGTATAGTTTGTAGGCTCCCGCCAAACCATAGGCACAGCAATAGCCATAGATCGTTTTTTATTTTTCAACCATTCTCGTAGTATAACTGAACAAGAGTTGGAACATATATGAGGAGCCCATGACTTATCCTGGTCTCCTACCTTCATACCAAAATAATGCTGATAGGCAGTCTTCACAAGAGGTGTCAGATTGCGTTTCTGTGACAAAAATATTATTTCACCACAAATGTAACAAAAATTTCATTGAATTTACTCATTTTCATGGCATTTTGATTTAACAAATTATTCACTTCAAAAGCACTCGAAAACCAGAAATTCTGCACTAATTACAACATAAACAGTATGAAACTCACAGTCACAGCAACAGTAATAATGTTTATAACGTACAAACAGCTGGAGAACGTTGTGTTTTGCCATTTAACAAGTGTGACAATTCCAGAAACAAAATTACCCTCAAACTAAAAATGTAGATCGGGTAAAAAAAAAACGAATGCTTGTGAGGCAGCTGAATTACTTGCCTTCTCAAGGCCTTTGAGCTTTTGGAGGTTCCATTGTTGGTCATTCAAAGTCTTCTTTCTCTAATAACTCTATTTTGGGTTTCACAATTCCCTTTATGAGGATTTTCTGTATTTCAGCTTTTACCATTGGTACATTTTGTTCCAATTTTTTCAGCACTTCTATTTCCTTCACCTTTTAGTCGAAGGCTCATTTCTAGGTTGTCCCAATCTTTGATTGGGAGACATCTTATTTTTTTGCATTGATTTAGAACTTCTTTCTCTAGATGGTTGACTCTTCAATTTTTCATTAATGATATGTTTGACCATACTAGCCAGAGCTGTTGACAGTTGTGAGACAACATCTTCTGGTGTAAAGGGAGCTTCAGCAACCTGTGCAAAGGACACAATCCTTGGTGTTCTGGTGAGTACAGTTTTTCTGTCTTCACAGTAGCTGACATTTTGTACTGTCTTGACCTCTTGAATATTCTTACTTATTTACTCGCTGAATGATGCCCACAACAATTGACACTGACAGGTGGATCCCTGCAGAGGTCATCAGGGTGTAACAGCCCACCTCACTCACAGATCTGCTTCTTCACACATCTTGCTACCATATGTTCAAATCTCTAACATCATCCAAAGCATTACAGTGGAGTCAGAAATGGTGAATGGGGAATGAAGTTGTGAAATTTGAAATTTTCATAGGCTATAATCTCATCAGTCAATATGTCATAAGGTGCGGGCAGAGAGACGGTTGGGTGTACCCCGGATCATTGATCATGTCTGAGTTCCCTCAGTCAGCCGCCATTCACAAATTTAACCACAGTGATTGAAGAGGGTTTCAGGCAAGTAATTTCTACCCTTTGTAGTGAGCTAACTGCAGCGAAAAAGGAGATGTGTGAACTTAATACAGAAAATTATGCCCTTATGCTTTCTCTCTTGGAACTCACAAATTCCTTTAAAGCAATACAAAAAATAAGTGAAATTATTGAGATTAAGGATTGGGCAATACCCAAAAAAAATTACAAACAAGAAAAATAATAATAATTTCAGCAAGATCAATTGACTTCTAACAACTTGGCACAATCTCAATCACGTCCTGCTATTCAACAATGGAGGCAAGTGGATGTAATTTATTTTGACCTACAAAAGGCCTTTGATAAAGTCCCTCACCATTTGCTGATTCATAAATTGCCTAACTTTGGTTTTATTGAAGCATATGTTAGATGAATTAAATCCTATCTTCAGGGAAGAATCTTTACGGTATATAGTGGCAATGCAATGTCTAAACCTTTTAATATGCCTTCTGGGGTTCCCCAAGGATCTAACCTTGGCTCCTTATTGTTTTTATTATTTATAAACAATATTTGTAATGTCACTAACTGTAATCATTCATTGTATGCATTCATTATTTTTTAATAATAATGATCATCTTCTCCTTCAGAGGAATATAGATACTATAAATTCTTAGGAAAAAACCAACTTAATAGAAATGGGAAAAACTTAAATAAATACTGTCCTTTTCTAAGAAAACAACTACATTGTTTTTCAATTACAGAGTACACAAAGTCCCAGTTGAGCAAGTTAATAAGGTTAAGGAGCTTAGTAAGGACAAGTGGTTTCCTACTTCTTTCCTCTCTGTCGCATAGCTTCATGTCAAGCCTACTGAAATTAAGACAATATTCATCTCTATAAATGACACCTTCACTTTTTCCCACAAAGGTCAATTACATGATAAACATCATTACTCTCAGAGTAAAAATTCTGATCAGTACCACTTGCGCCTTATTCACATGTGAAAAAGACATAAGAAAGACTTTGACAGATAGTGTAAAATAGAAAATTAATGTAATTTCTGTTAGACATTATCATTAAATATAATGTCTCAATTCAGCAGAGAAAAAAATTAATTTTGCCATTCATAAAACTCAATAAACAGTCGATTTGATTCATCATAATAATTTGTTTTATCATAAATCATTAAAATAATTTACTTATCAGAGCACTAAATTTTTTTTTCTTTCATTCATATAAATAAAACGTATAAACTGCTTTTTTTAATTGATTGACATCACATGACATAAAATTGAAAAGTAAAAATTTTTATAGTAGTCAATGAAGTTCAGTCAGTTGATTTATGAAACATTTATCTTTAAAATCATGTGGACAAACTATCTGAGTTGACAGTTAACTAAAAATTTTAAATTCTATCTGTTGTATTCCTATATTGAAATATTCTTCCTTTGAAATTACGTTCAAATACTGCTAGAGGTTTTTTTTGTAATGGGTTATGATTTACAGAACAGATGACTGGTTTTGTATAAAATTTGAATAGATTCCAAAAGTGCATTATCGTAATGAAGAAGTTTGTTGATTAAGTGCATGATAAAATGTGTAAAACATTCTTCAAATTTAAAACAAATCTGCTGGAATTTTATATCCAGAACTCAAAAATCACATGAATGTATCTCAGTAGATTTGAGTAAATCTACTTGAGTTTAAGGAAATAACATTTTTTAAATTTGGATATTTGTCTAATTTATCTTCATTTATTTTATGATCCCTTCTACCTTCTACCTTTAAAATAATGATTAATATTATTTTCCTAAATGTCAGCTTTTTATAGTTTATTTTTAATAGATTTGCCAAAAGTATAAATTTTACTTATACAAAAACTTTTTTATACTTTGAAAAACTAAATCATTAAAAAATTGACTTCTATATATTGTGTTTCAACTATCACTTGATTTTTTCTTTCATTTGGTTTCCTTTTTTGAATTTTAATAAGAATTGTTATTAGTATAGATGTTTTTATTCTTCCTACAGCCTAATGAATTTTCTGTGTGTGCTGTCTTTAAAAATAAACAGCGAGATGAAATTCTGCCAGCACTTCTGTGGTAGTTCACTTCCACTTCACGTGTTATTATGTGTCTTGCATCAATTACAATACTTTACATTAAACACTTCAGTAATTATGTTAGCAACTAAAAGTAGATAATTTATATTTTATGTATAGTATGTCCCTTACTGATTATAATTTCATTATATTTTTCCCAAATTTCTTTAAACAAGCACCTCCTGGAAAAAATATTAAATGTATAGCATTGTATGTTTTATTTTGATTTAATCAACATTTTTACTCATTTAAAATTTTGAAATTTGTTATAGCCTGTAGACCTTAAGTCAAAATTATTAAAAATTTAAAAAGAAAAAAGTTGGTTGACTATGACTTAAAATATATTTATTTTTCCTTAATCCATGTTCTAATTAAAACCATTTTTTATTATTTTTTCAAAAATCCAAATAATTTAATTTTTAAAGCAATTATTATTGCTCTTCTTTGGTGTCAATATTAATTCATAGTTAATCTTATTAAGAATTTGTTAGGCTACTGCTTTTCCAGATTTTCATTTTTCCAAAGAATTGGACTTTTTATCTAATGGTTCTTAAACTAAACCATGGTTAAATTGAATTACTGGAAACTGTATTAATATGTAATCTTTTTAATAAAAAACTTACAAAACCTATATCTTTTAGCTGTCTGAAATTCTCAGTATTCCTAAGTGTAATTGTTATTTTTTTACTCAAATTAATATGACTATATTGAACAATAATATTTGTAGAGCAGTAATTTATTAATTACAAAAATCTTTATATGTTTTAAGTGTCAATACTATATCATAATTTTTCTATGAAATTTTGCCCTGTAAAAGATGGTTACATTTAAGTAATACAGTTCTGTTCCCCTCCACATGCTTATTCATTCTATTTCATATGTTATAAAGGTATTTAAAATTCATAGATAAATCAAATTCAACCTGTTAACACACCTCCTTTTAATGACTACGTATTATCAATCAGTGGCACACTGATGATAATTTTTTACAACCAGTGATAAAATAATTTCTCCTATTTAGTTGAAAGTTTACAAAATAGAACTACGGCAGAAAGGAGTACACTAATTTTATTACACAATCTTTCTTACGATTTTAATTCATGTGCAGTACCAATGATTGTATCACTCACCAGTCTGTGGTGAACAAAGTATCACTTGAGTGGGTTTGACATATTTATATGTAATCATATACAATACGATATACTGTATTTAGAAGTAAACATTGAGAAACTTCTTCACTCATTATTCTTTATAACCCTGGCGTGGGATCTATTTTTGGGAGTGACTTGTGGCTTATGACAGATCACCTGCTATCTCTACATTCAGGACAGTTAATGTATATTCAATGAAATAATATGACAAATTATACCCTCATTAACTACTATTGCCTTTCTTAAATTTATTCAGCTTTTATTAAGAAAAAATAAGCTTTTACATCCATGTAATTGAATGTGCTGATTCTTGCATCACTCTGTTTTATTCATTTTTGTTATTTAATTTACTTTTCATGTTCACATTGCACTGCATGTCTGTTTCTATAAAATAATTGTAACCATTATGACAATATAATCATAGTCTTCATTAATTTATAAATAATTAAGAATTTCATTATATTTTTTGTTGTCTGTTTTTGTTTAATATTGAAAATTATACACTACTATTGTTTTTTTAGAATCAATTTCATAAAACATTATACATCTGCTACAATAGGGGAAGAAAGTATTTATGGTATATGAGATTTTTAAATATTTTTTTTTAATAGATTGTTTTTCACACTAATAGAAATTTTTCTTTCAAGAGCTATTAATCAGCACCTTCTTCAGTGAAGTTTCTGGTAACACTTCCATTAATGTAAAAAAAGGTTGGGAAACCTGTTTAATATGTGGTCAATATCTGTATGGTGTTTTGTTCATTTAATATAATTTTTCTCAAATTTGGTGCGTTTGTAATTTCAAATTATTAAGTGTTTTGAGATGTTGGTTTTTATGTACTACTTATAAACTTTACATGTTCAGTTAATGTCTTAATATGCATTACACATAAATCTTACTCCTAACTCATAAAAACCAGGATCTTAACACACTTGAACTATTTGACGTTACAAATACCACATCGATACTATTCGATAACATACTAAGGGGGTTTTCTAATTTTTTAACATGGACACCATTAAAAATAGTATTATAAGAAACTGCGCTTAAGAATATGTTGGCAATTAGTTACAGTAAATTTATAGTTTACTCTGTTTTATTAGTTATGCAAAAAAACTGGTTTTTATTACTGTTGTTTTAAGATCCCTAAGTAAGTAATAAAAATCTTAATTACAGAATTCTGTTTGAATAAATGTCTGTATAAATGTTTGTCTATAAATGTCATATTTTAGTTAAACCTAAATATGGTGCAGTAATATTAGAAGACTAGTTCGTTCTATTAAATAAAAATTATTTATTAAATAATAAATTTATTACAACATTTTACTAATTCAAAAAACCAGACTAGAATATGATTTATTTTCTTTTAGTTATGAAAATTTTAAAATAGGATAAAATAATTTTCAACTAGATCACTGGTAATAGTTAGATTTTAAGCTCTATGCAAATGCTGGGAAAGTTCAGCAAAATTGAGCCATCTTTTTTTCATACAATTATTAATTTTGCTTCTTTTTCAGGGTTTTTTTTAATCAATTACTTTTGAATGAATTTTTCATTAAATATAACGGAAACAAAATTATTTGAATATAGTTATTTTATTATAAATCTCTTCATCCATGATGGTTGGAAGTGATAATTGTGTAAGGTTATTAATCTTTCTTTGATAATAAGCCATAAATATAACATTTAAAAAATTTGAGAATGTGTTTTTAATACTTTAACAACCATTTTCAGTAAGATATATCAAATTTATACATATATATTGCACGATAGTAAAAGTTTCCAACATCAAGGCAATAAACTCTGGCTACATACTGAAAAATTAGTTTTGCTGATTTTTCACTTTGAATCAGTATTTCAATGAATGATCAGTGGATACTCCAGATCTATGTTTCACAATTTTGTTATATCGCCATTATATATCAGAAAGAAGTGGACACGCATTTAGTTTTAATTTATCTTTATTATTAGCCTAGTAAGTGAAACAATATTTATATTTTTTTCAAAAAAATTATTTTCAATTTTCAAAATAAGTAACATTTTTGAAAAATTAAATAAACTTAGATATTGTGAATTATCTAAAAAGATTTATCTGAACTTTTATTTAGTTCCTTCATCAGTGGAAGTATAGGCAACCTTACATATTTAGATATGAGTATTATTTATGTTTCTTTTTTTCGGAAGTTTAACCAAAGTTCATCACGCACATAAGCAAGAAATGGTTTGTTGATTAATTTTTTTTATATATACATGTCTAAATTTGTGATCATTTTTCTTTTAGGAATGGCATATGCAATTTTAGGTAATGTACCTCCTGTCATTGGTCTTTATATGGCTTTCTTCCCGGTTTTAGTATATGCTTTACTTGGAACATCAAAACATATATCAATGGGTAAGAGATTTATTATTTATTTTTTCTGATCTACAATAACTATATTTTTTAATTCTGTAATATAATCTGAATGGTGATTTATATTTATATTTAATGTATATCACAAAAACAACCACTCCAAGTTATATGTGATTTTCATAAATAATTCTTTAAAAATATTTAGAATACTTAATACCTATATATAAGTATTTGATAATAAATTATATATATATATATATATTTATTAGTAAATACTTTGTTTAAGTACATTATAATAGATTTTACACAAATTATCAATCAATAAATCACTTACTGTTTTTTTAATTCTTCTTTCTCACAAGCAATTTGGTAATGTGGATTGCGTCATCAGATGATTAATGCATTTCGTTGATTAATTTAAAATACAGAGAATTATGGCATTCATATTATGATATTTCTTCAATTAGGTATTGACAAGCCTTAAATTCTACAAACTACAAAAGAAGAATTATGACATACTTTTTTTGACATTTTAAATCGTTTTTAATCAATGAAATTAATTAATTGTCTGATGAAGCTGAGCATACTGCCAAAGCACTACCACTTGTGAGAAAAAATCTTCAAAAAAAGAATAGTAAGTGCTTTATTGATAGATAATTTATACATGCATACATATATGTAAAATAAAAATAAATATGTATAAATTATACTATGTAGATATTTGACTTATAAACATTTGATAAAATGAAATAGCTTATTTAAAATCTTTATTTATTATGTTGACTCATGCTTAAAAAATTCAAAATTTTTATGAAATAACTTATAATGAAGGTGTAATAAGAATGTAGTAAGAATATCTTCCTCAAAGTTTACTGCTTAGATAATATATTAATTTGGATAATATTATCAAATAAAAAAGTATCAATAATAAAATAAAATGTTCAAAAAAATCATGCATACATACAGGAAAAAAGAGCTAGAGATCAAATTACCAAACAGAAGAAATTTCAGAGCATTAAAATATAAATTATAAAACAAAGTGATTTTATATCACACAGTATATATGAATATAATAGTGGACTACTTCTATCAAATTTTTACATAGGTACATTACAAATAGTTATGTTGAAATTGATGTTTCGCATATTCAATCATGTACGTGCATTTACAAAATAGATCCAGAATAGACATTGAAATAGTTGTGATATATTGTATACAAGTTACTTGTATCTGTTTAAAAATAAAAAATTATGCTATAATTTTTTACTTAAATAGTATTCTGAGTATAACTTAAAATAGTTTTTGAATTAAATATTTACCTTCTTGATTGTTATATCTACTGCTATCAATCGTTTATTCTATCAGTCAGATGTAAATTGATAATAATTCTTTGCTTTACCAACCCATATTAGTATACAGAGTGTACAAAGTTACACGATTATACTATACGAGTCACAAAGTTCTCCCGGGACTTTCATAACCTATTCTATTTGCGAAAATAATGGAAAAATTCATATAAACATATGTCTTAAAATGCTTCGTTTGCGAGTTAGGCTAGCGAGAGATTTCGCTCGGATTTCAGCTATCCCGGTGAAATTAGGTCGTATTGAAATTTTCAGAACGTTAATTAAGGAAGAGAATTAGTGATTTATTATGGTTTTTGCCCTGAAAAATCGAATAAATTAAGTCGCAGAACCGTATCAATAGTAATTTTTGAGAGATCAGGGGTGAAAACCAATAAATTAAAGTAAAAAACGTTGTACTTATGTTCGACGCACAATAACTTTGTTAAATGGGTAATAAACACGTGAAACGCTTAAACAAAACTAGTAAAGAATTTAACTTTGAACAAAATGGTATAACATAAGTTGAATAACACAAACAAAATTTAGAAAAATTCGAATTTTATCTTGAAACAGTACATTACTACGTTTTTCGGAAAAGTACTTATTTAATGTAAACAAAAACTAAATTCTTTTTTGTTGATGTGAAAGATTTGTTAAAACAAAATGTTCTGTTAAAAATTGCTGTTAAAAAATTTAAAAAAAAATGTAAATTACACAACAGTTACAAAATAAAATTACTTATATAATCATTTTTTTATTAATGACAGAAATACAACAAATCATTTAAAAAATCATTATTTAAAAGTTGCAATAAAATAACAACAGCTGATAAACAATGCGGAATACTGTATTAGTGTTTAAATCATTTTGTAAAGTGCATTAAGTACATCAGGTACTGTGAACTGTGCTATCGTTAGAGAAGATTTTCTGTGAATTTTAGTTTGAACGTGATCGGTTTGTCATTAACTAATGCCGTACAATAGAAGAATACGCTGATGTGACATTTATTTCGGACGTTTGTAATCATAAATAGCTGCTGCAGTAGAATATGAAATACGTTTTCCGAATCGTAAGATTCCAGATTCCAAAACAATTAGCGTGACTTTTCGAAATCTTCGGGAAACAGGTTCACTACCTAGTACTCGTACCAGCTACGAACAATCTGTCCAATACGATGCTGTTATTGATGAAATTTTAATCGAAGCAGTTCAGCACAGTTAAAGCGTCAGTACACGTCGTCTTTCTAAGCGGATTGGAGTTTCGCATTCGATGGTTTGGAGGACACTTAAAGAAAACACATTTTATCCTTAGGTATCATAAAGAGCCAGTTCAATATCTCCACCCAGGAGACTGTCTGCTTCGCGTTCAAAATGTCAACGTTCTGCTACAAAATCAGCCAAATTCTAACTCTTTAAAAGGCGATATGAGAAAATGGTTAGCCGAACAACGAATTAACTGTTCTCCTGCTACGTCGAAGACTGAATTATATGATATAAAATTACATAAAAGAAATCAAAAGAAATTTCTAATAGATGACATTTTCGAAAATTATGGTCACACAATTCAACGGTTGCCACCTTATCACCCTGACTTAAATGCGATTGAAATGATTTGGAGTCAAGTGGATGGGCAAGTAGATAAAAGAAATACAACTTTTAACATGACGGACGGATTAGTAATTAATTTTTTTTTATTTATTACAATACTCAGTTTATGCTTTGATAAAAAACACTATTGTGTTCTGTAATGTAATATTCTAGTATAATGTTAACGATGTTGTTTATCTGAACGTTGCCATGTCTCTTGTGTTAACTTATCAGGATGAGAAATATTACAGGATTTATAGTATAATGTTTATTGTATAATATTTGATAAGAAAATAATTGTTTTATAAGTACTTACATGAAACATGTATTTATAATATAATTTGATTATAGAAATTATTATAACTTGAAAATAATTTGCTGCTGATTAACTCAATCTTTTTTTTTTACTATTTCACATCATTAAAATAAAATGTTGTGTTAAAATAGCTAGCCAGATGATATAATACTCAGAATTTTTCTTTGTTACCTCTCTAGTCATTATAATATTGTGTTTATTTATTTATTAAGCACTTTACGTGTGGATTAGCCAGTTAACAGCCATAATTGATCAATGAGTTGCCTTCTAAAAAGATTCCCAATTTCTCTGATTTTAAAAGAAAAATTACATTTTGTTTACTATTTACCCAAATATTAGTTGAGTTAATATATTTGATACATCTGGTTGTTCATCCCTACGTTTCTCATTTTACATATGTTAAGTTCGATAGTCAAATGTACTGTTGTGTGTCAGCATGTCAAACCCATCAAAATGCAACTGATATTCAGCCCTGTAAATGTCACTTTCACTGCAGTTCACCACATGTTATATATAGTAAACAAAATTACTTTCAGAGAACACAACTAGCATTGATCATAGTTTAGTTTGCTGTACATATGTCGCAGTCATAAGAAAATCTGAGACAGGTATTGAAAGCATGAGATTAAGGTAAACCATTCCGCAGGATTTATTATATATGCTCTCCACTCAGCTGAGGAGCTGTTGTCACTAAAATTCTGATTTGATAAGTAAATAAGTAATCAAGATATATAACATTGCAGTTTTTATTAATTTACTTTTGAATTTCTGGCTAAATAAACTTACGAGTATAAACCCATCATTCAATGAATTGATACATTTGGATAGATCATCCGGTTGCTACTTACAGAGATTTTAAAAGAAAATTCAGCTTATATGTCAAATATCAAATATGCTAAAAATGTATTTCCTTTTCTTAAGTAATTTTATTTTGCTTGCTTGATGGCATTTTATCATTTGTATCTAGAGAACATTAGGGCTGTTTGAATTTGCAGACTTATGATTTAAATTCTTCTGAAGGACGTAAGAGAAAATGTTTAGATACACTGAGCTCCACTGTTTTAGCTCAGTTAATTTCTGTTGTTTTTTTTAATATAAATATCTTTTTGTCATCAGTAATTTGAATTGTTTTTCTTTTCTTCCTACTCCATTCCAGTCTTTGATACAATCAATTTGACTTGCTCAGTTATTTTCTTATTTATTAAGTTTTGTTCTTCCTTGAGCTACTCACAAACAAGTCATAAATTTCAATGATGGCGCATTAAATTGTGGTGTAAATACAACATGCAAAAGGTGTATTAGTAAAAAAAAACAAAATGTTTGCTAAACACTCGTGTCTCAACAAGAATTAGTGCTTCCAGTTAATTGGATGTTTCCAATTATTTACTTCATTATTGTTCACTTTTTTCATTACATAATCTTTTCCAGCAGTTTTCCTTTAACATTTGTATCTATTACACTATACCCTTCACACCTCTTTACCTAGTAAAAATATGTTTGTAGATTGTTTAGAAGCTATTGATCAGGTAGTAGGATAAAATTACTTGATAAAAATTTCAATTAGATAGCATTCAGGCAAATGTTAGTTTACATTCACCATTTATGTACAGAACATACAGCGAATAAAGTAAACACTTGAACAGTTATTTAATAATTATTTAGACAAATGTTGTATCAGTTATTCAAGTAAGTTATTCATTAATATTTACTAGTTGTGTAAGAGTGGCATTAAGTCTTTATCACTAAACTGTTCCTGAATACCTTAAGATATTCATTTATCTGCTCTTAACAACTACTGGCTGATTGCCCAGCTACAAAAGCCTGACCTAGGATTTCAACAAATAATGAGTTCAAAGGCAAAGATTGGAGGTCCCTGTATAATCATATGATTGAATAGTTATGAAGTTAATATCATTAATAAAATATTTTGACACTAAATATATTTTTCCTTTCATTCTTTCAAAACCTTTATTTTGCATTCTGTCATTCAAGCTATTTTTCAATATTCTTCTGTGATTATACGCTTCATAATCATTTATTCCTTCCTAATGTTTAGTGCTTTTTTATGTTCAGTTTTATACTCAGAACAATTTAGTCAATTTTCTTTTTTTTCTAATTTCTAAACTCTGAATATTTTTTTGCAGAAAATTTCTCCTTACTTGTGTTGATCTACTTCACTTCCTTGATTCAAGTATCGTTTTACTTTCTGTTTTAAGAAAGCAGAATTGTTCAATATATTTTGTGTGTGTGTGTTTGTTAATATTTAAACAATTTGTTAACATTTTGACCAGTGTTTTAATAAAATTTAATATTATATGAAATATAAACCACCAAAATAACAGCTACATTAGGTGTACCTCTTTTTTATTTTTCTATGCAGCATAATGTTCTACAAATCTTTTTTTAAATAATTTATTGGTTTTACCTAGATAAAAATGGTTAGATTCATTGCATTTAATTTTGTATATTCCTCTCTATTATTTTTATTATTGTTTTTTTTTAAATATTTTATAATGTGATTATTTGGTTTATATGTTTTTTATGTTTATTTTTATCATACAAGTTTATTCTTTATATGTTAATTTTTTCTGTTATTTTGTTTGTGTCATTGTATTTTAGGTATAAACTATTATTAATCATTGTGTTACTCCTGTACTATTGAATTTTGTTATAATTATCTCTGTATTTTTATTCTGTTTTTATATTTTTTCTATAATTTCACCATCGAAACCATTAAATATTGCTATTTGTTTTATTTTATATATTTATTTTTTTGTTATTTTTAGTGTTTTATGAATAATGAATTGCTCCAAATGTCATGTTTTTATATGTATTTATTTTTTGTGATCATGAGTGGTTAGAATTTAAATTATAGTAATATTATTTGTTTTGTGTTTTCTATAAACTGATGTTTCTATTATATTGTTTATGTTTATTTCGATTTCAATACCAAAAAAAAACTATTTTTCTGTTATTTTCTATTTTGTATGTAAATTTTTAGTTCTTATTGTAATTATTTTTATAATTTATATATATGCATTATTTCTCCTTCCATTGGATTTCATTGCTTTAGTGTAACCGTATTGTAAAAAAATGAAGAATATCTTTTACTTCTGGTTGATTTTTAATTTCAAGCAATAATAAGAGAAACTTGGTAATTACATTTTTATTCTTAGACTATTACTTCTGTAGGAATTAAAAAAACATAAAGTTCATTCTTTAAATCTTTCATTCCTTTATTTGTATAGAAATTAAAAAATAGTGAAAACAGTGTATTTCATTTTTTCTGTTCTTTTTTGAAAGTAGATTAATTTTCCTTATTGTTTATAGCTATATCTTTCTGGCTTTTATATCTATCTTTAAGGATTTCTATTTAATATAGATTATGAGCTTTGGTAAATAGTTGTTGCATATCCAAAAGAGTTTTTAAAAATCAAAATGTGCATTTAATTATAAAACACTCTATAAGCTTTATAGTTACATAAGTTTTGCTATTTTACAGATCTGCATTAGTTAAAGTATTATTTAACTAATTTTGATTTCAGGAACATTTGCTGTGGTTTCTTTAATGGCTGGGAAAACAGTAGCAACATTTTCATCACCACACGTAGAATTTTTTGAAAATATTAATGCCACCACAACAGACCATCTAATTCCTGTTTATTCTCCTGTTGAAGTAGCAGCAGCAGTAACATTCATGGTCGGAATATTTCAGGTAAATTGAATGATTCCGGGCATATCATTCTTTAAAATTATGATATACTAAATCATTATTGTACCCGAAATCTGTATTATAATTTGATTCTACAAAGTCAATTACAAAAGTGGATAGTTGGCTTTAGAATATGTCTGGATTTTTGTTTATCAGCTTAATGTATAAAAACATTTTCTTTTAATTTTTGTATTTTATAACTTAACTACCTACTGTTCCCCCACAGATCAGATCTTATATATTATCTAGAAGAAGGAACAGTGATAATGCATATTTTGTAAAAATTGTTTCATCATATTTCTTTATCATCACCAGGGTTATAAAAATTATCTTGCTACATTAAATAGTTTAATGATATCCAACCTACCTAAAATTATTTTTCACACATGTATTTTGGAAAAGAATTTTTTCTATTTCTTAGAATCAAACAAAGAATGTAAAGTTTATAATACAATTATAATAGTTTTTATATAAAAATTGGTCTATTTTCTTTTGTCAGTGATTTAGTAGCAGTTCAAATCAGAATTAGACTCAAATATATCATTTATAGTGTTGCCAAACAGAACTGGTTCCTTTCCAAAAAGCTGATATCGTATGTTAAAAGCTTGTGTTTCATCATCCAATCTAATCAGTCTGGTTCTGATTACATTGAAAAAAGATCTATAGCAGCTTTTCATTCCAAGATTTTTAATGAGTGCAGGCTTATAATAGTAATATTATTATCAGCAAATTACTGGATGTGCAAGGATATGAAACAATTTTACAAAAGTGAAATAAACAAACTATGGATAATTAATAGCATCTGTACATAAAATAGTCTCATTAGTCAACTGAATAATCAAATCGGTTTCTAAACTTTCAAAATTATCAAGCAGTAAATCAGTAAAGGATACTATTATATACTGATTTATTAGTGTTTGGCCAAGAACAAGTTAATAAAAACTTGATGTTATTAAATAGTTATTCTAACCAATCATTTACTCTACCTTACTTAATACTACTATGAACACAACCACTTCCTTTTCTGTGTTGCTGTAGTAGTTTTAGACAGAAATTTAAATTCCAAATCAAAAAATCCTTTCAGCCCGCTGGAAGGCACCTTAAAGTTAAGAAAAACTTCAAATTTGCTCAATAAGATAATGGTTGCATGTGAAAAAAAGTTTCACATGTTTAGCATATTACAAGCCCCATCTTCTTACAATTCCAGCAACATTTTGGTCATTCCTTGCCCTAAGGGTTGGTCATATCAAAAATTATTTCGTACAAAAATTTTACGTAATGTTTAGAGAACTAAGGACCACTTTAAACCATTCAATACCGTGTCTATTAAAGGAGGTATGATTTTTTTTTTTGTCTGAAACCCCATTTTTCCCACCCCCTTGGGCCAATGGTTGGTGACATCAAAAACTTTACTTAGATAAGTTTTAGGCCCTTATCCAAAGAATAGTAGGAACTTTAAACGAATTTGTTATTTTATTTAATAAGAAAGTTATAGCAATATTTTTTTTTTCAAAAAAGTCCCCACCTCATTTCCACCCCCATGGTTTGATTTTGCCCATTAACAAACTCAACCAAGATTTTGTGCCGTTATATATTATGTATCAGTTTGAAAGTGATTGGCACAAAATTACAGCAGTTATCGTGTCCACAAGAAAGTAAAATATATATATATATATAAGGGAAAGATTTCATATATATATTATATATATAGATATAAGGGAAAGAATTTTATATATATTTAAGGGAGAGATATATCAGGAAAAGATTTTTGAAAGTTTATGTTTGGAGCGTAGCTTTATATGGAAGTGAAACTTGGACGATTGGAGTACCTGAGAAGAAAAGATTACAAGCTTTTGAAATGTGGTGCCATAGGAGAATGTTAAAAATCAGATGGGTGGATAAAGTGACAAATGAAGAGGTGTTGTGGCAAATAGATGAAGAAAGAAGCATTTGGAAAAATATAATTAAAAGAAGAGACAGACTTATACGCCACATATTAAGGCATCCTGGAATAGTCGCTTTAATATTGGAGGGACAGGTAGAAGGGAGAACTTGTGCAGGCAGGCAACGTTTGGAATATGTAAAACAAATTGTTAGGGTTGTTGGATGTAGGGTATACCGAAATTAAATGACTAGCACTAGATAGGGAATCTTGGAGAGCTGCATCAAACCAGTCAAATGACTGAAGACAAAAAAAAATATATATATATGTATATATAAATTTTTGAACTGATGGTGGTTTTGGGGTGTGGGAGGTGTGAAACGTGAAGATATGTCAAAATTTTCCAGAAGTCAAATCATGGTACCCATTACAATAGGTAGCCTTCTTATGAAATCTACCTAAAAATCCAGAACTCAGTTATAACACTCCAGGTATGCTTTACTCTTGAACTCTTGTGACAAATAATAACCTTCATTTAATATCAACTGTAGTCCAGTAGTTCTGAACCATGGTGACAAGTCATATTACGTAAACATATTTCCTAATCCTATAGCTTCATATATTCAATATTAATACATTTTACTCAAACTATAAAGAGTGATTCCAAGTTCCTTGGTAATCTCTCAGGAGATGATTCTATAAGTAAAAATAAGAAAAAATTTCATACAAATGTAGTTCAGAAAACAGTTTGTTAGCAAGTTTCGGCTCACAAAACAATTAGCCCTTCTTTCTGCTTCCTTTGTGAAATTAAACTACTAAAATTCTTAGGGTACAAATTGAGGGGTTAATTTGATGCTTACTTATGGTTTTTAATCTAAGAAATTTTATAAAAGTGGTCCCATACCTTTATCTCAGTTAGGTTTTAAGAAAAATGGTGTAAAACATGAAAAGTTTTTGTCAGAAAATACCCGTTTTTAGGTTTATAATAAAATAACTTTGTTAATTTACGAACAAACAAATAAAAATTTCTAGTTAAAATTGTAGAGAATTTAATTCTTAGAAAATTTATTTAAATAACGGCTTTTAAACACAAATAAAACAGTAATTAAACATAAATTTGAGTGTTCAAGTTTAATAAAAAATAAAACACACAGACTGGATTGGAAAAGTGATACAATTTTAAACAGAACTATTTTCATCAATGTTTGAACAACATAATATAAATGAAAACAAATAGAAAACTTATCATTAACAGAAAAAAATGAAGAAAAATAAAACTCACATATCTTTTGTTTTTTCTAAAAATTATTAAATACCAAAATGGTTACTTGGTAAAGCTACAAACATTTCTTTAAATGCTCAATCTGGCCACCATTCTGTTCAATAAATAATTCAGCTCAGCAAATCCAACCTTGCCGGGCTAGTCTAATAGCATTATTATTATTCCCAATAGTAGCTCCATCTTCTGTTATACGATGTCTCAAATCTTCTTGCATGCCAATACAAACAGAATAGACTAACAGCTTCATCCAACCCCAAAGAAAAATGACTGCTGGTGTGAAATCAGGAGATTGATGAGGCTATTATACTGGTCTGTTTAGACCAATTGATTGCTTACTAAATGTTTTATTTAAATGTTTCATCACATCATTACAGTAGTGAGCAGGTGTGCCACCATTGAAAACCTGCACTTTACCTGCAAGTGGAATATCTTCCAAGAGTTCCATCAGATTTGCTTAAAAAAAATGCAAGTACTGCTCTCCATTGAGCCTTGGCGGTAAGAAAAAAGGGCCTATGAGATTATCACCAAGAAGAACACACCAAACATTAAACAAAAAACTTTGGAAATGATTAGTAACAGTCTCATGGTGATTTTCTTCTGCCCAAGTATAAGTGTTTCAATAATTTACAATGCTATTTCTTCTAAAATATTATTCAGCAGTAATTAGAA